>NC_090447.1:41630298-42326965 GCF_031143425.1 Pleurodeles waltl | reverse complement strand
TGTTCAGAGTTTTGTCTAGGCAAATTGTGCTTTTGTCTCCTGTGTGGTCCATTACTTGTCATTTTGTGAATAAAATATTGTTGTTGTATCCTGTCTGAGTGTTTATTGTGTACTATTGTCTAGTATTGTATTGTATTTGTTGTTTTTGGGAGTCTGTTGTGGGTAGTGATAGTTTGGGGATAGTTGGGCTCTTTTAGTTGTTTAGTTTACGTTTTTCTTATTCTACTTTCCCCCTATTCTCCTTTGTTCTCCTTTATCCCCTATTATCCTTTTGTGTGCTAAGATGTTGGGTAGGCCACGTCTTGGCAAGATGGGTAAGGAGGAGCTTGGGGGTTCATATGGCTGGTGTGCCATTTCCTCCCCCTTATGATTGAGGCAGGTGGGCGGGTGATACAGGGGTATCACACCGAGGCACGGAGGCTACGGTAGGGAAAGGTTTTGCATCACTTGCAACGTGTCTATCGGACCACAAGGAATGACCACCAACTGAAGCACCACTGGGCTGACCTCATCTCCAGGGAGCAAGATCTGCTGACCACCTGGTAATTGTGATTGGTGGCCCTGTTGGTGAGTAAAAATCATGTAAATGTGCAGGATTAAATGCTCTGTAGTGATATCAGATGATTTGTAAAATATCTGTCGGCAATGTTGTTGAGTGTGTGGAATGCTTTGGAAACATACAGGGTAATTGATGGACTATGTTAAGGACCACTATTGCTAGCTGTCAGGAAGCAAGTGCTCTGCAAACTTACTAAATACTTTTGCTTAATGTAAGTTGGTGCTGCCTTTATGTCAAAGAGCAACACAAATCAGGAGCCAATTATGTATATATAGGTCACATTTGTCTGTGACGTATAGATTTTTAAAATCATTACCAACATTTGTTGACACAACAGCTAGACTGACTTTCGAAACACTACATGATGCTGAAAATTTGTGCAGGCTTCACGTCAATTGATGATAGCAATGTGGCCCAAATATATGTCTCATGTGTGTCTGGTGAGTGTGTAAGGCAAGTGATCACGGAAGTTCTATAAATCTTAGTGATTATTCTGGTCCTTCGTCATTTCGGATACATGTCAGATCTGGATTTGGAGACAAAGGGAAAAAGTGCAAGGTGCCCTGAGCTAACATCTTAGAATGGTATTTGGTGTTTGTTGTTCCACCTTTCGTTTAGGGATGGCTGGCCAAAGGTATGCACATGGGTTCATATCTCTATGTTTGGTGCAACTCATCATAGCTGGGCCACATCAAATGAAGAAACTGTAACAACATGAGGGCTTACAACTGTCCCTGCCCCTCTGTACATTGTACCTGCCTGTCATACATTTGTCATGGCCACAATGGCTGGTTGAATGGTAATGCACTCCTCAAGGAAAGTGGCTTTGGATGTCTCTCTTGGATATACATGATGAGACGAAACACTCCATTATTATGTTTGCTCATTAATGAAGGAGCATGTTTGCCACCACATGATAGTTAGGGCCACTGCATGTGTGCAGATATGTGTGTACATTTCACAGGAGACCCATGGTATGTACATGTTTGCCGTGCTATATCAGATGCAGTATCATCATGTCTGAGTGGATTACTTACTTATGTAATCTTACACATAGTATTTGTCTTTGGAACTGTTGGACAGTGCACAGAATTTGAGCACATTTCTCCCTTCCATGCCTTACAGGTGGACGCGCACCCTACACTGTGGGTGAGGTGGCTTCATTCGAGGACCCTGACAACTCCAGTAACTGTTTTCATGTCTGTTATGTGCTGGTGATGTGTGATGGGCTCCTGTGTGTTGAACACATAGCAGGATGTGATGCGCTGGCCCATCATTTGTCTTGTTCCATGAGTGGGATTTCATTTTCTCACCATTTTAGAGATGGCCAATGCTTATCCTATCGTATTATTTAGGGATTCAAGGTCAGTCCTATAGGCCCTGCAATGTGAATGGGGATGAGTCATGTGGATACCACTTGTATCAGCAAGAGTCGCATTGGACCTAATCTGTGATTTAGTCAGCCTGTCAGACCCACATTCTCCCAGAATGGGGCTGCAAAATGCTTACCCACAGACTTCTGCTTCCCTATTCGCTAATGTACTTATTAAAGTGTAGTTTGAACTTCCTAGCAGCATGTAGCTCCACATGTACTGCTACAAGTATGTGGCACTTGAGTGGAATGGCCTAGGTGTGCATGCAAATCATGGCCAGAGGTGTTCTTGCATATCTGTGTTAGTTGTAAGTCATGGCTTACTGGAAGTATATGATGTGGACAAAGGTCTGCATTACCAGACATGTGTGGCACTGGGATTGGTCAAGGATTTGCTGTCTCCTATTTGTAGATACACCTTACCTGTGTTGTGTGTGTAGGGCCAAACACATGTCCAGCTTTCATAAGCTTCCTAAATGTCCATGTTGTTTGAAATTGTTAGTTGTTTGTCCACCCCCCCACACTCAAACACAGGCATGTGTCTGTTGAATAGTGTACCTAGGACAGATGATACAAGTTTGGTGCACAGACATGTAAATCAGTGAATCTTTTGTCGGAACCTAGTATATACACTCATGTTTAGCACATGAGTACTATACTAGCAAGTCCATTTACAACTTGCAGATCATGTGGCCCTAGATTTCCATCCCGTACAATGACATTTGTAGCCCTGGCATTGGCGGAGGATGTGCTGCATGATTGTTAGCTGACAACTGGCCAAAACATGCCAGTTGTTACCCTTCTTGTAGGGTTTGGATGTGCTATATGTGATACGACCTTTGTAGGCTGGTCTGCCATGTACTTCCTCAGGGACATTCAATGATCTGTATGATGATATGAGCTGTTACAAGTACAGTAGATGTATTGTCTGATTTACTTCTTGTGCCATTTCACACAATAGAGTTCCTAATGTAATTCTTTTCATTTATCTTCACAGTTGCAAATATGACACGCATCCAGGTGCGGGAATTCCAAAGGCGGGCAATGCGTTACCAGCATATACTGCAGGTAGAGTTGGGGTACCGAAGAATGGCCCGCAGATATCGAAACAAATGGGCCTCCGGAGCCTGGAGGGCATTCCCACAGGGTGGCCCTTCTTTGCCCACCACAGCCACCACCAGCACCACAACCAACAGCTGTGACCATTGTGGCAACAACATCAGCAAGTGCTCCAGGCCCTAGCACAGGACCACCTGCAGGGCAGCCCACAGACATTGACCCTACACGGCCCCACACTTCCTCAGCTGGCACACAGACCACCCCAGCTGCAACTATTGACCCTACTGCTTTTGTGGACATGCAGCGTAAACTGGACCGTGTCCTGAGAAAAATGAGTCGCCTGCAGCAGGATGTTTGCCATATTAACTGGCAGGTGCGGTCCATCAAGCGGACCCTCCGGAGGGCCAACCTATAGACAGTTTGATGGACATGATTCCCTCCCTTCCCTCCTCTTTCCTTATTCTTATACTTTGTGGGTTTAGGGGGCTTAGTGTTAAGTTAGTATAGGCTGTTAGTTTAGTTAGTGTTGTGGGTGGCGGGTGGGTCCTGATTATTTCTAGAGTTTAATTTTGAGTGTGTGGGTGGGTGGCTGGGGGGCAGTGTTGGGGTTCTTGTGTGTTTTGAAAAAAAATTATGAATAACTAAAAAAGTTTTAAAAAAATATTAAAATAAAAAATTACACAAAAATATATATTTGTTTAGTATAGGATAGCATGTGTTTAGGTTAGTATCCGTTATCCTCCATGTGTCCCGTCTCATAAGGGGGGTGGGGGTTGATGTTTGGAATGTTTCATTACATGTGATAAGTAAGTTTAGCTTAGGTTAGTTAGGGACAGTTGTGGGTAATGAGTAGTTAGGGTATATAAGGGTAGGTAAGGATTTTCCCCGAGTTTTCTCTTCTGTTTTTACAGTTTAATAAATATGTAGTAAACTCTTTATAGTATGTGTGAAATGTTTGTAGATCAGGGCCTTGGCATGAGTATACATGATTTCTTTTGTATTACAATTTGTGTCCTATACTACAAACAAATCCCAAATTAGCTGTAACATTGGCAGCTACCCCAAAGCTACCTTGCAAAGATTAGACCTCTGATCCTGCATCCTTGCAGGCAGGTCGCTTCCTCCTCACCACTGCTGCTGTAAGTACTGCCATTGTTTTGGGCTTGTTTGGGCTTGTCTGGGCTTGTTTGGGCTTGTTTGGGCTTCTTGGCTTCTCCTCTCCCGGAAGGTTTGCGCTGCTGCTTCCCCACGGCACCGCCTCCCTCCCTCCTCCTCGGAGCTCTTCCCGCTCCTGACTCCTGCTGCCCCCGCCCTCCGCACTCCAATTGGATGTTTCCTTTCCTCCTCCCAGCTGCCAAAGGCAAGCCCGTCTGCGTCCGTCCGCACCAAGACCACGCCCAGCGCCAGATCCCCTGGCCAACAAGATTCCCACACCACCGAACACCTTTACACTGCCAACGAACTCCATGCCCTTAGTCCAGGACGCTCCTCCATCTGCTTCCAGTCCACACCGAAGTGCACCAAAGGACCCTTCTCCTGCAAAGCCTGCAATTTTACCTGCATTCTAACCTCCAAACTCCAGATCAGAACAGACAACCACCTAAGATGCATCCTACTTAACACCTGCACCATCCACAAACATGCAATTGAACTCTGGGACCTCCTGACCACATACTCGCCCGACGTCGCATTCCTCACAGAAACCTGGATGAATTCGGCCTCGGAACCAGGCGTAGCCATAGCCATACCAGAAAACAACAAGATCACCAGAAGAGACCGCATCAATAGACCAGGAGGAGGAATCGCCATAGTCCACAAAAACACTGTAAGAGTCTCCACCAACTCCCACGACACCATCAACTCCGCCGAGCACCTCTACTTCAAAAACCACATCAACGCCAACAACACACTCAGAGGAACACTGGTCTACAGACCCCCTGGACCCAGACTGCAGTTCTGCGACGACATCGCCATCAGCTCCCAAGCCCTCGCCTCAACAGACTACATCCTCCTCGGTGACCTAAACTTCCACCTAGAAAATAACAACAATGTCAACACCACCAAATTGACTACCTCGCCAACTTCGGCCTCAAGCAACTCGTCACTTCACCCACCCACTCCGCAGGCCACACACTCGACCCCAGCTTCTCAGCCAGCAACCACGTCTCTTTCAGCCACACCACCGAACTCAGCTGGACAGACCACCGCTACATCCACTTCTCCTACCAGAATCCAGTCACTCACCACCACCGCACACAACCCCCCGAGCAACTGGAGCAAAATATCAACTGATCTCCACTCTTGCCCGGGCCCCACCGCCTGGGATCCCGGACCCCAACACAGCCACCACCAACCTGCATCGCTGGATAGAAGATTACGGCAACAACCTTTCACCGGTCAAAAAAAAAACAAACACCTCCCACAGAACAAAGGGCATCTGGTTCACCCCAGAACTACAGGAATCCAAACGGCTATGTCGCAGAATGGAAAAAAACTGTCACTTTGACCCTACCAACTCCAACCACATTGTTTTCAAGGATGCCCTACGCAAACATCATCATTTGATCCGCACCACCAAAAGGACCCATTTCAAAAATCTAATCGACGCCAATGCTCACAACAGTAAAGAGCTCTTCTGCATCATCAATGAGCTCTCCACCCCCAGGACCTGATCCAACTAACCCCCGCCATCACAGGAGTTCTGCAACTCACTGGCAACCCACTTCCATCGAAAGATAGAAGAAATCCACAATAGCTTCAAACCCCAGTCCCACCAGCTGACCACAAACACCCAAGAACCCAACGCTCCAAGCAAAACCCACCTCCTCCACACCTGGACCCCCGTCAACATAGAGGACACCACCACCACCATGGTCTCCATCCACTCCGGATCACCATCGGAACCCTGCCCACACCATATGTTCAATAAGGCAAACATCATCCTCACCCCCCACCTCTGCAAAACCATCAACAGCTCCTTCGAATCAGCCACCTTCCCAGAAAGATGGAAGCACGTAGAAATCAATGCTCTGCTGAAGAAACCAAAGGCAGACCCAGACGACCCCAAGAACTACCAGCCGATCTCCCTCCTCCCCTTCCCAGCCAAGGTCATCGAAAAAATCGTACACAGCCAACTATCCCGGTTCCTGGAAGACAGCAAGATACTCGACACCTCCCAATCCGGACCACAGCACCGAGACTGCACTCATTGCTGCCACAGATGACATTAGGACCATGCTCAACGAAGGAGAAACAGCAGCACTCATCCTCCTGGACCTCTCCGCAGCTTTCAACACGGTATGTCATCACCCTCTACGCACACTCCTCCACAACGCTGGGATCCACAACAAGGCACTCAACTGGATCTCGTCATTTCTCTCAGGCAGAACCGAGATGACTGTTCTGCGTACTTCTGCCACACTGTTAATCTTGTCAACACTTTGTTGCCATATTGCCTCTCTCCTATTGATTGGCAACTTTGAGGTGACAAACAGTTGGTGCTGGTGTTCCGAGAGAGTCCGCCTCCCACCGTTCCTGTCAGAAGCCTCCAGAATCATCTGTGGCGTTCCCCAAGGATCTTCGCTCAGCCCCACGCTCTTCAACGTCTACATGGCCCGCTCGCCAGCATCGCACGAACCCACCACATCAACGTAGTTTCCTACGCAGATGACACTCAGCTCATCCTCTCCCTCACGAAAGACCCTACAACTGCAAAGAACAACCTCCACAACGGACTTCACGCCATCGCCAGCTGGATGGAATTAGGCCATCTCAAGTTAAACACAGACAAGACAGAAATCCTCATCTTTGGCACTAACCCCTCAACTTGGAATGATTCCTGGTGGCCCACCTAACTAGGAACTGCACCCACCACCCACGCATGCAACCTAGGCTTCATCTTGGACTCCACACTCAGCATGACTCAGCAGGTCAATGCCATCTCCTCTTCCTGCTACAACACTCTCCGCATGCTACGCAAAACCTTCAAGTGGATTCCCGTCGAAACAAGGAAAACTGTCACCCACGCCCTGGTAAACAGCCGATTGGACTACGGAAACGCCCTATATGCACGAATAACTACCAAACTCCTAAAAAAGCTGCAAAGAATCCAGAATGCATCCGCCCACCTCATTCTGGACATCCCATGCTGCGACCACATTTCCCCGCACCTCAGAGACCTTCACTGGCTACCAGTATCAAAGAGGATCACCTTCAAACTCCTCATCCACGCACACAAGGCCCTCCACAACACAGGCCCAGCCTACCTCAACAACAGACTCACTTTCCACACCCCCGCCCGCAATCTTCGCTCCACCAGCCTCGCCCTCGTCTCCATCCCCCGCATCTGCCATACCACCGCCGGAGGAAGATCCTTCTCTCACCTAGCCGCCAAGACCTGGAACTCCCTACCGCTCCACCTTCCAGGTCAGACCCAAGACCTCTTGACATTCAGGAAATGCCTCAAGACATGGCTCTATGACCAGTAGCTCCCCCCCAGCGCCTTGAGACCCTAATGGGTGATTAGTGCTCTCTATAAATCCTTGATTGATTGATTGATTGAGACCATTCCTTGAAACCACCAATCACAGTTACTATGGATCCGAACGTGTTTTTTTCAATAATTATGTTTTCAATGTCACATACATGGCTTGCAGATTTGCTATTGGGGACACTGTGTTATGTCTGACTGCAGTGTGATGTTCAAGGAAACCCTTATAAGCCGAGTGGTAGTAAGCATTCTTGCAGTATCATGTTCATGACTCACTTAGATCATTTGTGACAGTGTTCAGTATGATTACTTATTTGGATGTAAACTCAGACACCTTCATTCATGCAGTTTGTTGACTTCTTAGATTTGTGGGCAATGTTATATGTGTTAGTTTTGCATGAAGGCAACATTTTGCTGGCACTATTTAATGGCTTAGAAATCCCTTGAGGAAGCATTATTCTGTCCAACACAGCATTGTGGTGTATGGTTTCTCTTTTCATCAGATATTACCCTCAGGAAGGGCAGAGTATGGTAGAATCCAGGCCACTGTACATAGTTATCAGCCTACATTATTTCAGGATAGTTGTATTGACAAGCTATGATATTTGACAAAATTCAGTGATCTACTGCACAGTTGATGTGTCACATTACACAGAGACAAAGTAGTTGTGGAAGTGCTATTTATTGAAAAGTGCTGTAGTGCTATATGTACATTGTCCATGATTGTGAGTCCATTATAGTGACATCTTCCATTGTGATCCTACACAAGTGCTAAAGGAAAATGCATTTGACATGCTGGAGTGATGTGTCAGACAGTGCAGAGGGACAGGATTTGCCAATGAGTAAGTGAGAGACAATCACAAGGCAGGCTGACAAGATATACAGTGGTTTGCAGAACAGTCATTGAGTACAGTTGTTGCAAGACTGGCATGTTACAAAGCGCTGGACCTTGGTAATAGGTGGCCATGTGGCAGGGACTAGTGCTTCCGGGTACTTTTACGTGTGAAGGTGATCTGTTCCATGTCTTCTTCTTCTGATGTGTGTGTTGCCTCCTCTGTCCTTGGTGGTGGTGGTTGTGAAGGGGCAACACACACCTCAGTGTTTGAAGACGTGGAGTCAGACATCCCGGTCGCTGCTACCTGTAAAGGTCTTAAGGGCAGTACTGCTGCAAGGAGGATCTGCTGGTTCTTAAGAATAGCAGCCACATCACGATGGTAGGCAGCCAGGTCGGCCCTGAGGGGGTCATGATTGCATTTGTGCATGCAGTGGAAGGTTTGGGGTGCGAGGTGTTGTGGCAACTCCCTTACTGCAGTGGTGAATTCCTTTACAGTTTGTTGTAGTCCTTGTGGGATGGATGCTAGTGCTTGCATGGCTGCTGCCTGATCTGCAGATGACATCATGCAGGAACGCACCCCCTCTAGGCTGGCTGCCATAGTTTGCATCCCCACCCACACCTTCTTGGCCAGCTCCCGCTGTACTCCGATTACAGTTCTCTCAAAGCTGGTACCTGGGTCATCCGAGTCCTCAGCTGTATTGGAGCTGGCAGGTCTTACAATTGGGGTTGTGGGTGGGTCCTCTGTGATGGCTGCTTGTTCTGTGCTCCTCCTTGTGACTGAAGGTGGGGTCTGGAGGGTTCCAAAGACATCTTGGAGGGTCTGGTGGCTGATGTTTGTCAGCTCGTCATCCATGTCATCAGGGCAGTCCTGGACAGGCATATCCGTAGGAGATCCATTGTATTCTGCAATGAAATAGGGTACAATCAGTGTATCCGTGTTGTGGCATTGGTGATGTGACATGCCTGATTTCACATTGTGATCTTGTTTCCTGTTCATTGCTCCAGTCTTTCAGGTGGGCATTCTCTCAGGCCTATGCCCCACCTGCACGTCACATGTATTGTGGTAAGTTTTTTGACTTGTCGGCATCATCTCCTCTAGGTATTGGTTTAGGCCAAATAGTGATTTGCCACCTTCTTGTCCTACTCAACCCTCCGTCTCCATCCATTCTCATGGTGAGACCTTTCACTGGCTGTGGGTGCTCTGATGGCACTAGCAGCACACTTAACAATCTGGACGCCACCTTCTTGTCCTACTCAACCCTCCGTCTCCATCCATTCTCATGGTGAGACCTTTCACTGGCTGTGGGTGCTCTGATGGCACTAGCAGCACACTTAACAATCTGGACTTTGCCCCAGTCTCTAATCTTTCACATCCACTTATATGTAGTTGAAATGTTCCGTATCCTATGCATAGCATTGTTATGGCACAATGTGGATGTTAGCATTGGTAATGTGTACAGGTGATGTTGGGGAATGTGTGGACATTGGATTGCCCTGATAGTCATAGCAGTGTCCTATTTCCTCCTCTGACTGTGCAGGTGTATTTCGGTGACCAGCTGCATGTGTCCTCCCCCTGCTGTTGTCTGAGCAGTATGACATGTGGGATGCTGCATTATGACCCAGGCACAGGATGGACCCTGGCATATGCTGCATGGGTGTGACCTTAGTGCTGTGTAGCTCCTAATGTTGATGACATTGGCGGATGTTTGCGGCAACTATGGGCATTCACAATTGACAGGACCTGAACATTTGTCTTGTTTCAGGGGATTGTTAAAGTTGTCATCCTCAACCCACTAATTTAGGTGTGTATGATCCATGGGGACATTACTGCCATTGGCTACTTGAGCTGCACACACAGCGGAGGTGGTAGTGGCAACTGTTGTCACTGTTACATTCCAGTTGTCGGTATGGCTAGAGGTTGTTAATTGGGCCCTAGTTAATGTAGGGGGTATAGTGGCTGATGTGTGACAGGATGTCATCTTGACGCTGTGCCCTTCCCTCTTGGCGTGGCTTTACCTTTGCTACATCGTTGGCATGGCAGCATACCCCCATGGAACTGTTGTTGGTGTTGTGTTATGGTGTTCCCCAGCTTCTCTCTGTACAGGCCATGCCCCCATGCCGTACCCCTTTACCCATGCCACTCCATGTATATGATGACTTCCATGCATTTTGTAGTCGGTTCCCCCCCCGTTATAGTTGACATTAGTGCGTATTAATTCCCCATGCAACTTACCCTGCATGTGTGTTGTCTCCTGGTAGTCTGCGCTGTCCTGTCCTTGAATCCCTGTGACGATCTCCTCAGGGATGATGGCTGCGACCATCTCCTCCATGTGGTCCAGGGCCTCCTGGTGTGCTGCACTCCCACCTCCAGTCTGCAGTGCTGCCTTCCTGTTCCTGGCCATCTTTTCCTTGGTCCAGCACTTGCAGTCATGCCAGCGTTTCTTGCACTCGATGACTGTTCTGCGTACTTCTGCCACACTGTTAATCTTGTCAATACTTTGTTGCCATATTGCCTCTCTCCTATTGATTGGCAAATTTGAGGTGACAAACAGTTGGTGCTGGGGTTCCGTCACCTCTTTCGCCAGGATTTCCTGCTCCTCTGCACTGAAGGGACACTTTCTTTTCTTCTTCTCCCTGTCCTGGTTCTTGTGTGGGTCCTCCTGGCTGGTTCCTGGTCTATTGTCATCTTCCTGGGGTCTGTACAGGCATCTGGACTCCATTTTGGCTCTCCTCTGCTGAAATGGCTGTGTTTGTGGGGAATGTTGACGCTATTGCGTCAAAAAACGCTGCATATCCGGTTCGCAGTGTCTTAAATCGACCCACAGTCATTTCCGCTGTGTTAACGTCATTTTCCTTTGTGATGTGACACTGCAGTGTGCGTAAAAAAAAAATGACTTACACTTGTGGTTTGCGCCACCGTGCGTCAAAGTATAAATTTAACGCCCGCATGGTGCACCGAAATGGCGTTAGCCGGCGGTAATATTTTTGACGCAAAACTGCACCGGCGCAGTTTTGCGTCAAAAAGTATAAATATGGGCCTTAGCATCTCCAACGCAAAACACTGAAGCCAGAGGGACCTTTGTACACAGAACAGATATTAGGCACCACTTTTTTCTTACAATTTCTTTTCACACCCAGCACACAGTTGTGTCCAGTCACACCATTTTGCACTTACCCTCTTTAATAAGTCACTGTCACCCTTTTTCCCACCAAGTAACATTAAAAAAATCCAAGAGTCAAGGTAGATGAAATCCTAAGAGTAGAGGCACAATTGTTTGGTGCACAAGTCCAGCATACACCTCTAAGTGGAAAATTTAAGGGCCATATTTATACTTTTTGACGCAAAACTGCGGTAACGCAGTTTTGCGCCAAAAAAATTAGCGCCAGCTAACGCCATTCTGAAGCGCCATGCGGGCGCCGTATTTATTCAATGACGTTAGCCGGCGTTAGCCGCCGGCGCTGTCTGGTGTGCGTTAAAAAAAACGACGTACACCAGGCAGCGCCGGCGTAGGGGGAAAATGGCGTATGGGCGTCCACAAATGGTGCAAGTCAGGCTGAGGCAAAAAAATCGCCTCAACCCGATTTGCGCCATTTTTTTACGACGCCCAACCCCCATTGAAATGACTCCTGTCTTAGCAAAGACAGGAGTCATGCCCCCTTGCTCAATGGCCATGCCCAGAGGACTTATGTCCCCTGGGCATGGTCATTGGGCATAGTGGCATGTAGGGGGGCACAAATCAGGCCCCCCTATGCCACAAAATAAAAAATAAAAATAATACTTACCTGGACTTACCTTAATGTCCCTGGGGTGGGTCCCTCCATCCTTGGGTGTCCCTGGGGGCAGGGGAGGGCACCTCTGGGCTCATTCTGAGCCCACAGGTCCCTTAATGCCTGCCCTGACCCAGGCGCTAAAATCCGGCGCTAATGCGGGTTTTTTAGACCCGCCCACTCCCGGGCGTCATTTTTGCCCGGGAGTATAAATACGACGCATATGCATCGGAGTCATTTTTAAGACGGGAACGCCTACCTTGCATATCATTAACGCAAGGAAGGTGTTCACGCAAAAAAATGACGCTAACTCCATGAACTTTGGCGCTAGACGCGTCTAACGCCAAAGTATAAATATGGAGTTAGTTTTGCGTCTAATTTGCTTTGAAAAAAATGACGCAAATTTGGCGCAAACGGAGTATAAATATGCCCCTAAATGTGGGAGTCAATGCTGTAGGCACTACCCTGCGCACAAGGGAGGACATCAGGAAGAGGTGGAATGTCCTCAAGGGCAAGGTCTGTTCCCTGGTCTCCAGGCACCTGCTGCAGGCCAAGAAGACTGGTTGTGCCTCTCCCAGTGCCCCATTACATCTCTTTACCTGGGAGCAGAATGTCTTGGTTATCCTTCATCCCGAGAGCTTGACAGGAATACCTGGGGGAGTAGAGTCTGGTAAGTCACAACACTAAAAATGTCACCAAAATGAAATGTCATCCATGCTCACAGCTCACCTTTTGCCACTCTTACTATCACTCCTCTCACAGGCCAGTGTCCACCTGTCCAGAGACCTATATTTGGCAATCCACATTTGAAGTGTACTCACTTGGGGAGATGACATCTGTATAGCGTGTGTAGTGCAGGGACTCACATGACTGCAACTCCCAACAGGCACTGTTTTACAACTTCAAACACCAGACCAGTGGTCACTTGTTCACATACCCCTGTTTGGCAAAATACACATTATGTTCAAATCCGAGATGTGCCTGGCCACCTAGCTCCAGCTTGACCAGCTAACCCACGATGTAAATATTGAGCACAGGAAGGACACCTTACCTAGTGTGCAAAACAATGAGCCTGAAGATGCATCACCAGGATGGTATTGGCAGAGGACACATTCACAATGCACTGACCACATGATGACTCTAGTCGCTCATACAACATAGTCCTGAGTCTGCCTGCATCACAATCAACTAGGACTCAAAATGGCCAAACACATATCTTGCCTAGCCATTGTTTTGCTTGAACTGGTGGCAAGATGACATTCTTAGGCCATCCTCCCAAGGGCTAATGGTCTGCATATCTCAGCAGCTGCTTCAGTCAAAAAAATCTGACAGGCTCCACAAATGTCATGTCAATACAACCAATGTCAAGGCTACTTGTCACAATAAGATCAACTGCAAAATAATTTTGTACAAGGTCCATGCTTAATGTAACACTAAATTGTTGGAGGTAGATGTCACAATACAACCAGTAACAATGCATCTTTCACATCAACAGGTTGAGCTGCCACTGGGCACATGGAGGTCACAGAAGAGACTGTCACTACCCCCATGGACAAAGCTGTCAGTGAAGAAGACACTCCTGGATATCTGGACATGGAAAACAATTCTGGCCCATCTGGGCAATCTGGTGAGACACCACTAGTGAGTCTCATTGTGGCCACATCAACAACTCCCAGCCTGGTTGCCTTTACATCACATGCAACCATTCATCCCCTGATTTGTGTTCTGAGGACACTGCCCACCATCTTGGGCTCCCTAGTACTGGATCTTGAGTTCCAACGCAACTCTTCCAACGATGAGGGTCCAGGAACCAGTGAGGGAGGGATCCTTGTGGTAAGGGAACAAGTCCTTGGGGGTAGGGCATGTGGGAGGGAAACTGTGGGCCAGTGGGGTCAGGCCACTGGGGATCCTCCTAGCCAGGACACCATCAACCACATTTTGAGGGTCTATCAGGCGTCCCAAGGTGTGATGGGTTAGATATTGACTGACCTCTGGGAAAATAAGCAGCTACTGAGGGACATGCATAGGGACATGCAAGAACAGTCACAATACTGACATGGCCTCCCTAACAGCGGTGATGAGTGACATTAATATCACCCTTTGCAGAGCTCTACAACACCACTCTACCCCTTCCTTTGGCCAATCAACACCTGGGCCTTCTTCATCAATGCCACCACTGGAAGGGAGGTCCTTCCTGAGGAACAAGACCCAGACACCACTGATTCTGTAGCAGCAGACCCCACCCCTATGTAAGCAGGGACATTCAATGAAAAATCCAGGAGGTGTAGATGGCAAGATACCCACCACTGCCAGCAAGTGACCTCTTTCTAAAGGAACTCCTTTGTGTGCTACACATACACCCTGACTGATCCTGAACTTCCAACCAGTTCCAATGGGAGGCATACTCTGGACTCCCAATGGTGTTGCATCCACTCCATGAGTTTCATTCACCATGACTGAACCCTTTACTTTATTATTTTTATTTTTTACTATGCAAATCGAATTTAATGCGTCAGCATTGTAATAAAGTCACTCATCACAAACTCATTGTTTGCTTGCTTAATTTCAGCATTTTGATATGTAGAGATGCAAGACTATGTGATCAATATGATGAATACATGACTTACTTGTGCAAGGAGGGATATGTAACAGGTACACAGTGTCCTGCTCAGGATTACAACCATTAAACACAAGCACATCAGTACAAATGTCTCGTCACAATAAACATTTTATTCCAGTATACAGCAGATAGGCTGTCCATATGCCTGGACCTTTCTGACATAGGAATGTTGGACTCATACTGAGTTATAGTAAATATCAAGGGTACAGCCTCCCCAGAACACGAAAGGGAGAGATTTGTCAGACATTGTCCTGTAGAACAGGCAAACAGTAAAGTGTGTTTCTGTCAGCAGCTTGAGCCTTATCACATACCACACAAAAGTAATCTAACTTGACATAATCCGAGATACAGACAGATGGCAGTGCAGTAATCCCTGATCATACACCCATCATTATAAAATGACCATGCATCTGGTAGTATGACACAAACATATGTCAGTGTTTTGGCACAGACACTGTGGCCTGCAATAATGAAACACCTACAGCTACTTACAAGTCATATAAAAAGAGTGGTTAGCCAATGTGAAATGTAAATGCCTTGCTCGCAATTTATGACTGCATCTTTCATGCCTACATTATAACGCACATGATGCAATAGGGCCAATGTAACACACTAAACAAGACTAATGTGCACTTCTGACCTTCTACCCAAACACTATTCAAGCTGCTTTGGCACAGGCCTCATAAACCCTAAGTCTGTGACCTTCATTACCTGGAACAATCCATGTCTACTCTGTATGTCAGAACAGCATCAGTAACCTGCCAATGTCACAACTCTGAAATGCCCATGTGAGGACATCATGGTGAAGGTATCTGTACAAAGATAAAGCAAGAGGTATAGTCTTGAAAACATACCTATTACACAAATCAGATAGCAAGCATCTGGAATTGAAATTACATTGCAATTAGACTGACACAAACAACGCAGCTACATCAAGGTAGAGAGATGTCAACGTCTGACTCTTCAAGCAGTCTTTGGCTGAATATTAGAGTATCAGCTCCTTAGTTGTTGCTAAAACACTCATCTCCACTGATTCTCACAAATACAGTTCATTGTATTGTCACAGTCATTACATCACATCACATATTCACATTCATCATCACCACTGTCATCCTTACTTGGCATTTGAGGGGGCTCACCCGGTGGCACTGTAAACTCAGGATGTGGACAAAACCATAAAAGTTAGTCCTCACATGAGCTAAATCCTCACGTCGGGAAAACTGGATAAAGCTGCCCAGGTGTTTCATCACTGCTGAGAGTACATCCTTTAACACCAGACATAACATAGGTTGGGGCATGCCAGCAGAATGGGCCACTGTATGTTGAAAGGACCATGTGGCTAGGAAGCATAATACTGACATGACATGTATACTGTGTGTAATTCTGGTTGGATAACTAATAGCTGGCATCAGATCTGGCACCAACTGCCGATATATGTCCACTATTGTTACCCTATTCAGACGGTACAACAGGATAATGTGGCATTCATCCGTGGTCTAAAGGTCTGAAAGTGGACGGTAGACAGGAGGTTGACACATCCTTCCTTTCCCTGGGTACCCATGTATGACAAGACATGATTTGTAACATTAGTTAATATGTCCACAGCAACATACAAGATGTATGTCAATTATATCATGTGACAAGGCATTTCTGAATGGATAGACATGGCAAGAGGTACACATCACAGCTGCAAATAACACAAAGGACATGTGTGGCCACCATAGTTTTCCACACATTAGGTCGCAACATATATATTGACAAACACAAAGATGTGCAATACAATTTTTCCTAGAAATGTGACTGGATATCCTTACTAACAAAATGACCATCGGTGGTTGTAAACTGTGCCCCACTGTTTGGTAGGACGTACCTGACAGGATAGGATAATCCTGTTTGTGAGGTCCAAAATCCATTTTTGCAGGTGTAACAGAGTTTATTTAGCCCAATACAGCATTTGAAGTGGCCAAAATGGCGGCTGCCTGATCTACTCCAATGGACATTAGGAACCTCCAGCAGAAGTCATCATGATGGTAGGGGGTTGCAACCGTGGCAGACACACCCATAGGCTAACGTTGTTGCCAGTGGTGGTTGCTGGCCAATGGCTGTGTCCACCGGCCGTGACAACAACGTATGTGGCGCACATGACTGCCATGTTCTGAAGATTTACTCACTTGACTCCTGGCACTGCTGCCAGCAAGACCTCCCTGACCTGAGCTGCTGTGTGCCGCCTTTGGGAGCAATCATGCCACATCCAGCAGGTGATAGGGCCCCTGCCTTCTCTCCAGAAGAGCTCGGTAGGCTAGTGAATGAGATCCTACCCATGTATGAACAGCTGCATGGCTCACCAGAGGAGCAGGTAAGTCCCTCAACTATACAATTTTGTCTGTACTTCATCATCCTTTCACTCCTCACAGGCTTGAATGTGCCCATGTGTGCCAGTCTGAGTACTAATTTGCCTGCTGTTGCAGTCTGTGTGGCATCAATGGGATGTGCCGGTATCGTTGGTCAGTGCCATATGTTAAGTTCAGTCACATTGTGTTGAGTGAGGTTCGTTGGGTCCTAGATCCTCCTTGTTTTGGATGCACATAACTAGGTAGGGAGACATTACTGACATCTATTTCCTCATGATTGATGTAAATGTCAGACATAGGGGGTCATTCTGACCTCGGCGGTAAAATGCGCTTACCGCCGGTCAGAAGACCGTCATAATGCCGCCCACCCGCAACTTGAAAACCGCCAAAAACCCGACATCCACAAAAGTCCGCCACACCAAAGGGCAGCGAAAAAATGGCGATGACCAAACCTCCACCGTCACGCCAACAGAAATACGCCCATGCCATTCCGACCCACGAATCCACTCGGCGGTCTTTCAACCGCGGTATTCCATTGGCGGTACACACCGCCGCGGTCAAAATACACACACCCTTACAAAACACAACCACATTGGACAATTTGAAATACACACACCTGATACACATACAAACAATACTCCCACACACCCAATACAATATAAAACACACACCCACATCACCCATAAACCCTTACGACCACAATTGCGACTGAAGGACAGAGAGAGACAGCCCTGCTTAGAGTAGACCATCACACAGAGGCAAATCACAACATCACCCACACAATTACCACGCACAAAACACCATACACCACCACACACATCAAACTCTGCAACACATACAACATCCCTCACCTCATCCACAAAACCCCATGGCACCCCAAAGACACCCCAGGTTCTCTGACGCAGAACTCAGGGTCATGGTGGAGGAAATAGTTTGTGTAGAGCCCCAGCTCTTCGGGGCACAGGTGCAGCACACCACCATTGCTAGGAAGATGGAGCTATGGCAAAAGGATAGTGGACAGGGTCAACGCGGTGGGACAGCATCCACGCAATCGGGATGACATCAGGAAGTGCTGGAACGACCTACGGGGGAAAGTGCGTTCCATGGTATCAAGGCACAACATTGCGGTGCAGAAGACTGGCGGCGGACCCCCACCCACTCCCCCAGAATTTACAGCATGGGAGGAGGAAGTCTTGCACATCCTGCATCCTGAGGGCCTCGCAGGAGTAGGCGGAGGAATGGACTCTGGTAAGTCAAATCTTAACTACTTCTTCCCACCCCCACCCCACCTGCATGCCAGCACATACCCCCACCCTCACACCCACCCCCACCCCCATCACACCAACTCCTTGCAAATGGCTCACCATCACAACCCACCCATCCCAACACCAAGCCCTGCATGCGACCTCAAAGCATGGACACCCATCACCAAAGCATGCCCACTGCACACACACATCACCCCCACAAGCTACCCTCACAAAAGCCCCCACAAGGGAATGCCTGCACTTGGGTACACGGCCACCCACCCATCACACGAAATGCCACACACAGAAGTAATAACCATACCCTTATACCCCTGCAGGACCCGAACGCCACCACACCGCCACGGAGGGTACAGAGATGTCCATCCCACCCCCAGAAGAGGCCCCCAGCGATGACAGCAGCTCTGCCTCCCTGGACCCAGATGACCAGCCCGGACCACTGGACAGTCGGTTCCCCACAGACAGCCACAGGCTACACCTGACCTAACCCCCTCTGGGAACACCAGCACAGCTCCCACCCAGCGGGCCCATGCCTCTGTCTCCAGGACACGTCAATCAGCGGTGTGTCCACCACTACAGGGCACCCAGGTTGACCCACCACCCCAACAACAACAGGGACCTGGGGGCAGTGGTAGTGGGCACACCGTCCAGGGGACAGAGGCCCAGGAACACAGGGGAACTGGGAGGGCTGCTGTGCGACTGAGGGGGGACAGGCCCAGGGAACCCACTCTCCAAGAGGCCCTCTCCTCCATCATGGGAGCCTACCACCACTCCCAGGAGACGATGGAGACAGTACTGGCCGGGTTCCAGGAGATCCAGGCACTGCAGGAGGAACGGTACATGGGGTTCAGAGAGGAACTGAGGAACATTGGTTCCGCAATGGGGACCATCGTCGTGGCCCTTAACCAGATAGTCACCACATTGCGGGACCATGTGGCACCCCAAAGGGCCCCTGTCACTAGCCTGGACCAGGAACAGCCTACCACCTCCGCCGGCGCTAGTGGACAGGAGGCCCCCACACAACAACAGGCCACCAGAACCCCACCTCCTGCAGAAGAAGAACCACCCCGCAAGCGGAACCTGAGATCTCACAAGAAGACAGAGTAGGATGCCAAGACCCCCGCCAGCATAAGATACCCCCTGATGTCATCCCACTGTCCCACATTGTCACCCTGTCCAACATAAAACTGCCCCTGCTCCATCCTTCCACAGGCATATGGACAATGCACCTGTCAGACTGAGAACTGGACTCTGCCATGGACATTACTCCACCCCCACCCATCACTGTTTTACAATCATGTACCTATATGTAGCACTTGAAATAAATCACTTATTGCACTTAAAAAATCAGGAGTCTGCTTGTATTCTTAACAAATGTATTACACATAACGGTGCAATAATGTTCAGTTACATTGTGATGACAACATACCAATGTCAATACGCTTTAGTCCATGGGCAAACAAAGCAGAAGTCACGCAGTGGGTCTTACAGCTCTGAAAAGGGAACGGAAAGTCACAAATCAGTTTAAAGGAACTGGGGGGAAACACAGACAGTAGAGACGCAGGAGGCCTCAAGTAAATGTAAAATGGCGTGGGTGATTCTTACCTGTGTGCTACTGAAAATATTGTTGTATGACTGTATCCCTGTTGTCTGTGTCGTCCCCGTCGTCTTCCTCCTCTTCACTCTCCACAGGCTCCACAGCTGCTACAACACCACCATCTGGACCATCCTCCTGCAGAAAAGGCACCTGGCGTCGCAAGGCAAGATTGTGAAGCATACAGCAGGCCACGATGATATGGCACACGTTCTTTGGTGAGTACATTAGGGATCCACCTGTCATATGCAGGCACCTAAACCTGGCCTTCAGGAGGCCGAAGGTCCTTTCTATGATCCTCCTAGTTCGCCCATGGGCCTCATTGTACCGTTCCTCTGCCCTGGTCCGGGGATTCCTCACTGGGGTCAGTAGCCACGACAGGTTGGGGTAACCAGAGTCACCTATTAGCCACACACGGTGTCTCTGTAGCTGTTCCATCACATAAGGGATGCTGCTATTTCGCATGATGTACGCGTCATGCACTGACCCAGGGAACTTGGCATTTACATGGGAGATGTACTGGTCAGCCAAACAGACCACCTGGACATTCATCGAATGATAACTTTTTCGGTTTCTGTACACCTGCTCACTTTCTTTGGGGGGAACCAAAGCCACATGGGTCCCATCAATGGCACCAATGATGTTGGGGATATGTCCAAGGGCATAGAAATCACCCTTCACTGTAGCCAAATCGCCCACCTCAGGGAACACAATGTAGCTCCGCATGTATTTCATCAGGGCAGACAACACTCTGGACAAAACCTTAGAAAACATAGGCTGAGACATCCCTGATGACATGGCCACTGTTGTCTGAAAAGACCCACTTGCAAAAAAATGGAGTACTGACAGTACATGCACCAGAGGGGGAATCCCTGTGGGTTGGCGGATGGGGGACATCAGGTCTGGCTCCAGCTGGGCACACAGTTCATGTATAGTGGCTCGGTCAAGCCTGTATGTAAGTATGATATGTCGTTCTTCCATTGTCGACAGGTCCACCAGCGGTCGGTACACAGGAGGATTCATCCTTCTCCTCGCAAGTCCCATCGGACGGTGCCTAGGAAGGACAACATGGAGCAAAGAGTCAAGCAACCCACAGGTACGTAACCACAGCTTGCACAGTACACGAATCGCTATGCATTGAAAGGCTTGTATGAGTGGCAATGCAAGGCCTAGGCCTGTGTGACGCAGTAGTAATTATGCCATGTGGGACCTTGAAATGGCGGCTGCCTGACCTGTGAAGTGTGACAATTGGATGTGAGGTCAATGCGCTGGCGTGGCACACCGTGGCAGTAGGCGGTCGAAGACCGCGGTGCAAAGCCGAATTGGTTAACATTGCACCCTATGGGTTTCAAGAGCCAATGACGATGTGCGCCGGCGGCAGCAGGCGTGACCGCCATTTTCTATCTGATTAATCACTCGAGACCTGATCATCCACAGGAGAGGACCTATACTGCAATTGCTGCTGTGACCTCGGTCTGGAAGATACAATGGCTGCTGCGACTGAGGAAAGGGCCCCTGCCTTTACTTCAGAAGAATTGGAGAAACTTGTTGATGGGGTCCTCCCCCAGTATGCGCTACTCTACGGTCCTCTAGACCAACAGGTTAGTACACAGGGTGCACGTTGTATGGGCTATGCCTGTGTTGAGTGGGGTGGATGTAAGATGGTGGGGAGGTGAGTGAATGAGGAGTGCAACGCACGACAGATGAGAGCATGTGCCACATGGCAAGGTTGGTGAGGGGGGGCCACTCACATTGACCATGCAGAAAAGTGATGATATTTCCTTTCACACCCTGTACATGTCACATAGGTCAGCGCCCATCAGAATATCGAAATTTGGCGTGCCATCGCCAAGGACGTCCGGGCCCTGGGGGTCCACAACAGACGGGGCACCCACTGCCGAAAGAGGTGGGAGGACATCCGCCGCGGGACCAGAAAGACCGCCGAGGCTCTGCTGGGGATGGCCTCTCAACGTAAGAGGGGTGCCAGCTGCCAATTGACCCCCCTGATGTCCCGGATCCTGGGGGTGGCCTACCCCGATTTGGATGGGTGCGTGAGGACATCACAGCAGACACAAGGGGGTGAGTATCAGCACATTCTGCTATCTTTGCGCGCAGTGGAGGTGTCTGGGTGGGGGAGGAGGGCTGTGGCTATCTCTAGGCCAGGGCGCTTTCTGTAGGCTAGGCCCCTCCGTTAGGCATGGCCCTGTGCCCCCGCCCCCCATCTCTGTAGGGTGCCAAGTACAGCTATCCACGGTCCGGCCTCACCTATGTGTGCATTTGTCGTCCACAGACCTGTAGGCCTAGTCACAAGAACTGAGTAGTGTACCCCGAGTGCGCGGCGTAGTGCTGGGGGCTTCTGTGTCTGTCCTCTCCGACAACGGTGTTGGCAATGCATGCACTCAACCTGTCTTCATTTCCCCCCCCCCATTTTCTTTGTCTTCCTGTTCATGTGTGCATTAGCATCATCAGGCGGAGGAGAAGTGGCATCGGCGCACGAGGGAGCTGCATCTCACATGGTCCCGGAGGGCCATGCAACTGACTCCGAGTACACCAGTGAGACGGAGGGCGAGGGGGGCTCCACAACGGGGACCCGTGGAGACGTCAGCGACACAGACACGTCCTTGGAAGGGAGCTCCCTTGCGGTGGCGGCAACATCCATGCCCACCGCCACAACAGGTACAGCCGCCACCCAGCGCACCAGCTCCGCCCTCCCAGCAGCCCCTCAGCATTCGCCCCGTGCCCGCTCGGCCAGGAAGCCGGCCATCTCCTTCGCCCAGGCACCTCAGGCCCTGCCCCAGTTACCCCTGCTGCCCTCAGTGAGGAGGTCATTGACCTCCTGAGGACCATCATTGTTGGGCAGTCTACCCTTTTGAATGCCACCCAGGGTGTAGAAAGGGAGGTGCATCGGAGCAATTCATACCTGGAGGGCATTCATTCGGGTCAGGCTGCCCATCAGCGATCGTTCAACGCTCTGGCCTCAGCACTGACGGCAGCCATTGTACCTGTCTCCAGCCTCCCTCTTCAAACTCCCTCCACCCAGTCCCAGTCTCCTGTTCCTCTGCCTATCCCATCCACACCATTAGACCAGCCTGCACACACCTCAACACCCAAGGGCAGCTCATCCAGACATAAGCACCACAGATCACACAAGCATTCACCCAAGCAACATCCAGATGCAGACATGCCAACAGTCACTACCACCTCTGTGTCCCCCACCTCCTCGTCTCCCTCCTCCCTCCCTGTGACGTCTCCACTCACACCTGCATACACACCACCATCAGCCAGTTCTTCCATCACCAGCACACACTCCAGTACAGTCCGCACACGTGCAGTCACCACCCCCACTGCCATTTACACGTCCCCTGTGTCCTCTCCCAGTGTGTCTGTCACCCCCTCTTCCAAACCACACAAACGCAGGCAGCCACCCACCCAACAGCCATCCACCTCACGACAGCCTCCGTCACAAGCACCTGCACCCAAAGACAGCACACTTGACTCTCCTACAAGCACATCCTCTTCCTCCACACCCATACCCACTACATCTACCCGTCCCTGTCTTTCAAAATTGATTTTCCTATCCAACCTTGACCTCTTTCCAACAACTGACCCACCCCTCCATCTGGTAAGAGTCCAAAGAGCACCTCAGCCACCACCAGCCCTGCATCTACTAGGACCATTGTTCAGGGCTATTGGAGTCCACCAGCTCCTAGGGCAGGAACATCGGCCAGCAGCAAGGGGACAGCCAGCCCACCCCCTGGGAAGAGGACCAAGAAAACGAAGGGCCGGCGCGACAAGCCTGAGACGGCTGCCACCAAGGACAGTAGCCTTGCCCCGTCACCTGCCACATCAACAAAGGGAGGCAAGGGCCACAGAGCTTCTGCGAAGGAGGGCAAGGGCAGCAGGGCGGACAAGTCAGGCAGCAGGCGAGCTGCCCAGGAGGGCCCCACCAGCCCCATTCCGGGTGTGATGGAGTATACCCACGGGCCCAGGACTCCATCACAGGAGGGCCCCGCAACCGAAAGGTCGGATGGCGACTGAGCGGGAAGTATTGGCCAGGTCTGGTTCCCTAGACACACAGGACAAGCACCGCTGAACAGGGGCCGCTGTGAGAAGCACCGCTGAACAGGGGCCGCCGTGAGGAGCACCGCTGAACAGGGGCCGCTGTGAGAAGCACCGCTGAACAGGGGCCGCTGTGAGAAGCACCGCTGAACAGGGGCCGCAGTGAGAAGCACCGCTGAACAGGGCCCGCCGTGAGGAGCACCGCTGAACAAGGGCCGCAGTCTCAAGCACCGCTCCGCTGGGCCCTTCATCTCAAGCACCGCTCCGCTGGGCCCTTCATCTCAAGCACCGCTCCGCTGGGCCCTTCATCTCAAGCACCGCTCCGCTGGGCACCGCCGTCTCAAGCACCGCTCCGCTGGGCCCTTCATCTCAAGCACCGCTCCACTGGGCCCTTCCTGTCAAGCACCGCTCCGCTGGGCCCTTCATCTCAAGCACCGCTCCGCTGGGCACCGCCGTCTCAAGCACCGCTCCGCTGGGCCCTTCATCTCAAGCACCGCTCCGCTGGGCCCTTCATCTCAAGCACCGCTCCGCTGGGCACCGCCGTCTCAAGCACCGCTCTGCTGGGCGCTTCATCTCAAGCACCGCTCCGCTGGGCCCTTCCTGTCAAGCACCGCTCCACTGGGCCCTTCCTGTCAAGCACCGCTCCGCTGGGCCCTTCATCTCAAGCACCGCTCCGCTGGGCCCTTCATCTCAAGCACCGCTCTGCTGGGCCCTTCCTGTCAAGCACCGCTCCGCTGGGCCCTTCATCTCAAGCACCGCTCCGCTGGGCCCTTCATCTCGAGCACCGCTCCGCTGGGCCCTTCATCTCAAGCACCGCTCTGCTGGGCCCTTCATCTTGAGCACCGCTCCGCTGGGCCCTTCATCTCAAGCACCGCTCCGCTGGGCCCTTCATCTCAAGCACCGCTCCGCTGGGCACCGCCGTCTCAAGCACCGCTCCGCTGGGCACCGCCGTCTCAAGCACCGCTCCGCTGGGCACCGCCGTCTCAAGCACCGCTGGCCCATTGGCAGTGCCGGTTCTGTGTCGAGCAGGGCTTCACGAAGCACTGTGGCCACCATGCCTCCTCCATTACCAGTGGAGTCGGTAATCCATCTGATGGACTGTGGCTTTGCACTCCCCAGAATGGAACAGTGGGAAAGCCACCCACTGCAGAGACTTGTGAGACTGTGGCTTTGCACTCCCCAGAATGGAACAGTGGGCAAGCCACCCACTGTAGAGGCTTGAGAGACTGTGGCTTTGCACTCCCCAGAATGGAACAGTGGGCAAGCCACCCACTGTAGAGACTTGAGAGACTGTGGCTTTGCACTCCCCAGAATGGAACAGTGGGCAAGCCACCCACTGTAGAGACTTGAGAGACTGTGGCTTTGCACTCCCCAGGATGGAACAATGGGCAAGCCACCCACTGTAGAGACTTGAGAGACTGTGGCTTTGCACTCCCCAGAATGGAACAGTGGGCAACCCACCCACTGTAGAGACTTGAGAGACTGTGGCTTTGCACTCCCCAGGATGGTACAGTGGGCATGGAGGCCCCTCGTGGATCTGGCGTCGTGGACTCATGTGGCTAAGGTGCCCCCCCCTTCCCTTCCCCCTGAGGTGCCTGTAGTTTTATCATCTGATGCCCCAGCAGTGTTCTCTCCAATGGTATCTGGTCTTGTGTGTGGGCTTTGCCCATGTGTTTGTGCACATTGGCCCACGGACTATGGAACTTTGCCAAAATGTGCAGGACTTATTGCCTATGTATATATTTTTTCTCTATGTTCATTCTTTAATATGTATATTTCATATTGCATATTTCCCATAACTTCAATTGAGCTATGATATACTTAAATTTTAAAGTTCATTTTAATTTTGTCTTTGCATTATTCCGTGGGGTTTGGGGGGTGTCACTCTGACTTGTTGCTCTGCATTGGTGTGTAGGTATTTGGGGTGGGGGGGTGGGTGTATCGCGTATGTGTGTGCCCGTAACCTTTCCTCCTCCCCCCTCCCCTGTGTCGTAGGTGCAGTACTCACCGTTGTCGTCTGCGCCGGCGTTCGTACTCGTGGTAGATGAGCAGGTAGACAATAGCTGGTAGGATGTTTAATTCGGGTTCCATGCTGTCCAGATTCCTCGTGGAGTGTATAGAGGTGAGCGTTTTCCCGTTTGTAGTCTGTTTCCGCCGTGTTTTTATCGGCGGGGCTCCCGCCCCGGAAAAGGTGGCGGATTGGTGAGTTGTGATAGGGTGGGCGGTACATTGTCTGCCGCCTGCCTGTTGGCGGTGACCGCTGCGCTGTTTGTTTGTCCTGCCGTGGCGGTCGGAGTTTTGAAGTGGCGGGCTGTGTTGGTGGTTCCCGCCAGGGTCAGAATTCAATTTTTTTTACCGCCTGCCTGTTGGCGGGTTGGCCGCCGCTTTATCACCGACCGCCAGGGTTGGAATGACCCCCATAATGTACGTGCATGACAGCATGAGCTGAGTATGCATGTTGTATGAGTCAGTTGAGAGTCATGTTAGCAATGTATCTAGTGCCACAGCTCTTTCAAAACACATTTGCCCCTGCTAAACTATTGTGTGGAAGGCATATCATGACTCGCTCTGCCCCTTAGGTTGCCACACATACCACATGCCAAATTGCTGTTGGCCACATGATGTACTGTCATATATGGAAGTGATGTGAATGGAGTGTCATGTAGGTTTTGTCAGCACAGCTTGCAGAGATCAGGGCCTGTCAAATGTATCTCCCAGTATGGGACCTAGTCAAGGCTGTGGGAGAGTCTCTGTGGTTATGCAACTGTGGTACTGTGCTTACTCCCTATACCCCAGCAGATCCGGTCAAGAGGCCAATATGAGGCTCTGGTGGGAAAAGCTTCCCTGAATGCCTCAGTGCTTTGACTAGATTATGAATGTGTACAGCGGTAAATCATTAATCTAGTATATATGTGTACTTAGTGTCATTGTCAGTGTGTGTCTAACACTCATGACAGGTCCCTTACCCCCACAGTTCTTTTGTAACCTTCCCACAGGTCATACTTATCCTGTGCAGGTATATTGCATAATTGACAGCGCCACGGTGCAGACAGTGTGTTGATCCCTGGGAGGCCATGATATGTGACTAAGTAGCTTGGTCACATAGCAGAAACTGCACAATGCATGTCTTTGTTTGTTGGATACCATCTCTGTAGCATGAACACTTATATCCAAAGGAGTGTTTTGTGGTACAGGAACACAGATCGGAACGCCACCCCCTGAAGTGTCATGAGTCATAATTTGTTAGTCGAAATGCCCACACATGGACTGGGAAGACACTTTCTGTCCCCACCCTTCCAGCCCCTTCAATGTTACACATGTGTAATGTAGGAGTTTGTACTCTGGCAGTTGCCTGTAGGTACTGCATGCAGTGAGTCATTCTGTGTGAATGTGTTGGTACACTCATGCCTTCAGAAGCAACAGAAGTGTGTAGTGTTCCCTAGTGGCTCGCATCACAGTACAAGTTGCTAGAGCAAGGGCTACCTGATGTCAAAAAGCGTTCTCATTAATTGTAGGCCCAGAGCAGGGTCGTGGGATAGTCTGCAGTTGGACACATGTATGTCTGTAGTCATGTCCCTGTACTTATTGTGTTTGTGTGTGTCACACTTGGGGAGAATTGACAAATAGAAAGGTCCTAGTTTGGTGTTACTGACATATATGTGACTCACCAATTTGTGATGAAATTTGAGATTATAATCTCTTGATTTTTCTTTTGCACCCATGCAGGTCAACGCCCATCAAAAGATGTCACTATGTAGAGCCATCACTTGGAAGGTGCAGACCCTGCGGAGGGCCCACTGCAGGAAAAGGTGAGGGGACCTGAGATGCTGGACCAGAAAAATCTTTGAGGTCCAGCCTGTGATTTTCTCCAAATGTGGGTTGGGTGCCCATAAAACCATAACCCCCCTAATGACCCGCATTCTGGCTGTGGCCTACCCAGAGCTTAATGGGCATCCGAGGACAGCACAGCAGCCACAAGGGGATGAGTACAGTGCATATGTCTGCCTGTCACATTGCTAAGTAAATGGTACTTATGGATGATCCACGTGTCACACAGTAGATGAGTGATTGTTTGTGTAGACATGTCATGTGCTGTATACTGATGCGCCTTGCCTATTGGCCCAGAGACTTAGGACACAACTGTGTACAATCCCAGGGATGAAACATGGGAGTGTATGTTGGCCAATCAAGTACTGTTTGTTGTTGTAGTGTGTGTAAATTCTATGCAACAGACCACTACTCATCAATGTTACTGGCCAAAGGTAAGTAAGTGATGGATCACTGTCCTCAGCCATGTGCCTGGGTAAATGAGTATATTGAGTCTAGTTGTCTTTAGCGTCTGATGGGTATTGGTGCCTCACTGCAGTCTGTAATTTGAAGGTGGCCATTATACATGTGACAGAGCCTACATTGTAATTTGCGTGCATCTATGGATCAACACTTTTCCTTGGTAAGTGTGGATTGCCCATTCACATGATTTAAATGCCATTACTGGTGCCAACCTTACTTGTGCCTACATGGTCAGCAGGTGTCCCTTTCTCCTTTGGAAACAATTGTAAACTGTTGTTTCATGCTTTGTCTACCTATGTTGATGGGCTGATGTCTGGATTCCCTCACATATGTGTGCATAGCAACCTGTGTGTAGAATAAGCCATTCACAATGGGGGTACATTTCATGATACACCATATACAGGAGTGTGCCACCATTGTTTACTGGCTGACACATTCCCTCATGCTTCATAGCACATCATTTGGCATGTACAACTACAATAGCAGTCATGAGGGGCATGATAAGTGGGCCTAGCATTTTGAGCCACAATGCGCATTGCTCTGCCATTGATGTGGCAAACATGTAGCAAAGTGCACTGCACATGTGCAATGGATAAGGTTTGTGATCTGACAGTTGGCATGCATCATGGAGTGACTTGCAATTATGTTGAAATCACATGTGTTTGGGTGCAAGCACTCCTCCACAGAAAGACATCTGGGTCTACATGACCACAGTAGAGACAATGCTATAGCTTCCAATTGGGAAACACGGTGATGGCTTTCAACACGTACTTGCAAATCTCAGGGTCTCTCCAACATCCAAAGGGCTAATGGTGTCTACTGATGCACTCAGAGTATGTCATTATAAGGGGTGCCAGACATTTTTTGTGATTACCCTGGGGCTTGCTGATTCAGTGTGTTGTGGAGTTTTGGGGACATTTTTCCCTGACATATTGCACATGATGTCTACAGTGTCCATTTCCATGCCACATGTGTGGCATATTTAAGCAACATTAACACTACCTCCATTACGCTATTGGGACAAATATCACTTGGTGAAGTGTGCATTGTTGATATGTTTCCAGTGCGACATAAGTATTTCCATATCACCTTCCCCATACTTAAGTACTTTGTCATCAATATAGCAGGATTTTGGAGCATCATTTTTTATTGTTGGGTCATTAGGTATGTGAAAAATAGATGTGTGCATGATCTTGTGTGTGATCTGTGGGAATGCATTTGGCTTTGGCCTACTATTGTATGACAAAGGGTATGACAATAGGTAACTGAGGTCTGCTCCATGGGGCAAAGCTTTGACCATCATGAGGTCTCGTACTTGCTGAATGGTTACTGTGATTGTACAACTTCAGTCATGCAATTGTAGTTGTCTGAGATCCTTCATTTCCTGTGGACAACTGTTGACAGTTCAGATTACATGCATGCATATGGTATGGCAGATGTGTGGGCCACTTAGGTGGAGTTTATAGCTGGGGCCTACTTGACCTCATGGTAATCTTTGCTAAACAGAGCTGTTGTTAAATTGTGATCATGGACATGTGATGACTGTATTTCTCTTTGTATTTGCAGCATCAGCACTGGCAATTAGATGGGACAGGGCACAGACAAGTGGAGAAGCATCTGGTCACAGGTTCTCAGGTCAAGACACCACTAACACAGAGCGACCCAGCGGCCCGGAGGGTGAGGGGAGTAGGGGGGTGCCACAGGAGAGACCGGACCATCCTCTTCATTATCAGATTCTTCCTCTAGGGGACATTCCCTAGTGGTGGTGGACACATCAGGGCATTCCCCAGTACCTACTTTGTCTTCCAACCCTCTCTTTTGCTGCCCACCCAGTTGGCCATGCACACTCACCATTTGCTGCCAGCACCTCTGCTCCAGCCCCTATTCCTACTGCTGCCCTCAGTGAGGAGGATATCTACCTCCTTAGGAGTATCAAATGCATTCCTGGAAGGCATTCATGGTGCAATGTCTGACCTACAGAGATCCTTTCTGTCTCTGACCTCCACACTGACAGCAGCCAATCACCCCCCACCTTTCATCCCGCCTCCACATCCCTCTTCCTAATCCAACTCCCCTTCTCCTACCTACCCAAAGCACAAAGATCAATCAGAACTCACCCACCTCAACAGACAAGAGCAGCACACACAGACACAAGCACCACAAAACAAACTGACATGCACACAAATAACAGACATCCACAGATACAACATCAGTCACCATTTCCCCAGACACCTCACCACCTCCAGTGTAACACACACAACATCAAGCATACTGACAAGCACCACCACAACAGTCAGTGAAACACCCAGCACACCCACCATACCCGCAGACACCACCCAAAGAGACACACCGACATCTACCACATCCAGCATACCCACAGACACCACCCAGACACACACACACATTCACCACTCCATGGCAAGCATCTCCACCTCCCTGCCCTCCAAGACACACAAACACACTCACTCTCCCATGCAACCAACATCACCCAAACACAAGCATACCTCTCACATGCACGCACCCATGACATCCACACCAACACAGCAGACCTCTCTCCTGACCTTCAAATCGCCACCCTCTTCTGCTGGCCATCCCCACATCCCTAAGAAACCTTTTTTGTTTGGCCTTCACCTTTCCCCTGTTCCCTCCACCCCGGCCCAAACCCAAGTGGTCCCAACCCATCTCCTAACCCCTCCCTTCCACTTCCAAATCCTCCCCTGCCCCCTGCAAGCACCAATATCCATACACTAAGAAGAAGCTCACTCATCCCAAGAAGCAGTCTACCCCTCCCAAACCAAAGACCAAACTCACCACTCCCAAATTCGACCCCCAAAAGATTATCCCTGAGGGTCCTGCCTGCACAGTCGATGCTCCTTCCTGTGGAGGTTCCCTGGCAGTTCGGAATCAAGTGATGGTACCATGTGCCAAAGCTTATGGACTGGCCAATCACTTTGGACTATTGAAACTTATTTGAAATCAAACCCAAACAGTTGTTTTTTGTGTTATACACTTGTCCTGCAATTCCTTTTCTACCTTTACGTTGTTCCTGAGAATCTTGTGTTGTCTGCCTTAAGTTGTGTGTGTTTCAGCTTTCTTACTGATCCAATTACTGTTGTTTGCAGTAACTGACTTTGTGGACTGTGCTGTTGCCCCCCACGACAAGGTTATACATTGACTGTATGAATATGTGGGTGTAAATGCAATTGTGGTGTCGCAGCATCGTGTTCTGTTTGGTATGGCAAGTATTTCATCTTGTGTTGTCTAATGTGAGCATGTTTGGTGTTAGACATGTCACCCTAATATGGATTATAGATTCATATAATGAGTAGCAGCTTGAGTTTTGTTGTGCTGACAGGGAGGGTATTCAATGGTGCAAACTGTTTGCAATTGACTGTTCATGTGTCCATTTAGCTGTGTGTAACTTGCAGCTACTTCAAGTACATATATGCCCCATGCAGTGGAAGTTTTATGTCCTTTGTTGACTTGCTTTTCCACATTGTGCCGATAGCATGTAATTTGATTCTAGTATTGTTTGTCCCTGGGATACATGAAGGGCCAGTTCCTGTGCAAATGTTGTTTAAGAGGCATGTGCAAATTGATATGTGTTCCAGAGCAGCCTCCTTCCCTGAGTGTTCCTGCTGGCCCAATCCCTCTTGTGTAGGTATTGTTTGCTTAGTGAGCTTGGGATATTTGTCCACATGACTACTGTGCATCGCTTTGTCCTTCGATTGTATTCCAATGTGGGTGGTGCGTGTGTCATTTGCAGGCCTGATTTCTCGGAGTAATGTTTATGTTCTATGACACATCAATGCATATGTGTGTTGAATGTGATGACAGTCTATGGCAGGTGAGGAATGTGAGTGTGTGGTTGTATTTGTAGATGTGATGCTGGTGTATTTTTGGTGTTGTGAGGGACAATTGTATACATTTAATTGTTCCTATGCCTGAGGTGAGCAGACATGTATTTTTGTGCAGTATTGCGGTGCAGTGTGAGTGACCGGCCTAAAGGGAGCATATTGTGACTGTGCATGGGTCCTCCTTTGTGTTCGGTTCCGACACAGGACACAATGACTAGTGTATTTGCTATCCATTTCATGACCCAATGGTGCTATTGGGCATCTACTACTGGGCAGGGTCCTGTGGGTTTCAGGTGTGCAGCTGATGGAGTTATGCCATGTCACCCATAGGCTGGTGACTAGCATTGTAACTGGTAGAGAATGGCCTAGTGCATAGGACAGATCCCTGTGTATTGTGTACAACAGCTTTAGTGTTGTTGCTGGCATTGACCAAGTGTTTCCTCTGTCTCTCCCCCCCTTTTTGTTTTGTCACCCTGTCCTAGTGTGCGTTAGCATCATCTGGCGGAGGAGCGGAGAAGCAGAGGCACCGGCGACAGAGGGAGCTGCATCCCACATGGGCCTGGAGGCCGAATCCACCGATGGTCAGGGCACTAGTGGGACAGAGGGGAGCACCAAGAAGGAGACAGGAGGGGACACCCCAGACAGCGACTCGTCCTCCCATTGAAGCTCCCTGCTGGTGGTGGCCACCTCTGTGCCCACCCCAACAACAGATATAGCCTTCACCCCCCTACCAGAACCGCCCTCCCAGCAGCCCCTCAGCGTGTTTCCCATGCCGCCTGCTCACCCAGGAGGGTGGGCATCTTGTTCGCCCCAGGCACCTCAGGCTCTGCCCCAGTCAGCCCTGCTGCCCTCAGTGAGGAGGCTATTGACCTCCTGAGATCCATCACTGTTGGGCAGTCAACCATTCTGAATGCCATCCAGGGTGTCGAGAGGCATTTGCAACAAACAAATGCGTACCTGGAGGGCATTCACTCTGGCGTGGCGGCCCAACAGAGAGCATTTCAGGCTCTGGCCTCCGCACTGATGGCAGCCATTGTCCCTGTCTCTAGCCTCCCCCCTCCAACTTCCTCTAACCAGTCCCAATCCCCTCAACCCCAGCCTATCCCAAGCACACCTTCAGACCAGCATTCACCCAAATCAACTTGCAAAAGTGGCTCAGGCAAACACAAGCACCACTGCATCTCCCAGGCACTCACACAAGCATCATCCCCATGCAGACACACCAACATCCACTGCCTCCACTGTGTCCTCCTCCTCATCCTCCTCATCCACCTCCCTCCCAGTAGTGCCTCCACTAACACCTGCATGCACTACATCCTCATCCACTACCTCCATCACCAGCACGCCCACCACTACACACCCCTCACTGGCAATCACCACCCACACATCCATGCACACGTCCCCTGTGTCCTCTCCCACTGTGTCTGTGACCCCTCCTCCCAAAGCACACAAACGCAAGCACACACCCACCCAACAGCCATCTACCTCACAACAGCATCCAGCTCATGCACCTGCACCCAAACACGGCAGACTGACACCTCCTACAACCACTCCCTCTTCCTCCACTCCCAAACCTTCACCCTTTTCCCACTCCAATGTCCCAAAGAAGCTTTTCCTAGCCAACATTGACCTGTTACCTACCCCTCCCCCCGTCCTTCCCCTCGGGCCAGGGTGGCCAAAACCCAGCCCACCACCTCAGCCACCAAGTTCACATCCACTGTGGTTCCTGCAGCTGTCAGATGCTCAAAGGGGCCATCTGTCAGGCTAGCCAGTGTACCACCAATCCCTACCAAGACAAAGAACATTCTGCCACCTGGCAAGGTGAAGAAGGGGACAGAATCCAGTAAGGGGAAGGAGCCACAACCACCCAGCAAGGCCACCTCAAAGATTCCAGCTGCCAGGCCGAAGGTGACACCACCATCTGCCAAGGGCAGGAAGGGGCACAAAACACCAGCCAAGGCACTTCAGCCGTCCGAGCCTGCAGATGAAGGCCTGGTGGCTACCAGCACAATCGCCACACCGCCATCTGCGCCGCGGGCAGCACTGACACCTGCACCACCGCAAGCACCACTACTGTCAGCAGCAGCAGCCCCAGTGGGCAGCCATCCGAGGCTGCAGGAGAAGAGATGGAGCCTTCCCCACCACTGGCAGTACCGGCACCTCCACCTAAGCCAGCACTGCCACCTGCACTGCCGCAACCCCCGCCACAAGCGCCGCCACCTGCACCACTGACAGTAGCACCACTGCCAGCAGCAGCTGCACCAGTGGGCAGCCGTCTGAGGCTGCAGGAGAAGAGCTGGAGCCCCCCCCCCCCACTGGCAGCACCAGCACCTTCACCGCGGCCAGCACCGCCACCTGCACCGCTGCAAGCCCCTCCAGAAGCACTGCCACCTGCACGGCTGACAGTAGCACCACTGCCAGCAGCAACAGCCCCAGTGGGAAGCCGTCCAAGGCTGCAGGAGAAGAGCTGGAGCCTCCCCCCACCACTGGCAGCACCCCCACCAGCGCCAGCACTACCACCACTGGGCAGCCATAGCCGCCAGTGGATGGACTGTATCTCTGCCTCCATGGACTATCGTGCCTCCTGACAACTGCAAATCTCGTGGGTCTGACACTCAGGTGAGGGACTGTGACCTGGCACACCCCAAGTGCTGCATCCCTGAGAACAAAGCCCCCTCCAGAACCAGTGGAGAAAGGCATCCACTCACCCTATCCTTGGCAGGATGAACCACACTGGGCACAATGCCCCCTCCAGAACCAGTGGAAGAAGCCATCCACTTGAGAGACTGTGGCCTTGCACTCCCCAGGACTAAGCAGTGGGCAAACCACGCACTTGAGAGACTTGGGGGACTGTGGCTTTTCATTTCCCAGGACGAGGCAGTGGGCAAACCACCCACTAGAGAGACTGTGGCCTTGCACTCCCCAGGACCCAGCAGTGGGCAAACCACCAACTTGTGAGACGGTGGCTTTTCACTCCCCAGGACCAAGCAGTGGGCAGACCACCCACTTGAGAGACTGTGGCCTTGCACTCCCCAGGACCAAGCAGTGGGCAAACCACCCACTTGAGAGACTGTGGCCTTGCACTCCCCAGGACTAAGCAGTGGGCAAACCACCCACTTGAGAGACTTGAGAGACTGTGGCTTTGCACTCCTCAGGACCAGGCAGTGGGCAAACCACCCACTTGAGAGACTGTGGCCTTGCACTCCCCAGGACCGAGCAGTGGGCAAACCACCCACTTGAGAGACTGTGGCCTTGCACTCCCCAGGACTAAGCAGTGGGCAAACCACCCACTTGGAGACTTGAGAGACTGTGGCTTTGCACTCCCCAGGACCAGGCGGTGGGCAAACCACCCACTTGAGAGACTGTGGCCTTGCACTCCCCAGGACTGAGCAGTGGGCAAACCACCCACTTGAGAGACTGTGGCATTGCACTCCCCAGGACTAAGCAGTGGGCAAACCACCCACTTGGAGACTTGAGAGACTGTGGCTTTGCACTCCCCAGGACCAGGCAGTGGGAAAACCACCCACTTGAGAGACTGTGGCCTTGCACTCCCCAGGACCAAGCAGTGGGCAAACCCCCCACTTGAGAGACTGTGGCTTTGCACTCCCCAGGACCAAGCAGTGGGCAAATCACCCACTGGATACACTTGGGAGACTGTGGCCTTGCACTCCCCAGGACATCGCTGTGGGCATGGAGCTCCCTCCAGGAGCAGTGGCGTTGTCCCATCTTCCGGCTGAGGTCCCCCCCTTCCCTGTCCCCCTGAGGTGCCTGTGTGTTTTCAACCTGATGTCCCTGCAATGTTCTCTCCATTTTGAGGCAGGAATCAAGTGTGGGCTTGGCCTACGTGTTATGGCCCAGTGGGCCACGGACTATTTTTGTGTGGACATTGTCCCTCATTTTGTATATATTGTATATATTGTACATTCTGTTTATTTATTTATGAACATATTTCTCTAGAATTCTAATATTACACTAATTTGACTCCGTTCCTTTTGTCCTTGCGTTCTTCCAGAGGGTTACGGGGTGCATATGTAATTCTGTTCCATGTGTTTGCGTGTATGGTATTGGGGGTGAGGGTGGGGGTGGGGATGTTGCGTGTTGCGTCTTGCGTGTGTGTGTCATTCTCTTTTTCCTCCACCCCTCCCCTGTCTACTAGGTGCTCTACTCACCGTGGTCGTCGCCACTGCCTTGGTGCTCCTGATAATGAGAAGGTACACCAGCATGGGCAGGACATGCAGCTTGGGATCCATGGTGTCCTGGTTCTTCCTTGAGTGTCGAGAGGTGAGTGGTTTCCTTTCCAAGTACTGTTTCTGCCGTGCTTTCAATGGCATTGGTACCGCCCCGGAAAAGCTGGCGGATGGGCGTGTTGTAATGGGGTAGGCGGTACATTTTCTTCCACCTGGCTGTTGCCGGTTACCGCCACGGTGTTTTTTGCTACCGCCATGGCAGTCAGAGTGTTAAAGTGGCTGTATGTGTTGGCAGTTTCCGCCGTGGTCATGATCCCATTTTTTTTACTGCCGGCCTGTTGGCGGCATTACCGCCACTTTAACACTGATCTCCAGGGTTGTAATGAGGGCCATAGTGTCCTTGGCACTGCAAGGTATGCAAGAGAGTGTGTGGGTGCATGTAGGGTTCCTGGTTCGACATGGTATGCAGTGTATGTGTGAAGATAGTTGAGGAAAGGTTTATTGCACCCTAGTTTGTAAGGAATTTTTGTGAGTGGAAATGAGTGTGAGTTTCCCTTGTTGTTTGATGAGTGTTTCTAAGTTTATGTAGAGTTCTGTTACAAGGATGAGCCAGGGCTAAAAGATACCCTTTGCCTGCTGCCGAAGATACCCATTATGCCCATTGTGAAGATGCCTTATGTGTAGTGATGTGTGAGGGTTCAAAGATACCCAATGTGAAGATGCCCAGTGTGTAGGGATGTGTGAGGGTTGAAAAGACACCCATTGCAAAGATATCATGTGTGAGGCGATGTGTGAGGGTTGAAAGAATACCCATTGTGGAGATGTCCTGTGTGTAGATATGTGTGAGTGTTGGAAGATACCCATTTCGAAGATGCTCTGTGCATGGCGAGAGGGATGTGTGAAGTTGAAAGACAACCATTGTTAAAATCCCAAAAGATGCCCAGTGTGTTGGGATGAGTGGGGAGTAAAGAGTGAAGTGGTTATTTACCCCTAAGCAGCAATGGAGTTATGTGTTGCATTCTTTGTGAAAATGCCACTGTTAGAATGGTCACCCCTGCTTTTTTGCCTAGTGTTGATGACAGCTTTGATTGGAGGTGTGCTAGGACTCTGCTAACCAGGCCCCAGCAGCAGTGTTCTTTCAATTAAACTGTACCTTTGTTTCCACAATTGGCACAGCCCTGGCACACAGTTAAGACCCTTGTAAAAGGTACCTGTTAGACTTTTCATCCTTCGAGTGGTCTCCCTTAACTTTTTGGCTCTGTTCCCCAGGTTGTTGATGTGTGCTGGACTTTGATTTTACTGTTGTTGTTACTCTGGGCACTTTACCACTGCTAATCAGTGCTAAAGTGCAAGTGCTCCTGTTTAAAATGTGTACGTAATTGGTTCTCCATGATTGGCATATTTGTTTCACTGTTAAGTCCCTAGTAAAGTGTACTAGAGGTGCCCAGGGCCTGTAAATCAAATGTTACTAGTGGGCCTGCAGCACTGGTTGTGCCACCCACATAAGTAACCCTGTAATCATGTCTCAGACCTGCCACTGTAGTGTCTGTGTGTGTATTTTTACATTATAAATTCGACTTGGCAAGAGTACCCACTTGCCAGGCCTAAACCTTCCCTTTTCTTACATGTAAGGCACCCCTAAGGTAGGCCCTAGGTAGCCCCAAGGGCAGGATGCAGTTTATGGATAAGGTAGGACATATAGAAATGTGGTTTATATGTCCTGACAGTGAAATACTGCCAACTTCGTTTATCACTGTTGCAAGGCCTGTCTCTCTCATAGGATAACATGGGGGTTACCTTTAAATATGATTAAAGTGTAGATTCCCCTAGAGAGTAGATGGACATGTGGAGTTTGGGGTCCCTGAACTCACAATTTAAAAATACATCTTTTAGTAAAGTTGATTTTAAGATTGTGTGTTTGAAAAGTGAGCATTTTTCTTGCTTAAACCATTCGGTGACTCTGCCTTGTTTGTGGATTCCCTGTCTGGGTCAGTTTGACAGTTGGGTTGTTTTTCAACAAGGGAGCTGAGGTGTAACCTTCATTTCCTGATTAGCCATCTCTTCTAGGAGGGAGGAGTGGAGTGGTCACTCTCATCTGAAAGGACTGTGCCTGCCTCTGACAATGCAGATTTCACAAGTAGATGTGAGTCCCCTTTGAAGGTGACTTCAAAGACTAAAATGGGTATAAGAAGGACACCCAAATCTACAGACTTGAGAAACACTTCTGGAAACAAGAGGAACCTCTGCCTGGAGAAGAGCTGATAGCTGAGGAAGAAGTGCTGCCCTGCCTGTGACTGTGCTTTGTGGAGCTTTCCTGCAGTGCTGCTTCTGCCAGAGTAAGAGGGCAAAGACTGGACTTTGTGTGCCATCCATCTTGTGAAGAAATCTCCAAGGGCTTGATTTAGAGCTTTTCTCCTGTTGTTTGAAGTCTCAGGGACAGCAAAGACTTCTCTCTGCCAGCACCTGGAGTCTCTGGAGAGACTCCTACTCTGACAAGTGGTGCCCTATCCAGTCCCTGGGCCCTTGAAAGGAAAGCTGGTGGAAATCCAAGGAAATCGACTTCGGACGACTCCGGACCAACGCCGCTGCTGAATCCGGTAACGCTGCCTGCACCCGACGCTGTGACCTTCGCTGGAACGCGACGCTCTTCGCAGGCCCAACGCCACTGCAGCCCTGCTGTAGTCCCGACTCCGTGGAAGTCGCCGCACCACGTCGTGACCGACGCCGCTCGAAGTGCACGTATTCAACATTTCGCACAGACGCGGCGATCCCCGACTTCGCGCATCGGCTTGTTTTCACTCTTCACCAAAGGTACTGTACTTGGGGGTCTACACAACTCCGTGTCCGGCGCCGCTGGTGTCGGCTTGTTGGGAACAACTCCGTCACGACGCCGTGTTAACATCTCATCGAAGCATTTTTGTTTCTAAACGCTATTTTTGAGTTTAATCTTTAAAAATTCATAACTTGACTTGTGTATGTCGGATTTTGGTCGTTTTGGTCTTGTTTTGTTTAGATAAATATTTCCTATTGTTCTATCTGTTGTGTCATTTTGTAGTGTTTTTATTAAGTTACTGTGTGTGTTGGTACAAATACTTTACACCTAGCGCTCTGAAGTTAAGCCTACTGCTCTGCCAAGCTACCAAGGGGGTAAGCAGGGGTTAGCTGAGGGTGATTCTCTTTTACCCTGACTAGAGTGAGGGTCCTTGCTTGAACAGGGGGTAACCTGACTGTCAACCAAAGACCCCATTTCTAACAGTACCCCTGGTACCGAGGGCCCTGTGGCCAGGGAAGGTCACTAAGAGCTGCAGCATGTACTATGCCACCCTCCGGGACCCCTCACTCAGTAAATGCACACTGCTTTGCAGCTTATGTGTGCTAGTTGGGAGAAAAGGAAAAGGCTCTCATTATAACATTGGCGATAGAAATTGCCTACGGCCACAGCGACTGGTGCCAAAAGACCATTGCCACAGGTACCATTCGTCCACCATATTATGAACACAGCTGGTTTTCTGCCAGAAGAATGGTCATGGCCATAGGCGGATGGCAGTAACGTCTAGTATGGGTGCAAGTAGACCGCCGCTGGCTGTATTATGAGAATGATTACAGCCTGGCGGTGTTCTGACGGCAGACGCTGCTGCTGGCAGCAGTGCCCCGTCCCGTCTCCTGCCGGAGGACCCCCTGGACAATGGTAAGTGGGTGCTCCGACAGGGGAGGGGGGTGTTGTGTGTGGGAGGTGTGTGTATGTCTGTGTGTGCTTGTATGCAGGTGTGTGTTGCGTGTTGTATATGTGTGCATGTTTGGGTGCGAGTGCATGTATGTTGAGTTGTGTGAATGCATGTCTGTGTGTATGTATGTAAGTGTGTGGATATGTGTGTGAATGGATGTATGCATGCGTGGATGAATGTGGGAATGGGTGTGTGTATGCATATGAGCGTGTGTGAAGGGAGGGGTGTGTATGAAGGGAGGGTTTGGAAAGGAAGGTGGGATGGGGGAACCTGTGGAGGGGGAGGTGGGTGGGAAAGACCCCTATCAGTGACAGGGAAGGGATTCCCTATCACTGATAGTACCTACCGCCATGGTTTTTCGTGGCAGTATGAAAGCCACGAGAACCATAGTGTAGGCGGGGTCATAAACCCGCAGGCGGGCAAGTGACGGACACCGAGCTGGAGATTGATGTCTCCAGCCCGACGGCCGTTACCGCTGTGGTGGTCGGTGTGGTACATTGGCGGTCTGGCTTAAGCCAAACTGCCAATGTCATAATATGAAGAAAGTACTGCCAGCCTGTTGGCAGTACTTTACTCCATATTACCACCAACCGCCGAAGTCATAATGACCCCCAAAGTCGACATGGCACTCCCCTCAGAGTGCCATGCCCGCAACACACCGCCTGTGGCATAGGTAAGTCGCCCCTCTAGCAGGCCTTACATCCCTAAGCCAGGGTGCACTATACCACAGGTGAGGAAATAGCTGCATGAGCACTATGCCCCTACAGTATCTAAGTCAATTCTTAGACATTGTAAGTGCAGGGTAGTCATACTGAGTATGTGGTTTGGGAGTTTCTCATTGCGAACTCCACAGCACCATAATAGCTACATTGAATACTGGGAAGTTTGGTATCAATCTTCTCAGCACAATAAACCCACACTGATGCCAGTGTGGGATTTATTGAGAAATGCACACAAAGGGCATCTTAGAGATGTCCCCTGTATGTTAGCCCAACTGCTAGTGCAAGGCTGACTGGTCTGTGCCAGCCTGCCAGTTCCAGATGAGTTTTTGACCACATGGGGTGAGTGCCTTTGTGCACTCTGTGGTCAGAAACAAAGCCTGTGCTGGGTGGAGGTGCTTCACACCTCCCTCTGCAGGAACTGTAACACCTGGCAGTGAGCCTCAAAGGTTCAATCCTGGTGTTACAGTGCCCCAGGACACTACAGGTAGTGGACATGCCTGGTCCCCGGACGAGCCCCCACTTTTGGCAGCAAGTCTAGAGGGATAATGAGAAAAACCAGGATGAGTCACCCCCTAAGCCAGGACCACCCCTAAGGTGTCCACAGCTGAAGTGACCCCCTTCTTGAGAAATGCTCCATCTTTCTATGGAGGATTAGGACCAGTAGAGATAAGGATGTGCCCCCCTCCCCAGAGGGTGCGGGGAGAAGGAGGGTGTTGCCAGCCTCAGGGACAGTAGCCATTGGCTACTGCCCTCTGACCCTAACACATCCCTAAATTTAGTATTAAAGAGTGACCCTGAAACCAGCTTTCCGGATTCCTGATGACCTCAAGAAAGAAGAAGGACTGCTGAGCTGAAAACCCCGCAGAGACGAGAAGGAGACAACAACTGACTCTGCCCCAGCCCTACCAGTTCGTCTCCTGCTTCGAAAAGCTGAAAGAAAAGAAGCAACATGCTCTACAGGACTAGTGACCCCTGAAAAGCCTCCAGGGGACTGCCTGCATCACCGAGGACCAATAAACTCCTGTGGACAGTTGACCTGTCCAAAAAGAAGACAAAGAAACCATCTATGACCCTGAAACCAGCTTTCCGGATTCCTGATGACCTCAAGAAAGAAGAAGGACTGCTGAGCTGAAAACCCCGCAGAGACGAGAAGGAGACAACAACTGACTCTGCCCAAGCCCTACCAGTCCGTCTCCTGCTCGAAAAGCTGAAAGAAAAGAAGCAATGTGCTCTACAGGACCAGTGACCCCTGAAAAGCCTCCAGGGGACTGCCTGCATCACCGAGGACCAATAAACTCCTGTGGACAGTTGACCTGTCCAAAAAGAAGACAAAGAAACCATCTATAAAGGGACTCTCAGCTCACTCCAGAAGTGTGACTCCAACTATTCTGCACCCGACGCCCCCGGCCCGTGTCCAGAGAAACCAACTAGTCAGAGAGGATCCCCAGGTAACTCCAATGATGTGTCCTCCCTGGGCTGATCTCTCAGCACCCCCACGACGACGCCTGCCGAGGGAATCTCCAGGACCCACCTGACCGCGACTGCCAAGGACGAAGTGATCCGTCACCTGGAGAAGCACTGCACCCGCAGCCCCCAGGCCTGGGAGAAACCGACAAGCAGTGCAGCAACGACCAGCAGGTGGCCCTCAAGCTTGCCCAGTCAGTAGCTTGCCTGAGAGGCCCCCGTGCCCTGCCTGCAGCGTCTAAGTGACCTCCGGATCCCTCCATCGATTTCTATTGAGAACCAAACGCCCTGTTGGCACACTGCACCCGGCCGCCCCCATGCCACTGAGGGTGTGGTTTTTGTGCCTACTTGGGGCCCCTCCAGTACTCCTCCAAACCCCCCTGGTCTGCCCTCTGACAACACGGGTACTTACCTGTAATCAGAAAGGTACCGGAGTACCCCCCCGTCTCCATAGGGGCCAACTTTATGTTGGCTCCAGTTTGACCTTTGCACATAACCGGCCCTGTGTTGCTGGTGCTGGGTGTTCTTGAACCCCCAACAGTGGGCTACCTAAGCCCAGGAGATTGAACACGTAAGTGTGTTACTTACCTCAAAAACTGTACTTTATTTACCTCCCCCAGGAACTGTTGAAAATTGCAGTGTCCACTTTTAAATTAGCTTTTTGCCATTTTAAAGAAAACTGTGTACACTGTTGATTTCATTAAAAGTTTTAAGTGGTACTGTGTAAAGTACCTTTCATTTAATGTACTTACCTGCTAAACGGATCTTGTGATTCTAGAAATAAATTAACAAAATTATATTTTTCTATATAAATACCTATTGGCCTGGAGTTAAGTCAATGAGTTAGTATCTTCACTTATTGCTTGTGTGTTTACAACAAATGCTTAACACTACCCTCTGATAAGCCTAACTGCTCGACCACACTTCCATAAATAGAGCATTTGTATTATCTATTATTGCCTCTGTCAAGCCTCTTGGGTAACCCCCGGACTCTGTGCACACTATGGGGGTCATTCCAACCCTGGCGGTCGGTGATAAAGCGGCGGCCAACCCGCCAACAGGCAGGCGGTCCAAAAAATGCAATTCTGACCCTGGCGGGAACCGCCAACACAGACCGCCACTTTAACACTCCGACTGCCACGGCGGGACCGACAAACAGCGCGGTGGTCACCGCCAACAGGCAGGCGGCAGACAATGTACAGCCCACCCTATCACAACTCACCAATCCGCCACCTTTTCCGGGGCGGGAGCCCCGCCAATAAAAATACGCCGGAAACAGACTACGAACGGGAAAACGCTCACCTCCACACACTCCACGAGGAATCTGGACAGCATGGAACCCGAATTAAACATCCTATCAGCTATTGTCTACCTGCTCATCTACCACGAGTGTGAACGCCGGCGCAGACGACAACGGTGAGTACTGCACCTACGACACAGGGGAGGGGGGAGGAGGAAAGGTTACGTGCACACACATACGCGATACACCCACCCCCCCAATACCTACACACCAATGCAGAGCAACAAGTCAGAGTGACACCCCCCAAGCCCCCTGGAAGAATGCAAAGACATAATTAAAATGAAGTTTAAAATTTATGTATAAAATAGGTTCATTGAAGTCATGGTAAATATGCCATATGAAATATACAAAAGAAATAATGAACATAGTGCAAAGTATAAACATAGTCAATAAGTCCTGCACAGTTCGTTAAATATCCATAGTCCGTGGGCCAATGTTTACAAACACATGGGCAAAGCCCACACAGGAGACCGGATACCATTGGAGAGAACACTGCAGGGGCATCAGATGATAAAACAACAGGCACCTCAGGGGGAAGGGTAAGGGGGGCACCTCAGCCACATGAGTCCACGACGCCAGATCCACGAGGGGCCCCCATGCCCACTGTACCATCCTGGGGAGTGCAAAGCCACAGTCTCACAAGTCTCTACAGTGGGTGGTTTGCCCACTGCATTATCCTGGGGAGTGCAAAGCCACAGTCTCACAAGTCTCTACAGTGGGAGGGTTGCCCACTGTTCAATCCTGGGGAGTGCAAAGCCACAGTCCATCAGATGGATAACCGACTCCACTGGTATTGGAGGAGGCATGGTGCCCAGAGTGCTTCATGAACACCTGCTCGACACAGAACCGGCACTGTCAATGGACCAGCGGTGCTTGAGACGGCGGTGCCCAGCGGAGCGGTGCTTGAGATGAAGGGCCCAGCGGAGCGGTGCTTGACAGGTAGGGCCCAGCGGAGCGGTGCTTGAGATGAAGGGCCCAGCAGAGCGGTGCTTGAGATGAAGGGCCCAGTGGAGCGGTGCTTGACACGGCGGGGCTCTGTTCAGCGGTGCCTGTCTTGGCGGGGCCCTGTTCAGCGGTGCTCTTCACGGCGGGGCCCTGTTCAGCGGTGCCTGTCTTGGCAGGGCCCTGTTCAGCGGTGCTCTTCACGGCGGGGCCCTGTTCAGCGGTGCTTGTCCTGTCTTTCAAGGGAGCCAGACCTGGCCAAGACTCCCCGCTTAGTCGCCCTCCGACCTTGCGGTAGCGGGGCCCTCCTGTGATGGAGTCTTGGGCCCGTGGGTGTCGTCCGTCACACACGGTATGGGGCTGGTGGGGCCCTCCTGGTGTGCTCGCCTGCTGCATGTCTTCTCCGCCCTGCTGCCCTTGCCCTCCTTCGCTGCAGCTCTCTGGCCCTTGCCTCCCTTAGATGATGTGGCAGGTGACGGGGCAAGGCCACTCTCCTTGGTGGCAGCCGTCTCAGGCTTTTCGCGCCGGCCCTTAATTTTTCTTGTCCTGTTCCCAGGGGGTGGGCTGGCTGTCCCCTTGCTGCTGGGCGATGTTCCTTCCCTAGGAGCTGGTGGACTCCAATAGCCCTGCACTATGGTGATACTAGATGCAGGGCTGGTGGTGGCTGAGGTGCTCTTTGGACTCTTACCAGATGGAGGGGGTGGGTCAGGTGATGAAAAGAGGTTAATTTTGGAGAGGAAAAGTTTTTTAGGAGCAATGGGAAGGGTAGGTGCAGTGGGTATGGGAGTGGAGGAAGAGGATGTGGTTGTAGGAGAGTCAAGTGTGCTTTCTGTGGGTGCAGGTGCTTGGGCTGGAGGCTGTCGTGAGGTGGATGGCTGTTGGGTGGGTGGCTGCCTGCGTTTGTGTGGTTTGAAAGAGGGGGTGACAGACACAGTGGGAGAGGACACAGGGGACGTGTAAATGGCAGTGGGGGTGGTGACTGCACGTGTGCTGACTGTAATGGAGGGTGTGCTGGTGATGGAAGTACTGGCTGATGGTGGTGTGCATGCAGGTGTGAGTGGAGACGTCACAGGGAGGGAGGAGGGAGACGAGGAGGAGGGGGACACAGAGGTGGTAGTGACTGATGGCATGTCTGCATCTGGATGTTGCTTGTGGGATCTGTGGTGCTTATGTCTGGATGAGCTGCCCTTGGGTGTTGAGGTGTGTGCAGGCTAGTCTGATGGTGTGGATGGGATAGGCTGAGGAACAGGAGACTGGGACTGGGTGGAGGGAGTTAGAAGAGGGAGGCTGGAGACGGGGACAATGGCTGCCGTCAGTGCTGAGGCCAGAGCGTTGAACGATCGCTGATGGGCAGACTGACTCGAATGAATGCCCTCCAGGTATGCATTGCTCCGATGCACCTCCCTTTCTACACCCTGGATGGCATTAAAAAGGGTAGACTGCCCAACAATGATGGTCTGGAGGAGGTCAATGACCTCCTCACTGAGGGCAGCAGGGGTAACTGGGGCAGGGCCTGAGGTGCCTGGGGCGAAGGAGATGCCCACCTTCCTGGGTGAGCGGGCACGGAGCGAAGGCTGAGGGGCTGCTGGGAGGGCGGGGCTGGTGTGCTGGGTGGCGGCTGTACCTGTTGTGGCGGTGGGCACGGATGTTGCCGCCACCGCAAGGGAGCTCCCTTCCGAGGACGTGTCGGTGTCGCTGACGTCTCCACAGGTCCCCGTTGTGGAGCTCCCCTCGCCCTCCGTCTCACTGGTGAACTCGTAGTCGGTTGCATGGCCCTCCGGGGCCATGTGAGATGCAGCTCTCTCGTGCGCCGATGCCACTTCTCCTCCGCCTGATGATGCTAATGCACACATGCACAGGAAGAAAAAGAAAATGGGTGGGGGGGAGAAATGAAGACAGGTTGAGTGCATGCATTGGCAACACCGTTGGCGGAGAGGACAGACACAGAAGCCCCCTGCACTACGCTGCGCAATTGGGGTACACTACTCAGTTCTTGTGACTAGGCCTACAGGTCTATGGACGACAAATGCACACATGGGTGATGCAGGACCATGGATAGCTGTACTTGGCACCCTACAGAGGTGGGGGGCGGGGGCACAGGGCCATGCCTAATGGAGGGGACTAGCCTACAGAAAAAGCCCTGGCCTTGAGTTACCCACAGCCCTCCTCCCCAACCCAGACACCTCCACTGCGCGCAAAGATAGCAGAATGTGCTGATACTCACCCCCTTGTGTCTGCTGTGATATCCTCACACGCCCATCCAAATCGGGGTAGGCCACCGCCAGGATCCGGGACATCAGGGGGGTCAATTGGCGGCTGGCACCCCTCCTACGTTGGGAGGCCATCCCCAGCAGAGACTCGGCGGTCTTTCTGGTCCTGCGGCGGATGTCCTCCCACCTCTTTCGGCAGTGGGTGCCCCGTCTGTAGTGGACCCCCAGGGCCCGGACAACCTTGGCGATGGCACGCCAAATGTCGATCTTCTGATGGGCGCTGACCTATTTGACATGTACAGGGTGGGAAAGGAAATATCATCACTTTTCTGCATGGTCGATGTGAGGGGCCCCCCCTCCTCAACCTTGCCATGTGGCACATGTTCCCATCTGTCGTGTGTTGCACTCCTCATTCGCTCCCCTCCCCACCATCTTACATCCACCCCACTCAACACAGGCATAGCCCATTCAGCGTGCACCCTGTGTACTAACCTGTTGGTCTGGAGGACCGTAGAGTAGCGCATACTGGGGGAGGACCCCATAAACAAGTTTCTCCAATTCTTCAGATGTGAAGGCAGGGGCCCTTTCCCCAGTCGCAGCAGCCATAGTATCTCCCAGACCGAGGTCACAGCAGCACTTGCAGTATAGGTTCTCTCCTGTGGATGATCAGGTCTCGAGTGATTAATCAGATAGAAAATGGCGGTCACGCCCGCGGCGGTGCGTACCACGACCGCCGGCGCACATCGTCATTGGCTCATGAAACCCATAGGGTGCAATGTTAACCAATGCGGCTTCACACCGCGGTCTTCGACCGCCTACCGCCACGGTGTGCCACGCCAGCGCATTGACCTCACATCCCACTGTCACACTTCACAGGTCAGGCAGCTGCCATTTCCAGGGCCCACATGGCATAATTTCAACTGCGTCACACAGGCCTAGGCCGTGCATTGCCACTCATACAAGCCTTTCAATGCATAGCGATTCTTTTACTGTGCAAGCTGTGTGAACAAACCTGTGGTTTGCTTGACTTTCTGCTCCATGTTGACCTTCCTAGGCACCGTCCGCTGGGACTTGCGAGGAGAAGGATAAATACTCCCGTGTACCGACCACTGGTGGACCTGTCGACAATGGAAGAACGACATGTTATACTTAGATACAGACTTGACAGAGCCACTATACATGAACTGTGTGCCCAGCTGGAGCCAGACCTGATGTCCCCCATCCGCCAACCCACAGGGATTACCCCTCTGGTGCAGGTTCTGTCAGTACTCCATTTTTTGGCAAGTGGGTCTTTTCAGACAACAGTGGCCATGTCATCAGGGATGTCTCAGCCTATGTTTTCTAAGGTTTTGTCCAGAGTGTTGTCTGCCCTGATGAAATACATGCGGAGCTACATTGTTTTCCCTGAGGAGGATGATTTGGCTACAGTGAAGGGTGATTTCTATGCCCTTGGACATATCCCCAACATCATTGGTGCCATTGATGGGACCCATGTGGCTTTGGTTCCCCCCAGTGGAAGTGAGCAGGTGTACAGAAACAGAAAAAGTTATCATTCGATGAATGTTCAGGTGGTCTGTTTGGCAGACCAGTACATCTCCCATTTAAATGCCAAGTTCCCTGGGTCAGTGCATGACACGTATTTTATGAGAAATAGCAGCATCCCTTATATGATGGAACAGCTACAGAGACACCGTGTGTGGTTATTGGGTGACTCTGGTTACCCCAACCTCTCCTGGTTATTGACCCCAGTGAGGAATCCCCGGACCAGGGCAGAGGAACGGTACAATGAGGCCCAGGGGCGAACTAGGAGGATCATAGAAAGGACCTTCGGCCTCCTGAATGCCAGGTTTAGGTGCCTACATATGACTGGTGGATCCCTAATGTACTCACCAAAGAAGGTGTGCCATATCATCGTGGCCTGCTGTATGCTTCACAATCTTGCTTTGCGACGCCAGGTGCCTTTTGTCCAGGAGGATGGTCCAGATGGTGGTGTTGTTGCAGCTGTGGAGCCTGTGGAGAGTGAAGAGGAGGAAGACGACGGGGACGACACGGACAACAGGGATACAGTCATACAACAATACTTTCAGTAGCACACAGGTAAGAAACAGCCACCCCAATTTACATTTACTTAAGGCCTCCTGCGTCTCTACTGTCTGTGTTTCCCCCCAGTTCCTTTTAAGTTAATTGTGACTTTCCCTTCCCTTTTCAGAGCTGTATGACCGACTGCGTGACTACTGCTTTGTTTGCCCATGGACTAAAGCTTATTGGCATTGGTATGTTGTCATCACAATGTAACTGAACATAATTGCACCGTTATGTGTAATACATTTGTGAAAAATACAAGCAGACTCCTGTTATTTTAAGTGCAATGAGTGATTTATTTCAAGTGCTACATATAGGTACATGATTGTAAGACGGTGATGGGTGGGGGTGGAGTAATGTCCATGGCAGAGTCCAGTTCTCAGTCGCACAGGTGCATTGTCCATATGCCTGTGGAAGGATGGAGCAGGGGCAGTTCAAGGTTGGACAGGGTGACAATGTGGGACAGTGGGATGACATCAGGGGGTATCATATGCTGGCGGGGGTCTTGCAATCCTACTCTGTCTTCTTGTGAGATCTCAGGTTCCGCTTGCGGGGTGGTTCTTCTTCAGCAGGAGGTGGGGTTCTGGTGGCCTGTCGTTGTGTGGGGGCCTCCTGTCCACTAGCGCCGGCGGATGTGGTAGCCTGTTCCTGGTCCTGGCTAGTGACAGGGGCCCTTTGTGGTGCCACATGGTCCCGCAATGTGGTGACTATCTGGTTAAGGGCCACGACGATGGTCCCCATTGCGGAACCGATGTTCCTCAGTTCCTCTCTGAACCCCATGTACCATTCCTCCTGCTGTGCCTGGATCTCCTGGAACCTGGCCAGTACCGTCGCCATTGTCTCCTGGGAGTTGTGGTATGCTCCCATGATGGAAGAGAGGGCCTCTTGGAGAGTGGGTTCCCTGGGCCTGTCCCCCCCCTGTCGCACAGCAGCCCTCCCAGTTCCCCTGTTTCCCTGGGCCTCTGTCCCCTGGACGGTGTGCCCACTACCACTGCCCCCAGGTCCCTGTGGTTGTTGGGGTGGTGGGTCAACCTGGGTGCCCTGTAGTGGCGGACACACCGCTGATTGACGTGTCCTGGAGACAGAGGCATGGGCCCGCTGGGTGGGAGCTGTGCTGTTGTTCCCAGAGGGGGTTGGGTCTGGTGTAGCCTGTGGCTGTCTGTGGGGAACCGACTGTCCAGAGGTCCCCGATGGGCCGGGCTGGTCATCTGGGTCCAGGGAGACAGAGCTGCTGTCATCGCTGGGGGCCTCATCTGGGGGTGGGATGGACAACTCTGGACCCTCCGTGGCGGTGTGGTGGCGTTCGGGTCCTGCAGGGGTATTAAGGTATGGTTATAGCTTCTGTGTGTGGCATTTCTTGTGATGGGTGGGGGTCCGTGTACCCAAGTGCAGGCATTCCCTTGTGGGGGTTTTTGTGAGGGTGGCTTGTGGGGGTGATGTGTGTGTGCAGTGGGCATGCTTTGGTGATGGGTGTCCATGCTTTGTCGTCGCATGCAGGGCTTGGTGTTGGGATGGGTGGGTTGTGATGGTGAGCCTTTTGCAAGGAGTTGGTGTGATGGGGGTGGGGGTGAGGGTGGGCGTATGTGCTGGCATGCAGGTGGGGTGGGGGTGGGAAGTAGTAGTTAAGATTTGACTTACCAGAGTCCATTCCTCCAGATACTCCTGCGAGGCCCTCAGGATGCAGGATGTGCAAGACTTCCTCCTCCCATGCTGTAAATTCTGGGGGAGTAGGTGGGGGTCCGCCGCCAGTCTTCTGCACCGCAATGTTGTGCCTTGATACCATGGAACGCACCTTCCCCCGTAGGTCGTTCCATCGCTTCCTGATGTCATCCCGATTGCGTGGATGCTGTCCCACCGCGTTGACCCTGTCCACTATCCTTTGCCATAGCTCCATCTTCCTAGCTATTGTGGTGTGCTGCACCTGTGCCCCGAATAGCTGGGGCTCTACACAGACTATTTCCTCCACCATGACTCTGAGTTCTGCGTCAGAGAACCTGGGGTGTCTTTGGGGTGCCATGGGGTGGTGTGGATGAGGTGAGGGGTGGTGTATGTGTTGTGGAGTGTAATGTGTGTGGTGGTGTATGGTGTTTTGTGCGTGGTAATTATGTGGGTGATGTTGTGATTTGCCTCTGTGTGATGGTCTACTCTAAGCAGTGCTGTCTCTCTCTGTCCTTGATTCGCTATTGTTGTCGTAGGGGTTTGTGGGTGATGTGGGTGTGTGTTTTATTTTGTATTGGGTGTGTGGGAGTGGTGCAAATATATATCTCAGGTGTGTGTGTTTCAAATTGACCAATGTGGGGATGTTTTGTAAAGGTGTGTGTATTTTGACTGCGGCGGTGTGTACCGCCAATAGAATACCGCGGTTGAAAGACCGCTGCGTGGATTCGTGGGTCGTAATGACCCCCTATATCTCATTTTGATATAGTACGTACAAAGCCAGCTTCCTACACAGTCTATTGCTGCATTGATCCTGCATGTTAAAAGTGTAGCATGCATTTTCTGTCATTTTAATATGAGAGTGCAATGGTAGTTTCTTGCTTGATAATTTATGTCTTCAAATATTTACAAGATTTTCATGTGTTGTCCTATTGTATTTTTAAATGTTTTTGAAGGGGAGGAGATGTGTTGTAACCTGATATTGTTGTGATGCATCCTCTTTCAACGTAGTTCACTGCTGCTCAGCCAATGTGTGTGATGTAATGGAATGTTGATGGGTGCTTGAGTGGAGAGAGTGTCAGTTGGTGAGAGTCGGCTGAGCAGTAGGATGCTGCTCCTTTTGGGGCATTTACCCATTCACTTATTTACTTGTAACTTAAGAGATTAAGGGGGTCATTCCGACCCTGGCGGGAACCGCCAGAAGACCGTACCGTGGTCAAATGACCGCAGCGGTCATTCTGACTTTCCCGCTGGGCCGGCGGGCAACCGCCAGAAGGCCGCCCGCCGGCCCAGCGGGAAAGCCCCTTCAACAATGAAGCCGGCTCCGAATGGAGCGGGCGGAGTTGAAGGGGTGCGACGGGTGCAGTGGCACCCGTCGCGATTTTCAGTGTCTGCTAGGCAGACACTGAAAATCATTATGGGGCCCTGTTAGGGGGCCCCTGCACTGCCCATGCCTGTGGCATGGGCAGTGCAGGGGCCTCCAGGGGCCCCACGACACCTGTTCTCGCCATCCTGTTCCTGGCGGTTTTTACCGCCAGGACCAGGATTGCGGGAAGGGGGTCGAGCAGCGCCGCCATGGAGGATTCTCTGGGGCAGGGGAAAACCGGCGGGAAACCGCCGGTTCCCCTTTTCTGACCGCGGCTTTACCGCCGTGGTCAGAATTGCCCCTGAAGCACCGCCAGCCTGTTGGCGGTGCTTCCTCCGTCCCCGGCCCTGGCGGTCCATGACCGCCAGGGTCGGAATGACCCCCTAAATCTCCATATTTTACCTACGTGACTGACTACCTGACTTCCTGCCTATAAGAGAGGTATCTTCATTTATAACAGGGGGTCAATAATTCCAGTTGCAGTTGCTCTTAAAATTCTTATTCTTCCCCAAAATTTCACTTGGATACTTCACCTGCTTTGTGCTGATAAAGTGTCCAGTTGATATAAACACACTATAGGCAACCCTGTGGACAGCTTATTACATATAATATAAATGTAATAATATGATTTAAATACAATTATGCATGTCACTCAAGCCCTGTAAACAAATATCTAACATTAACTTTAGTATGATCTCAGCACAAATAGAGATTCAATCATTTATATTTAATACTTTCACATAATTATATAAACATGTTGGAAAAAGTATGGGAAGGAACCAAAGAAAATCCCAAATACACCATCACAAATATAGCCGGAAATAAATTATCCAAACTGCAAAAATACTGCAATCAAACAACCCACACATACACAGGCACTACCACTCACCCGCTAATAAAAAAACATCCATATAATACAATATTCGCCGATGGTTAAACAATGCAACCTTCCAATATAATAAATTGTTCATGATCTTCAGTCTGTAATTAATCCACCATGGTCAATTTCATGATCTATTATATTCAACGTGTATTAAAGAGGCTATAAATTCAGTCTCCGCCCTATATGACAAGATGTAAAGTCTTTTTTGGATAAAGTATGCCAAAGGAGTGTCAGATGAAATCAATATGGATTGGGTGCACCTATAACTTTGCTCTATGCCCAATATGACATGATATAAAGTCTTTTTAGATAGAATATGCCGAAGAAGTGTCAAAGGTAATCAATATGGATTGCGTACGCCAATGCACGTTTCGGTGTCAGTTCTTCCAACAGAACCACCTTATTCAGGGTGGTAGTGCCCAAGTGTATTAAATTAAGCCCCGTTGAGGACTAAAGTGTAAACAAGCATGGGAAACCAGGCTTGCTTTTTTTTTTTCCCCACCGGATTCCTGGATGGGGTCACCTGTGCTAGGGGATCAGGGTATTCCTACCCCACACCCTTTTCTTATTTTTAACATTTGGTTTTGGGACTTAGCTGAGTTTGAGTCCCAAAACGGCTGCCAACACTTCCTCTTTGAAGTGTTGGCTACAAGTCAGTTCTCAGCATGAGATCTCTGGGATCTGCGGAGCCTCGCATCCCTAGATATACAAATTTATTTTTCCTTTAATAACTACAAAACTCCTTAACGGATTTACACCAAATAACAAAAAGCACGCTCTGCGCACCAAGATCTAGCTGCCTGCCAAATTTGGTGTAATTCAGTTCAGCGCTATTGGCTGTAGTCTTGTCTAAAGGCCCTATGGAGAAACGTGTCTTTGGCCCCCCACCTTTTTCTTTCCCCCCTACTTGTTATATCATCGCAAAACTTTCAAGACAGCAAATGAAGTCAGTGGCATGCTAGTTTTAAAAATGGTGTGAAGATTTGTCAACAAAAGTTGTTGGCACAACAAAAAACGCTTTTTCTATGGAAACCAGAGCTGGTTTAGAACTTCGGGGACGGGTTACACCGTCACGCCCGTGACGGATGTACCATCCGCCTAAATCTAAATCCCATTTTATCCAGTGGGATTTAGACTTTGCACAGTGGAAGTGATGCCATGGTAACCTATATAGGGGCCACCCAGGCACACGGACTTCAGTTCTTTTCTTTTGGCACCAGTTAGCGCTGCAGCGACCCTCTGTCTCTTTTTGACAGGCTTTTTTCAATATTTTGTCAAATATTTTTGCAAAGTGTGTCCAGAAGTGTAATCAACGAAGGTAGGGTTTAAGCAGTGTGTTGTCTGTCACCGCGCCGTGTCGGTAATGGACCCACACCTGATATGCTTATGGTGTCTCAAGCATGACCATGACTCAAAGTTATGCTTGGACTGCTGGGCCATGGCGCTGAAAGCTTTGAGGAAGTGTGTATGTTGTTGTGTGTGAGGGTGGGGGTGTTGCGTGTTGCGTGTGTGTGTCATTCTCTTTTTCCTCCCCCCCTCCCCTGTGTGCTATGTGCAGTACTCACCGTGGTCGCCGCCACCGCCGTTCGTACTCCTGGTAGAAGAGGAGGTAAACAAACATAAGTAACACCTGAAGTACGGGCCCCATGGCATCCTGGTTCCTCGTTGGGTGTCGAGAGGTGAGTGTTTTCCCTTCTGTGCACTATTTCCTCCATGCATTTGATCGCGTTAGTTCCACCCCGGAAAAGGTGGCGGATAGGCGTCCTGAAATACAGTGGGCATTTCATTGTCTTCCGCCTGTCTGTTGGTGGTTACCGCCGCAGTGTTTGTTTGTACCGCCGTGGCGGTCAGAGTTTTAAAGTGGCTGTCTATGTTGGCGGTTTCCGCCATGTCATGATCCCATTTTTTATTTCTGCCGGACTGTTTGCGGTATTACCGCCGCTTTAACACCGACCGCCAGGGTTGTAATGAGGGCCTAAGTCTAGAGAGCACACATTTAGCGAAATATTTTCCTACTGCATGTAGGAGAGCGATCTGCCGATAGTTGGCCAGACAATTACAGTCGCCCTTCTTAAATAAAGGTATACTAATGCTACCAGTCCAAGAAGGGGGAACACTTCAAGAAAGGAAGCACCAACGAAAAACCACAATTAGGATCTTACTCCACAGGCCGGTGTCTTGTCCTATTACCGAAATGGGCATGTTGTCAGGGCCCAATGCAGCAGAATAGCGCATAGAACAAATAACTTGCTCTATCTCTTTCATTGTCAGAAAGGAGATGGGATATATCTCCTTACATTTAAGGGGCCAAGAAAATACTGCCCCATTTAGAGCATAAAGAGAGGCATTATATTCAGACCAAGTCTAGCTCCACACCCCTCCCTGACTAGGGCCCAGAAACGTCTAGCTTGCCCCTTTACTGCTGCTTCCATGAGAAGAATCCAAAGCTTATTAATGGCATTTCTCATAATGCGTAACTTCATCCGCTTCCTTCTCCTTTTTAATAGATACACCCTGATGTTTCTTACTGGTAAGTAATGTAAATACTGTCCCGAACTAAACTATTTATTTCTCTATTTAAGGTGAGTAGGGGACGTGGAACACACCCCTGACTACATTTAAGGACACTCAGAGAGGAGTTGATTATCAACTGATTCATACATTTTGTACAATTTTACAGTTCATTCCCCTCCCAGCTATCCAAAGTTACTACGGCCGATTCCAGTGACTCCCTGATGCCTAGCAGCCTTCTGGGGTTCCACTGGGACCTTCCTGTCTTTTTATCAAAGACCGGAACTGTCCCATCTAGCTCTCGTGCTCCTGTCATTAGCTGGTTCAATTCTAGTGCAAATAGAATGGGGTAATGATCACTAAGCAAAGTGTTTATAACCTTTAGATCAGCTAGCAAAGGGAAAGCACAATACCCCAATATCACATAATCTAGGATTGCCTTTCCACCTGGACCAACATGGGTAAAAGAGGCAGGGGAATCAGATAAAGATCTCCCATTCACTATAATACAATTGCTTTCCATAAGAAGCTTAAGCAGGAGTTTCCCTCTTTTATTTGTTCTAATCGATGAAGGGAAAAAGCAAGCAGGGATTCACAAGGTTGTCTCTCGTTCTCAACCCCGCAAACTTTGGAAATGGCATGGTTAGATATCTTACAATTTAGGTCACCTACAAAGACTATAGAAGAGAGAGAGTCACTGGCTGCAGCATTTTTTATATACAAGAAGACCTTTTGTAGCAGGGCATCATAGTCCAAATCAGGCGGAATATACTCATTTACCAATAACAGAGAGGTGGAACCTGTATTATTTTGCAACTGGAGTGATAAAGCCATAATAATTTTACTGGGATCTTTAAAACATTCAAAATTCTTCATAAATCTAGTTGATAACAAACAGGCCGCCCCTCCCTTGGCATGGCCCTCCTAGAGGGGGTAGCCTTACATTTGATAACATAATAATCATCCCACATTAGATCTTTATCATGCCATGTCTCCTGGAGACAAATCAAATCGGGTTTTAGAGGGCTAAGGGACAATAGTTTTCCTTTGCATATTTTACCCCTGCTATGTTTCAAGAGATAATTTTTAAGCCTGTGCTGGTTAAAGTAAGTGGATAGGAGTCTGGACCCAAGTGCCTCGCTCAAGACACCCGGGAGCCAGCTCCACCCATCCATATCAGTACCCCTTTGCTCAGGAACAGCCCATGTCTCTCGCAGAAGCACCTTCCTATCTTTCTCCACTAATGAAATTTTAAGGGCCTGTGTATCCAACCTAGGCCTAAGCTCATAGTAGTCAGATTGATTATGAGCCTCAGAGACTGAATAATAATCTGGGGGCATGCCTGCAGGCATTTCCCTGCCTCTCTTATCGCTCAACCCAGTATAACTAGAGCCTAGGGTAGGAACCACATCAACCCCCGGCATTGCGAGAAATCAGCATTTTGAAGGATCAAGTTCATCACATGCTTGCAGGGAAATGTAATCCTTGATTTAAAACCTACATCAGAGTCCAGTAATGAGACCAAAGCGATATCTTCACTTTGGATTGACTTCAGAGAACTAGAATCTGAAAAACTATTTAACATGGTAGATCTGTTAAAAATTAAGTCAACATTAAAGAGTGGGAAGAAATCTAGAGTAAGATAAGCACCATAGTGTCCCCTCACTGGGGAACCCTCCAATAGTGGAGAGTCTTTAAAATCTCTTCAAGGTCTCAGAGGCAAAAATACTGGAGCTGTTGGATTCAGAACAGGAAACCGACCAAAGGGGGGGATGGAAGACGGTTCCTTCCTAGAGGTCCATCCATGCTTCTTTGGGGATGGTAAAGTTGGAAGGGAGAGCCCTAGAGTAGGGCGAGGCTCCAGCATAGGTTGAATAACCAAATGTGAGGCTTCCGGACGAACTTGAGAAGAATCACTTATCTCAGGAAATTGTACTTTTCTTCTGCCTTTTTTATTAAACCTTCGAATCAGCTTTTTCCGTTTTTTAAAGACTTCCTCTTTACATTTCTTACTTTTCTTATGTTTACCTCTCACTCTTTGAGGTTGCAAGTACAAGTAGCCCTTCTTAGGATTGGATGAGAATTTGAAGATTGGAAATGTCTCCTGAGTTGACTGAATAAAGATTTCCTCTTGTTTAGTGTTAACTTGGGGTGAATCAAAGATAAATCTTATAAAGTCCACTGGACTCTCCTGCAGAGACGTTTGAATACGTTGGTTATTGAAATGAGGTTTAGAGGTTTGGGTACTCGCCTCAGTTCTGAGGCCCCCACTTAGGGGGGCCTGGTCCTTTATTAACAATGCTGACGCTGACCATGTCTCCAAAAGATCTAGAGGCAAACGACAATTTTTATTATCTTTGGTCAATTCCTACAGAATAGCTGTCACCGATTCCACAATACAATCTGAATCATCTACAAATTTCTACAGAAGTTTTAAAATTGAAGAAAGCAGATTTTCCAAACTATTCAAGGAGGCAGAGAGCCTAACCTCATGATCTGGAGGTTGACTAGGCAAGACATCACTTGGATCTTGGACTGAGCACATAGATAAATGAGAGTCAACAGAGTCTTGTAAAGATGTAGAACTATTAAACAAGTGTAGTCCTGTGGAAGGTAACACCAGCAAAGGCCCCCCAGAGGGCAAAGAATGGCCCTTTACTGAGTGCCAGCGTCTACTGCAAAGTTTTAAATCCAGATCAGGAAGAGTAAAGCCTTGAAAGCCAGTAATCAACAAATCTGTTGTCTTTAACTGAGCACCAGGATCTTGGGGTGCTGCCATAAGTTGTTCCAGCGAGGAGGAATTAGAAGGCGACAGCTGGAAAGAGAAGGAGGGATGAGGAGGTTGTGTTGCAAACAAATTTTGGGAAATATGAGTATACTCTGTAGTTACTGTTGGAGAGAACAGGGTGGCTAAGTCCTCTACGTTCCTCCCTGGAATCTTCTCCACAAGGCAAAGAGCTTTTACGGGCATTTTAAGTGGGGGTTCACTTAACTCCATGCCCTATGATAAGCCAATGGAAGAGTCACGCTTTGACTCAATCTGGGGGATTTACCTTTCTCCCAAAAGGAGAATAATTGGTTCTGACCTTTCAACTGAAAAGGCGAGATGACTTTATTTCGAAGAGGATTAGGTCTAGTTTTTACGCACGGCCTTCCGGGCAGCAGACGTCCCCAGCAAAGTTTCTTTAAGGTCATGATTTTTCCTTTCGTGGGTCCCTAAGATCGAAGGTATGATCAAACCACCTTGATCTGAGAGATAGGCGGGCAAATGAAGGTACAGCTGACCGACAGGCGTACAGGCATCACTGCCTCAACACAATATTGAGCGCTGCCTCACCCCCTGCCCCTCCACCAACTCGATTCCGAATTTCTAGCACCATAGACCAGAGGGGCACGAGCACGCTCAAAGTGTACTCAATTGCAGTACCATACAGTACGTACAGTACTAAACAATGTTGCTCTCATGTAGTTCTCGTGTTGTTTGGTATTATTGAACAGCAAGGCAGTTTGTGAGGCCTAGGTGGAGTTTAGAAGGATGAATCGTACGTGGTGCCTGGGCGAGTGGATTTAATACTCAATATTCAATGGGCCAAGATCAAAAGGCAAGACTATGTTCACCTAAGCTGTAACAGTACCCACCCGGCTCCACCCGACTTCGGAACTACAGAACACCAGGACTCACCAACTCCAGATCCAAAGTTCAACAAAAAAGGTAACAGAGGCCACCACTCCAGGCCCCCAATTAATCACCAGTCCACTACCTTTGGGACCATGTCGACTGGCCCCTGGTTCCTGGCTCCTGGCCCCAGGCAGAACAGGCGGGGGTGGGCAACAAGGGAAGAGGCACAGGATGAGCACCAGGGGAGCAAGGAGACCTCAACCGGCCCCTCAGCTACCTTGGGGCTACCTCAGCCCCACCAGACCCCTCCTTGGTTAACACTTGGGAAGCAGAAACCCACTGCCACCTCCACCACTTCCACTGCCCGTCATCCATCCATCGGAGGAAGGAGCAGCAGGTCAGACAGAAAGGAGGGAGAATGCGCAGTCCGTCCTGGTTCGATCTCAGCATTTGTGATCGGCTTTCACAACTGTGCTTCTTTGCGGACCCGCCCACTAGCGTCAACTTCTGCGTCCATTCTGCTGAAGAACAACATACGTCTATGAGGAAACTGATGAAACAAAAGAATAAATAGTGTGTCACACTAAGGTCTCATGCTTTCCACCCCCTTCCAATGCAGACTGCCCAGTACCTGCCTCTCTCCTATGAAGAGCACTGAGAGGATTCGCTCTCTCCCTTGAGCAGCATGGTGCGCTCTGATCTTGTGTTGTGGAGTGCAGTGCTCTTTTACTTAAAGGGAAGGGAGCACAGAGTTTGGAAGCACCGTTCACTGTGCACTCCTACGTCAACCCAGGGAACCTGCCACCTACGCGATCCTGTGCTCGAAGACCGCTGTTGCAGCCTCAGTGGATCCCCACCAAATGCTTCATCTGAGGCCTCCACCAGAAGATTCTAGCCATGCACATCCCACCACCTGCTACTGCCCTGTAACATTAACTATCGAGTTCATTCCTGCATCCTGCCTGAGTGGCCTCAGAGATGGTACCACAGACTTTCTCAAATTCCTTCTGACCCACTCTCACATTCCCCGGTGGGGCCATAATCATTGTAAGAAGAGTGCACTCGCTTCTCCGACTTACTATCTGTGTATTTGGAAATGTGTTGATCGCTAAAGCACTGCTTTCATTGTGATACTTGATTTACTAAAAGTAGTAACTAAAGATTAATGAATTTGATTTGTGTCATTTTGTTCTGGTTTCAAAAGAATAAATAATCTCTATTTTCCTAACCTGTGTTGAGTCTTTTTGTGGTATTCTCATTGTGTTGCTGTGTGTGCTGCACAAATACTTTACGTATTTCCTCTTAAGATAGTCATGAGTGCTCTGCACCTTGCTACCAAAAGCCCAGCACAGGTTAATTTTAAGTGTGTATCTGACTTACCCTTGTGGAGGCTGGCCCTCTATGTAGTGTGCAAAACTGGGCACACATGCAAGAGGTCCAGGCAACTACACATTGGTTTCCAGAGGTAAAAATTAGACCATCTAATTCTCCAATTTTCAAGGTAGCTGGTCGAGCAGTTAGGCAGGAGATGTCCTAAGAATTTGCTGTACTCACAAATCCAATCATACACCACACACACTCAATGAATAACTCAAGACCAGATTTTATTAAAATACTTAAAATGTTTATATAAAATTTATGACCAATATCTTTAGACTATGTCAAGTACTGTTTGAGTTATGTCTTTTCAAAGTTTTGATAAAGTTAGGGGCATATTTATAATGCCCTAGTGTCACCTTGCGCCTCATTAACATCATTATTATTTATGTTAATGTGGCCCAACAAGGCCATAATCACCACGCCGTATTTATAGAGTGGTGCAATGCATGCATTGCACCACTCTGTAACCCTTTGCACTACATTATCCCTGAAGCAGGCATAATGTATGCAAAGGGAGCGTTCTCCCGTTAGGGGGGCCACGAAAATGGCATAAAGAAATCTATGAGATTTCCTTGCTCCATTTTGTGCGGCACTTTTAATGCCTGCTCAAGAGCAGGCGTTAAAAGGAGGCTTCCATTCTGTAGAATGGGCCCCTATGTGCTCTGCAGGTGTAGCGCCGACATTTTGGCGCTACTCCTGCAGAATACATCAATAGTATCATGAAAAATGACACTATTGCCCCTGCCCTGCGCCATGGTGTGCTATATTTGAAATACTGTGCACACATGGTGGTGGTAAGGGGGTGCTAAGGGGCACAGAGAAAGTTGCGCTGCACTCGGTGCAGCGCCACTTTCCATAAATCTGCCCCTTAGTCTTTCTGTACGTAATTAAGCACCATTGGAATCAATGCACAGTCACCTTTAAAAATGCATTAAAAATCATACAGTTGAGTTACCTGTCTCTTCCTTTGCAGGATAGTCGCACCAGTCGGTAGGCACCTTGTGCCAGCTGGAGAGCTTCGGGTGGCTCCCGGTTCCGGTGGGAGCAGCAATGGAAAGTGTCTTGGCACAGGCACAGGGCCACCTGGAGGGGCCACTTGGAAAAGGAGCTGGTTTGCAGATTTAAAGATGGTGCCTTGGGGTCCCCTTGGGCTGTCGAGGTCGCAAGGGGTTGGGAACCCATGGAGCACAGCTGATTCCTCATTGCAGAATGCAGGGCGGGCGGATGCATGCGAGTTGGTGATCCAGGAGCTGTGTGCAATGGAGTCCTTTGGAGCTGGAGGTAAGTCTCTTTAAGGGCTGCTTACAAGACAACGGGGGCACTCTGGTGAAATGTCCATGGTGTTCTTGAAGTCCCTTGACTGGGGCTTCCTCCTGATCCTTTTTTTAGCTCAGAGGGTGCTGGTTTTCTAGTTGTCTGACATCAGCAGACCAGTACCTAGGGCATTGGTGTAACTCGGCCACTGGAGGTTGCAGTACCACCAAACTTGGCATACTTGTAGGTCACATCTGGCCGGTTGTTGGTGTTTCATTGAGTCTGGCTGCTACTTCCAGTTATGGAGATATCAGCCAGTCAGTGAGGTGCCCCTCACCAGTTTGTTGGATCTTGCTTGGTTTTTGAGTGTTGCCTCCACTCAGAAGCGAGATCTGGGGTGATTCTTCAAGCCTAGGGGTCCCCTGGGTTTCTTGGGGTTGGTTCAGTGTCCAGCTGATCCACAGCGGCGATTTTTGGGTCCTGGGTGCAGCAGGCAGGGTTTGGCACCTTTTCTTGTGCAGAAAGTACACAGTTCTCTTGCTTTGGATCTTCTTTGGTGCTGGTCTTCTTTGTCTTTTCAAATCCGTTTTTTTTGGTCTGGAGAGCCCACTGAATACTGAATTTAGTGGGCGTTTTAGGTGGAACCTGGTGGCGTCCAATGGGACACTTATCCTTGGGTGGCTACACCCACTATAGTGACCACTTCCTGTGGGAAGAGTCATTTCCCTGAACCTGATTGGCTGTTTTCCTCCATTCCAAGATGGAGAAAACTGAAATGGAGGGTCCACTTTACCTGCAAGACCCTAGGGGTGGTGCCTACTCAGTGAGGCCACTTCTCCTACCCTTTGTGTGGTTTGCCATCTTTGCTCCCTCCAAAAGTGGGGGTTTGCAAAGGGGGAGGCCATCTGCTGCTAGCAGTAGGCCTGGGGATCGAGATTCAAGGGTGGTAGCCCTTTGAAGCTCACTGCCAGGGCAGTGCACATTCCTGAGGTATGGGGTATTAGCTCCTCCACCCAGGAAGGGCATTGTTTCGCAAACCATAGAGACATGGCTCTCCCCCAGGTTTATATATTGGCTGTGTGGATGTGGCAGGCTTGCTGAAACCAGTCAGCAACCATGCCAGAATAGTTAGTTTTTGCAGGGGGCACTTCTAAGCTGACCCTTGGGTACATTTTTAAATAAATCCAGTTCTGGTACCAGTTTGGATTTATCATTCTGAGTTGTTTGATACCAAACAACCCAGGGTTCAGAGTAGCCATTATGTAGCTGGGAAACTCGTATTGACCAGTGTCTAGCACGTATAAATACAATGCCTGCTCTGTTCACTCACTATGTCCCAGATTTGGCAAGGACTCAGCGGGGCATATTGCTCATGCAATTATGCCCTCACAGATAGTATGGTGCACCCTGCCTTAGGGCTGGAAGGCCTGCTAAAGGGGTGACTTACCCATAACATATGCAGTGTAGGGCACACAGGGCATGCAAGGAGTGTGCCATGTCAAGTTTGCATTTTAGGTTTGCACCAGGACACTCAGCCTGCTATGAATCTGGAAGATTTCCTTGTGCCATTCTTTCAGCCCTCCTAATGGGGGAGCACCCTCTTTGCACACATTATGCCTGGCAAAACGGAGCAGGTATTGTAATGTGGCACAAGGATGCACTAGGGGCTCTTAAATATGCCCCTAAGTTTAGACAAAAAGTCTAACTTTACTTATAGTAAAGTTAGACTTTTGGTCTAAGTTTCATCTTTTGGTCTATAAGGTAAACTTAGACCAAACTTCAAAGTTTAGACCTAAAGTCTAACTTTACTCATAGTAAAGTTAGATTTTTGGTCTAAGTTTACACTTTTGGTCTATGTTTAGACCAACAGTCTAACTTTACTCCAAGTAAAGTTAGATTTTTGGTCTAAGTTTACACTTTTGGTCTAAGTTCAGACCAAAAGTGTAAACTTAGACAAAAAATCTAATTTTACTAGGAGTAAAGATGGACTTCTGGTTTAGGTTTACACTTTTGGTCTCAACTTAGACTTCTGGTCTAAGTTTACCTTTGTGAATCGGGCCCTTGGACATTTGGTCTAAGTTTACCTTTTTGAATTGGACCCTTAAACTTTTGGTCTAAGTTCACCTTTGTAAATCGGGCCTGCAGTCTTTACAAGTACACTATGACTTTTTTGTACCCCACTATCATGTATTTTGTTCCCTACATTTGGGAAGAAAAGGTTCATAGCTTCAAGGGAGTGGGGTGGTTGGAGTTTGGTACCCCCCAAATAAATGCATTCTTGGTTGGAAGTTGGGTAGTTGGTAGTTAGGTCCGGGGGCTCCTGTGTCGGTTTTGCTATCTCAATGTCAAGTTTTCTTGTCCTGAGACACAGATGAAAGGCAAAACAGTGACCTTCGATGTAAAATGGGAGAGAGACAGAGATATCAACTTGGGGCTGAATGTAAAAATGTGAAACTGGATAACATAGAATCAGTACTAGATTGCCTACTTGTAAAAATGGCATGATCTTAGACACATATTTTATTTCACTGAGTATTTTTCTTTATCATTACATATGAGTGTACTTGTAAGCAATTGAGTTCAGGCTGTGCATTGTACACGCACCTCTTATATTTGATTTAATACATTGAAATGTTGCTCCATCTATAAAAGAATCTGGGCACATTTTGGGTTCACATGACTACTGACTTGCCCCTTAGTTCACGACTGGCATTGTTGAATGGGGTAAGAAATGAATGTGTCCAAAGACTATCACCATCACTATCACAGATGACTAAGGTGAAACACTCACATTTGTTAAAGAAATACACTTTTTTGCATTTTGAAGGAGGTTTAACCTACTTTTACATTATGTTTGTCGTAAGATGTACATGGCAAACGTTTTCATGACTCTGGTCATGCATTGACTCATAGAGCCAACCCAGATCAATCAATCAATCAATCAGTTTTTGTAAAGCACAACTACTCACCCGTGAGGGTCTCAAGGAGCTAGTGGTGGGTCTGAGCCTCATTCGAAGAGCCATGTTTTGAGGTTCTTCCTGAAGATGGTGAGAGAAATGCTTTGTTTGAGGTGTGTGGGAAGGTTGTTACAGCTTTTAGCTGCGAGGTATGCAAAAGATCTTCCTCCGGCGTGGTTTTCCGAATGCGTGAGACAGAAGCTAGCACCTGATGGATGGAGTGGAGAAGTCTGGTGAGTTATGGAATTAAATGCGATGGTTCAGGTAGGCCGGTCTGATGTTATGCAGGGCCTTGTAGGTGTGAGTGAGTAGTTTGATTTGCTTCTCTACTGGGAGCCAATGGAGTCCTCAGGTTTTGGGAGATTTGTTCTTGGAGAGGGAGGTTCAGCATGAGTTTTGCGGTGGCGTTTTGGAATAGTTGTAGTTTCCTGATGTTCTTTGTTGTGGTGCTGACATACAGTGCGTTGCCATAGTTGAGCTTGCTAGTGACTAGGGCGTGGGTGATTGTTTAGCTGCAGTCGACCGGTATCCATTAGAAGATTTTGCAGAGTTAGCCGAGGGCGTGCCAGCAGGAAGAGGTGACTGCATTTACCTGTCAGGTCATAGATAGGGAGGAGTCGAGGTTGATTCCTAGGTTGCAGGTCTGGTCAGTCAGAGTAGGCAGTGCGCTGAGCTATGTGCGGCACCAGGAGTCATCCCAGGATGATGTGGAGTTTCCAAAGATGAGGAGCTCGGTCAGTGTGAAAGTTCCTCTTCACTTTGTCCGGGTCTTCAGTGAACGATTTGATGAGTCGTATGTCATCAGCATATGACACAATGTTAATTTCGTGGTCTCTGACGATGGCTGCCAGCAGGGCCATGTATATGTTGAAAAGTTTTGGGCTCAGGAAGGATCCTTGAGGGACTCCACAGCTGACTTCTGTTGGTTTGGATATGAAGGGTGGGAACCTGACTTTCTGTGTTCTTCCGGTGAGGAAGGAGTGGATCCAATGTAAGGCTTTTCCACTGATTCCTGGGTCGTGGAGTCTGGTGTATAAGGTGCTGTGGGAGACCTTGTCGAAGGCTGCTGAGAGGTTGAGGAGTGTGAGTGCTGCAGTGTGTCCACGGTAGAGGATTGTGCAGATGTCATCGGTGGCTACAAGAAGAGCTGTCTCTGTGCTGTGGTTGCTGCAGAATCCTGACTGAGAGGTATCCAGAGAGTTGTTGTCCTCGAGGAATTGTCGCAGCTGCAACTTTATGGCTTTTTCCAAGACTTTGGCTTGGTAGGGTAGCAGCGAGATGGGTCAAAAGTTCTTGAGTTCTGATGGGTCGGCTCTGGGGTTTCTTCAGGAGAGGGCTGACTTCGGCATGTTTCCAATCTTCTGGGAAGGTGGCTGTTGTAATGATGAAGTTTAGGGCCATATTTATACTTTTTGACGCAAAAATGTGCCGACGCAGTTTTGCATCTAAATTTTTACAGCCTGCTAACGCCATTTCCCCGCACCATGCGGGCGTCAAATTTATACTTTGACGCACGGCGGCGCAAACCACTGGTGTGAGTCTTTTTTTTTTTACGCAAGCCTATGCATCCCGTCGTAAAGAAAAACGACGTTAACGCAGCGAAAATGACTATGAGACGGTTTATGACGTCGCAAACCGGATATGCGCCATTTTTGGACGCAATTGTGTCAACAAGCGGTGCAAACACAGCAAAATGTGCTAAAGAGAGTCAAAATGGATCCCAGATGCCTGCACAGACACCAGGAAGATGACAACAGACCAGGAACCAACCAGGATGACTCACTGAACACCCAGGACAGGGAGAAGAAGAAAAGAAAGTGTAGCTTCAGTGCAGAGGAGCACGAACTTCTGGTGAAAGAGGTGACGGAACACCAGCATCAACTGTTTTTCACCTCAAAGTTGCCAATTAGTAGGAGAGATGCAATAAGGCAACTAATTGTTGATAAGATCAACAGTGTGGCAGAAGTACGGAGAATAGTCATTGAGTGCAAGAAACGCTGGCATGACTGCAAGCACAGGACCAAGGAAAAGATGGCAAGGAACAGGAAGGCAGCAATGCAGACTGGAGGTGGGAGTCCTGCACCGCAGGAGCCCCTGGTCCACATGGAGGAGATGGTCGCAGCCATCATCCCTGAGGAGATCTTCACAGGGATTCAAGGACAGGACAGTGCAGACTACCAGGAGACAACACACATGCAGGGTAAGTCACATGGGGACCTAAAATGCACAAATGTTAACTGCAACCAGGTAGGGGGACATACCTACTAAACAATGCATGTAAGTTATGATATTCAGGGATTGGCATGGGTAAAGGGGCACGGTACGGGGGTAGGGGCTGTACAGAGGAAACTTGGGGCACAATACTACACTATACCAACAACCTTTGCATGGGGGTATGCTGCCATGCCAAGGATGTTGGAAAGGTAAAGCAAGGCCAGGAGGGTACGGTACAATATAAAACTGGCAGCCCGTCACACGTCAGCCAGTATTCTCCCTACATGAACTAGGGCCCAATTAACAACCTCTGGCCATATCTGCAAGTGGAATTCAACATTGACAACAGTTGCCACTACCACCTCTGCTGTGTATGCAGGTCCAGTATCCAATGGCAGTAACGTCCTCATGGATCAAACACACACAAATTAGAGGGTTCAGGATGACAATGTTGTCAATCCCCTGAAATTAATACAAATGTCCCAAACCTGTCAAATGTGAATGTCCATAGTTGCTATAAACATCAGCCATTGTTATAAACATTAGGAGGTACACAGCACTAATGTCATACCCATGCTGCATATGTCAGGGTCCACCCTGTGCTTGGGTCACAATGCAACACCCCAAATGTCATACTGCTCAGACAACAGCATTGAGGGGGAGGACATATGTAACTGGTCACAGAAATACACCCGCACAGTCAGAGGAGGAAATGGAACACTGCTAGGACAATCAGTGCAATCCAATGTACCACACATTCCTCAACATCAGCAGTACACATTACCAATGCTGACATCCGTATTGTGCCATACCAGTGCTATACATAGTATATGCTAGATCTCAGCAACATATAGGTGGATGTGAAATATCAGAGACTGGGGCAGTTCCAGATTGTTAAGTGTAGTGCTAGTGCCATCAGAACACCCACAGCCGGGGCGTGGCCGGGCCACGAAACAAGATGGCCGCTTAGAGCGAGAGCTCCGCGCCGAGGCGGTCCCGGAGGGGCGACGGGGGCGAGAAGACAGCCGGACAACACACCGGGTTCGGTGCCCCTCCACCCCTACAACAGCGGCGACACGGAACCATGTCCGGGGACCCCGTAGGAGCGGGACGCAAGGCAGGAAACTCGCGACTCGCCCCAGGCCGATAAGGCCTGGAAAAAGGGGCGGAGTCGCGTCTTCGGAAGACCGCGGACGGCGTGCCCGTAGCAGCAAGGAGCAAGCTGAACAGGCCGCAGGGACTGCGGGAGCCGTGACGACCCGCATCCATCTCCCTACAACGCCAACAAACACCCGTGGACCTTCCCCCCCCACAGGGAGACGGGAAGACGCAGCAAAGGGGTGCGGCCCCTTCGACAGCCGGGAGAGAAACCCAAAGAGAGGTAGGATCGAATCTCTTCAAAATAAGAACGGCATCGCCGGAGGCAGAGGCACGACTTCTCCCCTCTTTTCCATCACAGAGGGACAACAAAAACCCTCCCGCTGAGATAATAAACTTTCTCCCCCCCCTCCAGACAACTAACACTGAGGAGGGCAGATGGGCACGACGGGAGGCACGTGGAAGCGAGGGGATGAGAGGGGTGAGCGACTGGGGGGGGGCACCGGAGATGAGGAAAGCCAGAGGGAGCCAAAAGAACAGAGATACAGGAGAAGGGAGTGGACTGACACCAGTGTAAGCCACCGAACATCTATATCCTTATCGGAATCTACGGAGGGAATCTCGGGCCCCACGTGGTCAGACTCTGTAGACAATTGAGGCGATGCCCGGCAACAAACCGAACCATAAACCTGTCAGCAAGCCTGCACGACAACTATTATTCTCAGAAGCGCTACAACACAAACGCCTAACCCCCACGAAGATAAACCCTCAAACATCGCCACCTTTAAACGAGTCCACCACGATGCCTGATAAAGATCAATCCACGACTATGGACAGGATACTACAAGAGATCACCACCGTCAGCCGCCGCATAGAGGGGATGGACGCCTCTATAACTTCATTGACACTAGAAACCAAATCCATGCGATCTGACATTGCCGGCTTTCAGTCTAGAGTGACAGGGCTAGAACAACGCATGGGATCACTAGAGACGCAGATCAACATGTCTCAGGTGCGAGAACAAGACTTCATCTACCTCAGGAGCAAACTAACGGACATGGAGGACAGGAGCCGGAGAGACAATATCCGCATACTTGGGATCCCGGAAAACGAAGAAGGCTCGGATATGCAGACTTTTCTGACCTCCACTCTTCCAAAAATGATTTCATTGGACTTTGACCCGCCGCTAGAATTCCAACGGGCACACAGGATAGGCCCAAAACGCTCTGACAACTCCTCAAGGCCCCGCCCAATCATCGCATGCTTGCTGCGGCATAATCAAACCCGACAAATACTCCAAGTAGCACGCAACCACGGCCCTTTCCGAATAGACCAGCACGAGATCCGAATAACCGCCGATTACTCCAAGGAAACCAACGAACGTAGAAAGGCTTTCCTAGCCCTACGACCCCGGCTTCGCAAACTAGAGATGAAATACGGTCTCGTTGACCCTGCAAGAATGTGGGTTACAAAAAATGGAGTATCCAAGGACTTTTATAACCCCGACGAATTGAGACTCTTCCTTGACTCTTTCCAATCCCAGCCTATGGACTCTTACAACACAGACAGTGAGCATGACATTGTAGGAGGCAGTGATAGGGCCGAAACCCCCCACTCTGGAATAGAAAAGGTGAAGACGGCTCTACACGACGCCGGAGCCAGTCATAGAGGTAGAGACATGGAGAGACTAACTAGATCATATGATGACAGGGGTCAGATTTTACACGCAGTAGTAACCCACACCCAATTATCGGAAAGAGACAAATCCCGCTCCCCTTTAAAGCCTACAACTGGGTCTTCTTGAGAAGGTAACGCGACAAGACGACTTATGGGACTATCACCAGAGAGTCGAAAATAACAACTATAGACTCCGCGGAAGGATGAGTACCTTTCCAGATCATATGTGTATTACTATTGTAATTGTCTAAGACTGCTAGTATCAATGTTAAAACCAGATACATGAAAAATCTATGCTCTTTATGACTAGAGCCGAGGCCCTATAATGGAAACTACCAGTAAATCGTTATTTGCCCTCAGTACACAACAGATGATGATTACTAGAACAGGGATCAGACCCCACCAACTCACTGTATGTTGAATAAGGGCCCGGTCCCGACCCTATAACCGTATAACAAGGTAACAAGGTAACAGGGGCATTAAACAGATAACAAAAAATAAACACTAATTAACTATCATGGAACTTACCTTACATTCCACACACTACAAAGTATCTCATGGTAGTAAACAACAAAGTATGTGAAACTTTCCTAATACACACCACACTCGACCAGCGCCGACATTAGAACCGTTTAGCCCCCATTATCACCCCAAGGGATGGGACTAGACCACGTAAAGATAAATTAATTCCAATACAGGGACACACAATACGATATAACCTGAAACATATCAAAGCTCCCACTACTTGACTTTACCTTATTCTACAATAAGAAACTGGGGGAAAAAAAAAAAAAATAGAACACGAGGACATAATACAACATAATACCGCATAACAAAGCGAAATATTATGACATTCTACACTGCCACTCCACACCACATTATAACATCACAATGTAAATTATAAACTATTAGCTATTCTTTTCCCCAGATGTTCGTACCTACCCCCATCCTAATCATTATTACTATCTTAAACTATCATCAACAACAGAACGACTATGATGGTGGTACATACCAAGTAAGACCTTTGTAGGTCAGTATTATGATGTAATAATACACGGCAAGGAGTTAGTAATAGGATGAGATACGCACTATCCTCGCGTAACCCGGGGCTCAGCTACACTCATTACCTATCCTACGATTAATAGAGAGACATTTGGCATAATGGCTCCTAACATGATAATGTGATAAGATGCCAGGATATGTTATGTTGATCAACCTAATATGTCATTGAACAGTTGTAAGGCGAGACGAGACGAGGCAGTGTTATAGTTGAAAAGAAATGCTCAGGAAGTATTATATTATACTGTATATTGGTATCTTTATGTACCCATGCATACGCGAGAACTATAATACTCTGTTTGAGCTCTCTCCCCCCCTCCTCTGCCCTGCCCCCCCCTCCCGTCGCCAGCCGGTCTCGGTCTTTCTGTCTGCCCAGTCCCTACTTTAATTTACGACCCTATCTTATGAACTCCTAAACACCCTACGATACCATACAACATCAAGTACTAGGCACAACATCCTAAACACCATACCCCATCAACACCCGACACCCTCTCCCTCCTCTCCAGCGCCGCTCAGGTACTATAGTTATTAACCGATCATTACTTCTACCAATATACACTTTAGTTATATAACTAATACACTAGCCACTAACCACCGATGAACAGACCCACTTCCCGATACATAAACATAAGCACTGCTGTGTGCCCCCCCCCCACCCCTCCTTATCACCGACATATCGATAACTGGCTGTCTGCTGTTTCCCCCCTTTGCCCCCCCCGATCGAGACCGCCCGACGGCACGAGAGCTCCGAGAGAAATCGGTCCCGCCGCTTACAGACCTAACGAACGAAGGAGGTTGGACTCCTAACCTCCCTCATCCCTACCCTTCTCCACTTCTTCCCCCAAATTGCACGCTCTCTTGCTATACTCTCAATCTCAACTTCAGCACACGCATCCATCCCTTCCCCCCCTTCTCCCTCTTTTCTTCTCCCTCTCATTTCTCCTTGCCTTCTTTTTCCCTCATATTTCCCCTCCATCTGGCTCTCGTCCTACTTATATTACCTCTCTTCCTTCACCCTCTCCTCTTTCTTCTCTTTCTTCTCCAGAGGATTCCCTTGGCCTCCACCAGCTACTAACCCCCGTATAAAATAAAATAAAATAAAACACCGTATCATATCGAAACACAACTCCCACTCTAACTACTAAGTCAATATCTCCCACCCACCCTCCCTCCCCCCCCCCCACCAACACCAACCCCGGATCGAGGGTGCTTACTTACTCACAATTATCTAATATGTCGAAGCCCCACCCTCAAGCGACGCGACCATTACGCATACTCTCTTGGAATGTACACGGCATGACGAGCTATGTTAAGCGGAAAAAGATACTGTCCTATCTTCAATCCAAAAAAACAGATATAGCTCTGATTCAAGAGACTCACCTTGACACTCTGGAATCCAGTAAACTTAAACGGGATTGGGTAGGGAGGGTTGCCTTCAGCTGCCGTCCAACGAGTCAGGAATCTGGAAGTAACGGACCCCGCAAATGTGGAGTGGCGATACTAGTGCGTAAATCCCTCCCGGTCACTATCATTAAAACCTGGAATGATACGGAAGGAAGGTATATATTTGCTAAATTAAAACTAGGGGACACTGTTTTATGCGTGAGATCCGTTTACGCACCAACCGGCCCAAAACGCCCATTCCTTCTACAGCTAAATCGCCTCCTGACAGAAATTGGAACTACTCGATACATAATCGGGGGAGACTGGAATGTCGTCCAAGACGCCATAATGGATAGGACAGGCCCTGTCGATGTATGTAACAATCACGACAGAGCGCTTCTGACAGACCTGACCACTGACGTCGGTCTGTTGGACTGCTGGAGAATACAACACCCGAAAGATAAGGAATATAGGCCCTCATTCTGACCTTGGCGGGCGGCGGAGGCCGCCCGCCAAAGTCCCGCCGTCAGGTTACCGTTCCGCGGTCGAAAGACCGCGGCGGTAATTCTGACTTTCCCGCTGGGCTGGCGGGCGGTCGCCTTCAGACCGCCAGCCAGCCCAGCGGGAAAGAGGCTTCCACGATGAAGCCGGCTCGGAATCGAGCCGGCGGAGTGGAAGCTGTGCGACGGGTGCAGTTGCACCCGTCGCGTATTTCACTGTCTGCGCAGCAGACAGTGAAATACATGTAGGGGCCCTCTTACGGGGGCCCCTGCAATGCCCATGCCAGTGGCATGGGCACTGCAGGGGCCCCCAGGGGCCCCGCGACCCCCCCTACCGCCATCCGGATCTCGGCGGTCCGACCGCCGGGATCTGGATGGCGGTAGGGGGGGGTCGGAATCCCCGCGGCGGTGCAGCAAGCTGCGCTGCCGCGGAGGATTCAATGGGGCCGCGGTACACGGGCGGGACCCCGCCAGTGGTGCCGGTCCGACCGCGGCTTTACCGCCGCGGTCGGAATCCCCATTGGAGCACCGCCGGCTTGTCGGCGGTGCTCCCGCGGTCCTCCGCCCTGGCGGTCAAAGACCGCCAGGGTCAGAATGACCACCTAACTTTCTTATCCACCGTCCATGGCACCCAATCGCGTCTGGATTATTTCTTAGTATCACACACTGTAATCCCTCATATACAAGACACCTGTATCCTAGACAGCGGGCTCTCAGACCACTCCCCAATACTAATCCGGATCCAGGTGGGACTCTCCTTCTCTGGTCGTAAACCATGGCGATTGGCTGTACACAGATATTGCTCTCCACAAGGGAAGGAACAATTAAAAGCTCATGTAACCACATACATGGCCGAGAATTCAGGCACTGTATCCTCAAAAAGGATCCTATGGGCGGCAGCAAAAGCAACCCTAAGAGGGAATATGATGCGAGATGCAGCACTGGCCAACAAAGACAGAATAGCCCGCCAAACCACCTTAGAGACCACGATACAGGACCTCACTAAACAATATACCGCCCAACCATCCCCTAGGCTGCGACACGCCTTAGAACAGGCCCGCATGGCACACAATGAACTCTATACATCTCAGGCGGAATACGCACTGCAAAAATTGCGAGGCCGCCATTACGAACAAGGGGAAAAAGCAGGTCGCCTCCTAGCGGCGCAGCTCCGACAAAGAGAGGCAGCCTCTGCCATTGCGGCCATAACATCTTCTTCAGGAGCAGTGCTAACTCGCCCACAAGACATTGTAAACGAGTTCGCCAAGTACTACCGACATTTGTACACTCCTGAAACAACGACAGATCAAACACAAATGGAGACATTCCTTGCCGCGGCCAATCTACCCCGTCTGTCTGAGGCAGGCAGGGCCCTCTTGGACGGTAACATAAGCAAAGAAGAGATAACCCAAGTTATAACAAGCCTCCCCTACCATAAATCACCAGGAGAGGACGGATTCCCTGCGGAATTCTATAAATGGGCTGGGGAGGAGGCAATAACTGCAGTACATGAAGCACTGACGGAAGCATGTCAAGAAGGCTCCCTGGGCGCTCTATCCAATAAAGCCACGATTGTCATCTTGCCTAAGCCAGGGAGAGACCCCCTTCTTTGCGGCAGTTACCGTCCTATCTCCCTTTTGAATGGGGATGTCAAACTCCTAGCCAGTGTTCTAGCAGCGCGGCTCCGCAAGGTGATACCATCATTGATTCACAATACCCAAGTAGGATTTGTACCAGGCCGTACCTCCAGAAATCATATGCGAACTCTTTGCCATACACTGTTAGAATCCATACAATTACCTGACGAAGCCCTAGCCCTGTCCCTAGACGCGGAGAAAGCATTCGACCGCATTGAGTGGCCCTACCTATTCACAACCATGAAGCATTTTGGCCTGGGGGAACAATTTATCTCTAAAGTACGTTTATTATATGACCACCCCACAGCACAGGTTAACTGTGGGGGCATCATGTCAGACCCATTCCCTATCGGAAGGGGCACACGCCAGGGATGCCCCTTGTCGCCACTTCTATTTTTATTGGCCATGGAACCCCTAGCTGCCACCATACGAAATTCTCACCAAATAAAAGGGATCCATATCACCGGGGGCATATCCAAAATATATCTCTACTCAGACGACATTCTGTTAACAATGTCCGATCTAGAAACCTCGCTCCCAGCACTACTTTCCACTATAGAAGACTTTGCATCCCTATCCGGATATCGGGTAAACTGGGATAAAAGTGAGGCACTACCATTATCCCGCATAACGACGAGGGCAACGATACATGGCCTTCAATTCAAATGGACCCCGACCCGCCTTAAATATTTAGGAACGTTTATTAACAGAGGTCTAGAACATATGGTCAGGGACAACATAGACCCCCTTATATCTAAAATGAAACAAGACTTTGCCAAATGGTCCCTACTAGGCCTGTCCATGTGGGGCAGGACACAGGCGGTCAGAATGGTCACCTTACCACGCTTCACATACGTGTTAGGCATGCTTCCCCTACAGATACCTCTTTCCTCACTCCGATTAATAGACGCATCCATAAGGGCCTTCGTCTGGGGCTGCTCACGCCCAAGACTGAAACCTGCAATAATACTGGCACGACGGCTCTACGGAGGATTAGGACTACCCTCGGTAGAACAATACTCTCTGGCCCTACAACTCTCACAGCTAATATATACGCTTCCGGATATAGCCGATCCACCGCAATGGGTGATCACAGAGAAACTCCTATATGGACAGTATACGGAGATGGGAGGAACATACGCCGACCACGTTCCCTTAACTAACCCCATCCTCAAGGCTACAAACACAGCGTGGTGCAGAGCCCATCGACTACTAGGAGTACACCCCTCCCTGCATACTCAGGCTCCCATAGCAGGGAATAAAAGCATTAAAATAGGAGGGACTATTCTCAGATGGCCCCAATGGTCCGAGGCAGGTATCCACAATATATCTCACATAATAGATGGAGATAGCTTCCGCACATTCGCCTCCCTCCAGGAAGAATTTGGTATCCAAAGTAACCAGGAGTGGCGATATCTACAGCTCAAACACTGTATGCGGAGAACATTAGGAACCACCCCGTGGCTGCTCAAAACCTCACCCATGGTCACCTATCTTCAGAAATGGGGCAGACAAAAAGGCGTCTTGGCTGGCCTCTATGCCGAATTAACTAACCACCTTTACTCTCAGCCTTTACTTGAACGACTACGCTTAAAGTGGCAGGACATACTAGAGATAACCTACACGGACGAAGAATGGCCAGACATACTAAAAGCCCTCGACAGGGGCGTACGTGAAGCACGCCTGAAATTTTGCCTATTTAAAATCCTTCAGGGATGGTACTGGACCCCCGTTAAACTCTTCAGGGCAGGGTTGATACCTCACGCGAACTGTTGGAGATGCACAGAGCCATATTGCGACCAACTTCATATTTTATGCCACTGCCCCACGGTACAGTCACTATGGGACGCGGTACGCATCGCCTTATCGGACTTCATACAGATACCAAAACCGACCCCACCAGCATTTATCATTCTACATGACATTCGCCCGTATCCCTCCCTATCGCGGGCACATAAACGATTAATCCACACGGCGCTAGCCACGGCCAAAATATGCATACTCCGGCACTGGAGATCTAGCATTGCCCCCACACCCATGGAATGGATGACGGCCATGTATCAAACGGCTACCCATGAACGAGTGATTTATAACCTACAGGACCAAGCAGAACAATTTGAGGAGGTCTGGCGCCCATTCTTGAAGAGACCATGAAGCGGCTGGTGGATGACCAACGGATGATCAATGTCCAATGATCAATGATTAGGGAATATTAATTACCAATCACCCTCTGAGAATCCTAGACTCCGGAAACACATTTAGGGCCTGATTCTAACTTTGGAGGACGGTGTTAAACCGTCCCAAAAGTGGCGGATATACCACCTACCGTATTACGAGTCCATTATATCCTATGGAACTCGTAATACGGTAGGTGGTATATCCGCCACTTTTGGGACGGTTTAACACCGTCCTCCAAAGTTAGAATCAGGCCCTTAATCTCCTACTGCCCCCTCTCTCTCTCCCTAGCTACGCTATCCTCTCTTCTCTCTCTCTTTTTTCTCTCTCTCTATCAATCCACAGGCCTCTAATTTTGTCACATGCCCGAGACCCTGAACTACCCAACATAGTAATACAAGTCGCTTCCTAACACAAACAAGGACTGAGAAATCAACTCATATAAGACGTAGACACTCTCTAACCGACCTTACCATATCTATCATACATATTATCTACCCCTAGATAATAACTTGCTACAGACGGAGAAGTACAGAACGATCTACTCTTAGGCCTGAACAAGCTAGTTTCAGGATACAAAGACCCCCTGCCTACCTCGAGTCTCTTCATTCTACATTCCCCCGCGATTACCCTTCCTCTTTCTCCCTCTTTCTTTCCCTTCTCTCCCCCTCCCCATTTCATATGACTATTTTGTCTCTCCCCTATACCAAGACCAACCCCTCCTACACAACCCTGTCCTCGCTCCCCCTCCCCTTACCACCCCCCCCCCCCCACCTGTTTTCCACTCTTCTTCAAAATAAGGGTACACAACTCAACTATGCAACTGGGAATTTTTACTTACCTGACAGTACATGTATATATGCTTACAATGGAAATAATTGTGGTAAACGAACAAAAACAATGTTTTGAAAGCTAAACAGTTTGTTTATATGCTGTATGTACCGCCTTATATATTCTTAATAAAAAAATTTAAACTTAAAAAAAAAGAACACCCACAGCCAGTGAAAGGCCTCACAATGAGAATGGAAGCAGACAGAGGGTTGAGTAGGACAAGAAGGTGGCAAATCACAATTTGGCCTGAAACAACACCTAGAGAATGTAATGCTGACAAGTCCACAAACTGACCACAATACATGTGACATGCAGGTGGGGCATAGGCCGGGGAGAATGCCAATATGAAAGACCGGAACTATGAACATGATCCAAGATCACAATGTGAAAATAATCGGAAGGCAGGCATGTCACATTACAAATGCCACAACACAGAAACCCTAATTGTACCATATTTCATTGGAAAGGAGGATGGCTCTCCTGCGGATATGCCTGTCCTGGACTTCCCTGATGACATGGATGAGGAGATGACAAACACCAGCCAGCAGACCCTCCAAGATATCCTTGGAACCCTCCAGACCCCACCTTCAGTCACAAGGAGGAGCACAGAACTAGCAGCCATCACAGAGGACCCCCCCAATTGTACGACTTGCTAGCTCCAACACAGCTGAGGACTCTGACGACACTGGCAGCAGCTTTAAGAGAACTGTAGTTGGAGTACAGCGGGAGCTGGCCAAGGAGGTGCGGGTGGGGATGCAAAATATGGCAGCCAGCCTAGAGGGAGTGCGTTCGTGCATGATGTCAACTGCAGAACAGGCAGGAGCCATGCAAAGGATAACATCTATCTTGCAGGAACAGGAGAAAAGGTTGAAGGAAATCAGCACAGCTGTAAGAGAGTTGACACAGCACCTACAACAACAATCCTGTCAACGCATGCATGAATGCAACATTGAACCCTTCAGGGCCGACCTGGCTGCCTACCACAGTGATGTGGCTGCTATACCTAAGAACCAGCAGCTCCTCCTTGCTGCATTACTGCCCTTCATAGCCCCACAGTTGGCAGCTACCGGGATGTCTGACTCCATGTCTTCAAACACTGAGGTGTGTGTTGCCCCTTCACAACCAGCACCACCAAGGGCAGAGGAGACTACACACACAGCAGAAGATGAAGACGTGGAACAGATCACCTTCACCCGTAAGAGTACCCGGTAGCACTAGCCTCTGCCACATGGCCACCTATTGCCAAGGTCCTGTGCTTTGTAACATGCCAGTCTTGCAACAACTGGACTCAAGCACTGTTCTTCAGCCCACTGTTTATCTTGTCACCCCGCCCTGTGATTGTCTCTAACTAACTCATAGGCAAATCCTGTCCCTCTGCACTGTCTGACACTTCACCCCAGCATGTCCAATAACATGTCCTTTTGCACATGTGTAGGATCACAATGGAAGATGTCACACTAATGGACTCACAATCATGGACTATGTACAGATATAGCACTACAGCACTTTCAAATAAATAGCACTTACACAACAACTTGGTCTCTGTGTAATGTGACACATCAACCGTGAGAGAGATCAGTGATGTTTACCTACGGTCAATGATTACTGATTGTCAGTACACCCGACCTGAACGAATGTTGGCTGATAACTATGCACTGTGGTCTGGATTGTACCATCATCTGACCTTTCTGAGGGTTATTTCTGAGGAAAATAGAAACTATACACCATAATGCTGTGTTGGACAGAATAACGCTTCCTCAAGGGATGACTGAGCCAGAAAATAGTGCCTTTGAATGTTTGATCCAAGCCAAAACTAACGTATGTGACATTTGTTCCAATTTTTAACTAACATACAACATACAGCATGAAGGGATGTGCATGAGTTCCATACAAATAAGTCACCGGGCTGAACATTGTATCAAATGATAGGTGTGAGTTATGTATACCATACTACATGAGAGAATACTACCACTCACCTTATAAGGCTTCTCTTGGACTTCAGGCTGCAGGCAGACTTAACACAGAGTCCTCAATAACAAATCTGGTTGCAAAGTAAGTGAGAATGAAAACATACTTCACAAATCAACACTTTGGGATCCTTAGTAATCTTGAGTGGTGGGTGCAATGGATGGCAGAATCTTAGCAAAGTAGCTTTGGTGTACCTGCCAATGTAACAGCTCAGTCGGGATTAGGTTGCAGCATGGGACACAAAAGCTAATACAAAAGAGATACTGTTTACTCATGGCACGGCCCTGATCTACAAGCATTTGACACATACTGTAAAGGGTTACCTAGATATTTATTAAACAGTAAAAACAGAAGCTAAAACCAGGGGAAACACCTTACCTCACCTAAATTACTCTAACTACACACGTTACCCACAACTGTCCCTAGCTAACCTAAGCTAAACTTACTTATCATATTTAACGAAACGATCTAAACATCAACCCCCTCATATGACGGGACACATGAGGGACAACAGATACTAACCTAAACACATACGGCCTGATTACAACTTTGGAGGAGGGTGTTAATCCGTCCCAAATGTGACGGATATACCACCAGCCGTATTATGAGTGACATAGGATATAATGGACTCGTAATACGTCTGGTGGTATATCCGTCACATTTGGGACGGATTAACACCTTCCTCCAAAGTTGTAATCAGGCCCATACTATCTTATACTAAACAAAGATATTGTTTTTATTTTTTTATTTTTTATTTATTTTTTTATATATATATTTTTTCAATTTTTAAAACACCAAAACCGTAACATTGACCCCCACCCACCCACACACATAATAAAAAACAGTTGAAAAAAGTATAAAACCCCCACCCACTACCACTAACTAAACTAACAGCCTATACTAAACTAACACTAAGCCCCCTAAACCCACTAAGTTAAAGAACCAGGAAAGAGGAGGGAGGGGAGGGAATCATGTCAGAGTGGAAGCCTACAAGTTGGCCCTCCTCCGAGTCTTTTTAATGGCACACACCCTCCGGTTGACTTGTGTCACCTCCTGCTGCAGTCTGGTAATTTTCCGTAGGACACGGTCCAAGTTCCTTTGCATCTGAGCAAAAGCTGCAGGCTCTATGGCTGCCGCAGGGGTGGTCTGGGTGCCAGCCGATGACGTATGGGCCCTTGTTGGTGCCATGTCCGTAGGCTGAGGTGCAGGTGGTGCTGTGAATGGTCCTGGAGCTGTTGCTCTAGATGGTCCAGCAAAGCTCACAGCTGCTGGTGGGGCCACCTGGGTGGTAGTGGTGGTGCTGGTGGCTGTGGTGGACACAGAAGGGCCCCCGTGTGCAAATCCCCTCAACACTCTCTCACAGCGATATCGTCTTGCCATGTTGCGGTACCTAGACTCCACATCCAGAATGTGGCAGTAACGCATTGCCCTGCGTTGAAACTCTCGAAGCTGGATGGGAATCATATTGGCTGCTGTTAAGACAAATAGAAAACCAAACATTAAGTACTGCATTGTGTAACATGGGTCAAAAAGTAAATCAGACAATACATCTAATGTACCTGTAGCAGCCCATATCATCATACAGATCACTAATAGTCCCTGAGTAAGTACATGGCAACGCAGCCTACAAATGTCCTATCATCAAATAGCACATCCAAACCCTACAAGATGGGTAATAACTGGAATGACTTTGGCATCATAGTTCTGCCAGTTGTCAGCTACAAATCATGCTGCATATCCTCCACCACTGACAGGCCAACAAATTTCTATGTTCTCAATGGCAATCTAGGGCCATAAGATCTGCGAGTTTTAAATTGACTTGCCAGTATAGAATGCATGTGCCAATCATGAGTGGGTATCCTAGGTTTGGACAAGTGAATTACTGATTTACATGTCTGTGTACCAAACTTGGATCATCAGTTGTAGGTACATTATTCACAACCCTACGCCTGTGTCTGAGGGGGGGGGGGGTGGACATGCAACTAATCATTTCTAACAACAAGGACACCCAGGAAGCTTTGGAAAGCTGTACATAGGTTTGGCCAACACACCACAGGCAAGGAGGAAGTCCAAATAGGATATACCCAAACCTTGGACAATCCCATCAACACTTATCTTTGGAAATGCAGACCATTGTCTACATCATTCCCTTCCAGTAAGCCATGACTTACAACAGATAGATGCTAGCACACTTCTGGCCATGAGCTGCATGCACACCTAGGCCATTGTACTCAAGTGCCTCATACTCGTAGCACAACATGTGGAGTTACATACTGCTAGGAAGTTAAACATACAGTCCAACATGTTCATTAGTGATTATGGAAGCTGAAGTCTGTGGGTAAGACTTTGGCATCTCTATTATGTGAAAATCAGGGTCTGACGTGCTGACTAATTAACTAATATGGTACACTGCTACATTTTCTGATTTTAAGTCCACATAACTCATCCCTTTTCACAGTGCAGTGCCTACAGGACTGACCAAGGATCCCAAAATATGCCAATAGGATAAGGATTGCCCAACTAAAAGATGGTGATATAATGATATGCCACTCAAGGAACAAAACAGATGATTGACCAGTGCATCACACCTTGCTATGTGTACAACACACAGGAGTCAATCACACATCATCAGCAAACACAACACAGAACAGAAATATCAACATTTACTGTAGATGTCTGGGTCCACAAATCGAGCCACCTCTCCAATAGTGCAGGGTACAGGTCCACCTGTAAGGCATGGAAGGGAGAAATGTGCTCAAAGTCTGTGCACTGTACAACACTTCAAAACACAAATACTATGTGTAATATTAACTCAGAAAGTAAAGCCTCTCAGACATGATGATACTGCATCTTACACCCCACTGCAAACATGTACAGACCCGGGAACTCCAGTGAGTGATACACACATATCCGCACACATGCAGTGGCCCTAACTATCATGTGTTGGCAAACATGCTCATTCACTGGTGAGCAGACAAAATCATGGAGTGTATTCCTCTCATCATATGTATCCATGAGAGACATCCAAAGCCACTTTCTGTGAGGACTGCAATACCATCACCCAGACATTGTGACTAAGACCAATTTTAGACACACAGGTACAATGTACAGAGGGCCAGGGACAGTTGTCAGCCCTCAATTTGTATCATTTTCTTCATTTTATGTGCCACAGCTATGGTGAGTTGCACCAACCATTGAGATATGAACCCGTGTGCATATCTTTTGCCAGCCATCCCTAATTGAAAAGTGGCACTACAAACTCAAAATTTCACTCTAAGATGTTACCTGAGGTAAGCTATTACTTGTTACAAATGTGTCTGAATCCAGTTCAGACATGTATCCGAAAACAATTGAGGGACACAATATTTACGAAAAAAATCTGGATTTCCAATATGTGCTTCCTGATACACTTACCAACCACACCTGAAACATATGTTTGAGCCACATTGCCATCATCAATTGACGTGAAGCCAGCACTAATTTTCAGGCTCCTGTTGTGTTTAGAAAGTTAGTCTATCTGTTGCGTCAACAAATGACGGTAATGTGTAGGAAAGTTGTATACCTCACAGGCAACTGTGGCTCTTATCTATATCTAATTTGCACAGCATTTGTGTTGCTGTTTGACACAAAGGAGGCGCAATCTTCCAAAATACAATTGTATTTTGTAAGTTTGTGCCGCTCTTGCTTCAAAACAGGTCGCAATTGAAGTGCTAACAAAGTAGAAATATGGCCCTGTATGTTTCACTAGATTTCCACATGTTCGAAAACATTGCTGGAAGAATATGAACAATTCAGCTTCTGTCACTACAGAGCATTTAAACATGCACATTACTCTGATTTGTACTCACCAACAGGGCCACCAATTACAATCCCCAGGTAGTCCAGCAGATATTGCTCCCTGGCAACAAGGACCGCCCAGCGGTGCTTCAGCTGGTGGTCATTTTGCGGTCTGTTGTATATTCTCTGCAGATGGTACAACACCTTTGCCCACCGAAGCCTCCTTGCCTCTGTGTGATAGCCTTGGATCACACGACCACCTGCCTCTATCATCAGGGGTAGGAAGTGGCACACCAGCCAAATAAACCCACCCAGCTCCTCCTCTCCCATCCTGCCAAGACGAGGCCTACCCAACATTATAGTACCAAAAAAAAGAGGGGATAAAGGGGAACAAAGGAGAATAGAGGGAAAGTAAGACAGGAAAATGCAATATAACTACAAACACAGCCCAACTATACCCAAACTACCACTACCCACAACAGACTCCCAACACAACAAAGACAAATGATGACAACACAACTGACCACAAAAACACTCAGACAGATACCACAGACAGTTATTATACACAAAAAGACAATTGAAAGACCACACTGGAGACAAAATCACAAAATCCACAGAGAGACAAGTCTAAACACAGCCACACAATCAGGAAATATCACAGACTGCAAAGTGAAAGTGAAAGTACACCCACTGTACCGAATCTGTAACCAGGATATCCTATTACATCACTTCCTGCCTCAAATGCGGGTGCGTTTTTATTGTTATGCATCAAAATATCATGGCGCTTACAGTCTGTGCGTCATTTTTTTGACGCACATGCTTAGAAATAACCCTGCATCCATAATTGGAAATATGTCTCATACCTAACCAATTTCTGGGGGTACAGTGTGAGAATTAAGGCTCAGGGCCAATGGATGTTTCCTGGCAATGTGCGTCATATTTCAACGCATATGCGTCATTTGTGATGCATGTGCATAATTTTTTTGACGCGTATGCATCAGAATTTCCGTCTTTAACTGGGTTTGAGTCATTTCTCATTTGTAAAAGCACAGGACAGTTGTGACAATACAGAGTTAGGCTGATTGCATCCAAATTGGGCATTACGGTGTATGGGTACATGTGACCGATCATACAACTGCGGACCATGATCCTGTAGTTGTTGTACAAGATTTGCACTCTTCACTGACGCAATAGATGGCCAAACGTGTGGGATACAATTAGGTATTACCCAGTTTGGGCATGTTTTGCGTCAAGAGAGGATAGCAAGGCAACGCAAATCTATACAGTAACTATATGCCTAGGGGTCCATGTGTTTTGCCTACTACTGTTGTTGTTGTCCCACTGTGTGACCATCAGAAGATGCGTTTTTGAAAATCTGCTTGTATGCATGTGGAGTCAATGTGACCAACCCTCAGATGCTAGTCAGTGTGGAAATGAGAGAGGGCGTGTGTTAGTCATACACGTAGCAAAAACTGCTGTGTGCACTTCCAAGATTTTTGGGAACATAAGTACCACCAAGTACAAAGCATGCTCAGGATTGATGGCAGACAGTTGTTTATGGCAAGGTTCCAAAACTTAGCCATCACATGTCCTGGAATGTTGGGTGCTACTTCCTAGGCACTTGTTTGTTTACCCACCATGAGTCAGGCACGGGATAATGCTTTGTGGGTACCGTGTTTGTGACACCGCGTCCAAAATATAATACACAATTGGAATGTTAAGCCACAGTTGGAGTCATATAGCTGAGCCATGTCTCTCCTGTGGCAGTGGAGGACCAGTAGACCAAGCAGCAGGTGTTCACATATTTCCAGTGGTAAAAGGCACCGAGGTGCCTGGTTCATGTGTGTGGGCCAATGTTTAGCCTGTATCATTATTGGGGTCTATGTTGTCACAGTTACGTGCAGGTCTAGTCATGCCTCTGTGGAGCCATTTCCGGTATCTACCAAGTATCCTTCACAGATAAATAGAAGAAAAGCCAATGAGGAATTGAGAACACACATGGGGATGGTCCTGCTCCGTCACTGCAGACGTGTTATGAGACTGTCAACAGGGCAACCTTGGTGTGCTGACCAAGGTGCTGTGTCAGGATTCTGATACTGGCAGGTGTCCTCACAACATTTGTACACAGGTTGGCCTCTAAAATCCCCACTGCATCTGGGAACATCATTGCCTCTGTGCTGATTAATCTCACATCTATTCACCACACAAGCCCCATCAAGATGTTGGGAGCAATGTGCATCAGCATGTGGACTATCAGGGTCCTAACATGTGTAGACATTTCATGCACATTATCTGACGTTGTTTGTTGTGCTGGAGGCACCATACCCAATCCATGCATACAGCCATGGTACACTGTCACTATTTGTCACTCATGCATACATGAAACCCAAACTAAGGATAGACCAAAATTGGTCTATTTGGAGACAAGTTCCCCCCCATGGTACGATAAGTCAACTGATTATGCTATACAATGTAATTGAGTATGCATTGTAGACCCACCTGACACAATACCCCAGGAGGAATGTGAGGGTTGGGAAAGCAACTATGATACAAATGTAGCCACAAGGAACCTTTAGGGTAACACAAAGACAGGAGCCAGTCAGGCTAACAGGATGCAGGGGCAATCAGGATCCCAACATTTGACAAGGTAAATACACAGTGGTGAGACTGAGACTAGTCAAAGGTGGAACAACATTGTGGAAACTGACAACTGTGTTTCTCCTGTGTGTTGGAATGTAACACATTAACCCAAGAGCTGTTACACAGCTGATTTTTACGGCAATGCCTAACAGTGTTACAGATAAAATAGCAGCTTCTATGCTGTTCCAGGCAGCTGCAAGGGCAGTGCATGTTCAAATGGCTGGTATCCATGGAGGTGCTAACAGGTGTGTGCCACATCAGTCTCTCACAAGTCCTGTAGGTGAGATTCAAGTTCAAAGGGCCAGCAGTACCTTTCACATGGGAAGCAATGTACAGGTGATTACAGGTCCTACTTACTACAAGCCAGTGCATTATTTAACCTGATATCCATGCAGACAGACGTACAATGACTATGGCATACCATAATAAAGAGGGAGGCACACTGGATTAACATTGTGAGACTGGGTGTGTGTAGAGGAGGTATTATCTGGGGACACATATTCCCATTCCATGGACCTCTGAAGAAGGGTGGGCTGAGACAGGGAACATGGGTGTAGCTGGACTTAGGAAATGGGCTGCCATGTGCAGGGGATGTCATTTGAGCAATGCTAGTCATACCTGGGGCACTTGTGCTATCTATTTGCTGCTTCTATGGAAATCTTGTCACACATAGTCCTTGCAAAGATAGGTGATGTAAAATGTACTGCTGTCAAGGGTCTGGTCATACCTTCTTGTCACCAATGCAATAGCCCATCCACTGCCTCATGTATGAAGCATTTTTTTCCCTTATTGACTGATGGTGTCTTAGTTGTGTGCCATATGCTGTGATGAACTATGTAACCAACATGTATGTGTGAAATAGATGAGTTCCTCTGGTATTGCCCTTCAAATGTGAAATGTACATGATATATGTAATTTACAGTGTGTGCGAATGTGGCTGTAGATTCATCCGCATCACAATAGATTTGGAATTTTCTGTGTCCTAATCTGAATTTCAGCAATGCTCCATGAGGCTATACCCTGATTCTGATAGTTAGAGATAATGTAATGCAAAAATAACCCAGACCATGATATGGTGAATAGAATAGGTGTTTATTGACATATGGTAAAACAGTGGTGATGGTGAATAGAGTCAAAAGAAATTGTGGACAATATGTTGGCGCCGACGCAATCCTGCAGCTGTGTTTGGATGGTCCCCCTCATGTTGATGGACAGCATCCTCCTCTTCCTCCTCTTCAGGCATTTGTGGGTCGGGTTCATATAGGGGTATGTTCCTTCTTACACATATGTTGTGCAGGATGGCACAGGTCAAAATTATTTTGCACACCATTTCTGGTGAGTATAGGAGGCTGTCTCCAGTGATGTCGAGGCACCTGAATCTTGACTTCAGGATGGCAAATGTCCTCTCGACTATGGTGCATGTCCTCCTATGTGCCTCATTATAGGCATGCTCTGCTGCAATGCCTGGGTTTGCAAATGGGGTCATGATCCACGGCTGGATCCCATACACCTGATCAGCTGAAAAAGAAAATGAGTGGGAACATGTTGATGTAGATTGCAACATGATTATCACTTTACATGGCAGTTGTTCTCTTGTGTTTTCTGTGACTCATCTGTGTTTGGGATATTGTGTGGAATCCTAGGCTTCTAGGATGTACCATCCGCATTGGGTTGTTTCCTTATCTGAATGGGTGTTTGGCTGTTGAATGGATGTCAGCAGTATTTTTGTAGAGTTGCAGTACAGTGTATACTTCCTTGGATTGTGTCATGTGAAATAGGTGTCCCTGTGTCTTACCTGGGGTTGAGATGATACTTCCATACACTGAATCAATTCCACAGTGGTGGTAACACGGTTGCATCTATATACCCTGGACATCCCATCCAATTTCACATATGCACTAGAATTATTTAAACATCAATGAGACCCTTAGAATTGGCAAGGGGACAATGTGCAACACATCTCCGTACGTTGTTAGCACTGACTTGTTAACAATTGGCTATGAACTAATTTCACATGTGTGACAAGTTCACTGCAGACCTAGTTCTCTGTCCTTGCCAAGTCGACTCAAGTTGTAAAGTGTACCTATACTACTGCACATGTTCTAGTTCAGCTGGCTAACTTGGTTGTGAGGTTGTCATTTTGAGTTTCAGAAGGTCCGTATGCCTGTACATCTGTTGTGTGTGTGTTAATTTGTCACAATGCGTATGTGTAGGAATGTGCACTTTCAATATTGTCCCATGAAGATGTGTTTTTCGCACAGTCCACTTGCTTATTGGTAGTGGGCAATGTCACCCCAGGAGTGATGTGAAATGTTGGTGCTGCCTCAATGCTGCCATGTCCCATTCATTAGAGTCATCTTCATCATGCTATGTATGTCATGGTGTTTGACCTGCAGCAAAACACATTACACACCCCTTACACAATACGTATTGTTTGGAAGGGTGTTTGATTGAGTGTTATTGTTGTGATATTGAAAGATTAATCTTCCAAATTGTACTGCCAGTTGGGGCCATGTCTTTGTCATTGTTTTTTTTTTTAAATTTTCCCCTTGTGGCTCTGGAGTGGCATCTGTTGTCATTTGGAACTGTCATTTGTCCCTAGGTGTGTATCCCATTGGGTGTGGATCTCAAACATGCCTAGCGGTGTCACTACCTCATTGTCTTCCTGTCCACGTGTCGATGTTGTGGTGTATGAGTTGTGTGTCCTAGAGGGTTGCTGTGCAGTGTGTATATAACTGGGTTTCTGTACTTACCAACAAGAAGTCCATTTCCATATCGTCCATCCTGGAACTGTTGATTGATGGTGCAGTGACGGAAGATGAATGAATCATGTACACTCCCAGGATACTTTCCCACAATGTTGGTGATCAATCCCCGGTGATCGACAATGGCCTGCACATTGATGGAGTGTGTGTGCTTCCTGTTGCGGTACAGATGTTCGGTTGCAGCAGGTGGCACAAGGCGTACATGTGTACAGTCAATGCACCAAGGACGTGTGGGAAGCCGTTAATTTGGTAAAACCCCTGTTTTGTCTCCTGCTGCTTCTGCTGTGTGTTGGGGAAGCACATGTGGTGGGGTGTGAGAGAGATGATAGCATCCAGTACCTTGGGTAGGAAGGCGGAGAATGATGGCTGTGAGATCCCTGCAACCAGGGCACCAGTGGTTTGAAAGGAGCCACTTGCCAACATGTGTAGTACAGCTAGCAGCTTGGTTTCAGGTGGAATGGTGTGGGGTGTCTGCAAGCTGGGTGCCAACTGTGGCTCAATGTTTTGCAGCAGCTGCTGAATGTCTTGTTGGCGGAGTCCCATAAGGGTTGTCCTGGTGCGGAATATCCTGCCCTGCCTTCTGCATTGCCTTTGGGGTCCCCTGCTGGTGTTGTGGAAGCTGCTGTTGTTGGTCCTGTGCTCTGCGTATCCGTGCATGCTGGATGAAAAGCACCTCCATGTCTTCCTTTTGAAGCTCTGCTGCTGCTTCTGTGTTTTTTCCTTAAGTACAGGTGTTTGCCCCATTTTAACGCATGCCCTGACCCAGGTGTTATTATTTGAAGCAAATCGGGCTGTGCGTCATTTTTCGACTCCGCGTCCCGGCCGTGCGTTATTTTTGCGCAGTAGCATAAATAATGCGCACATGAGTTTCAGTCATTTTTGGGACAGGAACACCTACCTTGCATGTCATTAACGCAAGGCGGTTTCCCGCATCCAGAAAATGACACTCACGGAGGAATTTTGGCATTCGCGAGCTTGTGCGTCAAAGTTTAAATATGGTGCGCGGTTTGACCCACACTCGGTGCAAACGGAGTATAAATATGCCCCTCAGTGTCTTGCGGAGTTAAGGGGCGATGGATGCACTGGCTCTGTTGTAGATGAGGACAGGGGTCTGTTGGAGCTGTTCATGATGATTTCAGTCTCTTCTGTGATGAGCGTGGACCAGCTCTTGATGGTTTGGGTGGGTCCTGGGGGGCTGGGCCAGTCGTAGGTTCTCACGCTGGGTGAGGTCTGCGGGAGTAAGCTGTCATATTTGTCCCTAATCTTGTGTGGAAGAAAGTGGCCAGTTTGTCGCAGAGGTCTTGTGATGGGGGGATATTGATGGCTTCGGAGGGAGGATTGATGAATTCATTGATCACTGTGAAGAGTCCTCTTGTTTGTGCAGGGAGGTGTTGATGCATTCACAAAGTGCAGCATTTTTCGCGTTATTGATGCGTTGGTGATGTGTGGCAATGGCACTCTGAAAGAGGCGAGGTCTTTGCTGGTTTTGCTGTTTCTCCATTTCTTCACTAAGCACCTGCAGGTGCATTTGGATTCTTGGAGTTCAGCGTTGAACCAGGTGGCTTTTTTGGGACGTGCTTGACCGAAGATGATCGGAGGGGGGCTAAGGAGTTTGCGCATTGATTTATCCAGTAGTTGAGGTTGTGTGCTGTGGCATTGGCTTCATCGGTGGCAATGATTTGGCAAGGGTAATGGTGAGTTGCTCGTTGGTGATTCTATTCCATTTCCTGTGGGGGGGCCATTGGGCACAGTGGCAGAGGGAGGAGTTGGGAGTGGAGTGGATCAGGAAGTGTAGGTGTTCCATTGTGTTGCAGTTTTCCGTATTGACCATGATGTTTATATATATATATATATATACATATATATATATATGTATATGTATATATATATATATGTGTATATATATACATATATATGGAGTGGTGAATGGCTTTTGTCATTTTTACTACTCGGCGAGGATGACTCTGTCAATCCTATGCTCAAAGATTTTGCTCTACAAATGGCAAAATACTTTGTCCCAATCTAGCTTGGCGTGGATAGCACTGTGCTAATCCTATGCTTAAAAACTTTGCTAGATAAACAAACATTTGAGGTGAGCAAATCTAGAGTGTCTCAAGTGTTGCAAGGTGCTGCTTACTGGAGCTTCTATCCACCTAAACTGGGAATTATTCAGAGTTCTCTCTTCCTTTTCTACATATATATATGTAGGAAGTTGGCTCTGTATGTACTATTTCAAAGTAAGAAATAGCATGCACAGAGTCCAAGGGTTCCCCTTAAAGGTAAGATAGTGGCAAAAAGAGATAATTCTAATGCTCTATTTTGTGGTAGTGTGGTCGAGCAGTAGGCTTATCAGAGGGTAGTGTTAAGCATTTGTTGTACACACACAGGCAATAAATGAGGAACACACACAATCAAAGAAAATTCCAGGCCAATAGGTTTTATATAGAAAAATATTTTTTCTTAGTTTATTTTTAGAACCACAAGTTCAAGATTTACAAACAATACTTTAAATGAAATGTATTTCACTCAGGTATCATAGGAACTTTGAATCAGCAAAATAGCATGTACAGTTTTCGCAAAAATGGCAATAAGCTATTTCAAAACTAGACAGTGCAAATTTCAACTGTTCCTGGGGGAGGTAAGTATTTGTTAGTTTTGAAGGTAAGTAAACCACCTACAGGGTTCAAAGTTGGGTCCAAGGTAGCCCACCGTTGGGGGTTCAGGGCAACCCCAAAGTTACCACACCAGCAGCTCAGGGCCGGTCAGTTGCAGAGGTCAAAGTGGTGCCCAAAACGCATAGGCTTCAATGGAGAAGGGTGTGCCCCGGTTCCAGTCTGCCAGCAGGTAAGTACCCGCGTCTTCGGAGGGCAGACCAGGGGGGTTTTGTAGGGCACCGGGGGGGGACACAAGTCAGCACAAAAAGTACACCCTCAGCGGCACGGGGATGGCCGGGTGCAGAGTGCAAACAGGCGTCGGGTTTGCAATAGGTTTCAATGGGAGACCCAGGGGTCTCTTCAGCAAAGCAGGCAGGCAAAGGGGGGGCTCCTCGGGTTAGCCACCACCTGGGCATGGGAGAGGGCCACCTGGGGGTCGCTTCTGCACTGGAGGTCGGATCCTTCAGGTCCTGGGGGCTGCGGGTGCAGTGTCTTTACCAGGCATCGGGTTCTTTGAAGCCGGCAGTCGTGGTCAGGGGGAGCCTCTGGATTCCCTCTGCAGGCGTCGCTGTGGGGGTTCAGGGGAGTCAACTCTGGCTACTCACGGGCTCACAGTCGCTGGGGAGACCTCCCTGTAGTGTTGTTTCTCCGCAGGTCGAGCCGGGGGCGTTGGGTGCAGAGTGGAAAGTCTCACGCTTCCGGCAGGAAACGTGGAGCCCTTTAAAAGTTGTTTCTTTGTTGCAAATTGCAGTTTTTTTGGAACAGGGCCGCTGTCCTCAGGAGTTCTTGGTCCTTTTAGATGCAGGGTAGTCCTCTGAGGCTTCAGAGGTTGCTGGACCCTGGGGGACGCGTCGCTGTTGCAGTTTTTCTTGAAGTGGGGAGACAGGCCGGTAGGGCTGGGGTCAAAGCAGTTGGTGTCTCCGTCTTCTCTGCAGGAGCTTCAGGTCAGCAGTCCTTCTTCGTCTTCAGGTTGCAGGAATCTATCTTGCATGGTTCTGGGGGCCCCTAAATACTCAATTTAGGGGTGTGTTTAGGTCTGGGGGTTAGTAGCCAATGGCTACTAGCCCTGAGAGTGGCTACACCCTCTTTGTGCTTCCTCCCTCAGGGGAGGGGGGCACATCCCTAATCCTATTGGGGGAATCCTCCATCTGCAAGATGGAGGATTTCTAAAACTCAGAGTCACCTCAGCTCAGCACACCTTAGGGGTTGTCGTGACTGGTCAGTGACTCCTCCTTGTTTTTCTCATTATCGCTTCCGGCCTTGCCGCCAAAAGTGGGGCTGTGGCCGGAGGGGGCGGGCATCTCCACTAGCTGGAGTGCCCTGGGGCGCTGTAACAAACAGGGGTGAGCCTTTGAGGCTCACCGCCAGGTGTTACAGTTCCTGCAGGGGGAGGTGTGAAGCACCTCCACCCAGTACAGGCTTTGTTACTAGTCACAGAGTGACAAAGACACTCTCCCCATGTGGCCAGCAACATGCCTGGTGTGTGGCAGGCTGGCAAAACTAGTCAGCCCACACTGGAAGTCGGGTATGTTTTCAGGGGGCATCTCTGAGATGCCCTCTGGGGTGTATTTCACAATAAAATGTACACTGGCATCAGTGTGCATTTATTGTGCTGAGAAGTTTGATACCAAACTTCCCAGTTTTCAGTGTAGCCATTATGGTGCTGTGGAGTTTGTGTATGACAGACTCCCAGACCATATACTCTTAGGGCTACCCTGCACTTACAATGTCTAAGGTTTTGCTTAGGCACTGTAGGGGCATAGTGCTCATGCACTTATGCCCTCACCTATGGTATAGTGCACCCTGCCTTAGGGCTGTAAGGCCTGCTAGAGGGGTGACTTATCTATGCCATGGGCAGTGTGAGGTTGACATGGCACCCTGAGGGAGTGCCATGTCGGCTTAGTCATTTTCTCCCCACTAGCACACACAAGCTGGCAAGCAGTGTGTCTGTGCTGAGTGAGGGGTCCCCAGGGTGGCATAAGACATGCTGCAGCCCTTAGAGACCTTCCCTGGCATCAGGGCCCTTGGTACCAGGGGTACCAGTTATAAGGGACTTACCTGGATGCCAGGGTATGCCAATTGTGGAGATAAAGGTATAGTTTTAGGGAAAGAACACTGGTGCTGGGGCCTGGTTAGCAGGCCTCAGCACACTTTCAAATCATAACTTGGCATCAGCAAAAGCAAAAAGTCAGGGGGTAACCATGCCAAGGAGGCATTTCCTTACACAACCCCTCCCAAACGAAAGAGGATGAGACTAACCTTTCTCAAGAGAGTCTTCATTTTCTAAGTGGAAGAACCTGGAAAGGCCATCTGCATTGGCATGGGCAGTCCCAGGTCTGTGCTCCACTATAAAGTCCATTCCCTGTAGGGAGATGGACCACCTCAACAGTTTTGGATTTTCACCTTTCATTTGCATTAGCCATCTGAGAGGTCTGTGGTCAGTTTGAACTACAAAGTGAGTACCAAAGAGGTATGGTCTCAGCTTCTTCAGGGACCAAACCACAGCAAAGGCCTCCCTCTCAATGGCACTCCAACGCTGCTCCCTGGGGAGTAACCTCCTGCTAATGAAAGCAACAGGCTAGTCAAGGCCATCATCATTTGTTTGGGACAAAACTGCCCCTATCCCATGTTCAGAGGCATCAGTCTGCACAATGAACTGCTTGGAGTAATCTGGAGCTTTTAGAACTGGTGCTGTGCACATAGCTTGTTTCAGGGTGTCAAAGGCCTGTTGGCATTCTACAGTCCAGTTTACCTTCTTGGGCATTTTCTTGGAGGTAAGTTCTGTGAGGGGTGTCACTATTGATCCATATCACTTCACAAACCTCCTGTAGTACCCAGTCAAGCCAAGGAATGCCCTGACTTGAGTCTGGGTTTTTGGAGCTACCCAGTCCAGAATAGTCTGGATCTCGGGTTGGAGTGGCTGAACTTGGCCTCCACCTACAAGGTGTCCCAAGTAAACCACAGTTCCCTGCCCTATCTGGCATTTGAATGCCTTGATAGAGAGGCCTGCTGCTTGCAGGGCCTTCAAAACCTTCTTCAGGTGGACCAGGTGATCCTGCCAGTTGGAGCTAAAGACAGCAATATCGTCAAGATAAGCTGCACTGAAGGACTCCAAGCCAGCAAGGATTCACCAACCTTTGGAAGGTGGCAGGGGCATTCTTTAAACCAAAGGGCATAACAGTAAACTGATAGTGCCCATCAGGTGTGGAGAATGCTGTCTTTTCTTTTGCTCCTGGTGCCATTTTGATTTGCCAGTACCCTGCTGTCAAGTCAAAGGTACTTAAGTTCCTGGCAGCACCTAGCTTGTCAATCAATTCATCTGCCCTTGGAATGGGATGGGCATCTGTCTTGGTGACATAATTAAGTCCTCTGTAGTCCACACAAAACCTCATCTCTCTCTTTCCATCCTTGGTGTGAGGTTTGGGGACCAAGACCACTGGGCTAGCCCAGGGGCTGTCAGAGTGCTCAATGACTCCCAATTCCAGCATCTTGTGGACTTCCACCTTGATGCTTTCCTTAACTTGGTCAGACTGTCTGAAAATTATGTTTTTGACAGGCATGCTGTCTCCTGTGTCCACATCATGGGTACACCGGTGTGTCTGACCAGGGGTTAGGGAAAAGAGTTTAGCAAACTGTTGTAAGACTTTCTTACAGTCAGATTGCTGTTGGCCACAGAGGGTGTCTGAGTAGATCACCCCATCTACTGAGCCATCTTTAGGGTCTGTGGAGAGGATATCAGGGAGAGGCTCACTCTCAGCTTCCTGGTCCTCATCTGTTACCATCAACAGATTCACATCTGCACTGTCATGAAAGAGTTTGAGGCGGTTCACATGGATCACCCTTTTGGGGGTCCTGCTAGTGCCTAGGTCTACCAGGTAGGTTACCTGACTCTTTCTTTCTAGCACTGGGTAAGGGCCACTCCATCTGTTCTGAAGTGCCCTGGGAGCCACAGGCTCCAGAACCCAGACTTTCTGCCCTGGCTGAAACTCAACCTTAGCAGCCTTTTGGTCATACCACATCTTCTGGAGTTGTTGGCTGGCCTCAAGGTTTTTGCTTTCCTTTTCCATGTACTCTGCCATCCTGGAACGTAGGCCTAGTACATAGTCCACTATGGCCCTCATTCTGACCCTGGCGGTCAAAGACCGCCAGGGCGGAGGACCGCGGGAGCACCGCCGACAGGCCGGCGGTGCTCCAATGGGGATTCCGACCGCGGCGGTAAAGCCGCGGTCGGACCGGCACCACTGGCGGGCTCCCGCCAGTGTACCGCCGCCCCATTGAATCCTCCACGGCGGCGCAGCTTGCTGCACCGCCGCGGGGATTCCGACCCCCCCTACCGCCATCCAGATCCCGGCGGTCCGACCGCCGGGATCCGGATGGCGGTAGGGGGGGGTCGCGGGGCCCCTGGGGGCCCCTGCAGTGCCCATGCCACTGGCATGGGCATTGCAGGGGCCCCCGTAAGAGGGCCCCTACATGTATTTCACTGTCTGCTGCGCAGACAGTGAAATACGCGACGGGTGCAACTGCACCCGTCGCACAGCTTCCACTCCGCCGGCTCGATTCCGAGCCGGCTTCATCGTGGAAGCCTCTTTCCCGCTGGGCTGGCGGGCGGTCTGAAGGCGACCGCCCGCCAGCCCAGCGGGAAAGTCAGAATTACCGCCGCGGTCTTTCGACCGCGGAACGGTAACCTGACGGCGGGACTTTGGCGGGCGGCCTCCGCCGCCCGCCAAGGTCAGAATGAGGGCCTATATCTTGTTTAGGCTCATGAAGAGGTCTCTCCCAGCCTTCTTTTATAAGAGCTAGTGGTCCCCTGACAGGATGGCCAAACAGAAGTTCAAAGGATGAAAACCCTACTCCCTTCTGAGGCACCTCTCTGTAGGCGAAAAGCAGGCATGGCAAGAGGACATCCCATCTCCTTTTGAGTTTTTCAGGGAGCCCCATGATCATGCCTTTCAATGTCTTGTTAAATCTTTCTACAAAACCATTGGTTTGTGGATGGTTTGGTGTGGTGAATTTGTAAGTTACCCCACACTCATTCCACATATGCTTCAGGTATGCTGACATGAAGTTGGTACCCCTGTCAGACACCAGCTCCTTAGGGAATCCCACTCTGGTAAAGATACCAATGAGTGCTTTGGCTACTGCAGGGGCAGTAGTGGACCTAAGGGGAATTGCTACAGGGTACCTAGTGGCATGATCCACTACCACTAGGATATACTGGTTCCCTGAGGCTGTGGGAGGTTCAAGTGGACCCACTATGTCCACACCCAATCTTTCAAAGGGGACCCCCACCACTGGAAGTGGATTGAGGGGGGCTTTTGGGTGTCCACCTGTCTTACCACTGGCTTGACAGGTGGCACAGGAGACACACAACTCCTTTACCTTCTGGGACATGTTGGGCCAATAGAAATGGTTAACTAACCTTTCCCAAGTCTTGGTTTGTCCCAAATGCCCAGCAAGTGGAATATCATGAGCTAAGGTCATAATGAACTTCCTAAACTCCTGAGGCACTACCACTCTCCTAGTGGCACAAGGTTTGGGATCTCTTGCCTCAGTGTAGAGGAGTCCATATTCCCAATAGACTCTGGCCCTCATTCTGACCCTGGCGGTCTTTGACCGCCAGGGCGGAGGACCGCGGGAGCACCGCCGACAAGCCGGCGGTGCTTCAATGGGGATTCCGACCGCGGCGGTAAAGCTGCGGTCGGACCGGCACCACTGGCGGGGTCCCGCCAGTGTACCGCGGCCCCATTGAATCCTCCGCGGCGGCGCAGCTTGCTGCACCGCCGCGGGGATTCTGACCCCCCCTACCGCCATCCAGATCCCGGCGGTCGGACCGCCGAGATCCGGATGGCGGTAGGGGGGGTCGCGGGGCCCCTGGGGGCCCCTGCAGTGCCCATGCCACTGGCATGGGCATTGCAGGGGCCCCCGTAAGAGGTCCCCTAAATGTATTTCACTGTCTGCTGCGCAGACAGTGAAATACGCGACGGGTGCAACTGCACCCGTCGCACAGCTTCCACTCCGCCGGCTCGATTCCGAGCCGGCTTCATCGTGGAAGCCTCTTTCCCGCTGGGCTGGCTGGCGGTCTGAAGGAGACCGCCCGCCAGCCCAGCGGGAAAGTCAGAATTACCGCCGCGGTCTTTCGACCGCGGAACGGTAACCTGACGGCGGGACTTTGGCGGGCGGCCTCCGCCGCCCGCCAAGGTCAGAATGAGGGCCTCTATGTGTTCCAGTGATTTTTCCTTTGGCCTCTTCAGTAGCTTGCTGCCTAAGGCCTTCAAGAGAGGGACATGTTTCTTGCCCCTTACACAACAGTTCCCTTGTGGGTCCCCCTGGGCCTAGGAGCTCAACCTGATAAGGTTCCAACTCCATGGGCTCAGTTCCCTCAGAGGGCAGAACTTCTTCCTGGGAAGAGAGGTTCACTTTCTGATGTTGTGTTGAAGCTGGTTCCCCAGTCTTCTTTCCTTTTCTCTTGGAGGGTTGGGCCATTTTTCCAGGCTCCAACACCACTTTTTCACCCTGAGCTTTGCACTGTGCCCTTGTCTTGACACACACCTGTTCAGGGATACCCAGCATGGCTGCATGGGTTTTGAGTTCTACCTCAGCCCATGCTGAGGACTCCAGGTCATTTCCAAGCAAACAGTCTACAGGGATATTTGAGGAGACCACCACCTGTTTCAGGCCATTGACCCCTCCCCACTCTAAAGTTACCATAGCCATGGGATGTACTTTAGTCTGATTGTCAGCGTTGGTGACTAGATAAGTTTGTCCAGTCAGGTATTGACCAGGGGAAACCAGTTTTTATGTCACCATGGTGACACTGGCACCTGTATCCCTCAGGCCTTCTACACTAGTCCCATTAATTAGGAGTTTCTGCCTGTATTATTGCATATTAGGGGGCCAGGCAGCCAGTGTGGCTAAGTCCACCTCACCCTCAGAGACTAATGTAGCTTCAGTGTGAACCCTGATTTGCTCTGGGCACACTGTTGATCCCACCTGGAGACTGGCTATTCCAGTGCTAACTGGAGTAGAGTTTGAAGTGGAACCTTTCTTGGGACAGGCCTTGTCTCCAGTTTGGTGTCCCTGCTGATTACAGCTACGACACCAGGCCTTCTTGGGATCAAAGTTTTTACCCTTGTACCCAAAATTGGATTGTGAAGAGGCTTTGGACCCTCCCTCCTGAGTAGGTTTTTGGGGCCCTGTAGAAGACTCTTTACTTTTACCCTTGGATGTCTCAACACTCTTCCCCTGGGGAGTCTTTATGACCCCTTTCTTTTGGTCACCCCCTGTGGAAGTCTTGGTCACCCTAGTCTTAACCCAATGGTCTGCCTTCTTTGCCAATTCTTGGGGAGAAATTGGTCCTAGGTACACCAGATGCTGATGCAGTTTATCATTGAAACAATTACTTAACAGGTGTTCTTTCACAAATAAATTGTACAGCCCATCATAATCATTTACACCATTGCCATGAATCCAACCATCCAGTGTTTTGACTGAGAAGTCAACAAAATCAACCCAGGTCTGGCTCGAGGATTTTTTAGCCCCCCTGAACCTAATCCTGTACTCCTCAGTTGAGAATCCAAAGCCCTCAATCAGGGTAGCCTTCATGAGGTCATAGGATTCTGCATCTTTTCCAGAGAGTGTGAGGAGTCTATCCCCACACTTTCCAGTGAACATTTCCCAAAGGAGGGCACCCCAGTGAGACCTGTTTACTTTTCTGGTTGCACAAGCTCTCTCAAAAGCTGTGAACCATTTGGTGATGTCATCACCATCTTCATATTTAGTTACAATCCCTTTAGGGATTTTTAGCATGTCAGGAGAATCTCTGACCCTATTTAAATTGCTGCCACCATTGATGGGATCTAAGCCCATCTCTTGTCTTTCCCTTTCTGTGGCTAGGATCTGTCTTTCCAAAGCAAATCTTTTGGCCAACCTGGCTAGCAGGCGCTCATTTTCATTGAGGCTATCCTCAATGCTTCCAGAGTTGCTGGACTCTCCTGTGAGAGAAACAGCATCTCTGACTATCACTTCTGGAGTCAGGGTTGGAGGAACCCTGGTCTACCTATCTAGGGTTGGAGGTGGGAATTCCTCCAACTCACTAGTGTCCCCCTCTGTGAGGCCATCATCAGAGGGGTTGTTTTTAGCAAACTCTGCCAAGAGCTCCTGGAGCTGTAATTTGGTAGGGTTTGAACCAGTCTTTATCTTTTTGATTTTACAGAGAGATCTTAACTCTGACATCCTAAGATACAGGTAAGGGGTGAGGTTGAGTTCCATCACATTCTTTTCTGTAGTAGATATTTTGTTTCTAAAAGTTGGAATACATTTTAAGAATCTAAAACTATCTCTAGAACTTAATTCAAACTTTTACAAAACGTTTAAACTCTAAAAGAAATGCTAACAGGGACTAACACAAGGCCCTAGCAGGACTTTTAAAAATTTAGAAAAATAGCTCAAATTTCAAAAATCAGTTTCTAATGACAATATTTGGAATTTAGTTGTGTGATCAGGTATTGGCTAAGTAGTCCAGCAAATGCAAAGTCTTGTACCCCACCGCTGATCCACCAATGTAGGAAGTTGGCTCTGTATGTACTATTTCAAAGTAAGAAATAGCATGCACAGAGTCCAAGGGTTCCCCTTAGAGGTAAGATAGTGGCAAAAAGAGATAATTCTAATGCTCTATTTTGTGGTAGTGTGGTCGAGCAGTAGGCTTATCAGAGGGTAGTGTTAAGCATTTGTTATACACACACAGGCAATAAATGAGGAACACACACACTCAAAGACAATTCCAGGCCAATAGGTTTTATATAGAAAAATATTGTTTCTTAGTTTATTTTTAGAACCACAGGTTCAAGATTTACAAACAATACTTTAAATGAAAAGTATTTCACTCAGGTATCACAGGAACTTTGAATCAGCAAAATAGCATGTACAGTTTTGGCAAAAATGGCAATAAGCTATTTTAAAACTAGACACAGTGCAAATTTCAACAGTTCCTGGGGGGGGTAAGTATTTGTTAGTTTTGCAGGTAAGTAAACCACCTACAGGGTTCAAAGTTGGGTCCAAGGTATCCCACCGTTGGGGGTTCAGGGCAACCCCAAAGTTACCACACCAGCAGCTCAGGGCCGGTCAGGTGCAGAGGTCAAAGTGGTGCACAAAACGCCTAGGCTTCAATAGAGAAGGGGATGCCCCGGTTCCAGTCTGCCAGCAGGTAAGTACCCGCTTCTTCGGAGGGCAGACCAGGGGGGTTTTGTAGGGCACTGGGGGGGACACAAGTCAGCACAAAAAGTACACCCTCAGAGGCAGGGGGGCGGCCGGGTGCAGAGTGCAGAGTGCAAACAGGCATCGGGTTTGCATTAGGTTTCAATGGGAGACCCAGGGGTCTCTTCAGCGAAGCAGGCAGGCAAGGGGGGGGGGGGGGCTCCTTGGGGTAGCCACTACCTGGGCAAGGGAGAGGGCCACCTGGGGGTCGCTTCTGCACTGGAAGTCGGATCCTTCAGGTCCTGGGGGCTGCGGGTGCAGTGTCTTTACCAGGCATCGGGTTCTTTGAAGCCGGCAGTCGAGGTCAGGGGGAGCCTCTGGATTCCCTCTGCAGTCGTCGCTGTAGGGGCTCAGGGGGGTCAACTCTGGCTACTCACAGGCTTGCAGTCGCCGGGGAGTCTTCCCTGTAGTGTTGTTTCTCCACAGGTCGAGCCGGGGGCGTCGGGTGCAGAGTGGAAAGTCTCACGCTTCCGGCGGGAAACGTGGAGTCCTTTAAAAATAGTTTCTTTGTTGCAAGTTGCAGTTTCTTTGGAACAGGGCCGCTGTCCTCTGGAGTTCTTGGTCCTTTTAGATGCAGAGTAGTCCTCTGAGGCTTTAGAGGTCGCTGGACACTGGGGGACGCGTCACTGTTGCAGTTTTTCTTGAAGTGGGTAGATAGGCTGGGGCCAAAGCAGTTGGTGTCTCCGTCTTCTCTGCAGGAGCTTCAGGTCAGCAGTCCTTCTTCGTCTTCAGGTTGCAGGAATCTATCTCGCATGGTTCTGGGGGCCCCTAAATACTCAATTTAGAGGTGTGTTTAGGTCTGGGGGGGGTAGTAGCCAATGGCTACTAGCCCTGAAAGTGGCTACACCCTCTTTGTGCTTCCTCCCTGAGGGGAGGGGGGCACATCCCTAATCCTGTTGGGATTTCTAAAAGTCAGAGTCAATTCAGCTCAGGACACCTTAGGGGTTGTCCTGACTGGCCAGTGACTCCTCCTTGTTTTTCTCATTATCTCCTCTGGCCTTGCCGCCAAAAGTGGGGCCGTGGCCGGAGGGGGCGGGCATCTCCACTAGCTGAGATGCCCTCTGGGGTGTATTTCACAATAAAATGTACACTGGCATCAGTGTGCATTTATTGTGCTGAGAAGTTTGATACCAAACTTCCCAGTTTTCAGTGTAGCTATTATGGTGCTGTGGAGTTCGTGTATGACAGACTCCCAGACCATATACTCTTAGGGCTACCCTGCACTTACAATGTCTAGGGTTTTGCTTAGGCACTTTAGGGGCATAGTGCTCATGCACTTATGCCCTCACCTATGGTATAGTGCACCCTGCCTTAGGGCTGTAAGGCCTGCTAGAGGGGTGACTTATCTATGCCATGGGCAGTGTGAGGTTGACATGGCACCCTGAGGGGAGTGCCATGTCGACTTAGTCATTTTCTCCCCACTAGCACACACAAGCTGGCAAGCAGTGTGTCTGTGCTGAGTGAGGGGTCCCCAGGTTGGCATAAGACATGCTGCAGCCCTTAGAGACCTTCCCTGGCATCAGGGCCTGTGGTACCAGGGGTACCAGTTACAAGGGACTTACCTGGATGTCAGGGTGTGCCAATTGTGGAGACAAGGGTACAGTTTTAGGGAAAGAACACTGGTGCTGGGGCCTGGTTAGCAGGCCTCAGCACACTTTCAAATCATAACTTGGCATCAGCAAAGGCAAAAAGTCAGGGGGTAAAAATACCAAGGAGGCATTTCCTTACTATATATATATATAAATATATATGTTATTAGACCTGGCGTCCTTGGCGAGGTCTCCCCTAACTTTTTGCCTCTGCTTCCCAGGTTGCTGCTATGTGCTGAACTTTGTTTTTGCAGTTTTTGTTACTCTGGGCACTTTACCACTGCTGACCAGTGCTAAAGTTCAAGTGTTCCCAATGTGAACATTTATGTAGAATAGTTTTTTCCATGATTGGCATGTTTGATTTACTAGTAAGTCCCTAGTAAAGTGCACTAGAGGTGTCCAGGGCCTGTAAATCAAATGCTACTAGTGGGCCTGCAGCACTGATTGTGCCACCCACATGAGTAGTCTTGTAAACATGGCTCAGACTTGTCACTGCAGTGTCTGTGTGTGCTGTTTTAAACTGCCAATTTGACCTGACAAGTGTACCCACTTCCCAGAGCCAAACCTTCTCTTTTATACGTGTAAGGCACCCCTAACGTGGGCCCTAGGTAGCCCTATGGGCAGAGTGCAGTGTATGGTGAAGGTGGGACTTGTACTAATGTGTTTTACATGTCTTGACAGTAATATAATGCCAAATGCGGTTTTCACTGTTACAAGGCCTACCGCTCTCATAGGTTAACATGGGGGCTGCCTTTACATATCCTTAACATTCAGTTTCCCTTTTAGAGCAGATAGAAATAGGAGTTTGGAGTCTCTGAACTCACAATTTAAAAATACATCTTTTTGTGAAAGTGTTTTTTTAGATTGTCAGTTTGAAAATTCCAGTTTAGAAAGTAGGCATTTTCTTGCTTAAACCATTCTGTGACTCTGCCTGCTTCTGTATTACCTGTCTGGGACAGACTGACAGTTGGGTTCTAGAAAGTGACACAAAGGAAGCTGGGGAGTAGCCTGCATATCCTGATGAGCCATATGAGGTGGAGGGAAGAGTGGTCACTTACACCTGAATGGGCTGTTCCTGACCTCACACAATGCAGTATCCAACCCCCTGGTGTGTGTCTGGGGCCAGGCCTGGGGAAGGCAGGATCTTGTGAACAACAGAGACTTTCCTTTGAAGTTTGGCAGAAAGGCATATAAATAGTGGATCCAAAACCCCAGATTTTTGCTCCTTTGCCTGTGACTGTGCTTTGCCAGGTTGGCCTGTAATTGCTGCTACTGCCTGAAAGAGTACAAATACTGGGCTTTGTGAAATATTCCTGCTTGTGAAGAATCTCCAAGGGCTTGGACTGAGCTTGCCTCCTCTTTTGAAACCTCAGGGCTATCAAATACTTCATCTGCCAGCTCCTGGACTCTCTGTTGTGACTCCTGCCATTACAAGTAATGCCTTATCCAGTCCCTGGGCCCTTGAGAAGTGAAGTTGGTAGAACAAGGACTGAAGTCCGCGCACAGAACACTGTGCGGGGAAATTTTGAAGCACCACCTGCAACGCAGCTGAAAAATTATGCTCCACCTATATCACGGCTGGGAGATTGACATATCACGCCTGGAGAAATGACGCAACACCTGCTTGCGGCTGCTGATAACAACGCAAACCCCATGCAGTGCGGTTTTCCAACACCGTGCGGCCAGATTTCTCATGCATTATCGCTGGGCATCAAAAATCAACACAATCCTGCATGGATCCGAGGTGCGCCGTCCGGAAATTGATGCATCGCTCCCTTGTGGGAGAGAAAAACGATGCATTGCCTACCCGACCGGAAAAGAACCTATCACGCAATAGCCCCGTACCCTGAGCCATGGTGCACCGTATTTTGAAGAAGGCACACTCATGGTGGAGGTAAGGGGGCGCTAAGGGGCAGAAGGAAAGTGGCGCTGCACTAGGTGCAGCACTACTTTTCTTAAATCTGCCCCTCATGTCTGTTAGACCTGACAGCCTTAGGGTGGTTTGCTCCCCAACATTTTAGCCTACATTCTCATTCTTGCTGGCTTTAGGACTCTGTGCACTTTACCACTGCTAACCTGTGCTAAAGTACCCTTGGAGTCACTCTGGGTTCTGAGGTAGAGAAATGCAGATCAACTCCTTCTCACTCCCAGGAAAGAGACAGTAGGTCAGCATAGCAGGGTAGGGGTCCAGCAGAGTAGCAGTCTAGCAGAGTGCTCCTTCTTGTAGCAGCACAGCAGTCCTTCTTCCTGACTGAGTATCAACAGGTCCAGAAGTGTACTGAGTTGGTGCTTTCAGAGGTCCAGTGATTATACTCAGTTTACCCTTTGAAGTAGGGGAGACTTCAAAGAAAATTCTTATAAGTGCATGGAGGTACTTCCTTCCTGCCCTACCTCCATACTCCCTACATGGCTGTTAGCAGCCCATTGTGTGGGGACAGGATGCAGCCTATTCAGGTGTAAGTTTGAGGCTATGCCGAGCTCCGAGCTCCCATCCTGCCCATGATGGCCTATCAGGAGGTGGATGGGCAATAAGTCACACCTAATCTCCCTTTGTGTGTGGCGGGCTAGAGAGAATTCACAAAGCCCAGCTGTCACCCACGCCAGACATAAATTGAGAGACAGACAGTGGCACCAAATGGCTAAGAAAGGAAATGCCAACTTTCTAAAAGTGGCCTTTTGTTTTAAGAACTCCAATTTAAAATCCAACTTCATCATAAATTGTGATTTTAGATTGTGAGTCAGGAGACATCAAATCCGAAAAATGTATTTCTTCCAGATTGTGATTTACACCTATAAAATTTAATAAGGTAATCCCACAGTTAACCTATAGAAGAAGTTCATTAGCGGAAGACGACTTTGGCAGTTTTTCACTACCAAGACAAGTAAAATTAAAATGTACGTGCCCTACCTTTTAAATACATCGCACTCTGCCCTCTGGCCTTTCCAGGGCTTATGCTAGGAGTGATTTTTATACATAAAAAGGGAATGGTTAGGCCTGGCAAAAGGGTTATTTTGTCAGGTTGGCATGGCAGTGTAAAGCTGCACACACAGTCTCTGCAGTGGAAAGTCTGAGACAGGTTAGAAGGTCTACTTAAGTGGTTGGCACAATCAGTGCTGCAGGTCCACAAGTAGCATTTAATTTACAGGATCTTGGCAAATGTAGGGCACTTTACTAGAACTTATTAATAAATTAAGTATTCCAAGTAGTGTTAAGTTAATTTTACCATGCTTTAGGGGAGAGAGCACAAGCACTTTAGCACCTTAGGACTGGTTAGCAGTGGTAACATGCACAGAGTCTTAAAACCAGAAAACAAGAAAGTCAGTAACATGGAGTCGGGAAATAGTTTTAGATCTTAATATCCCTAAGTTATGTAAAACAGCCCCATAGCAGGCGCTTCTGATTTGTCAGCTTTGACACCCTAAGCCAAGCTGCTCCCTGAGTAGGTGTAAAGAAGCCTCGGGCTGCAACAAAACAGCCTTTTGGAGGGAGGAGATTTGATTCCTGGAGAAGCCAAGGAGAGGAAAGGTGCTGGGGAGATACCATAGGGTCCAGGCCAGTCCCCAGTTCCTTGATCTCCAGCCAGATGGGAATCCCCTAACTAGATTATGATAGGGGGTGGAAGGGGAGTGTAGTCAGTTGTTAGCAACACCGTAGGGTTGGATTACCCAGGCACACACCAAGGAACAAATGTATCCATTTGGATTGTTGGAAGAACAGTCAATTCTGGATCAAGAATATACTACACTTTACAGGAAGTTATCGTGGGAGAGGGAAGTAGCTTTACCCCTGTTGTTTCGGGCCCCCCCCTCCTGTCAGACCAGAATGAAAGATAAATATGGGAGAGCTGCAGGAGCTCATAAGAACACTGCCTAGAACAAACAAAGTAGAAGGAATGCCCTGCTGGACCTTTGACTACACCACACCAGGCCTTGCACTCAGAAAGACTGCATCTACTGCACTCAGGTCCCACCGAAGAAAGACTGTGTCTATCTCAAAGGAAAATGAGTGGACTCCCAGATCAGCATTAGGTACAGGGCTGGTAGAAGAAGTCACCTGTCAAGACATCCCCCAATTTGCAATTAGATTTTTCCTGGACTGCGCAGGTGCCTTGTGGCAAATTGAGTCGTACGCCTAAAGAGGCAATCCAGAGTCTCTGAACTCTTGGCTGGTACTACATGGCACTTATTTTCCCCAAATGAGCTCAGAACCAACCAGATCTTACAATTTGGAAAGTTTCTGGAAAAGTTTTTCAGAAAAGCTCAAGAAGGAGACAGGCTCGAAGTTGAGAGTCAAGACTCTGTCATCCACTTGCAAATCGGCTTGACTGTGCCTTTTTCCCTGCTGAAAGCTCCAGAGCTCCTCACCATCGATGTCAAGGACAAAGACTTTCAGAGGGCTACTGAGGCATTGCGCTGTAGAAGTTTGCCATCGTCAAAATGGATGTTGGATATGAGGAACATGAGGACTTATTGTTGTAGCCTGTAGCTAGAATTTTATTTTGCAGATTGGGGTAGCTAGCCACATGCATAACCCTTCTTCTTTCGTAGCTGGGCTTGGGACCAGCCATAGGAGAAATGGACTAGCCATGGCTACAGAAACATCAACAAAAAGACCAAAATAAATACACAGGCTCCAGTCCATCCTAGAGAAGTTTCTTGGGGGAGAAATCACCATACTGATGGAGGGCCTCAATGCCAAGATTGGGTACAAAGAAATCGGGGCAGCCATGGCCCTGGCAACATAAACAAGAATGGTGAATGGTTTGCAGATCTCTCTGCCATGAACAGTCTGGTGATAGGCGATAGTGTATTTTCACACAAAAGAACACAAGAACACGCAAGGCAATATGGGTGTCACCAGACCATTCAACAGAGAATTAGATTGACCATGTCTACATTGCCAAGACGTTATGAAGGTTTCTGCAGGATGTAAGAATGATGAAAAGAGTGGACATAGCATCGAACAATCACCTAGTAGTGGCCAGGCTAAAGCTAAAGCTGAAAAAAGCATGGATGGAACCGACAAACCAATGTCTGAGATATAACACCACCATCCTCAAAGATGCAAGTTACTACTTAGTCACCCTTTGTAACAATCTTCAAGTCCTGCAAGAACTAGAGGATGACAGAGACCCACTAGAAAGTCAGTGGGAGAAGATCAAAGAAACAGTGACATCAACCTGCTAGGAGGTACTGGGTCCCAAGAAACACCAGCATAAAGAATGGATCTCACCTGAGACTCTCATCAAACTCCAAGAGAGAAAAGGAAAACAAGCTGCAATGAACACCAGCCAAACAAAAGTAGAAAAAGCAAAGCACAAAGTGAATACACCAAATCCAGCAAGGAAGCAAAGAGAAGCTTAAGATCAGACAAGCAAAGATTCTTCAATTGTCTTGCCACAGACGCCCAGGAAACAACAAGCCATGGAAACTTGAAAGAACTCTACAACATAACAAGGAAACTCTACTGCAGATACAGCAAGCCAGAAAGACTTGCTAAAGACAAATCTGGGACGACAATCATGGGAAACAAAGGCCAACAATGAATATAGGTGGAGCTCTTAGAAGAACTACTGAACCAGCCCGCATCGCAGGTTTCACCAGATGCATTGGCATCTGAAAAAGACTTGTCAATCGAATGCAGCGAACCAACTAAGAAAGAAATATAGCAAGCAACAAACATCTGAGAAATGGGACGGCAGTAAGACTCAACAAAATTCCTGAAGAGGCACCTAAGGCAGACATTGATACATCAGTGCACATGCTCTACCCCATTTTTGGAAGGATCTGGTAAGAGGAAAAGGCGCCAACAGACTAAAAGAAAAGATATCTCATCAAGATCCAGAAGAAAGGTAACCTGAGTCGCTGTGCAGACTACATAGGGGTAACTCTTCTATCTATCCCAGACAAAAGTGTTCAGCAGAGTCATCCCAAACAGAATGAAGGAACAATATGAAAAAAAGGCGGGGAGGCAGAACGCAGCAGGCTCATAGACCGCACACTAATCCCTATATGTTCCCAACTGTATTTTCAATAGGACATTCAGATACCTTATGTGTGCAACCCACCAATGCACCTGCTGCTAAGGGGCTAGCCTTTTTGTGAGAAGAAAGTTAAGAAAAAACAATGATAAAAAACAATACGGTGGTGCACCACTCATCAGTCTGTTTTTCATGTTGACGTATGGGTCCCGACTTGTGGGATAAAATGACTCACGCCACAGGCGCTATTTACTCAGAATGCCGATTGCGGCGGTAATTTTGAAAACGCGTTGCCTTCTGCTGATTCATGCTGCGGGAGAAGTAGGGTCGCGCCACATGCGCTGACAACTGAGGACGCTGATTGTGGCTGTGGATTTAATCCGTGTCGCCGACTGCGGATGAATGTATTGCTCCGCATGGCGCCCCTGGTACTATGAAGACTTTTGAATACATTTAGCTGGTACCACGGCCGCCACCCTTCTGAGAATTTGGGTACGGCACTTTCCTTATTGCGCATTCCCATCTAAATGCGGCTGAATCCGTGTATACACTCCTTGTCAGTTCGCATTGTTTTCTGTATGATTGATACCCTTAGCGGTCAAGAACTAATTCTCAATATTACATGGGGTTACTGATTGTTTAACCCTTCCTCCCCCTCACAACTATAGTTTACCAATTGACAATTAAGTGTCATTTAATATGCGAATCACCATGTCCCATTGTATTTTCCTTAACATTAGTGGTCCTCGTCACTTGTGATCGTAATATGACTGCGGATGCCTCCGCGTTGGACCCTAATACCCCTTATGAGTACAAATATACCGACCACAGGACTCAGTCTTGGACCTGATATTAAGTCTTGGAGCAATTTTGCATGATATACTCGCACTAGCATCTTGCAATTTTCTTTCTTTTTTGGACTTGTTAACTATGGGCCCTCTTCCTTCATCAGATATACTATGATCATGTTCATGAGGACAAATATTACTATATACCAGCTAGGAATCAACTAGGTATGTTTGTGTCACACCATTATGCATGTACTATGATCATTCTCCACACTTAGTACCTTTGCCCAATGGCTGATCACACAGGGCATCTCCTTTTAAACCTGTTACACTTCTGATATTGCTGGTATTCTGGATTCACTATCATATTCCCTTGTCAGTTTCTTCCATCACACTGTTTTGAAGTTATTGTTGTCTACTCCATGTTTTATGACTATATATATGCATGTTATCATATACATGTACACACTTCTATTTCCACGTTTACTTCTAATTTTAAATTTCATTTTTTATTTTCTGACAATGTACCATTATGGTTATATATGTAAGTGTTGTATGTTTCTTTATGTCCATCATATGTTATGTTACAGCCCTGAAGAAGTCCTATGTCAAAGGACGAAACGCGTTGGCTGTTATTACCACTTACGTTATGCATTGTCAAGAATTAATGGAGGAATAAGAAAATAAAAAGGAGAATTATTAAGAGGACTGGATTCTTTGAACTGAATATTTTTGATGAGTGGTGCGCCATCGTATTGTTTTTTAGAATGAAGGAACAAGTTGATGTTCAGATGAGATCAGCAAGCTGGTTTTGGCAAAGATTGATCCTCTGCAGAACAGATTGCAACACTGCAGATCATCCATTAGCAGTCAATGGAATGGAACATCTCCTTCTATGTCAGCTTTATCAATTATCAGAAGGCATTGAACAGGGTGGGCTAAGAGACCCCTTGGAAGCTTCTCCACCACTACAGTGCTCCAAATAAACTCATGAGAATCACCAGGAAGTCTTGTGAGGGAATAACCTGCAAGATAGTCCATGGCGGACAACTGACAGAAGCCTTCCAAGAGAGGATCGAAGAATACCAGCTTTATTTGCAATCACCTTTTCTCTCCCAGCAGGCCATAGACTGACGCATGAAGAAATCCAATGCAAGGAGAAGAAATGGGATCCAGTGGACACCTTGGACAACGCTAGATGACCTGGTCTTTAGAGAAGACCTGACCATACTCTTCCATACCCATCTGCATATGCAAGAGAAGACTGACAGGGTGGCAGCCACAGCAGCAAAACTGCCTCAACATTTGCAAGAGAAAAGCCAAGATCCTTGAAATATTCATATCACTTGTTCCCTACATTGGATTTTGTTTATTTTTGGTGTTTTTTTGAAGAGAAAAATATTCTCTATTTGTATAAATGAATGTTACATTTTTATTGTACTGTGTCTTTTTTTATATACTGGTTTGGTGGTATTAAATGCTTTATACTTACCAGTCTCCTAAGTTAATCCTGAATGCTTGTTTGTTAAGCCACCAAGGGTTTTAGCAAGAATTAATTTACTAAGGCTTGACTGAATCTTTTAGTGATTGTGGTGTTAGTACTAGCTGGGGCTGAAATACCCCCACCTACTAATAGCCCTCTTTCCTAGAGGTAGTAAATCTGCACCCATATTAGTACTATTTGAATGGATGAAAATGTACTATCTTTTGGATTTCACAATCATTGGCAGTAGTAGGCTTGGAAAGCTGCACCAGTATCATGTTTCTGGGCATACTACTGGCAATCAAACACCCAAAGGGTGTGTGATGAATGCTTGCAAATATTCTAACCAGTGGCAATTGCTTCAGGTAGCATTACAACTCATCTTTCCTTCATCCACTGTTGGACAAAGGGCCACCTAATTGAAATCAGGACTGACTCTGTTCCTCAGGGGAGCAGTCCATCCTGAACCTTGTTCATCTCACTCCACCAGCTTGTAGCAACTGCTTTCTAGTTGGGAAATTTGAAATTACCTCCCCTCCAGAATGTCTCTGACTAAACTACACCCCTGAGGAAGATCTTCACAGGTGGAACCCCATTTTGTTAAATCAGATTTCAATTAAAGAACATATGATTTGATACTGTTTCTTCCTGTACTTGCTTTGTATTGGAGAGCATATACTGGCAGACTACAGTAAAGATATATGCACTAGAGACTTATTGAGTTTCCCATCTTCTTCCTTATTTGATTTCAGACTCTTTAAAAGTTATTTTAATTAACATTCGTGAAAAACTAATTCTTCACTAGTTTTAACTTTACTTATTAAACCTCATGACAGCCATTGTCTTTCTTTTTTCTCCATTCTCCAGAACTGTAGTTCCCTGTGTGTGAGTCTCCTCTGCCAGTTTTTGCTCGCCTAGTGCCAATGAATGTGCTTTCATCTTAGTTATCAGACTCGCAGGTATCTTATTCTTCTTGAAGCTTTAAGGTTTTTTTTATATAAAACTCAGTTTCGGAAATGTATCTCAGTTTGGAAACTAGAGATCAGGCCATACATTGCCTCCTCACTGGGTTCACGTCCTACTGTTAGTTTCAGGTATATTCGGCAGTATCACATAAAAGGGCTAATTTACAAGAAACTGGTGCATTTTGATCAATGAGCCAGTTTTCATGTGCTGCCCTGCACCCCCCTAATGACGCCATAAGAGCACTGTATTTACAATAAAGTGCTCCATAGGGCAAAGTGTCTACAACAGCGTCAGAAACTCTGACGCTGTTGTGGTGCTAACCCTTAACAGTGATGGACTAGTGTCAACATTTTGACGCAAGTCCAGCAGTGTTAAGGAGGGCCCATGGACAACAGCACAACATTACCTTTAACGCCTGCTCTGAGCAGGGTTTAAAAAAATTATGCTATGCTGGCGCAGCATGGCGCAGTGAAATCTCATAGATTTCACTGCGCCATTTCTGTTTGGCTTTTAATGGGGGAATGCCTACCTTGCATACATTAAACCTGGTTCAGGTATAATGTGGCGCAAAGCTTTACAAAATGGCGCAAGAGTGACATTGCACCAGTTTGTGAACATGGGGTGGGGGATTGTTTTGTGCCACCTTAGCATACAAATAATGAAGCTGTTAGAAATGGGGCCTCTGGTTGGTAGTCAGTTTGCATTCTTTCCAAGCAGGGACCCTCACTCTCGTCAGGGTAAGGGAGTTACACCCCTAAGACAACACCTGCTCACCCCCTTGGTAGGCTGGCACAAGCAATCAGGCTTATCTCAAAGGCAATGTGTAAAGTATTTGACCCAACACACACAGTAATACAGTGAAAACACTACAAAATGGACACCACACCAGTTTAGAAAAATAGCCAATATTTATTTAAAACAAACAAGACCAGAACAACACAACTCCAACATAAACAAGTAAAATTATGAATTCTTAAATTAAAAGAGCCCTACTCCATGGAAAACAATGTATGCGTTGATGATACGCAAAATTCTGGTTTGCATCAAAAATAAAGCAGCACAGGCGAGAGTGCATCGGAAAAGTCAGCGATGTGCCGATTCCTTACTCACAAGTGAGGCCGTGTGTCATTTCTTCTCCGGTCGGGTAGGCGATTGGTCATTTTTCTCTCCCGCAATAGAGCGATGTGTCGATTTCCAGATGGGCACTTGGGTCTGGGCAGGTTCACGTTGATTTTGATGCCCAGCGATGATGCGTGTGAAATCTGGCTGCGCAGTGATGGAGAACAGTGCTGCATGGGGGTTGTGTCAATTTCATCAGCCGCAAGCGGGTGTTGCGTTGTTTTTCCAGCTGCGATGCAGGGGATGCGTCCATGCACTGCAGGTGGTGCATCGATTTCTCAGCCGTGAAGCAGGTGGTGCATCGTTTTTACAGCTGCATTGCAGTGGTGTGTCAAATTTTTCCCACACAGCTCCTGTGCGTGTATTTCCACCTTGGTTCTACCAGCTTCACCTCTCAAGGCCTCAGAGACTGAATAGGGCACCACTTGGCACGGTACGAGTCTCAGCAGAGAGTCCAGGTGCTGGCAGAGGAAGTTTTTGATGGCCCTCAGACTTCAAAACAGGAGGCAAGCTCAGTTTAAGCCCTTGGAGACACTTCACAAGCAGGAATGTACCACAAAGTACAGTCTTTGTCTTCTTTCAGGCAGAAGAAGCAACTGCAGGCTAACCCCGCAAAGCACAGTCATAGGCAAAGGGGCAGCACTTCTCCTCCAGCTCTTCAGCTCTTCTCCTTGGCAGAGGTTCCTCTTGGTTCCAGAAGTAATCAAAACATCTGGGGTTTTGGGTCCACTACTTATACCCTTTCTGCCTTTGAAACAGGCAAACTTCAAAGGAAAGTTTCTGTTGTTCACATGATCCTGCCTTGCCTAGGCCTGGCCCCAGACACACACCAGGGGATTGGAGACTGCATTGTGTGAGGGCAGACACAGCCCTTCCAGGTGTAAGTGTCAGCTCTTCCCTCCCCACCTCTAGCCCAGGAGACTCAACAGGATATGCAGGCTACACCCCAGCTCCCTTTGTGTCACTGTCTAGTGGGAACTCACCAGCCCAACTGTCAATCTGACCCAGACATGGAATACACAAGCAGGCAGAGGCACAGAATAGCTAAGCAAGAAAATGCCCACTTCCTTAAAGAGGCATTTTCAAACTGACAATCTAAAAACCAAATTTACCACAAGATGTATTTCTAAATTGTGAGTTCAGAGACGCCAAACTCCGATCTCTATCTGCTCCCAATGGGAAACTGCACTTAAAATATATTTAAAGGCAGTCCCCATTTTAACCTATGAGAGAGATAGGCCTTGTAACAGTGATAACATAATTTGGCAGTATTTCACTGTCAGGACATGTAAAACACACCAGTACATGTCCTACCTTTAATATACATTGCACTTTGCCCATGGGGCTAACTAGGGCCTACCTTAGTGGTGCCTTCTGTGTACAAAAAGGGAAGATTTGGGCCTGGGAAGAGGGTACACTTGCCAGGTCGAATTGGCAGTTTAAAACTGCACACACATACACTGCAGTGGTGGGTCTGAGCCATGTATACAGGGCTACTCATGTAGGAGGCACAATCAATGCTGCAGGCCTAATAGTAGCATTTGATTTACAGGACCTGGGCTCCTCTAGTGCACTTTACTAGGTAGTTTACTAGTTTACTAGTAAATGAAATATGCCAATCATGGATAAACCAATCACCAATACAGTTTAGGAAGAGCATATGCACTTTAGCACTGGTTAGCAGTGGTAAAGTGCCCAGAGCCCTAAAGCCAACAGAAACTGGCCAGAAAAAATAGGAGGGAGGAGGCCAAAGGTTTGGGGATGCCCATGAAAAAAGGGCCAGGTCCATCAGATGCCAAGGCAGTGCAAAATACTTGTAAATGAGGCCCAATGTGTGCACTGGGAGCACTAAGTTGAGGTCCAGTCCCTGTCACAGTTTTGGGCTAAATGGTGTATTAAATAGTTAGGGCTGGACCACAAAACATTTTGTCTGGTACTATTATGACAGTGCATGTTCTAAACATCTTTTCCCACCATATTGTGAAGACACAATTCTTGAGGTGTTGATGTGTGACAACAACTTGTGTTTACATTTGCTGTGCAGCATTTGGTTGTGCTGTTATGTTTTGTTGTTTTATTTACGCTGCTGTCTTTTGTGCTGTTTTATTGCAATGTGATTTTAATTTTTTGCACTCAAGTCTTTGTGTTGCATACTGTTTTGACTGTCTTGTTATGAAGTACCATGTTTTCTTTTGTGGTATTATATTATTTTGTGTATGTTACTGAGTTATATTTAATTGTTTACTTTAGATCTGACAACAAATGCTGATATAATTCAAGCCAAAAGCAGCATGTCTTCTAAGTTCCTCTGACAATCACCTTCTTGCCACCTTAGTTCTGCTCCTGCTCTTCAACTGCGTAAGACACCAGTCAGCCCAAACCTGTTGCTAGTGCTCACAATATGTGATGCAACCCTTGTACGGCTGGAGTGGTGCTCTTTTACCACTTTAGACAGTGGTAAGTGGTGGCTTGTCACTGGAACTTTCAAGACGGGCTGCTTTTTTCCATAAATATATCAGCATTTGTTGGCATATCCAAAGCTAAAGTAAGCATGGGTACATAGCACAATACCACACACAAAGCAAGATAACAGAATTAAAAGATATCATGTGGGAACATAGCATCATTTGTTGACATGTCTAAAATAAGCGAGGGAAGATAACACAATACCTTATACAAAGCAACTAATAAAGCACAAACAAAACAGAACATATCACAACAGAACATTCAATACAGAGCTCAACATTACAACCTAAGTATTACACAACAAAATCATGTTGCAATAATGCAGTACAAATACACAGGTGCACAAAATGCAACAGTAGCCATTACCACCACAGTTAAATACCACATAGAAAACATGTACAAATGTTATTGTTACACACTACCACCTCCAGAATACTGTTTTTTTTATAAGGTTGTAGAAGGTGTTTGGAGAAAGCACTATCCTAACTTATTACCTAGGACAGGAAAGAGCGCCACTCAAAAATGTTTTGAGATCTGGTCCCCGTTTAACATTTTTTATTGAACAACATAGAAAAATGTTAAGCAGACCCATGCCGGTGTGTTTGAACATTGCTGCATCATTTAGAAGCTTTGAGCTTTTGCCTTCTACACAGGAACCTCGGCCAAACTCCAGAAGAGGCTGCAACACACCCAGAACGCCTCCGCACACCTCATCCTGGACATCCCCCACCACTGCCACATCACAGACCACCTGAGAAACCTGCACTGGCTCCCAGTCAACAAGAGAATCACCTTCAAACTCCTCACCCACGCTCACAAAGCACTGCACAACACCGGACCAGAATACCTCAACAGACAGCTCTCTTTCTACAGCCCGACCTGGCATCTCCGCTCCGCCGACCTCACCCTCGCAACTGTCCAACGCATCAGCAGAACTACAACCAGCTGCAGATCATTCTCACACCTCACCGCCAATACTTGGAACACTCTTCCCACCCACCTGCGTCAGACCAAAGACCTCCTTACCTTCAGGAAACTTCTCAAGATCTGGCTGTTCGAGCAGTAGCAGCACCTCCCCCCACCTCAGCGCCTTGAGACCCTCACGGGTAAGTAGTGCGCTTAACTAATTCCTGATTGATTGATTGTTTGATTGAGAGAGGAACTAAGAAAGTTCTGAAATGTGGAGATCAGACCTTGGTATAATTTAAAAAGTGCCTACAGACGTACAGAATAAAATGGTGGGACGCCCTCACCCCAGCAGAATGTGACTAGGGGCACCTGCGTCTTGCATATCTCACCTATATCCATTGGGCTTGAGCTGAATAGGGACCTCGTGAAGGGTTGGTGGACCATTTTAATGTTGGGAGGGGCCTTGTGTCGCAGAGGCTGCAGGGGACTGCGTTACGCCCCTGCTGATATGCATATGCAATCACTGATTTCAACTACATTACAATCTCTTTAACTAAATACAACTCAGAAAATCATGTCAGGATACTTCTGGCACAAATACTCTGTATCAAATATTGTTTACACAACCATAACCTGGTTTTAATGAATTAAAGACACTCACTAACACATAGACATTTAGGGCACAATATTTTGTCAGATATTTCCATGTAACATAGCCTGACAAGCAGCCTCTAGTGTCTTGGATCGGTGGGTTTGTCTAAATCGGTTTTAACAGTTGGTCAGACACACAGGGACACAAGAGTTCAGAGCAAGGGCTCCCCACCTTAAGTAGCAGCAACGCAAACGACAGACAATAGTCGTAATATATGACACAGCGTGGGGTACACAATGGATTCGGGGGGGGGGGGGCGGGAGGAATGACTTCATGAGAACAGCTGTTGGGATCTTTGTCGATGTCAATACCCCGGTGCTGATATACATTAATGTTACTTGCAAATATTGAATTTAATGGCTGAGATCGCATGCTGGCATGTGTTTATGAACGCGCGTGGGGTACTATAGTGCTACAAAACCCAGGAAGTGCTTAATTTGAGCTGGGGGTTTCCGGTGCTTATTTTTGAGGGTCAGCACTTATTCTTCTGCCTCAAGCATTTACTGCGCGCAAAAGACACATATGGGAAACACCAAGAGAAAAACGAAAAAGCGTCACAAAGGGAGAAACACAGAGCTGCAAGGGTGAGCTGAAGGGACAGGGAGTGACTGTAAATGGATTAAAGAGGCCCAGATGGCTTCAGGATTACGCCGCCTCATTATTCTGTGCTCGCACATTTAATTGCACAGCCGCATATTTAAGAGGAGAGCTCAGGGCACCGGCACGTTTTTATTTACAAATTAAGCACTGAGCACAGGTACACTGTAAGGTAGGTCTGTTGTACATTATCCATGGAGAGCAATCGGTGGGCGGAGAGCAGAAGTCAAGGGACAAGTTGGGGCAGATGGGCTGGTGAAAGCCGACTGATAGTTTGCTGCCCGGGGTTGATGCTTTGGTTTAAAGTGGAGAAGAGGGTGGGAAACGGTTGGGTCTCATGCGGCTCATGTGGTCTTTGAAGAGGTTGGACTTGAGCTCTTTCCTCCAGCAGGGATTGGCAGGACTTCTACCGAGATATCATCTCATACTACTGGGGCATAGGAGGTGGCAGCCTTCTCTCTAACGCAGACGTATCTTTCGCAGTGAGAAAGATCTAACAACTGCATGCATAGACAAGTGCCTCGTGGCCTGAACCTATGGAGAGGCTGCTAATTCTGCCCCTTTTGCACATTTAAGCCCATATTTATACTTTTTGACGCAGTTTAGCGTCAAAAAATTTAGCGCCGTCTAACGCCATTCTGAAGCGCCATGCGGGCGCCGTACTTATGGAATGGCGTTAGCCGGCGCAAGCAGACCGGCGCTGCCTGGTGTGCGTGGAAAAAAACCACGTAGACCAGGCAGCGCCGGCGTTGGGAAAAAATGACGTTAGGGCGTCTTAAAATGGGGCAAGTCAGGTTGAGGCAAAAAAATCGCCTCAACCCGATTTGCGCCATTTTTTTACGACGCCCAGACGCCATTTCATGACTCCTGTCTTAGTAAAGACAGGAGTCATGCCCCCTTGCCCAATGGCCATGCCCAGGGGACTTGTGTCCCCTGGGCATGGTCATTGGGCATAGTGGCATGTAGGGGGGCACAAATAAGGCCCCCCTATGCCACCCAAATAAAATTAAAAAATATAAAAAATTATACTTACCTGAACTTACCTGAATGTCCCTGGGGTGGGTCCCTCCATCTCCATCCTTGGGTGTCCTCCTGGGGTGGGCAGGGGTGGCAGGGGGGGTCCCTGGGGGCAGGGGAGGGCACCTGTGGGCTCATTTTGAGCCCACAGGCCCCTTAACGCCTACCCTGACCCAGGCGTTAAATAGTGGCGCAAATGCGGGGTTTTTTGACCCGCCAACTCCCGGGCGTGATTTTTGCCCGGGAGTATAAATACGACGCATTTGCGTCGCCGTCATTTTTTTAGACGGGAACGCCTTCCTTGCATCTCATTAACGCAAGGAAGGCGTTCACGCAAAAAAATGACGCTATTTGCCAATACTTTGGCGCTAGACGCGTCTAACGCCAAAGTATAAATATGGCGTTAGTTTTGCGCCGAATTTGCGTCGAAAAAAAACGACGCTAATTCGGCGCAAACGGAGTATAAATACGGGCCTTAATACCTTTGGATTTCCAGGATTTATTGGGACGCGATGCTTGTTCATTTTAAATAAATATTAGTTACTCTGCATGAACAGGAAAGTGTCATTCTATGTCGGAAAATGTTGACCTTTTGGACGGGAGTACAGATGTTATTTACTTTAACATCCATATCTAGTGATTTAGTGCAGTTTCTTTCAGTGACCCATCTGTCTGTGTCGGTGGTAAAGCTCGTATTAAATACAGACCCATCAAAGGAAGATCAGAGCCTCGCTGAGCAACTACTCAAGGTGGTGGCCTTAAGTGGCACGCTTGGGTGCACAATTTAGAGGGTGCCAGATAGAACAGATGTGCCATGAAAAGGCAAAGTGATACAAAAACCTACCAAATATCCCTTTCAACGACTATTCACACACAGTGATGAACGACAATACAATTATTGGTTATGGCTTGGCATCACTCTGGCTTTCTGTAGGTTTCAGTTGCTTGGCACAAAAAGTAGGTTTGATGCAGCTCCTCTTCATGCACGTTTGTAATATTGGATGTTGTGCTGCGGCGGTGTGAAACGGATGGTGCTAGGTGCATGGAACACAGCGGTCCCAGCGTGCAGGCACTTTGAACATCACTAGGTGTAGGAAAACATGAATGTATGTACTGGGGCATATTTATGGGGTTGCACAAGTCACCTTGCTGCGTGGCACTGCGTCACTGTGAAAGGGCCAGAACGTGTTAGCACCCTTTTGGCAGCCTAGCGCCAAATGCAGGCCGCGTGCACCATGCCCAGGCACCCTTCATTCAAGGTGCAAGGGTTCCTGTATTCCATGCACGATTGTACTTGTGCAGGAAGTGGCACCTTCCTTCATACACAACAATCCCCTGAGGCATATTCCTCTTTCTATGTGTCATTTAGAATGCAGAACACATAGAAAGAGAAAGTTACAAGGAGAAATTAATATATTTCTCCCTGTTACGCCTCTCCCTTATCTTTTTAGTGCATTCCGAGCTTTACCAAGTTTGGTAAATAAGGAAGTGCATCAAAAACCATGGGTGTTGACGCCCACGAAACGCCTTGTCTGCCCAGAGTATTGCAACTCTGCGGTTTCTGCTGCCTTGCATTAGTACAGATTTGGAAGCCATTCAAAGCCATGCAAAGTGCATTTGCGTGGCTTCAGAAATCGGATTTAGAGTTTTGAGTCATCCATGTACAGCTTTGCGTTGTGGAGCATGAACCACAGCTCTCATAAATACGCCCAAGTTGCGGTGGTCACCTTAGTGTCATGGCAACAGGTTGAGGTAATACACACAAAATATGAGACCTCTGATGTATCTAAACAGAGTGCACATGGTATGAACACTGAACTTTTGCAGATGTGAATAGTCTTGGTGATTGTTCCTCGATCTCATGTCTCACCCACCTTGACCTCAATATTATTTGTCACTGAAAGACCAGGCTCCACCATGTAACGAATACCTGGTGCCAGCTATGCTCTGCCTTATGTCACCTTGTATTTACTAAACCAGAAAAAGCCACTCAGTGTTTTTTGCATGGCTTAGTAAATACCAAAAATTATTTTGCATTGACTCTTGGCAGCAAAAGTAAGAAAATCAAGATGCAAAATCATAGTAAATCTGGGCCTTAATGTTCTTTGTCCGTGTAACACTTCTTAATGCTGCAAAGGTAAACATGGCAGAAAATAATCTACACACATTTACCACTGTATGAAGAAAGGCTCTGCTTAAGTAAAGCTTGAAGAGACACATTTTGAATACATTCTTTTCGCATAGTCCAACTTTCCATCTCTTTACAACACAGTTGACACAAACTAGAATTTCTTAGAATATAGCTCATTTAAGGAGCTTCCTTACTCTGCTGAAGTTACCTTTTTTTTAAAGCAATTTCTCTTAACCATTAGAAATCAATTTGGGACCACTTGCAATACCAGCTCTGAACAGTTTCTGCAGTGCATGGATACAGTTAAAAAGGGTCTCTGCTTGAATTCCCTCTCTGTACAATTACTCCACACCTCCTATTTATCTGTATCCCTGAAGCAGTTAAAATACGTCCCTGTACTGAACACGAATCTCAAACAAATATATTGTATAATTATAAAAAGGTAGAAAGTCCCTCTAAATATGCCTTTTTATAAAAGCATTTCTTTAAAATATATGTATTCTTGACAAACTATTATTATCATTTTCTCACCCTGAGTGATCAGCAGTAAAGCTGGCCGGGAAAACTGCCACTTCTTCACTGGGAGACAAGTATAGTTGTTCTGCACGGTTCCGCCAGGCTGTGGGCTCCTTTAGCCTTTAACAGCTTGCTATAATCCCCTCTTGACTTGTCAGTGGTAGATCTTGGTACCGTGGATCATTTGGGACACTCTTGTGACCTCTCTGTTGTGGATGGTGACCTCAGCATCTCTAGGTCATCTTTGACTTGAAATGAGGTTGTAATGTACAGAGGATTTCTTATAATAGGAACTGCTCTAAAGATCACACAAATATTGTCAATATAATAAAAGCAGGTTTACGATTCCTGTTACACATATACAGAGGAGAACAATTCCGAAAACAAAAGAAACATTTAGGGGCATATTTAAGAGCTCCTAGCGCCATTCTAATGCTACATTAGTGTCATTTTTTTTACGTTAATGTGGCGTTACAAGGCCAAAAATGTCGCGTCATAATTACATAGTGGTACAATGCATGCATTGCACCACTTTGTAAACTTTCGCGCCACATTATGCCTGCGCCAGGTAGAATGTATGCAAAGGGGGCATTACCCTGTTAGGGGGGCCAAAACAATGGCGCAAAGAAATCTAAGAGAGTTCTTCGTGCCATTTTTTCAGCACTTTTAATGCCTGCTCAGAGCAGGCATTAAAAGATGCTTCCATTGGTTACAATGGGCATCTCGGTGCTTTCCAGGATTAGCGTCAATATTTTTTACGCTAATCCTGCAAGGCGCCAGACTAGCATAAAAACGTATGATGCTAGTCCCTAAGTACCACCATGGTGTGCCATATTTTAAATACGGCGCACACATGGTGGCATTGGGGGACCACTAAGGGGCACAATAAAAGTAGTGCTGCACTGTGAGCAGTGGCACTTTTCTTAAATATGCCCCTTAGAATCTCATGTATTCATAATTATGTAGACTATACCATTTGTATTCAGAACTTGCCTTTAAGGAGGGCCTCTGAACACCCTGTAGCTTATGTCTAAAACGGGGCTACGTTTGCATTGATCTATGAGCGCAGCCTCTGCCCTTCAACCACAACATAGTCAGTTATCATTTTGCCTGTTCCCATTTGGTCTCCTCTCTTGTGCTTCCTATACTGTATGACTTCACACTACAACCTTGAAGTCCAACTTAAAAACAATTGCCCTCATTGCCAAAAATGCATTTTTACCAAGTATGACTACCATAAATAGGCGCACACACACACACACACACACACACACACATGCTTGCCATCCTTGTGGGAACTATGGGTCAGATGTAAGAAGCATTTTTCCGGTCAGCAGTTTGCTACCAGAAAAATGTACCAAAGCTAAAAAACGTGTTGACTGAATCACATTTTGCTTTTGCGATTCAGTATTAGGAAGGGGCATGTTTAGGACGTCCCTTCATAATACCCAATCGCACTGGCATGTAGAAATGTTCTACGACCATGAATGCGGTTGCAAAACATTCGCAGTTACGACCAACTTCAAGTTGGTGGTAACGCATTCGCAAATGGGAAGGGGTCTCTGGGGACCCCTTCCCCTTTGTGAATGGAAGCTTAACTATTTTTTCAGAGCAGGTAATGGTCCCACAGACCACTGTCTACTCTAAAAAAATTAAAAGAAAATGTAATTTTTTTTTGTTTGAAATGCATCCTATTTTCCTTTAAGGGAACAGGCTGCATTTACAACAAAAAAATACTGCTTTATTTAAAAGCAGTCAGAGACATGGTGGTCTAGCTGCCCTCAGCAGGCCACCATCCCTGTGAGTGTGGCCATTCTCAACTGGGTCACAAATTGTGACCTACCTCATAAATATTGATGAGGTAGGTATTTTACAACCCCACTGGGAATCACTAAATGTGTATGAAACACATTTGTACATTTCATCTTGCGAGTCTCACAACAGACATACATGTGACCCCATGTGTAGACGCTTCCCTTGAGGGAACTAACCTTTCCTAATGTTTTAGAAAGCTAACAATAACAATAATAGAAAAATGTTACGAAAAAAAAATAATATAGACTCCTGCTTCAAATTTACATATGTGTTGTTACACATGACCCCTCATGGAATCATCCATGTGTGGACATGAACGTGTGTTACCATCTTTGAGGAGACTTGCTGCATAATGATCAATTGCTTCTGATTACAGTCATGGGAACATGGATACATGCTTATTTTATTAGCAATATATTCAAATAACATCATAATCCTTTCATAATTCAATGACTTCATGTATTCTATGTCTGCATAATTGATGGATAATGCTAATAATGTGCCAGAAAATATCATATATCAGGATTACAGAAGGGATTTTAAAATTGTATGTAACTCTTTGCTTAGTGCTCAAAGTCTTAGGAGATAAGCAGGGATGAGTGTACAATTTGCTCTAGCGTAATTAAGCATAATTACAGCATATTTATGCAGGATTAAAGTAACGTACTCCAGAATTTAGCACTATTTTATTAGCACAAAGTGCAGATTGCATCCAAAATGGACTTGAGGATGCACTTTACACAAAAAAATAGATTTATATGCAACAGAACATGACCACCGGCACACCAGCCACTGGCACTTGCTAAATTAATCGCTCCTGCTGTAAGATTTCTGTGCCAAATTACTCCTAGTTACATGAATGGGCATAACTTTTGATAATGTTGCATCTAAAGATTAATGCAAAATTATCAAAATTACTCTGATTTCTCTGCACAATAAAACATTCACCCAGGCCTAGAGATAAGGGAGTGACACATGGATGTAACAACTCATCTTGTGCCCTATGTGCTGTGGGCTTTACTCACCAAGCTCATGTCACCCTTCTCTTGTGGTGCCTCCCTGTCCCCAGCACTCCATGTCGTCTTACCATTGTGGATCCTTCCTATCTCGAGCACTACATGGCCCAATTCTGTCTCAAGCTCTCAATGGCATCCTTCAAGGAAGCTAGAATCACTGAACCTCCTATTTTGTTGCTAAGCACCTTTAGTCTGTTTTTGCACCTGCAGTTGTATCACATGTTTTTGGAGAGGTTATGATACCTGCTGTGACCCATTGAACTTTATCATCATGCATTTTGGGTTCTATTTAGTCTGTTTTTGCACCTGCAGTTGTATCACGTTTTTGGAGAAGTTATGATATCCTCTGTGACCCATTGAACTGTATCATCATGCATTTGGGGTTCTGTTATATTTGCTACTTGTTTCGAACTGCTGTTGCACCTGGAAGGCATCATATCCATTGTGTGTAACACATGATTTTCCCCAAGTTCACTGGAATATTCTGCATTGCCACGTGGGACATGTGACTTCTGGAACAGTCTCTTGTTCCAGCATAAATATTCCCTCTGAACCAGAATTGGGGCCTTGCCTCGTTTCAGTTCTGCAGAAGCATCACCCCGGGAATCATCTCCTGGGTCCCGCAGATCTTCCAGTGCTCCAGTCTTCCAAGCTTTCCTGATGATTCTGTGATCCTGGCTCATTCACCCTTGACTCTTCCTACATCTCCGCCTCCTGCCCCACTACTCTTGCAGTTTGGCTACTCCTTGAGTCAAGACCTCAAGTCCTTCTTCAAACTATGGACAAGTTGAAGATTGAGGCTAGAGAGCACTAAACCTCTTATAGTAGTAAGCAAGACGGAGCTTTGGCATTCTTAAGGCAACAGACATGGCTCCAGCACCTTCTCTGTAACTTTCTTCAAGCGCACCTTATCTCTTCATGCTCTGGACCATCCCTGCAATCTTGGATCTTGAACTATTCTTACACAAGGACTAGAGACTTCATTCTGTATTTTTTCTGATGAAAAGTAGTAACAAGAAGTATGCTCCTCAGTGCTACTGATATTTGTACGAACCTTGTAACCAACCTATGTACATATTACACCTTGAGAATGTCTTCAACCCACCTCCCCCTTTGTTCCGAGTGTAATCTTGGGACTGTCAGTATGTCTAACCAGTGTTTCAAATGTAACCTTGGGAGTGTCAGTAACTCCAAACCTTGCTTCAAATCCAACCTTGTGAATGTCTGTAACTCCAAGCTATGTTCGGAGTGTAACCGTGGAAGTACTAGTACCTATGATCTCTGTTTCGAGAATAATTTTGGGAGTTTCAGTAACTCCACCTGGTGCTTCAAGTGTATCCTTGGGAGTACCAGTAACTCCAACCTATGTTCCGAGTGGAACCTTGGAAGTACTAGTTACTCCAATCTATGTGTCAAGTGTCACCTTGGTAGTGTTAGTAAGTCCACCTTATGTATCAAATGTAACTTTGGGAGAGCCAGGAACTCCGATCCGTGTTCCTACTTTATCTTCGGAGTGTCAGAGTCTCCAATCATTATTTTGAGAATGAAGCTTGTAAGTTGATGTCAAACAATTAATGGATAGTATATATATATATATATATATATATATATATATATATATATATATATATATATATGTATATATATATATATGTATTTATTCACTGAAAAAAACAAAGTTTACAGGAACATTATAGGTAGGTTCTGAATTTACTCATACAAGACCATAGAAATTCAGCAGTTAAAGTTAGAGTTCTTTCAAGTAACTAAAACTTTCATCCTAAGGTAAGTTTAACTCGGGCCTTCACCATGCACAGTTGTCTCATCAATACGTTTATTGCAAATGTTGCAGTGAGAGTATCAAAGATGGCATAGAACATGTCATCAATGATATAATATGTGGAGTAATTCGTCGTGCATGGTGCAGGGGACAGAGATGAAACTTTCAGATTTTGACAGTGGGACCTGCTTTAAAGGTCCAGCTGTCAAAACCTAAAGTGTTTGCTCTGACTTGTCTGCAACCAAGCCACAGCAAACAGCTATGTCCCGGGATTAGGCACCCCCAGGACATAGCAGGAGCTGGCCCTGGGGAGTAGGGGTCCCCAGGGCCATCGGATGCTCCGGGGGCCCTCTGGCCCCCCTCCAGTGCTTACATAGTCCCAGGAGGTGGTGGTTCCAAGGCCTTGGCGGTCCCAAAGGGACCCCTTACCTTTTTTCACACGTTGCCCTGGGGGGTGGTAGTCCCTGGGTGCAGGGGCTGCGGGCACCCCTGCATGTATGTTAATTAGAAGCCCAAGGGTGACGGTGATCGCCAGGGCATGGGGTGCCACAGGCCACCTGCATATACTTTCATCAGTGCCCCCAGGGTAGTGATTCCTGGGCAATTTTACAAATAGTTTTTTGCCCCTTTTATTTTATTTTTTTACTTTTTTTCTGGGACTCAGCTCAAACCAAGTCCCAAGATGACTGCCAACACTTCCTGGTTTGAAGTGTTGGCAACCAATCAGAGCTGTGTCTTTCCCTGCACAAGCTCATCTCTGTTCGGAAATACTTTGCAGCCAGAGATATACAAATTTAAATTTCCCTAAATTTCTCAAAAACTGCAATTACGTCCAGTGGTTCATGGTTGTAGACATGTTGACAGATCCTATGGGAATTAACATGGAAAACGCAATGTTTATCAAGCCCCCTTTTTCTCGGCCACCACTTGACGGATCACACTTTTCCTGGAAAATTTGATGAAGATTCTTCAAATGGTACCAGAGATTTAGGCACGTCAAAAAATTATTTTTCTATGGAGCATGGTCCTAACTATCATTACCTAGTGGCGACCGCCACTAGGCAATATATATAGTGCAAGGGTGCGTGTGTTGAATGCAGGATATTTTTTGTGCAGGAAGGGACACCGTCCTGCCCAAAAACAATCCTGAGAGCCTTTCACCTCTTTCAATGTGTGTTGCAGAATGCAGCAGACGTAGAAAAAGAAATAAACAAGTAGAAATACAGATATTTCTCCTCTCTGTGCTTGCCCTGAGGAGGCATAAGGTTTTAGTGCATACCTAGGTTTACAAGTTCATATACATCTGAGGATGCATCTAATTCCATGGGTGCTGTGTGGGGAAACCACACATCACACACTAGAGGCCTGAATGAGCAGCCTTATAGTGGCACACTAATTCAGGCCTATTTAATTCAGATTTTTGTGCCCCTCGTCAGAGTTCTAAAGTAACAGCATGCAATATCATAGAATTTGTAGAAGATAGAGAGGGCCTACTTTCAGAAAATTAAAACTGATGTTTATTTTCTAAATTGTTAAAAGCAGCCCATTGTTCATCTTTTCACAGAAAAACTTTTCTCTCCTTTAAGCTTACATATTATACTTTTTTCGAGCGACTGTAGTTTATTTAATGCTTCAGTTTGCCTTACTAACCATGTCAGCATATACTACAAAACAACTTGGACGAAGGGATAACACATCAGGTTAGGCATGTTATCCTTCTTCCCCAATGTAACTAACACCCTGAATTGCATGAGTTGCTGTATGGTGAAACAGGAACCACTGAAACTGGGAGAGTGATGCCCAAACTCTTTGTAATGCAGAGGCGGGACAGTACCCATTCATACCTGATCCACAGCCATGATAATAGAGCTTTCACCTTACACATCACCAGAAGGGAGGCTGCCCAGGAAGATGGGACACTAAAGGGGATCTTCCATTTGGGTAAAAAAGACTTTTACAATGATATGTAGATTAAATGTAAGTTCACTAACACAGACACAAATTCTCTGTTAATCAGAAGATGGACAGGGGAGCTATTATCCAGAGACATCTGTAAATAGTCATTCTAGCAACTTCTTGTGTCTGCTTGGAAATTTAGGGCCTATTTAGATATTGATGGATGGGTTACTCCGTCAAAGCAGTGACAGATATCCCATGCACTAAAATCTAAATCCCATTATTTCCTATGGAATTTAGATTTCAGCACTGTGACAGAGTAACCCGTCCACCCATATCTAAATTATGCCCTTAGGCTAAAAATGGCTACCAACTGTAAATCATTTATGAAAATATTATTACGTTCATGTGTCCCATGAAACATAAACTATCACATTAGGGATCTGTAAGCACTGTTTAAAAAAAAAAAAAAAATAGTAATAATACATTTTCTACTCCTGCATCAGTGAGTTAGAGAGTCATTTTGAAAATATTAGACTATGAACTTGTTCATATGTCCTTCTGCATTTTACTTAATATATTATAGGATAAACGTCTCACTTGAAAATTGTCCACTCTTTCAGGTGACATCACTTCCTGTGGTGTGGTCTGGCAAATTACTGCTTGTGTAATGAGGAAGAATAATGCATAAACACAGGACTGTAAAAGAGTAGCCTATAAAATGTTGGTTGTATTCTTTGCTTTCTGGAACTTAGAGTTTTTATTTTCCAGTTACAATTGCAGGACAACAAGTTCTAGAAACCAAAAATAAAAAACAGACAGGGTGAGCAACTGTTACTGGTGACTTGATCTCTGAAAATGAAGGTGCTCATTGGGTCAGTTAATTGCATCTGAGTTAAGAGCTCCAATAAGTATGAAGTAGGTATATCCTCATTTGGTAAAATAAGACCCTTGTAATTAGGAATGAGCCAGTCTTAGGAATGCCATTGCGAAGCACTCAAGTTATTCCAAATCAGTTGGGAATATACATTTCAGTCCTAGTTCCATGATTATATCCTGTACCTGATCTGTGTCACCCATTTTGCTATCATGGAAAAAGAAGTGCCTAGCTATCACGCATCCACTGATTCAGAAACTCATCACATGCCTATCAAAAATGTTTACATAGGCATGAGTTGTGCCTAGGAATGCTATCTGATCTAGAAAGGGCTGCCTTTTAGATTCAGCTGTAATAATGAAAAATTCACACTGAATATTTAGTCACTCTTTGCAACAGACAGCCAGTAATGTACCCTACGTTTCAGATGACAGTCTCCCCTTAGTATCAACTCGGTCAACAGGAAAACAAGATCATATTAACATTTGCTCATGGAACCTCAGCAGGTTTGGAGTAATGTCGCACGACAATGAGACAATATCCTTCCTTAAAAAATTTGACTTCATTTTACTTCAAGAAACATGGTCCATAACGCCAATACCCCTAGTAGGCTTTCAGGTTTATCACATCTCAGCAGAAAAGTTGTGAAACTATGGTCATCCAAGTGGGGGGGCATGTCCATTAACATTTCACCATAATAAAGCTGCTCCGACATTTGTATCAGCAAGATCTAATCTCACTCTCCATGGATTTTAACATCAATCTGGCCGGGAACACCTTGAAGAATGGGAAGTTTCAACTGGCACTTGTAGCTGCAAGACTATTGAAACAGATGGGAGCTCAAGGGCTCACAATCCTGAATGGCAAGACACATGAAAACAGTCCAGCAGCAATAACGTATTCAAGCCAAAAGCAGCAATCAATCATAGACTGCGCTCCTGTAAGTGGGGATGCACTAGCTCTGATGAACCCCTTTAAAATTCTTCCACATCATGACAGCAATCACTTTCCACAAGTTCTGAATATTACTTTAAAGGCACATAAAAATCACAAAACAGCTGACTTGATTGAAAGACGGGAAAGACACAAACTAAACAGATTGAGATGGTAAGGAGAAAATAAAGAACAAATTATGGATGTGGCCTATGGGCATGTAAACAATTACAGGGAGTGTAAAGAGGACCAGTGACTCCAGTCACTCAAAATCCTACAAGCACACTTTCAAGCAAAACACGTATAACACAGGATGTTTGAGGGAATTAAGAATAAGTTACTCCCCTTTCCATTGTCCAGTTTCGCACCAGAGCAGAGACTGGGGGTGCCGGAACTGGTGTAGACTGGCTTATGCAAGGAGGGCACCATCTGTGCCCTTCAAAGAATTTCCAGCGGCTGAGGGAGGCTACCCCTCACCAGCCTGTAACACCTAGTTCCAAAGGGAGAGGTTGTAACACCCTGCTCCCAAAGGAAATGCTTTGTTCTACCTTCCTAGGACTGAGCTGTTCAGACCCCAGGAGGGCAGAACCCTGCCTGTGATGTGGCAGCAGCTGTAGCTGCATTGTAAGCCGCAGAGAGCTGGTTTGGCAGTACTGGAGGTCCATGATGGAGTCCCCAGGATTCATGGAATTGGCTCCCCACTACCAGATTTGGAATGGGGGGGACAATTCCATGATCTTGGACACCTTACATGGCCATATTCGGAGTTACCATTGTGAAGCTACATATCGGTATTGACCTATATGTAGTGCATGCGTGTGATGGTGTCCCCGCACTCACAAAGTCCCGGGAATTGGCCCTGAACTATGTGGGGGCACTTTTGTTAGTGCAAGGGTGCCGTCACACTTAGTAACTTTGCACCTTGCCTTCTTTAAGTGAAGGTTAGACACATAGGTGACTTAAAAGTTACTTAAGTGGAGTGAAAATGACTGTGAAATAATGTGTACACTATTTCATGCAGGCTGCAGTGACAGTCCTGTGAAAGGGTTTGTCTCAGCTCTTTATGGATGGCAAAAGAAATGCTGCAGCCCATAAAGATCTCCTGGAACTCCAATGTCCTGGATACCTAGGTACCATACAATAGGGACTTATAAGCGGAGTCCAGCGTGCCATTTGAAGTTGGTAAATTAAGTCACTAGTCTATAGTGACAAATTTAAAAGCAGAGAGAGCATAAGCACTGAGATTCTGATTAGCAGAGCCTGGGTGACACAGTTAAGCTGGATCATGTTAACAAATATATCAGCCATCCTGAGAAGTGATGGTATTGTCCATTACTCTTATAGAAAGCCCAGTAAATAAGTGCAGGAGCTGTCCCTCATACATAAACAGACCTAAGGAGTGAGTACAGTATCAGTTATGGCCATGTGTGGTGCTGGACTTACTATTTGTTTTTGGCTGGAGTAACTTAGACTCTGAAATTCAACTCCATTCCATTTTTCAGGGAGTGAGGATGTGTAAGTCTGCACTTTAGAGCAACTTTACACCAGATTTTGTGAATAACCAATGTTGGAAATGGCTCTTTTTGCAGTGTTATCCCCAAACCTTTTGCCTTCTTCCTCCTATTTTTTCATATCTGTTTTGCTGGTTTATTGTCTTGGTGCGCTTTACCTCGTCTGATCAGTGCTAAAGTGCGAGTGTGCCCTATGTAAATTGTATTGGTGATTAGTTTATCCATTGTTGGCATAATTGATTTACTAGAAAGTCCCTAGTAAAGTGCACTGTGTGTGCCTAGGGCCTGTAAATCAAATGCTACTAATGGGCCCGCATGAATAGCCCTTTGATTTTGTCTCAGACCTGTCACTATAGTGTCTATGTGTGCAGTCTGGCACTGCCAATTCGACCTGGCAAGTGTACCCACCCACCCCATCTCCTCATGTCACTGCCTCGATCCTCCTTTGGCTTCTTTCTGTGTCTTTCTGCCCAGTCCCTGTGGTACTGAATGCATGTCTGTGTCTCCTTTTGCCTATCTGATTTTTTTATCACATAATATTTCCCTTGCTTACCTGTGTTTGCGTCATTTCTCTTTTTCTTTATGTATTTTTGTCTTCCCTCATCTGTCCACCTCCATATCCTCCCATGTTTATCTTCCTCCTTTTATTATTATCTTTGTTCCCCTCTGTATAGTGTGGAGGCTTGGCACGGGAAGCAAGCAGTAACTGGGCTGGAACCATAACTAGGCAGAGAGCCCACAGGCATGAAAGAGGCATTTTGGCAACGGTCGGACTGAGGTGGCAATGGCAAATGCTAGCAGGGGGCCCAAGGAGCATGAAAACAGAAGATGCCTCCACCACAGTGACCTTCAAACTGATTGGGAAAGGGCAAAGGGCAGCATTTGGATTAGCCAACATCTTGGTGGCAGGGAGAGGATAAAGGTGGAGGGGTCATGGTTACACAGAGTTTGACTCACCTTTTGTGCTATAAATATTTACCTGCTCACACCAGACAAGCAAGAAGCAGAATGTCACAGTGGAACAAGAGTGTGTAGTCCAGCCAGCAAACCCTCAGCCTCAAGGGGGCCACATAGGAGTAGGGAAGGAACTTCTGGGGGCTCTGGGATGCCAAATAGTTGGGCCAAAAGGAGAGGCAATGGGTGGAGGGGTACTCAACGTGGCAGACTCAGCACTTGCAACACAAAGGCCTAATGGCCGGCAACTGGTGTAAAGCAGTGGGTATCATCTGTAGCCAGGCATCTGCTGGATGAAACCTCCCCAAATTAACACCTGCAGAATGAGGCTCAACCACCTTGAATTTGCCTTCAATGAAGGGAAGACATACAGTTTCAAGGTTTCAAGGAACAGTGGGTCAGTGTAGGAGGCTGGCCTGGCTTGTACTGGGTACCTGATGGTTCTTACACCTTATGCCAGGTCCAGTTATCCCTTATTAGTAGATTAGTAGTGTTCTAGCAGCTTAGGCTGATAGAGGTAGCTATAGCAGAGCAGCTTAGGCTGAACTAGGAGACATGCAAAGCTCCTTCTATACCACTTATATCATATAGCACTATACCACAAGAAACACAATACTCAGAGTTAATAAAAAATAAAGGTACTTTATTTTAGTGACAATGTGCCAAAAATATCTCAGAGGATATACTCCCTTAGGGGTTAAGTAACATACACAAAATATACACACAAACCAAAATCAGGTAAGTAAATAGTTAGAATAGTAGTGCAAACACTGTAGAATACAATAGGATGCAACAGGATACAATAGGCCTAGGGGCAACACAAACCATATACTCCAAAAGAGGAATGCGAACCACAAATGGACCCCAGGCCTAGTGTAGTGTAGAGGGTCGCTGGGAGTGTAAGAAAACACGAAGGGTGTCCAAGATACCCCACCCAAGACCCTGAAAAGTAGGAGTAATGTTACCCTACTACCCCAGAAACACACTAAACTCGTGATAGGGGATTCTGCAAGGACAACAACTGACTGCAAAGCACTGAAGACGGAATCCTGGACCTGAGGACCTGTAAAGGAAGGGGACCAAGTCCAGAGTCACAAAAGTGTCTGGGGGGGGCAGGAGCCCACTAAACTCCGGATGAAGGTGCAAAAGGGCTGCAACATAAGAGGGTCTCACGAAGTCAGAGTCTAACTCAGCAAGTTGGGCAATGCAGGACAGAGTGCTGGGGACCTGGGCTATGCTGTGCACGAAGGAAGTCTTGCAAAAGTGCACAGAAGCCCTAGCAGTTGCAGTTCACACAGTACACTGGATTAATGTCTGGCGTGGGGATGCAAGGACTTACCTCCACCAAATTTGGACAGAAGGGCCACTGGACTGTCGGGGACACTTGGATCTAGCTCCTGTGTTCCAGGGACCTCGCTCGTCAAGATGGGAGGGGACCCAGAGGACCAGTGATGCAGAAGTTTGGTGCCTGCGTTGGGAGGGGGAAGATTCCGTCAACCCACAGGAGATTTCTTCTTGGCTTCTAGTGCAGGGTGAAGGCAGACAGCCCTCAGAGCATGCACCACCAGGAAACAGTCGAGAAAGCCGGCAGGATGAGGCGCTGTAGTGCTGTTGGTAGTCTTATTGCTACTTTGTTGCAGTTTTGCAGGCATTCTGGAGCAGTCAGCGGTCAATCATTGGCAGAAGTCGAAGAGGGAAGTGCAGAGGAACTCTGGTGAGCTCTTGCACTCATTATCTGATGAGAAACCCACAGGAGAGACCCTAAGTAGCCCTCAGTGGAAGATTGGCTACAGAGAAAGGTAAGCACCTATCAAGAGGGGTCTCTGATGTCACCTGCTGGCATTGGCCACTCAGAGATGTCCATTGTGTCCTCACACCTCTGCATCCAACATGGTAGAGGTCTGGGACACACTGGAGGAGCTCTGGGCACCTCCCTGGGGAGGTGCTGGTCAGGGGAGTGGTCACTCCCCTTTCCTTTGTCCAGTTTAGCGCCAGAGCAGGGCTGGAGGATTCCTGAACCGGTGTAGACTGGCTTATGCAAGGAGGACACCATCTGTGCCCTTCAAAGCATTTCCAGAGGCCTGGAGAGGCTACTCCTCTTAGGCCCTTAACACCTATTTCCAAAGGGAGAGGGTGTAACATTGTTCTGCCTTCCTGGGACTGGGCTGCCCAGGCCCCAGGTGGGCAGAAACCTGTCTGAGGGTTGGCAGCAGCTGCAGCTGCCCGGAAAACCCCAGAGAGCTAGTTTGGCAGTACCCGGGTTCTATGCTGGAGCCCCGGGGATGCATGGAATTGTCCCCCAATACCAGAATGGTATTGGGTGACAATTCCATGATCCAAGACATGTTACATGGCCATGTTCGGAGTTACCATTGTGAAGCTACACATAGGTATTGACCTATATGTAGTTCACGCGTGTAATGCTGTCCCTGCACTCACAAAGTCCGTGGAATTTGCCCTGAACAATGTTGGGGCAACTTGGCTAGTGCCAGGGTGCCCTCACACTAAATAACTTTGCACCTAACCTTCACTAAGTGAGGGTTAGGCATATAGGTGACCTATAAGTTACATAAGTGCAGTGTAAAATGGCTGTGAAATAACGTGGACGTTATTTCAGTCAGGCTGCAGTGGCAGTCCTGTGTAAGAATTGTCTGAGCTCCGTATGGGTGGCAAAAGAAATGCTGCAGCCCATAGGGATCTCCTGGAACCCCAATACCCTGGGTATCTAGGTACCATATATTAGGGAATTATAAGGGTGTTCCAGTGTGCCAATCAGAATTGGTAAAATTAGTCACTAGCCTGCAGTGACAATTTTAAAAGCAGAGGGAGCATAAACACTGAGGTTCTGGTCAGCAGAGCCTCAGTGATACAGTTAGGCACCACACAGGCATACACATTTAGGCCACAAACTATGAGCACTGGGGTCCTGGCTAGCAGGATCCCAGTGACACAGGCAAAAACAAACATACATACAAGTAAAAATGGGGGTAACATGCCAGACAAGATGGTACTTTTCTACAGATCTGGGAGAGATTCAAGGGAAATTTCAAAATGAAGTCACTAGGTTGGGCCATGACCTATAGAAGAACTTGAGACAGCATTAGCTTAGGAAAAGCATGCCACTGATGTTCTGGACACTAGGGTCCATGAATTGGAAAGGCATTGTTAACTTCTTCTGGAAAAATTGTTGATAGTAAAAACAGATCTCATAGAAATATTATCTGTATTCGGGGGCGTCCCAGGCACTGGCTTTGGGCCCAATCTGCCAAGCTATGTTCAGGGCTTGTTTTTATTGTCACTGGCTGATGCCCAACTGATTAAACTCCAAGAGTTATGACCGCCTATCAGATTTGCAACAAACTCACTCCAGCTGTTCTGGCTCACGTTCACTTTTAATGCATAAAGGGTGATGTTTTTAGGGCAGCTTGGAGGCACACATCCATTTTTCAGACTACAATAAATTGGCCTACCTCTGGTTCTAAACTGGCATGCTTGTAAACTTGCAGCACAACAGGCTGAGCTGCTCTATAGACACACCAGAAACGTTCGATGCTGAAACAGTGTTTCAAATCATTATCAGAGATATTTTTTCATAGATCTGATCTCTACCCCATGATTTAATCTCTGAACTAATTTGTATAGCTTAAAACATGTGAATGGGTTAGGCTTTTCTTGGTTAAATAATTTTTAGCAACTGTTCATAATTAAAGCCATTGGTCTTTGGACAGTTCAGGTACCAAAATATGTTACACTATCCCCCTCAGAGGGAGACAGACTTTGCAATGCCTTCTTTACCATGCAATGCCTCTACCACAATACCTTTACCACACTTTGCCATTACAATACAAAGCCTTTACCATACATGCATGTACCACACATTTGCCTTTGTCATGAATCCTTTACTATGAATATAAATGTATTAAAATGTGTATGTGTATGTTTGTGTGTGTGTGTGTGTGTATATATAATTTAGGGTTTAGGAGTGGGTAATGGTATTTGGTGGTAAGGGTGCTTTAAGGGTTTAGGGGTGAGTAGGGGCATGGGGTGGTAAGCTTTATTTACGTTCAAGGACGGGTATGAGTATTGGGTTGTGAGGGTGTTTTTAGAGTTCAGGCATAGGTGGGGGCATATGGTGGGGAAAGGTTTTTTAGGGTTTTGGGGTAATGCTATTTTTAGGTTTTAGAAGAGGGTAGACGTATGGGGTGATGAGGGTTTTTATAGAGTTTTGGGGTTGATAGGGGTTTGGGGTGGCAGGGGTGGTTTTAGAATTTATATGTGGATAGTGGTATAGGGCACCAAGGCTGTTTTAGGGTTTACGGTTGGGTAAGGGTATCAGTTGGTAAGGTTATCATTAGGGGTTAGGGGCATGTAGAGGTATAGGGAGGTAGTAAGGGTGTTTTAGGGTTTAGGTGTGGGTAGGAGTGTACAGTGGTAAGGGTATTTTTAGAGCTTAGGGGTGGGTAGGTTTATATGGTGTTAAGGGTGTTTGTGAGGGTATATAGGTGACTAGAGATGAGGGTGTTTTTAGGGTTTAGGATTGTTTAAAGGTAAAATGTGGTAACTGTGTTTTGGGGGTTTAGAGGTGTGTGTGGGTATAATGTGATAAGGGTGTTTTAGTGTTTAAGGGGTAGGTAGGAGTATATGATGGTAAGGGTGTTTTTACAGTTTTGGGTCAGGTATGGGCATAGGGTGATACAGGTATTTTTAGGGATGTGTATGAGTGTAAGGTGCTAAGGGTATTTTGAGTGTTTAGAAGTGGAAAGGGATGTAGGGTGGTTAGGGTGTGTTTAGGGGCTGGGTGTAGGTTGGTAAGGGTGTTTTTAGGGTTTAGGTGTGTGTGTGTAATGGTATAGGGTGGTAAGTTTGTTTTCAGGGTTTAGGGATTGGGAAACTTATGGGTGTAGGTGTTTTTAGAGTTTAGGGATTATAGAGGCATAGGGTGGTAATGGTGTTTTTGAGGTTTAGAGGAAGGTATGTATATTAAGGCAACAATAATTGTATGGTTTAAAAATAGGTAGGGGTATACAGTGGTGATAGTGTTGTTCGTTTTTAGGGGTGGGTATGTATATAGCATGGCAAGGGTGTTTTTAGGGTTTAGAAGTGGGTAGGGAAATAGAGTGCCAATGGTATTTTAGGGTTGAGAAGTGGGAAGGTATGTAGGGTGGTAAGGGTTTTTTTTAGAGTTTAGATATAGATAGGAGTATTTAATGGTAAGGGTTTTTCAGAGGTTAGGGGTTGGTAGATGAATAGAATCACAAGGGTGTTTTTAGGGTCTACGAATGGATACCTTTATAGGGTGGTAAAGGTGTTTTAGGTTTCAGGGGTGGGCAAAGGTACAGGGTGTTAAGAGTGTTATAGGAGTTTAGAGTCTGGTAAGTGTACAAGGTGGTAAGGAAATCTTTAGGGGCAGAGTTAAGAGCCCCTAGCACCTCCTTGCACTATATTAGCATCGCTAATGTAGCCCAATGAGGCCAAAATTGCTGCACCAAATTTAAAAGTGGCGCAATGCATGCATTGCACCACTTTGTAAACTTTTGCGCTAACATTATTTCTGCAGGTAAAGGACCGCACGTTGGATTTGCTTTCATTGAACTGCAGTGGGCAGCCAAGATTTCAAACCTACAGTCTCCAAACAAAGGCGCTTCGGCAACGACAGACACCATTCTAGCATTAAGTTTTTGTATAAATGACCAACTGAGTTAATCTATAAAGGCTACTTTAATCTGGTTCAGGAACCAGAGCGCATCTGTAAACCGAACACATAAAGGTTACATTTCTATATTCTATGAGAAGCTTAAAACGAAATAGTTTTGCCATGCATAAAAAGTAGCCTGACGAATGTTGCCATGAAAACCCTTCATTTAATTCTATCACTTTGCATTAAATGAAGACAGAAAGACGTGCAACTACAAGAGGTGGTAAATCACAACATTTCATCTCTACCTCTCCTGATCTTGAGACCTAACTCACCAGGAGTTTACTCTGACATACCAACAGTAATGTATCTGCAATGCACCACTGTTAAGGCATGTTTGATTCATACAAATAAAGAAGTCAATGTTAACATGCTCCGCACATTAAACACTTATTACATTCAATAATTAATTAAACTTGGCAGAGCAAAACAAGGAAAATTGTATCATTCCTGCAGACTAAGAACAGCAGTCGTTTAAACAACAGCTCTTTAAACCACATGCTTCATTCTGTCCTTTGGCTCCGGTATTCAACAGATTAAAAACACATACTCAGCCCACATAGGCTCAATTCAGTAGTGGATTATGCTTAGGTGGCCCTTTGCAGCTGTTTCCTATTTTTATGTTACACATAAGGGACGTGTAACAAGCGTCTAAGGCACCACTGTGCTGAATAGACTTCATAATTGCTAGAGTCTGTGTGACATAGGAGAGTAGTTCAGGTCAGAAATACAAGACATGGGGCAGTGACAGGGCCTGGCATCCCTCTCTGTCAGCCCCCTGGCTGTGAATGAGTGCATGCATGCGTGTGTTTGTTTGCACAGGTCTGGGCTCCTCCTGCAACAAGCGTCGCCTAGAGGCAGCAAGGAAAATCCTGAGCGGACGCGTCTACCTCGCGCCTTTGTGTCCACCGGCCCTGGAGTATTCTAGGAAAGAGCGAAGCCGCTCAGCCAAAAGTCCTGCACGTTAAACACTTCCCTCCTTTTCATACGCTTCATCAGATGCACGTGTTTCAGTATGACTTCAGAGTGACGGTGAAGTCACATTTTACACCTCTGGCATTCGGAAAACTCCCTCAGCTGCAGGTAGTATTAAGGAATGCAGAAATGAGTGCACGCGACGCCAGCTCACACAGGGTGAGTGGTAAACTCCGCCATTCTGCAGTTTATGGAGATTTGCTGAACTCCAAGTTTCAAGCGGAGGACAGAGTAGCCAAAACTCTGGGAACTCCACCAGCGGAGCGGAGTTTACTGCCCACCACTATGGTAAAGGTGCTTTTAGGTTTTTTGGTGGGTAGGGCCACAGGGTGGTAATTATTTTTTGGGGTTTGGGGTGGGTAGGGGTAAAACGCGGTAACGGTATTTTTAGGGTTTCGGGGTGGACAGGGTTATAGGGTAGAAAGCGTGCTGTAAGGTTTAGAGTGGGTAAGGGCTTAAGGTGGTAAATGTGTTTAGGGGTGGGTAAGAGTATAGGTTTGTTAGGATGTTTTTAGATTTTAGGGGTGGGTAGGGGTGCATATCGATAAGGATGTTTTTAGAGATTACGGTGATGTTTTGTAAGGGTTAGTGTTAGGTTCGGCTATCATGTGGGAAGAGTAATTTTTGAAAAGGGGGGTTGAGAGGATCCCCCCGTTAAGAAAATCATGCAACTTAAAAAAAAAAAAATCTTTTTCAATGCCATGTTTGGGGGTGTAAGAAAACAGGGCTTTTGCAGATGTTTCCCCACTTTTTGCCCCCATGTGGACTATTAGATGATCTGATTGTGCCCTGGGTTCTGGTACCCAGGCTCAGCGCCATTGCTCTGTTCAAAAGGTATATGGTAGTTAGGGGTACTTACAATTGGTCCAGACAGCCTACCTAAGATCCTAACATATGCCCTAACATATGGTAGGTGTTAGACTTGGCAGCCTTGGTGTGGTCTCCCCTAACATTTTAGCAAGGCAAATAAGGCAAAGATTCCCGTTGGGAGCAGGTAGAAATATTGAGTTTAGGGTCTCTGAACTCACAATTTAAAAATGCATTTCTTTGTAAAGGTTGTTTATAGACTGCATGTTTGAAAATGCCACTTTTAGAAAGAAGGCATTTTCTTGCTTAAACCATTCTGTGACGTTGCCTGTTTGGGGATTCCCTGTCTGGATCAGTTTGAAATTTGGGTTATTTGCAACTCTCCTGTATACAGTGACACAAAGGGAGCTGGGGGTGTAGCCTGCATATCCTGATGAGCCATCTGTGCCAGGAAGGAGGGGATGAGTGATCACTCACACCTGAGAGGGCCTTGCCTGCCCTCACACAATGTAGTCTCCAACCTCCTGGTGTGTCTGGGGCCTGGCCTGGGCAAGGCAGGCTCTTACAAACAAGAAAGACTTTCCTTCCCGCTTTTGATGCCCTGAAGGCTGACACATGCACAGCACCTGTGTTGAAGTCACTTGACTAATCCATGGAACTTGTTGTGCAAACAGATGCCTCAGAGCATGGTACAGGAACAGTACTCTCACAGCCTAATGAAGAGTACCTAAATCAACCTGTAGCCGTCATTAGTAGGAGGTTACTTCCCAGGGATCGTAGGTGGAGTGCAATAGAGTGTGAAGCTTTTGCTGTGGTCTGGTCACTGAAGAAGCTAAGACCCTACTTGTTTGGGACTCACTTCGGGGGTTCAGACCGACCAAAGACCCCTCAGATGGTTAATGCAGATCAGGGGTGAGAATCCAAAACTGATGAGGTGGTCTATTTCTCTACAGGAGATGGACTTTATGGTGAAACTCTGCCCTGGCATTGAACACGTCAATGTTGATGGTCCGTCCAGATTCTTCTGCCTTAGTTATGAGAACTCCCATGAAGTTTGGTAGTTGCTCCTCACTTTCAGCTGGGAGGGACATGTGTTACACTTGGCAGCCTGGGCATGCTCTCTCCTAACTTTGTGCCCCTGTTTCCCAGGTTGTTGATGTGTACTGGACTCTGTTTTTGGTGTTTTAATACTCTGGGCACCTTACCACTGCTATCCAGTGCTAAAGTGCAAGTGCTCCTGTGTAAAATGTATATGTAATTGGCTTTCCATGATTGGCATATTTGGTTTACTAGTAATTCTCTAGTATAGTGCATTAGAGGTGCCGAGGGACTGTAAATTAAATGCTACTAAGGGGGTTGTAGCACTGGCTGTGCCACCCACATGAGTAGTGTTGGCTGTGCAATGTGCGCCTGCTCCAGTTAATGGCACGTTTTCAAAGTTTTCAATGTACTGCAAACCGAACACACAAGATGTGTTTCCTTTCACCCACTCAGTCATCTCCTAATACTTCACTTCACTCCTTTATTCTTCCCTAATTTCTTCAGTCCCAGCCTACCAAACAAATTGAAAAATCCATTCTTGGCATGTGCAACATTTTTATGGCCATGTGAAGTGTTTCTAAAAATATATTTCATGGTTTCCCATAACAGAATTATTTTATGCCTGTCCACATTTTTCCTTTTAGACTTTCATATATACAGTGACTGAATAAGTCAAAGCTTAGGCACTGATGAATTGTTGATCAGTCACACCCCTCTCTTCTATAGCAAATGCTTTCTCTACCCAGTTAATCCCTTTCTGCAGTAGAATAAGCTGAGTTTCCTTTACTTACTGCCCAGCGAATGAATTTCTTGTAAAGAATTTGTGGTGGTGGGAGTAGCCAGTGAGTAATGTGGGACTAGTAAGTGCCTGATTTGATTTTAAGTTTGGTGTAAGGGATTGTCTGCAACAAACATGCCAAATACAATCTATATAGCCCGTCCCTTTCCCTATAGTGAAGTGCATTGTTTTCCCCACCATCTACTTAAGGCAGACAGGATAATATATCCACATTTTATACGTGACATGTATGACGTATCTTATTTATTCATCTGCCTCTTTGGCGTCAGGGTAGAAACTAAGTGAAAGACATTAGGGAAAGAGTAGGGGCATTGGAATTAAAGACAGATCATTTTCAATTATAGCTACCCCCGCTGCAGACAGTAACAAAGACCTCAATGCTCTGGCTAGCATGCCCCAATTAATTTGTCACAACAACTTGTAACCCATAGTGCATACTTCCTTACTCATAAATGAGAGGTAATTCAGTTTTCCTTTTCCATTAAAAGTGTCTGTTTAGTTATTAGAAAAGCATTTCAAAGAAAAAAATGAAATCACTGTTTTTTAAATCTGGTGTTACTCTGCCTTAACTCTTTTGTCAGTGCTTTTTATGTGTGGCATGTGTGGGTAAACATATAAAATTGGCCCTGTGACTCTTCTAATAATAAAAATCACATAAAATCCCAATGTCCTTAGGGTACCTGCAATGTACTGCTAGTGTACTATGCCACCCACTATTTACTTTTGAATAGGAGGTAGTGGCTTGTCTGTGGTGGCAGAGACTGGAGGACATCCAGGCCGCATACCATTGTCTGGTGATCCTGGAGAAGGAAGGTGGTGAAAAAGCTGCCTCTGTCCCAGGACTCAGCTCTGCAGCATGCCAGTCCCAGCCTCCAGCCTCTCAACCACTACATTGCAGGCACCTCCGCCAGCAGTGAGAGTACCTGACTGCACCTGCTGCCACCCTCTCCTGCTCTGACAGGGCATTGCTCCACCGGATCCTGCAGTGGATGGACCGGATGGAGAGTGAACCAGTTCCGGACCCATATAGACAGTGTCCTCTCCTAAGACCTTTTTTAAGTTTTTGTTTTGGTGAGAGGGACTTGTTGTGAGCAGAGAGGGGAGAGAGGGAGTTGGGATTGGGTTTCACATTGGACTTTTCATTTGACTTTTTGGGGACAGGGTTATTCACTTGGGGAGAGAGTGGGCCTGTTGCGGGTGGAAAGGTTGGTTTTATTGCTAAAAATAAAAAAAGTGGATCATTTATTTTCTTTATTTATACCTCAAGGGTTTACTTTGGTGTTTTAGTTTGCACTGCTGTCTTTTAGTTTAGCCTGCTTTTTAAATCTGCTAAAAAAAATGCATGCCATTTATTTATACCCATGCTGTATTGCCTTCTGCAACCATATTAACAACTAGGGATGGTTACCTTTGCCTATTTTGCCTACAAAAACCTAAATGCAAACAGACAACATTTTCTTCAGTAGGAGTTAATTACTAACTAAACAAGTTCACTTCAACCTACAGTTCTTCTCTAACCTGAATAGATGAAGTGAGGGAGTATTTAAGGCGGGTAATAGTAGAAGTAGTAGTAGCAGGCTAGCGCACAGGGAAGCCGGAAGGTTCCACACCCACCTATGTAAACTACAAATGCAGGATTAATCAAAGAGTTATCCATCACTGTAAACTAACAATATCAACTTCTTGTGAGCAATGGTTGGGAGGTAGCATTTAATCATTAAAATTAGGAAATGAAATCATGGAGTCAGGAGAAGTGGGCTCAGAGTCAAGAGTGGTTGGACAAGGTTAGGCGTTTAACCAACACATAACACAAGGCATGAATGATGATGCTGATGGGGCCGATGTGGAAAATTGCTCATGTAACAGAAGGTCATGTAGTGAGTTTGTGTCCATTTCACCACATCCGCTCCAACAAGTGTGTGATCCTTTTATGGTGTAAAATTAAGTCACACCTTCATAAATCACACAGCTCAGGGGAATATTTTGCTTTCCTTCTCTTATCTTATGACCAAGCTTACAAAACTTCTCTGGAATGCACTTCTTAATTTAAAGAAGACATTTATTGTTATTATTACTTCACCACGAGGTTCTTGAAAGACGAAATTAGTAGGTTGGAAGTACACATTTAAAAGTAGTCGATGCAATGAAAGCAAAATATATCAAAGTACTTCTCAGTTGCAATGTACACAGCAAATACATGTGATTATATTATAGCATAACTTCAAAGCAAAGCATAAAAGTCAAAATTGCATCACTGTAGGGCCTATCACTTCACTTCATCTTTCTAAGGTCTTCAAGTTGATGACTCCGGTTCAACTGCGAGAAAGAGATTTTCCACCCAAACGGGAGACAGGCAACTGATGTCCTTTCCTGTCTGAAGTCAAGATATTTCTCCCCCTTGCTGTTGTCCAGGGCCATCGTTAAAAGCAAATTCAATGTGGGAACCGAATAAACTTGGAGAGTGGCCAATTATCCAAACTTCACTCGCTCCCAGACTGGATTGAGAGGTAAACACAACATCTACGCTCTCTTATCAGCTAGGGTTTGGTGTGAAAAACACAGCTTGGTCTATCATGTGGAAAAACACAGCTTGGAAACACACAGCTCATCTGCAATGTCTCAACTGCAATGTCTAACTTCACGTTAAAGCCAATAGTTCAGCTAACCTAAATACCAAATGTAATGTCTAATGCCATGTTAAAGCCAATAGGCAGCTAAACTGAATACAGAATGTAAGGGCTAATACCATGTTAAAGCCAATAGGCAGCTAACCCAAATACCAAATGTAATGTCTGATGTCATGTTAAAGCCAATAGGCAGCTAACCTAAATACAACCTGTAATAATGTGCTACTGGTGAACATTGAGCAACTAATATGTGCAGTGGTGAAACACAAAGTCATTGGTCAAACACAATTAATAGCATCACGGGGAAGAAGCTTAGGAGCTCAATAAAGGGATGGGAAAGGATATTTGGGGAATGGTGTGACCAAGACAAATAGTACACAAAAGAAACCACAATAATATTCAGTGGATGCAGAACAGCACACCATTTTCAATCTGTTGTGGAAGGAAACATTGAAGGGATAAGTATGACATAGTTCAGGTAAATGCATTCCAAACACCCACAATAGTATATCTCTAAATGCTATGTCTACAAATTTTGGAGGATTGAATTTAACCCACCCAGCTCTAAAAAGTATGATTGTTAAAAGGGAAGTAATACTGGACTGTCAATTTGGGCAGTGCATTGCCATTCTTCTTGGAATGTCTGTCACTTTTGGGTGCCTGGCTGAACCTGTCCAGTAGGAGTCTTGAGCTTTCACCAAGTTTTGTTCATGCAGGAGAGGACGAGGAGAAGGCCTTTGTATGAAAAAAACAACAGTAACTGTATCATAGATTAATAGAGAAAGACAAAAGGAAGCAAGGTAAGCTTCACGAGGAGTCAGTTACGTACCAAGAAGACTCAAAGGCAGAGTAAGAATATAAGAGAAGTATGATGTTTGAGCTACATATGCAGCGAACACATACTCAGCAGCATTTCTCAACAACGCACCTCTCTCCAGTCGTCAGAGCTGAGGGAGTACTAGGCCTCAGGGTCTTCACCATCATCATGATTTCTCTTTGAGCTCAATAACTTTCTCCTTGTAGCTGTTGAGGTAGTCCTGCCCTGAGTCCTTCCATCCTACTCCTCCTGATTCTGAGGAGCTCCATCACAGTCCCAAACCGAGTGAGGTAGACCTGTGCAGACAAGTGCACTGCTGTTAAGGAACACAGAGAGAAACAGAACTAGAGTATTTTGTGTAGATTTTTGTTTGGTAACTAAAGTGACCGGTCTGATCTGAGGAACCGGAAAAAAGGTGTGGACCATGCAGGTTAATTTCACTAAGTTTGAAAGACCAATCACTTTCAGAGAAAAGTAATCACCCATCAACCCCTAAACAGTGCAAATCATCAAAATCAAGTTTAGAAATTGTTGAACTGAACTCCCTCCCTCACTGTCAGCCAACACATACATCATCAATCATCACTCAAAATCACTCAATATATCACCGCATAGAAAGAAAAAAGAAAGAAAGAACGAAAGAATGAAGGAAAGAAAGAAAGAAAGAAGAAAAGAAAGAAAGAAAGAAAGGGGTTCAAGGAGAAATAATTAAAAAGTTATATGGTGGCACTGGCATACTCAGTCTGGGAAGTAGAGTTTGTCCTCAAACTCAGGTGGTTCACCCAGAAGTTGGTCAGCAAACACATTTGATTCTGACCAATCATCCTCTTCCTCCTCCTGTGGAGTTTTGGGAACAGTGTAATCAGGTGGTGTAAAACGCTGATGCATTTTAATCATGGTTAATCTCTCCACATTTTGAGACAAGAGACTGGGCCTTCTCACTGTAACAACTGCACCAGCTGCACTGAATACACATTCAGCAACCCCTCTGGCTACAGGACAAGCCAGATACTTTATTTCCATTTATGGGTTTTGGTGCAATGTTCCATACTAACACACCAATGGTTTTGATCCACATACACCTCTTTTGGATTATCCAGATACTCCTGGAACACCCTCTGAAGTCTCATTGGTGTTTGCACTTGCTCAACCTCTTTTGCCTTCGCCTCTGCACTGGCCTTCAGACCTGCCACTTGTAACCAGGCCAATCAGAGGGTTGAGTCTGATTCTTCTGATGCTATTGTCGCTTGTGTTTTTATTGCTGTCAGACAAGACTGCCCTCTCTGGAAGTTGAAGGCCAGGAGAACTGCGGAATGGGACTCTAAGTCCCAGCTATTCTTCTAGTTCTCCGACTTGCTCAACAATCTACCTCTTGTATTTTGAAACACCCCCTTCAGAAAAGGAAATGAAAGAGGAACACATTTTTTGTAGCATGGATCAAATAGGGTGGCATAGATGTACTCTTGGATAAGACAATTACATTTTGCAGCCTTGCATAACAAGCCAAGCAAAGGATTAACCTCTCAGCCAAGACAGGTGCTTCTGGGTTTTCTTTCACACCTGTGGCTGTAAACCTTTGAGACACCTTCTTTAGGTGCTTCTGTAGCAGATGTAAAAATGGAATAGCCTGGCCCATCATACCTTCCTCTTTGCAAACTTCCCACGTGAAAACCTCAAAAGAGAGTAGAATCTGTGTCAGGCATTTTACTAGGCACTAATTGTCTGCATCCAAGTTCGTAGCTTTTGCAATTGCTTCCTATCCTTGATTAACAACATATTCATGGATATGTCTGTACTGCTCGAACAGATGTTGAAACATATAATAGGTTGTGTTTGAATGTGTGGGCACCTCTTTTGTCAGGGCTTTAACTGGTACTCTGTTACCACACTAAATAATATGCAACTGCTTCTGAGCATGTCTGAAATGAATGCAGATTCATCTGCAGGTGGTCAGTATGTTGCTGACTATGTCTTCTTTCTTGAAAAACTCTTGCACAACCAAGTTGATACAGTGCGCCAAACACAGGACCCTGAAAAGGCCACCACCTTGACTTTGTTACTTCCTTTGTCTGTGGCAACAAATCCAGTTCAGAGATCTCTAGGTTGCAGCCAGTTAGACACCTTGCTATTAAATTTGTTGAAGATGTTTGCAGTGCTATGTGATTTCTAATTGGCAAACATGGCTACAGTTGCATGCCCCCAAGTGCTTTTAAAGATTTCTTCATGGCCAAAACCTGTAGCTAGCTTTTGCTTCACTCCCGCAAAAGAGATACAGTGTGCAGTGATGTACATGTGATCATAGCCTGACAACCGATTCACATATCTTTCGTTTGGTGGGTAGTATGAACAGCACTTTGCTGAAAACCTTGTACAACCAATTGCAGCAAATCATGATGCAGTGCTGGAACAGCAACTCTGGCAAAATAAGACTGACTTGGAACCTTCATTTTTGGGTAGATGGCTGTACCAACCTCTAAGAATCCCACTCCTACCACAAAAGAAAAATAGAGGAGGTCCAGAACTAACATTTTTGCCAGGTTCCCATTGAACAAACATGCCTTTGGTAGTTGCAGTCGTAGGGCCCCTCCTCCCTAAATATGCCCATAATTGTACCCTGGATTTTTTTCATTTGTGGGGCTACTAACGCAGGTGTGTTTTGAGATGTAGGTGGTGGTAGACTCAATGTGTGATGTGGTGCAGTCACAAAATGCCTTTGTGTCTCGTCTGACTGTGAGTCTTCCTGTGCCATTGTGAGGTCACTGAGGTGACAGATTTTGGTGCACTGCTGGGGACAGGGCTGTTTTGTGTGAGGGTGACACCCTCTTCTTCCTCCTCACCTTCCATCATCATTTGCCCAGTTGTAGCTGATGTTTCCTGGCTCTGCTCACCTTCACCACTGCAACCATTTTCACTCACTTTTTTAAGGTGTTCCTCCCACCGGAATGCATGATGTTTTTTCATATGGGTCTTCTGGCCTCCAGTACCATATTGTGAACCATGCTTACCTCGAGGAACACTCCTGTGGCAAATAGTTCATATCACAATTTCTTCTCCTGTTTACTAATCGTAAAAAGGTCCCAAACTGGGGAGGAGTACTTTCTTATTGGGCCACTGTCAATGCCTGTAGAAGAATTAGACGTTGGTGGGTGTGTTGATTGCTCTTTGCCTTGCATACATCTACTGTAGTAGGGATTGATAAAGGTCTCTGCTACGGTCTTACAAATATGGGAGCTAGCAGTGCTGCCTGTGCCACATACCTAGGAGCAGTTTGGATAGTAATGTTGTATTCCTCTGTGCCAGCTTCTACAATGACTGATTGGTCATCATCATCATCCTCCTCATCCATGATTCTAAGGCTTTCTGGAACTCATATTTTCCTTTGTATCTCCTGGCATCTCCTGGACTTGGCAGGGCCCACTCTATGTCCCTGTCATCGTCATCAGAAGTGATGTTTGGAGAAGATAGTAGAGTAGTACCCATCCTTTTTCTTGCTGGAGAACTGGGAGCCATTAATTCTAAAAGAGGAGGTCCTTGTTCAGCAGTACGCTTGACCTCCTGTTCTGCTCCATCTTAGGGAAGATCTACTATTGCTGGCTGTGGCTGCTATCCACTTTGCTCTGTTTCCTGAAATTATTGGGCACTACTTTTGTGAAAGCTACAAATCCAATTCAACATCACTGGTTGTCGGTGTTGCTATAATTGCAGTGGTTTCCTCACTAATAGACCTGCTCTTGGGCTTAGGTTGGGGTGGTACTGCTGATGCAAGAGTGCTGGAGCATGGCGGCATGGCAAACGAACTCATGCAAGCCTATGGGAAAGGGACACTGGCGGGATGGACAAAATAGCTGCCAGTAATATGATCAAACAAAAACAACGAGGAGCAAGTAGGTATGGGGAACATAGAAAGAGCATGTGCAAGCTTGTGGTAAAGGAACTCTGCCTGCATGCACAAAATGGTTGTCTGCCACATGGTAAAACAACAACAAGGAGCAAGGAAGCATGTCAAACAAAGAAAACATGGAACTCTATGGCAACGGGACACTGAATGGACAAATTGGCCACCATTCACATAGTCAAACAACAGCAAGGAGGTATGAGGAACAAAGAAAGAACACATGCAATCCTATGACAAAGGAAAGCTGGCTGCATTTACGAAATGGCCGTCAGCCACATGCCAGGAGCAAGAAGGGACGAGGAACCAAGAAGGAACACATGCAAGCCTATGGAAAAGAACACTGACTGCATGCACAAAATGGCTGCCAGCAACATGATAAAACAACAAGGTGCATGAAAGCATGGTAAATAAAGAACACATACAAGCCTATGGCAAAGGAAAACTGTCTAGATGGACAAAATGGTTGCCAGTCACATAGTGAAATGACAGGGACCAAGGAGAACTTAGAAGTACACATGTAAACCTATAATAAAGACACCCTGATGGATGCAGAAAATGGCTGCCAGGCACATGGTCAAACAACAACTGCGAACAAAGAGGAATGGAGAACAAATGAAAGCCTATTGATATAGACTACACAAAATGGCCCCTGGCCACGTATCATGGGGATCAAAGACAAATGAAGAATGATGGCAAACACAGATACACACACACATACGTTGGCCACAAAGAGTCACAGTGGTAACAATGAAGAAAATACTAACCTTAATACAGCAATGCAAAACATGAAAATTAACTGAGCCGCATGCCATCAAATATTACCACACAACTTATACACATTGCAAAAAAATGGAATGCAAAAAATGGCCAACATTTGGAACTTAATTCAATGCCACCCCTGCCCTAAATTAAGTTTTGAAAATATATACCACTGAAATATTTCTTTCATGCACTGATGACTACTTGTACTGGACCTACTACCTAGGTGGCCCTTTGGAAATATAAGCCGCATAGTAAAATAATATTGCAAATGTTACAAACATGTAGAAAAGAACAGGTACTGAGCTGTGCAACAATTTTCCTTCACCAAAGATGAAAAATCAATTAAACTCAAAATAAATAATTAGGCCCATATATAACTCCAGGCCAGTCACCACTATAAATCTTTAAAATCAAACTAAAGTGCAAAGAAATAGTGATGCATGCCCAAGCAAGCAAACAACACCCTTATTCAATATTATTGGAACTTTCTTGTGTGATTTCACAAAAACAAAGTCCTTAAGGCCAAAGGTATCTCCAGGAGACAAAGAGAATGATTCTTCCACCTTGAAATCCAAGTGAAAAGTGACCAGGAGGTGGATAAAGCACTGGGAAGGAACCTGCTGGACAGTAACAGGAAGTGGGAGTCTCTGGGGCACTTCCTTACTGAACAAAATGACTTATCAATCTAAAAAACAACTTGAAGGGTCCATTGGAGAAAAGAATCCTCTAAAAAAGACTTTTTTACTAGATTTAAATGTATCTGGAGTAGAAGATCTACTCCAGGTGCATTCACTCTTGTGAGTGGGACAGTTTTCACTGCTGTTGTGGCTGGAAGCAGCTCAAATAAATGCAAAGTCTCCCACATGCGGCTGGAAACAGTGCAATTGAATGCAAAGACTTGCGCAGGTTAGTGACCTGGGAGTATCCTGACACTCATGAGTGCCTAAGCCCAACCTCATACATGCAAATGAACTCCATTCTGTGCCGGATTGCATAATTCATGAACTTTGTGCTACTCCACGTAGTGCCAAGTGCCCAAGTTCCACAAACTCCTCCGGTGGAATGTATTTCTACGTCCTAGCCTAGGATCTACAAAGGTTAAGCGGAGTCTGTAGAAAATATCCAGTGGAAGCATGGCTAAAGTAGAATGTAAAGCATTCTAATAGTTAGATTGTGCTGAAAACCAGCCTGTCTCCCCAAGTCTATTAAAACATACACCACAAAATCCCCTCTAAACATTGTTGATCAAATCAAATCCAGCCGACCCTCCTCACCATGGTAATGTGTTGGGCTTGGTAAACACCCCGCTCATTGTGTCTATCCAACCAATGTATATCTGTGTTTCTTTATTGATGACAGTTTTCTAGCAGCCCCTCCTTTAACAGAGGTGCATTCCCTATCACTACAGCATAAAGTTTAGCTTCAGGCTGAAGATTGATGCAAACATTGGTAAGTATATTGCCTGGGCAAGGAGACTTTTTTGTGAGGCTTCCCATACCTATTTCACAAGAAGGAGCTTGTTTTGAGGGCATGACATCACTTTCTAAGGGAGGCTGATGGAAGCCTAATTATTAGATGCAGACAAGACTTCAGAACTATTTACTTAGGGTCCCCTCTACCAAGTTATGAAGATGGCTGCATTATCCTCTGAGGATAAGCCTTCCTCAATACACCTTGACCACTATTATAGCTCCCCCTTTATTACTTACTTGTCTGGAGCGCTCCTCAATCTAGGCAGACATTTCTGTAAGTGCAAGTTCAATTCTACATTCAATTAACAATTTCTTGATTAGTCGGTCAACTTTGTTGAGCTAAGTGTCCAATTATTGTTCAATCTGTTTCCCTTCTCATTTGTTGGACCTCCCCCCTTAGCGACTGACAGAGCAAAAAGTTCCTACTTCGGAGGAGCCACCTATTGTTCTTGCTCTTACATGCCTGGGGCTCAGGCTCTAGTGCCATGTCATCAATATCAGGGCTATTGTAATTTATAGTGTGATGAATATCAGCCTGAACAGAAGCACAGTTATTCCATTTGAATGAGCGACAGTACTGAAGAACACAAGTACGTTGTCATTTCAACAGAGTAACTACTAGGAACCACGAGGACATCAGAATTATGATGCAAGATATGCAAGCCTAGTTCCTTCTCAATTTTAATGATTTACTCACTGAGGACTCCCACTGTTGAGGTCAAAAAGTTCATTATTGTAGAGTTACTATGGGTGCCATTTGTCATTGGTTTAGAGGTAGCAGACCTCAGTTAGGGTCTCATTAGAAGTTTGGTGGTCCCACCGCAGGACTGCCAATCTCACGTGGAGGACGCCACCACCATGGTGGCGATGTCCCCCCAAGCGTATTACAATGTTCCCTCCAGGCAATTGATGATACGTGTTCCCGCCAATCAGTCCGGTGGGAACAGTGCTATGACATGGCCCCCAGCACACCCTTAGAACCAGCCTTGCCATGGTGGGGTGACTGCCATGAAAACGCTGAAAGTAAGGGGAGGTGAAATCAGCCAGGCTCAGCGCCGCCCTGGCTGATTACAACTCCGACCGCCATCACCATGTCGGGATCCATGTTCCCAGCAGGTCATAATGTGGTGGTCGGACCGCCACAGTTGTGGGGGTCTGAACGTCACCGTTACACTCATAATGAGGCCCTTAGAGTTCAGAGACACCAAGACCGGGGTGGTCTGGCCTAGACTCCTTCTGGCATGGAGGGGACAGACGGGACTGCGTTTGCAAGAATCAGCCCAAGGTACTTCCCTTGCACATCCAGTGATTGAGAGCATCAAGAGGCGCTGTGTGAACAAATGCCCCCTCCTCCTATAATGATGGTCAGACTTTGATTCTGGGCTTTGTGTCCAAGGTCTTGCAGTATCAATGAGCAAACAGTGTGTCACACACTAAAGGGCACCAAGTTGCGCTATATAAGCAAAGTCATCTCCTGCAATAATGAGTGCAAAATAGGATTCTGGTCTTTGTGGTTCAGGTCCTTGCAGCAGCATGCAACAAACAATGCATCCTGGTGTAGGGGTTACTGGGAGGCCTGCTTTGCTGGAGGGTACTTGGAAATTTCAGTTAATAAGGATTACTGAAGTACCCAGATGCAGTGATTACAGAGCATCTCTCTCTCCTAAGGCTTAGAAGATCCCTGGTTATTCACTTACAATCGTGGTGGTACAGAGTCTATCCTAGAGTCGACCAACGTCGACAATGGGCAATACGAGAGCTGTCATAACCTCAGAGGTGGTGGTCGCTCACCATTCTTTCTTGCAGCTGTGCCGAGTCAGAATCACGCAGCAAGTGACGCCATCTGGTTCTGACATTGACAAGTATTAATTTGTTTGTGCATACATTACTGATATCCATATGACAGTTTCCATAAAAATGAGAAAAATCCTAACTTGTGCATTGAAGGGACTACAACTTTCATTCAAAAGAGAGAACATCTAAGCAAAATACATGCTGTTCTACCTACCTCAATATATTTTTCCTAAAGCTCACACACAGAACAACTGAGTAATGCCTGCTTTATTACAACAAGGGTCTCTGACTATGTGTGCAACTTTAATGAATCCCATATGCATTCTGAAAATATGATTTTGCAAGCAAGGGAGACAGGGTATAGTAGTTCCATATTTAAAATTCGCTAGAGACTCCATAATGTTCACTACACCTGAGATCTGACCCACAGATGTCAGGGGATCACATTCTGAAAGCAATAAATGCACCAGCAGAGAAGATACAGATCTCAGGGCATTAGACACACATTCTAAACAACAGACGATGTAGACCCTGTGAGCGCCAAAACAATCACGTGACCCTGGGTGAGTAAAATACACAAAAGAATTGCCAGCGAAACATGGAGGTTAAATAACCATAATTATAAAGAAAATCATACTTGTGATAGGAATAGCTGTTGAGAATTTTAGTAGTAGTAAACGTTGCAGTAATTCTAATTGTACTGGTTTTTGTAGAAGTTGTCATCTTCGTTTTTTTATGCAAAACATCCCATAGTGCCAATCAATATATTTATAGTTATACATCTCAAAAGACAAATCTAGTACTCAATGCCCGCAAATAGTCTCATAGCCAATATAAGTTGTAATTAGTTAGATATTCATACATTCATATAATAAATATAGTTCTCGCCAACCATTGACACGTTTAATTTAAAATGTATTCAAACGGTTTCATAACTAATTTATTTCTCTATATTTTCATGTATTTCCTTAATTATTAACCTATTTTTTATTGAGTATATGTTTGCATTTGCAGAGGGAGTCCGATTCTAGCTGAGAAGGAAAAAGGGACCTGTCTAATTGTCTAGGATGTAAATCACATTCATAAGGTGGAATCAGTTGGCAGTGTAAGACAAATGTGTCTTCTGGTGATGGGCAGGAGGCCTAAGCAGATAAATGATGAATGAGTTGAAAGAGGTGCTCCTGGAAGTGACAAGTAGCTAAGTACTGAGCACAAAACATACAAGCATTTGCATTGCAACCGGTCTCCCGTTTGCTTGACCTAGAGCATTGTAAACTCATAACCAGACTTTTCTTGCCACATAAATTGAAAATGAAAATAAAACAGTTTCACATAACTAACTGGACTTTTCTTGCCATATAAACTGAAAAGTAAAAGTTTCACATAAGTGAGCTGACGGTCGCCACCAGTGCAAAGCAGACACACAAAGGGAAATAAAAGTTCACTCGGAGTGAAACCTATCAGCAAAAGTGCAATTATCCATGTAACCGGTAAAAATGCAATTATCTACGTAACTGGCAAAAGTGCAATTAACTAAGTAACAGGGTCGATGTCATGCAGAGCACTTGACTCCTACCCAGCAAGATCGCACGGCGAAAAAAGTGAAAACGTAGTCCAGAAACTGGATGGAAAATGTGGAGCCTTGTATGTTTTCAGTACTTGGTCGCTACGCTCGAGGAGGGCTTGTCATCGGAAAGGCATGACTTATGCATGCCTTTCACTAATGTAAGCAAGCCGATTTTAAAAGGCAAGCTTACGAACCAATGAAAGAAACTGACGTGACATGGATGTGGTTTGAAGCCCAAAGAGAGATTACAACACGCTTGCGCTTGCCCATAAAAAAAATGGGTTTCCTTGTTCTTATTTGCGCTCATTTCGACCTTAATTTTGCTGTTGCAGAGGCCTTTTGAAATGGCACGTTTGTAGGTCTTGCCTAGCAGCGTGCATGCGCTATGGCTCCGAAAAGTTTTAAATACAGTAACGGGCTTGGAGCCGTCCTTTAGTTTCCATTGGTTTGCTCCATCTTCACTCTTCCTTACTGCCTTTTAATAGGCCAGTATAGGCCATGCGTCAGCTCCATTCCTTCAAGTGGTGCATGGATGAAGCACAGATTAATTAAACTTAATTAGTGCCTGTCTCCTGCTCGTGCTGTGCTTCAGCCACTATTTGGTTTACTGTTGCCACCTTGTTTCCTATTCACCTTTCATTGCTTACCCATTGTTGTTTGCCTCCCCTTTCCCTTCTCACATCATTGCTGCTACCACCTCCAACAGAGAATGCTTTGGGGCTATGCTTCATCCCTGTGGGGTCCATTTTAGAGAGTTTTTGTATCATTTAATTTTTGTAGCCTACACTTCGGCTGGTCAGATTGAAAGATGACAATATTTTGTACATAATTGTTGGCATCAAAAACAATCCACTGAGGCATGTTCCTCGATCTCTGTGTGCTGCATTCAGCACAAATAGAAAGAGGAAAAAACAAGGAGAAATTGAGATATTTCTCCTTGTTACGCCTCCCCTGGGGAGGTGAGCAGTTTTGACTCATTCCCAGGTTTACAGGTCCTTTAAATCTGGTAATACGTCAGAACACTTGGGTGTTGCGTGGGAAAACACACCACAATGCCTATGGAAAGACCCTGATGCACTGTAAGACAACGCTGTGACTTGCATTGCATTGCCTTACACCATATCTATGAGGCCACGCAAAGACCGCTGGTACTGTGATAATTTTTTTCTGAATTGTTTCTCATTTCAGGTTGCACAGATCTGTAGCACTTTACAGCTCTTTACGTAACTTGACATTCAGTTTTATTAAAATACTCGCTTCCACCCCCAAGCCGCTTTTTGTTACAATATTGCACAACAGTACAATTTTACTTTATAAAAAGCACTATTACACTGTCAATACTGACTGCGTTATAGCGCTTTTTTTAAACTTTAAGCATGTCTAAAACACATTTGCCAATGATTGTGAGCTCTCTGGAATGCCAGGCCATAAAATAAATGCGTGAATTTACATAATGACAAAATGCCTGGGTTTTTTTTTGTGTTTTTTTCTCTCTGATTTGATGTAACCACCTTGTCCAAAAAATTACCAGTATCCTTAAATTCCATGAAATAGAGAATTATGAATTTTCACCAAATGCGTTATGAAGGTTTTATCTTTTTTTAAAACAGATTCTGCGCTCCTAAACATCGAGTCGGCCTAGCATGGCCTACCTATCCTCTGGCATTTAAATGTCCCACTTACTTTTGTGCATAGTGATTGCATAGTCCCTTGTCTTCAACTAATGCCTCCTCGCCATGTCATAAAAACATCAGATCTGCATACTGCACAATCTGTGGTGTCATAAAACCTCAGATCTGCATACTGCACATTCTGTGGTGTCATAAAAACCTCAGATCTGCATACTGCACAATCTGTCATAAAACCTCATATCTGCATACTGCACAATCTGTCTTAAAACCTCATATCTGCATACTGCACAATCTGTGCTGTCAAAAACACCTCAGCTCTGCATACTGCACATTCTGTGGTGTCATAAAACCTCAGATCTGCATGCTGCACATTCTGATTTTAGAGGAGTTGTGATTTTTTCCAATTTCCTTACCTATTAGGAAAGTGATTGAGCATGATCTCTCAATTATCACTTTCATGTTGTTTTTAATCTTGGTCTAATCCTTTCACTTACTAATAAATTAAATGGTGATGCTCACCGAGGTTTAGAACCAATTTTAATTTTTCCTCTCCTGTTCAATTAGTGTCTGCTCATAGGCACCACCCACTAGTACACTCTACCATGGCAGTCACTAAAAGATCGCCGGCAAAGAGCCCCCTCACGGGGAGGCCATCAGACATTGCAGTGCCGGTCTGACGAGGAGCACCCCCGATGATGAAGCATGACATCCGACAGGATGTGTGAGGGCTCTTGCTCCTAAACATATAGGTTCCCTTTAAACCTTTTTTGGAACAGTGTACTCATTGTTTTGTTAGCACATTCTGATGTGTCATAATACCTCAGATCTGCATACTTCACATTCTGTGGTGTCATAAAATCTCAGCTTTGCATACTGCATATTCTGATGTGTCATAACACCTCAGATCGGCATACTGCACAATCTGTCATAAAACCTCAGATCTGCATACCGCACAATCTGTGGTGATCTATGTGATTACACAGATGACACCACTCTCGGCAGGGCACGCATCCAAATGTGACTCCTTAGATGTCTGTTTTATTTTTATTGTGTGACTGTCGTGGGTTAGGCACCAAGGTTTGCAAGCTAAAAATGATTTAATTTCTTACCTCTGTCTTCTGCTATCTCCCAGCCCTCTAAGATCGCGGGGCTGTCAGCTTACCCCAAGCCCTGAGAGTGACTTTCATTTTTCAGGTAGTAGTGAACAGAAGGCTGGGACGTGTAGTTTTAATTTTCACCCTATAGATATGGGGCTACTTTTCCCTTTATGTTTAGAGCTGATGGCGTATGTACACAAGACAACCACATGATGTTTACAGCACTAAATAACAACGACTCACTCTGAAGTATAAATGTTAAGGGCCATATTTATGATCCCAGTTGCTTCAAACTTGCACCATGCACTGCGGTGCATGTACGACGCCTCTCAAAAAAAGGATTTATGAAGCCACACAAGGCCACCTTGTGTTGCCCTGAGTTGCTTCTTAAATCTAGAGTAAAGCAAAGAAGGGTAAATCAATGCACTGTGTTACTCTTCCCTAAGAAGGCATTCCACAGGTGTGGCATGGATGTTCCCAATCAACATCCACCGATTTTGATGCATTCCTAGATTTACCAGAAGTTGTATACCTGGGAATGCACCAAAAACCTACAGCTTCCCAGGTGAGGTGTAAAGAGGGGGAATATCTTTTTTTCTCCTTGTTTTTTTCTTTTTCTATGTGTGTTGCATTTTGCAGCACATATCGAAAAAAATGATTGTTCTTGTGCAGGAAGGTGCCCCCTGGGTCCTCATTATCTAAATGCATGACAGGCAAGAAAGCATCAAATTCTTCCAAGGTTGTACCTGCTCTATTCATGACATGGATTGTTTCCCAAACAGCAAACAAACACACACACACACATACCCACACATAAACATACATCATAATACATTAGATGACAGATCTAACATACAGCCAGCTGACTTCAGATATGTTGTACAGATGAATTTTAAGGGCTCTCATCAGTATCTACCACCAATACCTGTCATTCAAAACCATACAGCTTAAAACAAGACAGAACAGCATTAAAAGCCCTTTACGGCTCTTTAGTGCCCTGCAGTTGGGTGTTAGAATGGCAGCACTGTAAAGAGAAATCCCAAGCTCAGACTAAGTCACACAAACTGTTAAGCCAGACCACTCTACTCCATTCCATTCGACAACATCTCTACTCCACAACACACTACCACACTCCACCCTGTGGCACTCTACTCCATGCCACTTCAATTTGTGCCAATCCAATTTACATTAATTGAGTCCACTCTACAACAATCTACTCTATGACACTCCCCTCTACTCTATTACAATATACAATATGACACTCCCCTCTACTCTATGGCACACTACTGTGTGGCACTCCACTCTCCAACAACTCTCCTCCACAACACTCTACCCTAATCCATTAGACTCTGCTCCACTCTAGTTTGATCAACTCTACTCTACACCACTCCAAGCCACTTTACTCCCCTCCAATCCACTTTACTCCACTCCACACCAGTTTACTCCACTCCATGACATTTTACTCTACTCATGACACTTTACGCCACTCCACGCTACTTTACTCCTCTCTGCTCTCTGCCACTCTGTTCAGAACCACTCCATTCTATGCCAATCCACTATATGCCACTTTGTTCTATGCCAGTGGTTCCCAACCTTTTGATTTTTGGGGACCCCCACTTTAACATTAATGGAACCCAGGGACCCCCACTGAATCATTATGGGAATCCGGGGACCCCGCCTTAGTCATTACTGGAAGCTGGAGACCTATTTTGTCAATATTTGTAAATATTTTTTTAATTTTCTAGGCTCTCGCGGACCCCCTGAGAAGGCTTCGCGGACCCTCAGGGGTCCCCGGACCACAGGTTGGGAACCACTGTTCTATACCATCCAGCTATATGCCACTCCACTATATGGCTCTTCGCTCTAATCTATGACATTCTACTCCACTCTGCCACTCCTCTCTCCTCCATGCGAATTATGTTTAACCATGCTGAACAGCAACCACGCTTGTTTACAACATGGCAAAAACACATTTCTAAAGCCAATAACTTGCAAAGGTGAGACCTATTGTCTTTGCCAGTACTTATTTCTTTGGGAAATGATACAATGCTGCACTAACCTTCTACATGGTGAAACAAATCAGAACATGGAGCCCTTCAGTGGGACCCATTCAGAGGTATACTTTCAGTGGTAGTCTTTTTATGAAGTGAGCAATGGCATGCAGCTTGTATTTAGAGGGGTTCAGCTTTACTTTGGGGAGATTAGTGAGTAAGGCTCTGCTGTCATGGTCAGAGAGGACTGGGGATTTCCCTGTTGTTCTGGAGTCTCGGCAAGGTTTTAGTTTCCAGAGTAGTGGTGATGTGAGCTGCGGTGGCGTGACACTTGCAGAAAAAGTTGCTTTGGAAGTGATGAAGCTGAGAGCTTTTTTCAGAAAGATGTCCTGATGGTCAATTGCCTTCCTTTTTCCCCTCTTATAACATCTATTTGCTTGATGGGCTCATTGTTGCTGCCGGCTTTAAACATGTTTTAACTATGTGCTGTTTAATTGATGTGCATGTGCAATTATGATGTAGCAAAGTGTTGTTATTGGTTGTTAGTATATTTCATATATGAATTACCATTGAGGTACAGAAAAGCACAGTGATATTGAACAACTGTGCAAGAGAATACACAGTATAGTTTGTTTTTCCATAGATCACAGATAGCACGGCTAATTTTCCTCAAAATAGGACTCTTTGAGAGAAAGGAGCTTAACACATTTCAGAAGGAGCATCTGGGACAAACGGTCTGTGCCAAGGCAGTGCCTTTTCACTTGCTACCTGGCCACTGCGAGGACTTTTGTGTGCATTTATTAGGGTCATATTTTAGGCAATATTTTTATGCTAATGTGCACAATTGTCTAGGAACAGGGAAGAAGGGATTTAATCAAAGTTTATTATATCCCCAATGTTTATATTATTTACATGAACTGATATTATTTTGTTTTCCATAATTTTGGGTACCTGAAATTACGATATTTCACATATTCTTTAATAAAACAGAGTATGAAAATTAATAATAAAGCTCTTTTTAAATAATAGTGCATACTTTGAGGAAAAATGCTGTAGTGACTCACTAAAATATACTGCATTCTTGACAGTCTCTGACAGGATCTGATAGTTGCCCAGTAGGCATTATCTCCAGGTAAGCTGTGGAAGATGCCTGTTCTAAGGCCTGCCTGTTTCTTCTACTCAAACTGGTAAGTTGGTACAAACCTGTGCGCAGGTGTATTAATAAAAATTATTAACAAGTGTTGATGTATTCTGAATAATACATTTATGTAGAAAGTAATATAACGTAGAAAAATAATACACACATTTGAAAATGTGAATCCGATGAGTAGCCGACAATGTTCACAAAGTGTACCTACTAGTGAATTAATATTATAAAATGTTGAATATATGTTTGACTAATGTAGTAGTATGTCATATAAATGGTTATGCACTATGCTCTAGCTTTATTAATTGTAGGCCTTAACTTAGCAAATGTCTTGGCCTACTTGCCAGACCTCATGTCAAAGCTGTATTTCTTAACATTTAATAAAAATAGCTGCCCTAGAGAGTTAAACTGTGATTTATATTGTATTGTTTAAACGTGCTCACAACGGAAGCTTCACATGAGAACCAACTGCTAGAAGATGCTGTTACTGCTAATGTAACATTTTGTGTGTAATGTGTGTGAGAGTGACTTTCTCAGGAGGAGAACAATGGCGATACTGACTGAAGTGGAAACTGCAACAATATTGCTACCTGACAAGCCAGGTGACGAGGACATTGCAGGACAAACCAATCAACGACATGTGAACGAAGTAATAGTAGAATTCATAGCTTTGGAGTTTTAGTTTTATTGGACAAAGTGTGAAAATGCAATTAACTGACCAATAGGGATTTGGGAAGTAGTTTTAGTAGTTTTAATGTAACGACGCTGCATTGAGAGACGACAGATCCATTGCCGATTTTCTTGCTGGCAGAAAAGTCAATATTTCTTGTGCGTCTTGACAACAGGCGTGCTAATTTTTTATGTTTAGAGACTTTGGGGGTTATTACAACTTTGGAGGAGGTGTTAATCCGTCCCAAAAGTGACGGTAAAGTGACGGATATATCACCAGCCATATTACGAGTCCATTATATCCTATGAAACTCGTAATACGGCTGGTGGTATATCCGTCACTTTACCGTCACTTTTGGGACGGATTAACACCTCCTCCAAAGTTGTAATAACCCCCTTTGTGTTTTTCTGAACTTTGATGCTGAATCCCGATGCCTTGCTGATCGATTGATGTCCTGAGGACAAAGACTGACTCTGCTTGCTGATCCACACTGATGATAGGTATTATAAATGAGACTCTTGATTATTATGCATATTTGCTTTTTCTTTCTAGGTACCAACTGCACTGCTTTGATAGAGCCATAATTAGATGTTTTTCCAAATTTCTTTTTGCACAAAGCTCAATTTGGTGATGCTAATCTGGTGTTAGGTAAGGATCCTCACTAATGAAATTAAGCTAACAGGGATTAATGCTTGATGAATTTCTCTGCAAAACTTAATATATGTGATTAAATTGACGCTGTTGACTTTGTTATTGATTTTCACCATAACCTTAGAATGTGTTGTAGTTCAAGCTTTGATTAGATTACATTTCTTCTATCACTTTGGACAGCCAGTAATGTTTCTGTATGTGTTTCGTTTGATTTTGAGATGAATCTACATGACCTGAGCATTGTTAATTTAGGGAAATAAATATTCTAACTTTTACTAAAAGGTGTGGTTATTCATGACTGAAAGGTCATGGTGCGTGACAATTACTGACTCCATTGAGTATTACTGTTATTGATTGCTAATGATTATTGATTATTGTGTATTGGTTATTGATTATGTACTAGAGCTATGGAGCATAATTGCGAGTCAAAAGGTTCATCAACCTATTCACGTCCCCTTGTATGTTTACTTATTACGGTCAGGTGCGCTAGCACTTACTACTACCTGATAGCGACTGTATGCAGTTCACACTTTAAATTATGCCATTTCTCATGTTTACATTTGGAAGTCTTTTTTTTGTTTTTGTTTTTGCTTTTTTATATAGCACAAACTCGTAGGAACGAACCGATTAAATGATTTTCCTTGAATAACAAGATGTTGAGCGGCGCCGAGAACTGAACCTGGGGGGGCATATTTATGAGAGGCTTACGCCACAGTGGCATCACTATTAGGGAAGCAACAGTCAAGCAAACCTTACAACTATATCTATTTGGCCATGCAAAGCTTCTTTGTGTGTCTTGAATGGGCTCCTAGATATGGAATAAGGCAAGGCAGCACAAATCGCTGTGTTGCCTTACTCTGCATTAGGGAGGCGTTCCATGGCATGATGGGTCGATGTTTCCATGCAACACCCATGGATTTTGGGGCATCCACAGATTTAGGAGGACTTTTAACTCTGAGGATGTGCAAAACCTTACGCCTTACTAGGGGAGGCCCAATGAAGAGAAATATCTTTATTTGTCCTTGTTTTTTCTTCCTTCTATATGTTCTGCATTCCCCTTCATGCACAACAAACAATCCTGCCTACAACACAGACACCATAGTCAAAGGGTGCCTACGCTGACAATAGGCAGCCAAAATGTCACCAGCACAGAGGGAAATTACAGGAATGTGCTGTATTATAGAGATACAGCACATTCCTGCCCTTTCCTTTTGATGCATGGCAGTGCAGCAAGGTGACTTGCTGCGCTGCCCTGCATCAAAAGCCCTTAAATCTCGGCCTGGTCCCCAGCTTTAAAGTTGGCAGTTCTGGCCGTTGCACCACATCCTCTCTTCGATATGTTTTTAGTACAATTTCGCTTTGCAGGTGAAATACAAAAAAGACTGCCTTTTGTAAAGTTCACTTTTACCCAAATAATTTCTCTCAGTCCTTTTCCTGATGTTCATGACTGACACTGACTAGAGAAAGACAAAGGGGCATTTTAATGAGCCCCCTTGCATTGCTCTTGCACCATGCAACATGTTGCAAGAGTGAAGCAAATAAAAAATGAGATTTATGAAGCCACATAAGGCCATCTTGTGTGGTCCTGGATGGCTTCATAATTCTTGAGTAATGTAATGTAGTGGAAATCACTGCCTTACATTACTCTTCACATAGTTACGCGTCCCATAGTTTTTGATGCATTCACAGGTGTGACAGACCTTTGAGTGTGCAAAAAAGCTACGCCTCCCTAGGAGAGGCGTAACAAGGAGAAATATTTTTCTTTCTCCTTGTTATTTTCTCTTTTTTGTGTGCTGAATTCTTCTATACCATGCCAGTCCTTTTCTCATTTGTATTGATGCTCTCCTGTTTGATTTGGTTTTTGCAACAGTTTGTGGTTCTATATACCAGCATATTCGGTGCTCTTCAGGGGCACCTATATTGTACCATGAGAATTATGATAGACTGCGTTGATCTCCCCAGTACTTCATCTCATCAGGGATACACTTCAAACCCCTCTTTCCACACTCCCTGATTAGTAGTAGTATTATAGATTTTTGGTGTGGAGCTGCTGGACTGAGGAGTAATGGCCACATCAACCCTGTTTTAATATGTTTTTTTATAAATACCATTTAACATGGATACTGGTACATAATCAGACTTCTAGTCTCAGGGATTTGTTTCTGATGTACATCATCCCACTAGCTTTGAGCTCTTTCCAATTTGTTGCCTGTAGAAGACTTTTATTTATGGGAAAACTGCTCATCCTCTCTGGCCTCACATAACCATATTTCCCTTTTGTGCACACTTATGTCTTGAACAACTGGTAACTGTTGGAGGCTGGCCCTCTATGCAGGGTGCAAAACCAAGCACACTATGCAGAGGGTGCAGGCAACCACACGTTGGTTTTCCAGGGGTAAAAATTAGGCCACCTAATGCTCCAATTTTTAAGGTAGCAGGTACAGGACAATGGGGGCACTCTGGTCGGTGGTCCAGGGTGTTCCTGAAGTCCCTTGACTGGGGCTTCCTCCTGATCCTTTTTCAGCTCTGGGGGAGCTGGTTTTCTCCTGGTCTGACATCAGTTGACCAGTACCCAGGGTATAGCTGTATCTCGGCCACTAAAGGGCACAGCGCCACCACACTTGGCACAGTGGTGGGGCACTTCCGGGTGGTCGTCGGTGTGTCGTCGGGTCTAGCTGTGACTTCTGGTCGAGGAGATATTGATGATTCAGTGACGGGATCCTCACTGATTTGTTGGTCCTTTGCAGGTTTCTTGCTTTTCTTGAGTGGTACCTCCACTCAGGAGGGAGATCTGAGGTGATCCATGAAGCCTGGAGGTCCCCTGGGTTTCTTGGTGTCGGTCTAATGTTCAGCTCCTCCTCAGTCTCGATTGTCGGGACTCTGGTCCAGCAAGTAGGGGTCTTGGTGCCTCTTCTGGTGCAATAGGTCCTCTGTTCTTGTCCTGGCACCTTCTTTGGCGCTGGTCTTCTTTTCTTCTTGGGATCCTTTTCAAATCTAAAATCTTGGTCCAGATAAGCCTACCAAATACTGAATTTAGTGGGCATTTTAGGGGGAGCCTGGCAGTGTCCAATTGGACACTTACACTTGGGTGGCTACACCCACTACAGTGACCACTTTCTGTGGGAAGGGTCACTTTCCATAACCTCATTGGCTGTTTTCCTCCATTCCAAGATGGAGAAAACTGAATCAGAGAGTCCACTTCACATGCCATCCCTGTGGAGTGGTGCATGCTCAGTGAGGCCACTCCTCCTACCCTTGGTCTGGTTTCCCACCCTGGCTCCCACCCAAAGTGGTGGTTTACAAGGGGGAATGCCCTCTGCTGCTAGCAGCAGGCATGAGGGCTCAAGTTTCAGGGGATGTAGCCCTTTGAAGCTCACCACCAGCATGTTGCACATTCCTGGGGAAGGGGGTGTAAGCTCCTCCACCCAGAAAGGGCATTGTCTAACAAACCAGAGAGCCATGGCTCTCCCCGAAGGTTTGTAGATTGGCTGTCTGGAGTGGCAGGCTGGATGAAACCAGTCAGCATCTCTGCCAGTTAGGGTTAGCTTTTGCAGGGGGCACCTCTAAGGTGGCCACTGGGTACATTTAGGGATAAATCCAATACTGGTACGAGTTTGGATTTCTCATTCTGAGTTCTTTGATACCAAACAATCAAGGGTGCAGAGTAGCCATCATGTAGCTAAGAAACTGGTGTTTGACTAGTGTCCAGTACATGCATTTAAAATGGCTGCTCTGTTCCCTCACTATATCCTGGGTTTGGCAATGACACAGTGGGGGCATATTGCTCATGCAGCTATTCCCTCACATACAGTATGGTGCACTCTGTCTTAGGGCTGGAAGGCCTGCCAGAGGGGTGTCTTATCCATAATATATAGACAGGGCACACAGAGGGGGTGCCATGTTGAGTTTGTCTTTTTAGGTTTGCCCCAATACATTCAGCCTGCAACGCCAGTGCTGGGTACATCTGGGTGCAGGACCCTTGGGGGTGGGACAATAATTGCTGCTGCCCTTAGGGGTTTATTCATATTATCTCCTGCCTTGGGTACAGGGGTATCCATTTACTAGGGACTTACAGGGGTATTTAAGATTGTATCCAATTGTGCCAAGCATCACAACAGATTTAGGGAAATAGCTCTGGTCCAGGGAACCTGTTTAGCAGGGGCCCTGGGCACTACCAATTTCTGTAACACATCAACATCGGGCAAAAAGCAAGGGCTAGCCATGCAAAAAGAGGCCTCCTCTCACAGTAACCAAACCCACTCACAACGCTGACCATAGCCTATGTATTTCAGAGAATTTTGGGTCTCATCTTAGCTATCTCTTGGTCATCTGGTAGGACCATGGCCATAGTGTTGTTTCCTCTGGACTATAAGCAGACTGGCCACCAGCCCATTTCTTTGTCCTCCTCCTAATGAAGATAAGCAGAGTGTTTCCTGAATTGGCACTGTCAGTTTAGTGGCTCATTTTAATCCTTAGTGTGAAATATTTTGTAAGACTTACAAATGAATTATGAAAGCTTCATTGACTGAATCTAATGTACTTTGCATACCCGGCTTCTCTACACAGTTTTGAGTGCCATTGCCCTCACCCATCAGCTTCCTGGTACATGCCTGCACTTTGTGCTACCAAACTTCTATGTAAGAAGCTTGAAAGTATATGTTGTCCGGACTATAAGTCAAAAACTGGGGCCACATAAACAACAGTATTCAGAAAGGGATTCTTAGAAGCAGTAATGCATATAAAGGAATGTTCGAAATTTTAAGAGAGTTTGCGAATCGTGTCTCTACCCAACTTTCCCCCATTACAATGTTGTCTCTCTGAATCACTCTTCTTATCTCAAACAGTGAATTCACTTTGGGGCATATTTATACTCTGTTTGCGCCGGATTTGCGTCGTTTTTTTTTACGCAAATCCGACGCAAAACTAACTCCATATTTATACTTTGGCGTTAGACACGTCGAGCGCCAAAGATCTTGGAGTTTGCGTCATTTTTTAGCGTGGACACCTTCCTTGCGTTAATGATATGCAAGGGAGGCGTTCCCTACTAAAAAATGACTCCGAGGCATGTGCGTCGTATTTATACTCCCGGGCAAAAATGGCGCCCGGGAGTGGGCGGGTCAAAAAAAATGACGTCTACCCTCGTTAGCGTCATTTTATAACGCCTGCTCAGGGCAGGCGTTAAGGGACCTGTGGGCTCGGAAGGAGCCCAGAGGTGCCCTCCCATGCCCCCAGGGACACCCTCTGCCACCCTTGCCCACCCCAGGAGGACGCCCAAGGATGGAGGGACCCATCCCAGGGAACTTAAGGTAAGTTCAGGTAAGTAATTTTTAAAAATATTTTTTGTGGCTTAGGGGGGCCTGATTTGTGCCCCCCTACATGCCACTATGCCCAATGACCATGACCAGGGGACATAAGTCCCCTGGGCATGGCCATTGGGCAAGGGGGCATGACTCCTGTCTTTGCTAAGACAGGAGTCATTTCAATGGGGGTTGGGAGTCAAAAAAAACGGCGCAATTCGGGTTAAGGCGAAAATTTTGCCTCAGCCTGAGTTGCCCCATTTTTTGATGCCCAAGCTCCATATTCCCCTACGCCGGCGCTGCCTGGTGTAAGTCATTTTTTTTGACACACACCAGGCAGCTCGGCCGGCTAACGCCGGCTAACGTCATTGAATAAATACGGCGCCCGCATGGCGCTTCAGAATGGCGTTAGCCGGCATTACATTTTTTGACGCACAACTGCGTTGGCGCAGTTTTGCGTCGAAAAGTATAAATATGGCCCTTAATGTCTTGGTCTCTATCTTTTAATTACTCTTCCAAGTCCACTTTCCATACTATCACTGCAGCAAAGAATGGGGGCATTGCTTTTGTTTTGTTTCATGTTAGACTGCTAACTCCAAATGCAACATTTAAAATTATGACAACCATTAAATCCAGCTCTCCAATTTATCTTTGTTGGTAGACCTGACAGCCTAAGGGTGCTCTTCCCCCAAACTTTTGCCTCCTTCCCTAAAAATGGTAATATTGGCTTTTCCCCTATTGGCATATTTAACTTACTCATATGTCACTAGTAAGGCGGTACTATGTATACTCAGGGCCTGTGGTTAGAAATCTACCAGTGGGACTGTTGCACTGATTGTGCCACCCACTTTAGTAGTTACTTAACTACGTCTCAGACCTGCCATTGTAGAGCCTGTGTGTGCAGTGTTACACTACCATGTCGACCTAGCAAAGTAACCCTTTTGCCAGGCAAAAGCCTTCCCTTTCTATACACATAAACCAACCTGTAGGAGGCTGGGCTGGCTTATAGCGGGTACCAAATGGTACCTACACCTTGTGCCAGGTCCAGTTGTCCCTTATTCGTAGATTAGTAGTGTTCTAGCAGCTTAGGCTGATAGAGGTAGCTATAGCAGAGCAGCTTAGGCTGAATTAGGAGACATGCACAGCTCCTACTATACCACTTATATCATATAGCACTATATCATAAGATTCACAATACTCAGAGTGATAGCGCGTCCCTCTTAGATAATTTAATTAGTCTGGGACTCACTTTAGGCCAATGAATATTTTGACCCTGATTGGAGACACCTTAAGCCGAGATAACTAATCAACACAGCAATCAATAGATCGATAACCGCAACAATATTCACAATAACAAATCAATCAAATTGGTTAATGGCACTAATAAGAATTGGAACACACCATGACCTATCAGTCATGAATAACCACATTACATTTGTAAGAGTTATGATATTTATTCCCTATTGATTACACTCTACTAGCAAGTTTATTAGTCTCAGAACCATAAAACACATTAGCACTGTCAGAATGTGGCAACTCGAATATGATTTCAGCAAAGCAAAGATCATAAACATTAGAACAAAGCACGACGTCAACCTGGATTAACTTTAGCAGAGTATCATTAGCGCATTATTCAACAAAGCATAGCTTCAGTCATTTGTCTATTTGCATCTCTTTAGTGAACCCCTTAACTAACCTCGAATTAGCATTAACATGTTGGGCTTCATGCAAAACTATTTCGCAACACAAATTTAGAAAACATCTAACTATGGTCTCTATCAAAGAAGCAGTTGGTACCTAGAAAGGAAAGGCAAACAGACAATTACAATTTCATCATTATATCGTTACCCTCCATAATGGGTCAGCATTCAGAGTCAGTCTTCATCCTCAGGTCATCAGTTGATTTGCCATCAGCCAGGAAACGCATCAAAGTTCAGCAAGACAGGCAATATGGGACACTTCCCTCATAAGGAGGAAAAGTATAAATTGGGCAGGACAAAGATAAGGATGGTTTGAAGAGTTGAACAGCAAAGTCAGAGTGACAAAGTGGCTAGGTGATAGCAAAGAATGGCACGTAATGGCAATGGCAAAAAAGGTGGATCGTAATCGCTTACTTCTCCTTGTGACACAAGGATATATCAATCTTGTTGTACAGTCCCCTCATTTCCAATTGGGCAACTTTTGGTGCATCATTATCTCCATCAAATAATCAGGTAGTCACCTCATTAGGATTGTCATTTTAGAACAGTTCTCACGTAGTTTATTGGCTCCTGTTATTGACGTCTCCAACAGGTAGAATGTCAGGTACAAATTCTGATTCTTGCAGGCTCAGTCAGTAGTTCCATTGCCTTTACCAGTTCAGGCGACCTTGTACCTGTTGCAAGTTTACACTGTTGCATTCAGCAAGAATGTCTCCTTGAGCAAGTCGGGTCTCATGAGAAAGAATTTACTACGGTTATACACATCTTCTAGCTTCTGGAAAAGTACGGTTACATGTCCTTCAGCAAGTTAGCGCATTGCACGTTAGAAAAACACATTTAATATGAAACCGGGCAGCTAGGCCCTGACTCATGCTAACTAAGGCCTAATGATTTATTCAGCAAAACCTTAATATATAACTCGAAATGCTAATACAGAATCATACATTAGTACATTAATAATTCATTATTAGTCAATTTCATTAATCATCGTATACATTGGTGGCCACTCCCCGTGGGCATATTTCACACACATGTTAAAAGCACAGTAATACATTTTCTATGTGGCGTCATTACACATTAATTTGCAAATATTTCATGTTAAATTTGATTATAAAAGCTACACTCCAACAATCCCTCCTCTGATGACACTTGTCATCACACAAATCCATTCTTTAACAATCCTTTACCTTTTCAATAACTTCATTTCGATTTCTTCTCCCCGCTTCGCCTTTTCATAATTTGCTCTGAACATTTTCTCCCTTTTCTTTTCCTCCCTCCTCGCTTTATGTTTTGCCCATTTCGCTTTACTTCTTTCACAAATTTTGCTCAGTAACCATAGTCCAAATAAACAAGCCAAAACAATTACTATTCCCTGTATCAATTTTCCCAAGAACCCATGCCAAAGACTACTAAACCAACTTCCCACACGTGCAAATCCTTCTCCAACCTTTTCCCAGACTCCTGGTTCTTTCAGTTCCTTCAAATCTGAACAATCTCTTGTTATGTTAGTAAGCATACTTCTAATCTCATTACTATTATCCGGTATATAGGCACAACAGTGACGCTCAATAAGCATCTTACAGACTCCGCCACTTTTCGCTAAAAGAATGTCTAAAGCAAGCCTGTTTTGAAGAGTCATAGCTCTCTCCACAGCAAGTTCAGTATCTATCAGGAGTATACCCCCTGTAAAGTTTGTCAGCATGTTATCCACAGTAGTAGACAACTTTCAAATCTTTATGGAGTTCAAAACAACTCCCACTGAAGGAATTATTGCTCCAAATATGTCTCCTACTACACCAGAAGCAGTTTCTCTCTTTTGTCTAGCACAAAGTAATTCTGTCACTTTCAGAAATTTCTTTAAATCATCTAGTTGATAGATCTTTGGAAAACCTATTCCCAAATAACACGTCCCATACCATCCCTTTGGAAGACGGTAATAAGCACTGAGTCCACAAATATAATAGACCCCTGGGATCGCTTGATCCATTCCATTGAGCATAAAAGTCAATTTATTCTGAAACAAAAACACATGCTTACACTCACTCGTTCCCACAAACACATTGTCATAATATGACTTTGGTCATGTAATGCAAAGCCTTCCTACATGTTTCGCATCTATAGCTAGCTTCCCTTGTTCCCTAACCCCATTATTACTATTACCAAGGAATGATCGTTGCTGCAAGCCCTTTTCTAATTTCCCCTTTAAAAGCCTCCTTCTATCTTCAGTGTGATCTAGAAAGCTCTTTTCTACGAATGTAAGCAAGCATGTCAAATTATTGCGGTGTGCATATGATGTACTAATTGTCATTCTAGGCTCGAAGAATGCCTTAATCAACTTTATGGCATAATATTTAGCTACACTATTCAAATCTTCTATGATGGGCACATAAGAGAACACTAAATCATAGTTCGAGTAAAAATATTGCACTTTTTCTTGGTTATAGATACGCGTTAGTAGCAAACTAAAACTAGTCCTGTATGTTAATGGCAAGCTGTGATATGTAACTACCTCTTTGACTGAAAGAGGAATTTGTGTACACACGTAGCAAGCCTTCGCATCAATAGTGTCAACATACTCACTCATCAAGCAATAGAAAACATTAGTAGACAGCTCCCCTTTTGTATTAGTTTTGTCATGCAGCTATTTTGTATCTTGCTCAAGCTTATCCCAAGGTGTTAGTGTAGCAGTCTCAGAAACTGTAGCATTGTTATCTTCACTCTCATCCACCAAACGCATTTCCACAAACAAAGCTATAATGAATACCACACACATAACGCCCAAAGCAGTACCCAAATATTTACAGCGCTTATTCCCCTCAACTTTATCTCCTGACCTAGGCATGATCTGTAAAGAATCAGAAAGCAAAGTACTATAAATGTAATCAACTAATATGAGGATGGTTAATAACTTTCTTTTTTTTTTTCTTTTTTTTTCAATAGAGCCAAGCAACAAGTCTTTCTTCAGCAAGTATTTACAGCTATCTCCTTCACTCCCAGGGTCTTTTGTCAATCCAGTTAGCAGTTTTTCACAATCGATTTTTGCAAAAGTCAATTCAGGTTAACAGTGTCACATCCGATAACTTATCAGTCTCTTTTCTCAGGTTTCCCCTTAACTCAATTTCAACTTAACACAGTCTCTTTTATTTGTAGCCAACTTCAGGTACCATAATATTGACCTGGAACTTCACGATCAAAGCAGAAAGCCAAGAACTCTTGTTGGCATTCAGCTGAGGTTGCACACGCCCATTCAGGACCTGCATATCTTCTGTTTGCTATTCTCTTTCTTTTCAACTTGCGGTCACCCTCAATTCTCCTTCACTCAGATCTTCTTTCCTTGTGGTATCGACCACTTCCTCTATTGTTTTATTAATGACCACTTTCTCCTTTGTAGCTTGAGACTCTGGCCACTTATCTCCTCTCAGTGTTCTTTTACTGTTCGGCTTTTCAGGTTGCTGTTCAATGCCTTCCTCTTGTGCTATGGTGTTTTCTCTTGCTGGACCTGCAAGTGGCTCGAGAGGAGTCTGAACACTTTGACCTCCCTCTGTTTCACCTCCTTCGTCTTCCGGGTCTGTCAGGGGTTCAACTTCAAACCTGTATCCGTCTGCTTCTGGGAGAACCTCTCTTTGGGTCGGTCCTCCTGGTGCCTCAGTTGAGATAGGCTCACCGTCACCCTTCTGGATCTCGTTTGCTGTTTAAGTGACCAAGCTGTCCTCAACGGGCTCTCCTCCAGTCTCAGTTCCCCTTTGATTATTCTCTGGCCCTGAGACTTCCTTTTCTGTAGGTGTTATTTTCGCCAACTCAAGTTCCTCATCAGTTGGACATGTCACCTTCTTTGTGTGACTGGCATGGATCCAGTTTGGAATTCCCGAACATTTCACAGCAGTAGTAGTTGTCAGTGTTACTTGATACAGCCCCTTCCAACGTGGCTCCCAACACAACCTCCTCACGTGTTTCTTGACAACAACCCAGTCACCGGCTTTCAGATTGTGACCTGGATCATTTATCGGTGGCAGTGTGTTTGCTTCCACCTGGTGAGAGAAAGAGCGGATCACGTCACCCAGACCCTTGCAGTAGTCCAACACCATATCATCCGTGATATTCACAAGAGCATTTGCAGGCACTGCGGGCAATCTCATAGCTCGGCCCATGAGAATTTCATGAAGAGACAGTCCTGTGTTCGTGTTGGGTGTGTTTCTCATTGACATTAGCACTAAGGGCAATGCATCTGGCCATTTCAAATTGGTAGCTGCGCACATTTTTGCCATTCTCGACTTCAAGGTACCATTCATCTGTTCCACTAGACCTGAGGCTTCAGGATGGCAGCTACAATGCAACTTCTGTTCAATGTCCAGCGCGGCACACAAGAGCTTAACCACCTCATTGTTGAAGTGACTTCCTCTATCTGAATCTAAAGAGATCGGAAACCCGAAACGTGGTATCAGTTCCCTAAGCAGCAAATTCACTACTGTGAGACTGTCGTTCCTACGTGTAGGGTAATCTTCAATCCAGTGACTAAAGATGCACACAATCACCAACACATACCTCAGACCCCCACACACAGGCATCTTGATAAAATCCATCTGCATCCTGCTAAATGGACCTCCTGCTCTCCCAATGTGGCTCAAATTCACCACGGTCCCTTTCCCCGCATTCATCTGCTGACAGATGATGCACCTGTGACAGATTACTTCTGCAGCTTGTCAAAATTTTGGATTGAACCAATCAATTTTGAACAACCTGATCATGGCGTCCCTCCCAATATGTGCTTGACCATGGTAAAACCTTGCAAACTGTGACAAGAGACTGTTTGGCAAAACCATTTTCCCCTCATCCAAAACCCACCAATCATCAGGTCTTTGTACACATTGCATTTTAAGCCAAGAATGTTTCTCTTCTCTGCTGGCACGTCCCTGCAACAATTTTACCTCTTCCATTGTGTCAACCACCCTCAATGCATAACCTGTGCACGTCTCATTTTCAGTTTCAGGTAACAATTCCCACTGATTTTTGAACGATATACAGTTCAATGCACAAAACCTTGCGACTTGATCTGCATATCCATTTCTCATTGACACAAAGTCTTGTGATTTCACATGAGCACTGCATTTCACCACGGCAATTTCAAGAGGTAACTGAATCGCGTGCAACAACTCCTTGATTCTTTCACCATTTTTCACCGGAGAACCAGAAGAGGTCATGAAACCCCTCTGTGACCATAGCTGGCCAAAAACATGAACAATTCCAAATCCGTATCTGCTGTCAGTATAGATGGTGACTTTCAATTTGTCAGTGGCATGGCATGCCCTAGTAAGAGCAACCAATTCACCCACTTGAGCAGAGTATACTCTTTCGAGCCAAGATGCTTCTAGGATACCAGTGATTGTACATACAGCGTATCCGGCTCTCAGTACTCCTACTGAGTCTCTCAGGTATGAACCATCAACAAAGATAATGTAATCATTTTCTTCCAACTGAGTATCTTTAATGTCAAGTCTTGGTTTGGTGCACAGTTCTGTTACCTCAAGACAATCATGTTCTACTTCCTCAGCATCATCAACACTCGTATTTTCATTAGGAAGCAAAGGGCCTGTGGTTAAAAATCTACCAGTGGGCCTGTTTCACTGATTGTGCCACCCACTTTAGTAGTCACTTAACTATGTCTCAGACCTGCCATTGTAGAGCCTGTATGTGCAGTGTTACACTACCATGTCAACATGGCAAAGTAACCCTTTTGCCAGGCGAAAGCCTTCCCTTTCTATACATATAAATAAACCCTAAGGTAGGCCCTGGGCAACCGACAGGGCAGTTTGCAATGTATTTAAAAGGCACAGCATGTACTCCCAAAGTCAGTTTTCACTACTGCCAGGTCTCTCTCCCATAGGATAACAATGGGATTATCCTACTAACTTTTATAAATGTAATCATACACCTGAATAGGCGGTGTCCTGTCCCCAAACAAGGGGCTGAATACCTCCCTCTAGTGAGTCTTGAGGAGGGGCAGGAAGGGCAGGACCTCTATGCACTTAAAATGCCTGACTTTGAAGTCTCCCACTCTTCAAAGGCACAGTTGCATATAAGTACTGCACCTCAGACACCACCTCTTCAGCACAGTTCTGGTCCTCTGAATACTCTAACATGAAGGAGGACTGTTGTGCTGCTGCAGAACTGCCATCTGCTGAACTGCTGATTTGGTGGACTCTTGCCTTGCTGTGCTGCCCTGCTGCCTGTTGATTTCCTGCCTGGGTGAGAAAGACTTGACCTGTAACACTTGAACACAGAGAAGTTCCATGGACTAACTGGCTGGCCTCCTGATCAGAAGTCTCAGGAAGATAGACTACCAACCACCCTACTTCTGCACCTGGTCGTCTGCAAGTCTACCCTGACAAAAGCTGCCACCCAAGTCCTGGACCAATGAAAGCGGGCCTTAGGTGTTTTCTCAACATAAGCACTGTATGCTCCACTGAGTGATGATTCCCCAAGCAGAATGGCGCATCTTCTCGGCTGAGCGGATCATCCTCAAGCAGAACTGACGTATCACCACTATTGCATGGATGGACGACCGCAACAGACTTGCATTGCCACTACATACTGCATCTTATGTTCAACACATCATCATGAGAACCACTACTGCATGATGCCTTTCCTGGCACAAGCTCTTTGCTTCTCCCATTGACGGCAACCTAAAAAAACGAAACCCTGCATTGCAGTTTAACAGCTTATCAGAACCAAATCATAGCCTTAACTGTGCAACACATCATCAAAACTGGACTTCGCATTGCAAGGCCTATTGAGAGGAACATTAAATTCAATGCAACAGGCCACTCGCACCTCAGCATTGCAACATCATGTAACCAACACATTGCCTCAGCTGCCCAACACATCTCTGAAGTGGATCTATGTAACACTCAACAATCAGGATTCATGGTACTCTGGTTGAATAGGCCTAACTGGAGCCCTGCAGCTGGTCCACACTCTATCAAGGTCGAGCTGAACTTTGGGCTTTGTCCTAGTCTGGCTAGATATTCCCAAAAGTCTGAAATGCTTCTTGGCTCTATTTTTACCTACAACTTTGAAAGTTCTATTTATTGGAATGTTGTGATCTTGGTCTTCTTTTATTAATTAAATTCAGATCAACTTTTCTAACCTGGTGTGGGATCCTTTTCTGTGGTGTTTTCCCTCGTTTACTTTTTGAAGTGTTGCAGAAATACTTCACACATTGCATTTAAGTTAGACCTAATTGCTCTTTGCCAGGCTACCTGAGGGTGAGCACAAATTAATTTGGGGTTTGCTTGTGCCTTACCTGAATAAGAACTGTGGTTGTTGCTTGATCAGGGCTCACACCCCATTCATTCATCAACCCAATTTCTCATATACAGTGTTAGACCAGGAATCCTTGGCGTAGTCTCTCCTAGCTTTTTGCCTCTGATTCCCAGGTTGTTGTTGTGTGCTGGACTTTGTTTTTGCTGTTTTTGTTACTCTGGGCACTTTACCACTGCTGACCAGTGCCAAAGTGCAAGTGCTCCCTGGGTGACATTGTATGTACAATTGTTTTTCCATGATTGGCATATTTGATTTACTAGTAAGTCTCTAGTAAAGTGCACTAGGGGTGCCCAGGGCCTGTACATCAAATACTACTAGTGGGCCTGCAGCACTGGTTGTGCCACCCACATGAGTAGCCCTGTAAACATGTCTCAGACCTGCCACTGCAGTCTCTGTATGTGCAGTTTTAAACTGCCAATTCGACTTGGCATGTGCACCTACTTGCCAGGCCCAAACCTTCCCTTTTATACATGTAAGGCACCCCTAAGGTAGGCCCTAGGTAGCCCCATGGGCAGGATGCAGTGTATATTCAAGGGGTGACATGTATTGATGTGTTTTACATGTCCTAACAGTGAAATACTGCCAACTTCGGTTTTCACTGTGCAAGGCCTATCTCTCTCATAGGTTAACATGGGGGCTGCCTTTAAATATTATTAAAGTGCATATTCCCTTTGAAAGCAAATAGAAATATGGAGTTTGGGATCTCTGAACTCACAATCTAAAAGTACATCTGCAGTTGGCTTTTGTATTGTTAGTTTGAAAATGCCACTTTTAGTAAGTAGGCATTTTCTTACTTAAACCATTCTGTGACTCTGACCCTCAGTATGACACTGGCGTTAAGTACCGCTTACCGCCATGCTGACTGCTGCCAACATACCGCCACCGCAGCGGATTACCACTACCCATATTATGACACACACATAGCAATCTGTCACTATACAGCCACACACACAAGTCCGCCAGCCCAAAGGTCAGTGATAAACTGGCGGTAGCAAAACCCACACCGTTACGCCAACAGAACTATGCCCACAGCATTATGACCCACGAATCACCGCAGTGGACATTCAATGGCACTAAACCATTGGCGGTACATACCGCTGCGTTCAAAATACACACAACCTAACAAAACAACACCACATTGGACAATTTGAATAGCACATACCTGACACCTGTACACACACCACACCCATACACCCACACCACCATAAAACACACACCCACATTACCCACAACCGTTTACCACCTAAAACAAGTGCCACCAGAGAGATAGCAAAACCACAGCCAAGGCCACAGACACACACCACCATCACCTATACATCATCCACGCACCTTACATCACACACCCAAACACATCACCCCACACACCCTCACCCACACCACTCACACTACATCAATGGCACCACAATGATACCCCAGGTTCTCTGAGGAGGAGCTAAGGGTCATGGTGGAGGAAATCATCCAGGTAGAGCCACAGCTGTTCGGATCACAGGTGCAGCAGACATCCATTGTTAGGAAGATGGAGCTATGGCAGAGATTTCTGGACAGGATCAATGCCATGGGACAGCACCCCAGAACAACGGACGACATCAGGAAGAGGTGGAATGACCTATGGGGTAAGGTGCGTTCCACAGCAGCAAGACACCAAATAGCTGAACAGAGGACTGGTGGTGGACCTGAACCTCCTCCCCCACAACTAACAAAATGGAAGGATAACGTCTTGGCAATAATGCATCCTGAGGGCCTGGCAGGAGTAGGAGGAGGACTGGACTCTGGTAAGTCAACTCTTTACTACTTTCACTCTCCCTACCTGCATGCCATCACAAACCCCTACCCTAACCTTCACTCCCATCATTCCACCACCTCACACACACCCCACCATCACAACCCACCCCTCCCAATACCAAGCCCTGCATGTGACACCAATGCACGGACCCCCACCACAGACATGCATGGACACCCATCACTAAAGCAGGCACAATAGGGAGAATCACCTAGCCCACCAAATAACTACTCACACAAGGCAAAGCTGCCAGGGCAATAACAATCACAGAGGGCAACACACCATGCACAAGATCTCACACACAGAAACAATAACACTGCATTTACATCCCCACAGGTCCCCTACCCAACATCACCAGAGAGGAGGTGTCTGCAACATCCAGTCCACCCCCAGAAGAGGTCGACAGTGATGATAGCAGTTCTGGATGCCTGGATCTGAATGACCAACCTGTACCATCACGGATCTCCGGACAGTCGGTTACCCAGGCACAGTCCCATACCACCACAGAGTCTCCCCCCTCAGGAAACACCAGCAGGCCCATACCTCTGTCCCCAGGACATGTCAATCAGCAGTGTGCCCACCACTAAAGGGACCGCAGGGTACACCACAAACACAGGACGATCAGGGACCTGGTTTCAGTGGCAGTGGGCACACAGTTCAGGGGACAGAGGCAAAGGACAACAGGGAAGCTGGGAGGACTGCTGTGCGATAGGGGGAGGACAGTCCCAGGGAACTGACTCTCCAGGAGGCACTCACCAACATCCTGGAAGCATACCACCATTCCCAGGAGACGATGGGCCAGATACTGGGCAAGTTGCAGGAGTCCCAGCGGCTGCAGGAGGGACAGTACCTGGGGATCAGGGAGGACTTGAAGGACATCAACATCACCCTGGTCACCATTGCAGGGGTTCTGGCGGGCATGGCCATCACCATGAGAGAGGTAGTGGCACACCAGTGGGCCCCTGACACTAGCCAAACCAATGAACAGCCTTCTACCGCCACTGCCGCTAGTGGACAGGAGGCCCCATCACAGGACCAACAGGCCACCAGCACCCCACCCCTGCAGAAGGAGAACCACCCCACAAACGGTCCCTGGGATCCAGGCAGAAGCCAGAGACTATTGCCAAGACCCCCATCAGGAAATAAGACTCTCCTGATTGTCACCCTTGTGTCCCACTCTGTCACCCTGTCCACCTTGAACTACCAGTGCTCCACTTCCTATGCCCCTTTGGACAATGCACCTGTGATCTAGATAGACTGGACTACATCTTGGACATTCCTCCACCATCACCCCAGCCCATTGCACATCCCCCTCTACTTATTAGCACTTAAGTAAATACCATTTGAATAATGGAGTCTGTCAAATGATTGAACTATGTATTTGTTTAACAAGCTTTAAACACTGCAATACAACTGTACAGTAATGTATACATAGGAATGACCTGTAGTTGGCTGCAGTCAACACACAAGGAACGATAGTGGGGCACAAATATCTGAAAATAGAGATGTCCATGGGTACAGTAAGTGGTCATAGAAGTAGGAAAATCAGCCTGCCAGTGACAATGTCAAACACAAAACTGTCAATGTAAAGTGAGTTTACAGTGTCTTACCTGTGTGTCATTGAAAGTATTGTCGTATTATTGCACTTCTGTTGTCCTCATCCTCATCCTCTGCCTCCTCATCTTCACTCTCCATAGGGTCCACTGCTGCCACACGCCAATCTCTAGCCTCATCCTTCTGCAGAAAAGGCACCTGGTGACGTAAGGCAAGGTTGTGCCACATGCAGCATGCTACGATGATCTGGCACACTTTCTTGAGTGAGTAGTACAGGGATCCACCTGTTAGATGGAGGCAACAAAACCTGGCCTTCAGGAGTTTGAATGTCCTTTCTATGATTCTTCTTGTTCACCCATGTGCCTCATTGTAATGTTCCTCTGCCCTTGTCCTGGGATTCCTCACAGGGGTCATTAGCCATGAGAGGTTAGGGTAACCAGAGTCACCTGCAAATATCGAGTGACAACTGTTAGCCACACACTAACCCTTAGGGCCCACACTATACCCATATGCCAACACCTACTGGATCGGAACCAGGGCTCACCTATTAGCCACACCCGGTTCCTCTGGAGTTGAACCATCACATATGGGATGGTGCTATTCCTCAGGATAAAGGCATCATGCACAGACCCAGGATACTTTGCATTGACATGGGAAATGTAGTGGTCCGCCAGGCACACTATCTGCACATTCATGGAGTGAAAGCTCTTTTGATTTCTGAACATCTGTTCATTTCTCCAAGGGGGGACAAATGCAATATGTGTACCATCAATAGCCCCATTAATGTTGGGGATATGTCCCATAGCATTTAAATCAGCTTTTACTGTGGCCACTCCTCCACCTGGGGGAAAACGATGTAGCTGTGCATGTGTTTAATCAGGGCAGAGAACAATCTGGTCAGCACTACTGACATTGGCTGAGATATTCCTGCTGCCAAGTCCACTGTCACTTGGAAGGAGCCAGTTGCCAGGAAATGTAGCACAGATATTACTTGCACAAGAGGGGGATCCCGGTGGGCTGACGGATAGCAGATATCAGGTCAGGTTCAATTGGGCACACAGCTCTGTGATTGTGGCCCTGTCCAGTCTATAGGTGTGGATAATGTACTTGTCCTCCATTGTTGCCAAGTCCACCAGGGGCCTGTACACAGGGGATGTCTCCATCTCCTATTCATCTGCATCGGTTGCAATCTAGGGGGCAAAAGGTGAACAGCTGGTTAGTATTCCATATTTGCAAACACTACACAGCATTGCATGCTTTGACTGTAACAGTATATTGTTGGATAGGCCCAAATGGTGCCTATGTGCACTGTGACGCAGTTAGGTGCCATGGCCTTCCACCCCTGAAAAAGCATCCACCTTTCCTGTATGGAGGGACATGTGGAAATGAGGTAATTCCGCTGACGTTGTGAACCGTTGCGGGAAGCGGTCGAGAACCGCCATGAAACTCCTCATTGGATACTATTGGGCCCTGTAGGTTACAGTGGCCAATTGTGATGTACGCCGGCGGTAATGGTACGCACACCGCGGACGTGACCGCCATTTTCTATCTGTTCACTCACTTGCTACCTGACCTTCAACAGGAGAGGAGCTACATTGCAAGTGCTGCTGTGACCTGTGTCTGGAACCGACCATGGCTCGTGTCACTGGGGAAAGGGCCCCTGCCTTCACCGCTGCAGAGTTGTAGAGACTGGTGGATGGGGTCCTACCCCAGTACCGAATGCTGTATGGGCCTCCAGACCAACAGGTGAGTACATTGTGAGCACGATGCATGGGGCATGAATGCAGGGAGTGCTGTGTGTGAGAGCCTCGTATACGGTGGGGGTTGGTGGAAGGGCCCTGGGCAGCGTGTTGCACGTATGGTGGGCAATGTCTGTGCATAAGGTGATGTGAGGGCTATGGTGGGCCATGAGTGTCACAGGCAGGATGGTCTGGCTGATACCTTTTCCAATGTAATTTCTCTGCAGGTCATCGTCCATCAAAAAAAGGGTATATGCGTACCATCGGCAAGGACATGTGGACCCAGGGGGTCTACGGCAGGCGGAGCACCCACTGTTGCAAACGGTGGGAGGACCTGAGACGCTGGGCACGGAGGACGGCAGATGCAGAGCTGGGGATGGCCTCCCAATGAGGAAGGGGTGCCAATCGAACCCTGACCCCCCTGATAGCCCACATACTGGCAGTGGCCTATCTGTAGCTAGATGGGAACTTGGGGGCATCACAGCAGCCACAAGGGGGTGAGTTGAGTGCCCCAATATACTACTTGCACGTGGTGGGGTGGCATCCTGGTGGGGGATATGGGCCTGTGGGTTCCCCTAGGCCAGGCCAGAAATTGCAGGGTAGGTCCCATGTTGGGCAGTGTCTGATGTAAACCTCCTCCAACCAAGGTAGTACGCATCCACTACTGGGCAGGGGTCTGTGCATCCCAGGTATGCTGCAATTGGTGTTAGGTATGCCTGTCCATAGGCTGGTGACTAGCATTGTGACTGTTAGTGCATTGCCTAGTGCGTAGGGCTGTTCCCTGTGTGTGTGTGTGTCGTGTATGCCAACAGTGGTGTTGTTGCCAGCATTGACGAAGGGTATCCTTTGTCTCGCCCCCTCTTTTTGGTTTGTCACCCTGTCCTTATATTCATTCGCATCATCTGGCGGAGGTGCAGAGGCATCAGCGACGGGGAGAGCTGCATCCCACAGGGCCCAGAAGGCCGAATCCACTGATGGTGAGGGCACTAGTGAGACGGAGGGGAGCACCATGGCGGAGACTGGAGGGAACAGTTCTGACAGTGATACCTCCTCTGATGGAAGCTCTGTGCCCACCACAACTACATATACAGCCGCCACCCCCGTACCAGCACTGCCCTCCCAGCAGCTCCCCAGCATGTTTCCAGTGGCTGCTCACCCAGGAGGGTGGGCATCTCCTTCGCCCCAGTCACCTCAGGCCCTGCCCCAGTTAGCCCTGAGTGAGGAGGCTATTGACCTCCTGAGATCCATCTCTCTTGGGCAGTCAACCATTGTGAATGCCATCCAGGGGCTGGCAGCCCATTTGCAACAAACAAATGCATTCCTGGAGGGCATTCACTCTGGCATGGCGGCCCAACAGAGATCAATCCAGGCTCTGCCCTTCTCCCTGATGACAGCCATTGTCCCTGTTTCTAGCCTCCCCCCTCCAACTTCTTCTACCCAGTCCCATTCCCCTCAACCCCAACCTATCCCAAGCACACAGGCAGACCAGAATGCACCCAGGACAACACACAGGAGTGGTTCAAGCAAACACAAGCACCACACAACATCCCACAGGCACTCACACGAACACCATCCAGATGCAGACACACCAACATTGACTGCCTCCACTGTGTCCCACTCCTCCTTTTTGTCCACCGCCCTACCAGTAGAGTCTACACTCACACCTGCATGCACTACATCCTCATCCACTACCACCATCACCCCTATTACTACACGGCCCTCACTGGCAGTAACTACGCCCACATCCATGCACACGTCCCCTGTGTCCTCTTCCACTGTGTCTGTGCCCCTTGCTCCCAAAGTACACAAATGCAAGCACTCAGACACCCAACAGCCATCCACCTGCCCATGCACCTGCACCCAAACACAGCAGACAGACACCTCTTACAACCACTTCCTCTTCCTCCACTCCCAGACCTTCACCCTCTTCCTGCCCCAATGTCCCTAAGAAGCTTTTCCTCCCCCACCGCCCATCCTTCACGTCCCCAGTCCATGGCCACAGTAGTGTTGACAGCTACTGCAGGTGGGAGAGGATCCTGGGCCCTGACAGCAGCACTGAAAGGGTGCCTGCACCAGGTGCATCAAGGAAGGGCAAGGAGGCACCACCAGCTGCAACAGGGAAGGGCAAGGATTGCACCACCAGCAGCGTCTAGGAAGGAGGCACCATCACCTGCAGGAGGGAAGGGCAAGGGGCAATCTCTGGCTGCTGACATGAAGGGCAAGGGGCCTGCACCAGCAGGTAGGAAAGACAGGAGGCCTGGTGCTGGGACTCATTCGGGCCCCCACCGCCAACCATGGTGGTTCAGCTGTCCGAGGCTGCAGGGGATGGACTGGAGCCTCCCCTCACCATTGCCAGCACCAGCACCACTGCCAGCAGCAGCAGCCCCAGTGGGCAGCCGTCTGAGGCTGCAGGGGATGGGCTGGAGCCTCCCCCCACCACTGCCAGCACCGCCACCAGCACCACTGTCAGCAGCAGAAGCCCCAGTGGGCAGCCGTCCGAGGCTGAAGGGGATGGGGTGGAGCCTCCCCCCACCACTGCCAGCACTGACACCAGCCCCAACACTGCCAACACTGAGTAGCTGTCACTGCCGGCTGACAGTGTGGAGTTCTGTCTCAATGAGCTGTTGTGCATCCTGGCCCCTGCAAATCCTGTGGTTTTGACACACAGGTAAGAGACTCTGATCTTGCACTTCCCAAGATCTGCATCTCAAAGCAAAATGCCCCCCGTACCAGTGGAATAAGCAATCCACTCACCCCATCCTTCCCAGGAAGAAGCACACTGGGCACAAGCCCCCCTCCAGAACCAGTGGAGAAGCCATCCACTAGAGATACTGTGGCCTTGCATTCCCCAGGACCAAGCAGTGGGCAAACCACCCACTTGAGAGACTATGGCCGTGTACTCCCCAGGACCAAGCAGTGGGCAAACCATCCATTAGAGAGACTATGGCCTTGCATTCCCCAGGACCAAGCAGTAGGCAAACCACCCACTAGAGAGACTGTGGCCTTGCACTCCCCAGGACTAAGCAGTGGGCAAACCTCCCACTAGAGAGACTGTGGCCTTGTACTCTCCAGGACCAGGCAGTGGGCAAACCACCCACTTGAGAGGCTGTGGCCTTAAACTCCCAAGGACAGCGCACAGGGCATGTTGTCTCCTCTAGGACCAGTGGTGTTGTACCATCTTCCGGCTGAGGTGCCCCCCTCTTCCCCATCCCACTGAGGTGCCTGTGTATTTTTGACCTGATGCCCCTGAGGTGTTCTCTCTGTGTTTTTGTAGGAGTGAGGTGGGGCCTTGGCCTATGTGTTGTGGCCCTATGGCCAGAGGACATTGAGGACTGGACAGTGTCCCTACATTTGTAAATATGTATATATGTTTGTATTTTGATGCTTATTCATGCTATTTTATCCTATTACACTCACTTTAATCAATTCCTTTTGTCGTTGCATTAATCCTGAGGGGTACAGAGTGAATATGTAATGTTTGTGCATCTGGTTGTGTGTATGGTGTTGGGGGTGGGGGTGTTGCATGTGTGTGTCACTCTTGTTTTCCTCCCCCTTCCCTTGTGTGCTAGGCAGCAGTACTCACTGTGGTCGTCTTCGCCGGCGTTGATGTTCATAATGCAGAAAAAGGTAGACGAGCATCGGAAATATGTGCAGCTCGGGCTCCAGGGCATTGTGGTTGTTCCCTAAGACTCCACAGGTGAGTCCTTTGACTTCTGTGTTCCGTTTCCACCATGCTTTTGAGGTTGTTGGTACCACCCCGGAAAAGGTGGCGGATAGGCCTGTTGTAATAGTGTGGGCGGTACATTGTCTTCCACCTGGCTGTTGGTTGTTACCGCCATGCCGCTGATTGATACCGCCGTGGCAGTCGGTGTGTTAAAGTGGCTTTCTGTCTGAGCAGTTTTCCGCAGTGGTCATAATTCCATTTTGGTTACCGCCAGCCTGTTGGCGGTATTACTGCCGCTTTATCACCGACCGCCAGGGTTGTAATGAAGGCCTCTGCCTGTTTGTGGATTCCCTGACGGGTCAGACTGACAGTTGGGCTGTTTGTGAATCTCCTCTAGAGAGTGACACAAAGGGATCTGGGGTGTTACACCTGAATGGGCTGTGCCTGCCCTCACACAGTTCAGTCTCCAACCCCCTAGTGTGTGTCTGGGCCCTGGCTGGACAAGGCAGGATCTTGTGAACAGAGACTTTCCTTTGAAGTTTGCCTACTTCAAAGGCAAGAAGGGGTATAAGTAGTGGGCCCAAAACCCCAGATTTTGAGATCACCTCTGGAACCAAGAGGAGCCTCTGCCAAGGAGAAGAGGTGAGGAAAAGTACTGGCCCTACCTGTGACTGTGCTGTGTTGGGCTATCCTGCAGTTGCTGCTTCTGCCTGTGAAAGGGGACAAAGGCTGGACTTTGTTGTGCATTCTTGCTTGTGAAGAATCTCCAAGGGCTTGAACTGAGCTTGTCGCTTGTTTTGAAGTCGCAGGGCCATCAAAGACTTCCTCTGCCAGCACCTGGACTCTCTTCTGAGACTCCTGACGTGCCAAGTGGTGCCCTATCCAGCCACTGGGCCCTTGAAAGCAGAAGTTAGCAGAACAAGCACTGAAATCCACGCACAGAACACCGCGCAGAGAATTTTTTGACGCACCATCTGCAACTCGGCTGATAAATGACACGCCACCCACTTTGCGGCAAAGATCGAAGCTCCACCTACATCATGGCTGGGAGATTGATGCATTGCAGCTAGAGAAACGATGCAACACCCGCTTGCGGCTGCTGATAATGACAAAAACCCCTGTGCAGTGCATTTTTCGAACACCGTGCAACCGGATTTCACATGCATCATTGCTATGCCTCAAAGTCATTGTGAACCTGTGCAGATCCAAGGTGCCCTGTCCGGAAATCGGCGCATCGCCAACCCGACCAGAGAAGAAATGACGCACGGCCTCATATATGAGTAAGGAATCAACGCATCGTTGATTTTTCCAATTCACGCCTACCTGTGCGGCTTTATTTTAGACGCTAACCAGGTATTTTGTGCAAAATCAAACTTTCCATTGTTTTCTATGGATTAAGGGGGTCATTCTGACCCCGGCGGTCTCAGACTGCCGGGGCCAGGGTCGGCGGGAGCAACACCGACAGACCGGCGGTGCCCCGCAGGGCATTCTGACCGCGGCGCTTTGGCCGCGGTCAGTGCAGGAAAACCGGCGGTCTCCCGCCGGTTTTCCGCTGCCCGTCAGAATCCTCCAAGGCGGCGCAGCATGCTGCGCCGCCTTGGGGATTCTGACACCCCCTACCGCCATCCTGTTCCTGGCGGTTCGCCCGCCAGGAACAGGATGGCGGTAGGGGGTGTCGCGGGGCCCCTGGGGGCCCCTGCAGTGCCCATGCCAATGGCATGGGCACTGCAGGGGCCCCCGTAAGAGGGCCCGCTTGTATTTCACTGTCTGCATAGCAGACAGTGAAATACGCGACGGGTGCAGTAGCACCCGTCGCACCTTCCCACTCCGCCGGCTCGATTACGAGCCGGCTTCATGGTGGGAAGGTCGTTTTCCCCTGGGCTGGCGGGCGGCCTTTTGAAGGCCGCCCGCCAGCCCAGGGGAAAACTCAAAATACCCGCTGCGGTCTTTCGACCGCGGTACGGTATTTTGGCGGCTCCCGCCGGGCGCGCGGTGACCGCGCCCGGCGGGAGTCAGAATGACCCCCTAAGACTCTTATTCTTTAGAAAATTCATATCTTGACTTGTCTATGTTGGATTTCTGTCATTTCGGTCTTGTTTGAATAAGATACATACTACCTACTTTTCTAAGCTGGTGTGGTGTCCATTTTGTAGTGTTTTCACTGCATTACTATGGGGGTGATTCCAACCCTGGCGGTCGGTGATAAAGCGGCGGCCAACCCGCCAACAGGCAGGCGGTAAAAAAAATGGAATTCTGACCCTGGCGGGAACCGCCAACACAGCCCGCCAATTTAACACTCCGACCGCCATGGCGGGACAGACAAAGAGCGCGGCGGTCACCACCAACAGGCAGGCGGCAGCCAATGTACCGCCCACCCTATCACAACTCACCAATCCGCCACCTTTTCCGGGGCGGGAGCCCCGCCGATAAAAACACGGCGGAAACAGACTACGAACGGGAAAACGCTTACCTCTACACACTCCACGAGGACGGAGGACAGCATGGAACCCGAATTAAACATCCTACCAGCTCTTGTCTACCTGCTCATCTACCACGAGTACGAACGCCGGCGCAGACGACAACGGTGAGTACTGCACCTACGACACAGGGGAGGGGGGAGGAGGAAAGCTTACGGGCACACACATACGTGACACATCCACCCCCCCCAGCCCCCCCAACTATCTACACACCAATGCAGAGCAACAACTCAGAGTGACACCCCTCAAACCCCCCGGAAAAATCCAAAGACATAATTAAAATGAGAATTAAAATTTATGTATAAAATAGGTTCATTGAAGTCATGGAAAAATGTCTATATGAAATATAAAAAATAAAAAGTATGAACAGTGCGAAATCTATATACATAGGCAATAATTCCTGCCATTTTGTTGAAGTTCCACAGTCCGTGGGCCAATGTCCACAAACACATGGGCAAAGCCCACACAGGAGACCAGATACCGTTGGAGAGAACACTGCTGGGGCATCAGATGAAAAAACTACAGGCACCTCAGGGGGAAGGGAAGGGGGGGCACTTCAGCCACAGGAGTCCACGCCACCAGATCCACGAGGGGCCTCCATGCCCACTGTACCATCCTGGGGAGTGCAAAGCCACAGTCTCTCAAGTGTATACAGTGGGTGGGTTGCCCACTGTGCCATCCTGGGGAGTGCAAAGCCACAGTATCTCAAGTCTCTACAGTGGGAGGGTTGCCCACTGTGCCATCCTGGGGAGTGCAAAGCCACAGTCCATCAGATGGATAACCGAATCCACTGGTATTGGAGGAGGCAGGGTGCCCAGAGTGCAGCGTGAACACCAGCTCGACACAGAACCGGCACTGTCAATGGGCCAGCGGTGCTTGAGACGGCGGGGCCCAGCGGAGCGGTGCTTGACAGGAAGGGCCCAGCGGAGCGGTGCTTGAGACGGCGGGGCCCAGTGGAGCGGTGCTTGACAGGAGGGGCCCAGCGGAGCGGTGCTTGAGACGGCGGGGCCCAGCGGAGCATTGCTTGAGACGGCGGGGCCCAGCGGAGCAGTGCTTGACAGGAAGGGCCCAGCGGAGCAGTGCTTGAGACGGCGGGGCCCAGCAGAGTGGTGCTTGACAGGAAGGGCCCAGCGGAGCGGTGCTTGACAGGAGGGGCCCAGCGGAGCGGTGCTTGACAGGAGGGGCCCAGCAGAGCGGTGCTTGAGACGGCGGGGCCCAGCGGAGCGGTGCTTGAGACGGCGGGGCCCAGCGGAGCGGTACTTGACAGGAAGGGCCCAGCGGAGCGGTGCTTGAGACGGCGGGGCCCAGCGGAGCGTTGCTTGACAGGAAGGGCCCAGCAGAGCGGTGCTTGACAGGAGGGGCCCAGCGGAGCGGTGCTTGACAGGAAGGGCCCAGCGGAGTGGTGCTTGACAGGAGGGGCCAAGCGGAGCGGTGCTTGACAGGAGGGGCCCAGCAGAGCGGTGCTTGAGACGGCGGGGCCCAGCGGAGCGGTGCTTGAGACGGCGGGGCCCAGCGGAGCGGTGCTTGACAGGAAGGGCCCAGCGGAGTGGTGCTTGACAGGAGGGGCCCAGCGGAGCGGTGCTTGACAGGAGGGGCCCAGCAGAGCGGTGCTTGAGACGGCGGGGCCCAGCGGAGCGGTGCTTGAGACGGCGGGGCCCAGCGGAGCGTTGCTTGACAGGAAGGGCCCAGCGGAGCGGTGCTTGAGACGGCAGGGCCCAGCGGAGCGGTGCTTGACAGGAAGGGCCCAGCGGAGCGGTGCTTGACAGGAGGGGCCCAGCGGAGCGGTGCTTGACAGGAAGGGCCCAGCGGAGCGGTGCTTGAGACGGCGGGCCCAGCGCAGCGGTGCTTGAGACGGCGGGGCCCAGCGGAGCGGTGCTTGACAGGAAGGGCCCAGCGGAGCGGTCCTTGACAGGAAGGGCCCAGCGGAGCGGTGCTTGAGACGGCGGGGCCCAGCAGAGCGGTGCTTGACAGGAAGGGCCCAGCGGAGCGGTGCTTGACAGGAAGGGCCCAGCGGAGCGGTGCTTGAGACGGTGGGACCCTGTTCAGCGGTGCTCTTCACGGCGGGGCCCTGTTCAGCGGTCCTCTTCACGGCGGGGCCCTGTTCAGCGGTGCTCTTCACGGCGGGGCCCTGTTCAGCGGTCCTCTTCACGGCGGGGCCCTATTAAGCGGTCCTCTTCACGGCGGGGCCCTGTTCAGCGGTCCTCTTTACGGCGGGCCCTGTTCAGCGGTCCTCTTCATGGCGGGGCCCTGTTCAGCGGTGCTCTTCATGGCGGGGCCCTGTTCAGCGGTCCTCTTCACGGCGGGGCCCTGTTCAGCTGTGCTTGTCCTGTCTTTCAAGGGAGCCAGACCTGGCCAGGACTCCCCGCTTAGTCACCCTCCGACCGTGCGGTTGCTGGCCCCTCCTGTGATGGAGTCCTGGGCCCGTGGGTGTCCTCCGTCACAGCCGGTATGGGGCTGGTGGGGCCCTCCTGGTCCGCGCGCCTGCTGGCTGACTTCTCCACCCTGCTGCCCTTGCCCTCCTTCGAAGAAGCTCTCTGGCCCTTGCCTCCCCTTGATGTTGTGGCAGGTGACGGGCCACGACTACGCTCCTTGGTGGCAGCCGTCTCAGCCTTCTCGCGCCGGCCCTTTGTTTTTCGGGTTCTCTTCCCAGGGGGTGGGCTGGTTGTCCCCTTGCTGCTGGCCGATGTATCTGCACTGGGAAAAGGTGGACTCCAATACCCGTGCACAATGGTCACACTTGATGCAGGGCTGGTGGTGGCTGAGGTGCTCTTAGGACTCTTACCAGATGGAGGGAATGGGTCAGGTGATGGAAAGAGGTCAAGTTTTGAGAGGAAAAGTTTTTTAGGAGCAATCGGAAGGGTAGGTGCAGTGGGAATGGGAGTGCCCTCCAGGTATGCATTGCTCCGATGCACCTCCCTTTCTACACCCTGGATGGCAAAAGAAGAAAACCACGGCACATCACAGGGTCAAAATGAGAATGCTTTATTCCTTGGTGAAAAATCAGGGCTGAAATCCTCTGGTGTGATTAAACACACTAGATACGTGGTATGAGAACACAGTGCTTTCTTCAAGTTTCTATAACAACAGCCGACACGTGTTTCGTCATCCTTGACTTTTTCATGGCTTACTATGTATGAACTATGAAGTTGAATTTGAATAGGACTCCAAAAATTTCAAGAATTGTACAGCAAGGTGTACAAATAATAGCATTCAAATGAAAAAGACCATGGTAAGTCTATAGAGCGTCCGATCTGTTAAGAACCGAGTATAGGTAGCGTCGTCCAGAGAGGACAGACACAGAAGCCCCCTGCACTACGCCGCGCAATCGGGGTACACTACTCATGACTTGTGACTAGGCCTACAGGTCTATGGACAACCAATGCACACATGGGTGATGCAGGACCATGGATAACTGTACTTGGCACCCTACAGAGGTGGGGGGCGGGGGCACAGGGCCATGCCTAAAGGAGGGGACTAGCCTACAGAAAGCGCCCTGGCCTAAAGTCACCCACAGCCCTCCTCCCCAACCCAGACACCTCCACTGCGCGCAAAGATAGCAGAATGTGCTGATACTCACCCCCTTGTGTCTGTTGTGATGTCCTCACGCGCCCATCCAAATCGGGGTAGGCCACCGCCAGGATCCGGGACATCAGGGGGGTCAAGGTACGACTGGCACCCCTCCTATGTTGGGAGGCCATCCCCAGCAGAGACTCGGCGGTCTTCCTGGTCCCGTGGCGGATGTCCTCCCACCTCTTTCGGCAGTGGGTGCCCCGTCTGTTGTGGACCCCCAGGGCCCGGACGTCCTTGGCGATGGCACGCCAAATCTCGATCTTCTGATGGGCGCTGACCTATTTGACATGTACAGGGTGGGAAAGGAAATATCATTACTTTTCTGCATGGTAGATGTGAGTGGCCCCCCCTCCCTAACCTTGCCATGTGGCACATGCTCTCATCTGTCGTGCGTTGCACTCCTCATTCGCTCCCCTCCCCACCATCTTACATACACCCCACTCAACACAGGCATAGCCCATTCAACGTGCACCCAGTACTTACCTGTTGGTCTGGAGGACCGTAGAGTAGCGCATACTGGGGGAGGACCCCATCAACAAGTTTCTCCAACTCTTCTGAAGTGAAGGCAGGGGCCCTTTCCCCAGTCGCAGCAGCCATAGTATCTCCCAGACCAAGGTCACAGCAGCACTTGCAGTATAGGTCCTCTCCTGTGGATGATCAGGTCTCGAGTGATTAAGCAGCTAGAAAATGGCGGTCGCGCCCGCGGCGGTGCGTACCGCGGCGGTGCGTACCGCGACCGCGGGCGCACATCGTCATTGGCTCCTGATACCCATAGGGTTCAATGTTAACCAATGCGGCTTCGCACCGCGGTCTTCGACCGCCTACCGCCATGGTGTGCCACGCCAGCGCATTGACCTCCCATCCCATTGTCACACTTCACAGGTCAGGCAGCCGCCATTTCAAAGGCCCACATGGCTTAATTTCTACTGCGTCACACAGGCCTAGGCCGTGCATTGCCACTCATACACGCCTTTCACTGTATTGCGATTCATTTACTGTGCAAGCTGTGTGAACGTACCTGTGGGTTGCTTGACTCTGTGCTCCATGTTGTCCTTCCTAGGCACCGTCCACTGGGACTTGCGAGGAGAAGGATGAATCCTCCCGTGTACCGACCGCTGGTGGACCTGTCGACAATGGAAGAACGACATATTATACTTCGATACAGACTTGACAGAGCCACTATTCATGAACTGTGTGCCCAGCTGGAGCCAGACCTGATGTCCCCCATCCGCCAACCCACAGGGATTCCCCCTCTGGTGCAGGTTCTGTCAGTACTCCATTTTTTGGCAAGTGGGTCTTTTCAGACAACAGTGGCAATGTCATCAGGGATGTCTCAGCCTATGTTTTCTAAGGTTTTGTCCAGAGTGTTGTCTGCCCTGATGAAATACATGCAGAGCTACATTGTTTTCCCTGAGGAGGATGATTTGGCTACAGTGAAGGGTGATTTCTATGCCCTTGGACATATCCCAAACATCATTGGTGCCATTGATGGGACCCATGTGGCTTTGGTACCCCCCAAAGGCAGTGAGCAGGTGTACAGAAACAGAAAAAGTTATCATTCGATGAATGTCCAGGTGGTCTGTTTGGCAGACCAGTACATCTCCCATGTAAATGCCAAGTTCCCTGGGTCAGTGCTTGACGCGTATGTTATGCGAAATAGCAGCATCCCCTATGTGATGGAACAGCTACAGAGACACCGTGTGTGGTTATTAGGTGACTCTGGTTACCCCAACCTCTCCTGGCTATTGACCCCATTGAGGAATCCCCGGACCAGGGCAGAGGAACGGTACAATGAGGCCCATGGGCAAACTAGGAGGATAATAGAAAGGACCTTCGGGGTCCTGAAGGCCAGGTTTAGGTGCCTGCATATGACAGGTGGATCCCTAATCTACTCACCAAAGAAGGTGTGCCATATCATCGTGGCCTGCTGTATGCTTCACAATCTTGCATTGCGACGCCAGGTGCCTTTTCTGCAGGAGGATGGTCCAGATGGTGGTGTTGCAGCAGCTGTGGAGCCTGTGGAGAGTGAAGAGGAGGAAGACGACGGGGACGACACGGACAACAGGGATACAGTTATACAACAGTATTTTCAGTAGCACACAGGTAAGATTCACCCACGCCATTTTACATTTACTTCAGGCCTCCGGCGTCTCAACTTTCTGTGTTTCCCCCCATTTCCTTTTAACTGAATTGTGACTTTCCCTTCACTTTTCAGAGCTGTTTGACCAACTGCGTGACTTCTGCTTTGTTTGCCCATGGACTACAGCTTGTTGTCATTGGTATGTTGTCATCACAATGTAACAGAACATAATTGCACCGTTATGTGTGATACATAATAGTAAAATACAAGCAGACTCCTGTTATTGTAAGTGCAATAAGTGATTTATTTTAAGTGCTACATATAGGTACATGATAGTAAAACGGTGATGGGTGGGGGTGGAGTAATGTCCATGGCAGAGTCCAGTTCTCATTTTCACAGGTGCATTGTCCATATGCCTGTGGAAGGATGGAGCAGGGGCAGTTCAAGGTTGGACAGGGTGACAATGTGGGACAGTGGGATGACATCAGGGGGTATCTTATGCTGGCGGGGGTCTTGCAATCCTACTCTGTCTTCTTGTGTGATCTCAGGTTCCGCTTGCGGGGTGGTTGTTCTTCAGCAGGAGGTGGGGTTCTGGTGGCCTGTCGTTGTGTGGGGGCCTCCTGTCCACTAGCGCCGGCGGAGGTGGTAGGCTGTTCGTGGTCCAGGCTAGTGACAGGGGCCCTTTGGGGTGCCACATGGTCCCGCAATGTGGTGACTATCTGGTTGAGGGCCAGGACGATGGTCCCCATTGTGGAACCGATGTTCCTCAGTTCCTCTCTGAACCCCATGTACCGTTCCTCCTGCTGTGCCTGGATCTCCTGGAACCTGGCCAGTACCGTCGCCATCGTCTCCTGGGAGTGGTGGTATGCTCCCATGATGGTGGTGAGGGCCTCTTGGAGAGTGAGTTCCCTGGGCCGGTCCCCCCCCTGTCGCACAGCAGCCCTCCCAGTTCCCCTGTTTCCCTGGGCCTCTGTCCCCTGGACGGTGTGCCCACTACCACTGCCCCCAGGTCCATGTTGTTGTTGGGGTGGTGGGTCAACCTGGGTGCCCTGTAGTGGCGGACACACCGCTGATTGACGTGTCCTGGAGACAGAGGCATGGGCCCGCTGGGTGGGAGCTGTGCTGGTGTTCCCAGAGGGGGTTAGGTCTGGTGTAGCCTGTGGCTGTGTGTGGGGAACCGACTGTCCAGAGGTCCCCGATGGTCCGGGCTGGTCATCTGGGTCCAGGTCGACAGAGCTGCTGTCATCGCTGGGGCCTCTTCTGGGGGTGGGATGGACATCTCTGTACCCTCCGTGGCGGTGTGGTGGCGTTCGGGTCCTGCAGGGGTATAAGGGTATGGTTATTGGTTCTGTGTGTGGCATTTTGTGTGATGGATGGGTGTCCGTGTACCCAAGTGCAGGCATTCCCGTGTGGGGGCTTTTGTGAGGGTGGCTTGTGGGGGTGATGTGTGTGTGCAGTGGGCATGCTTTGGTGATGGGTGTCCATGCTTTGTGGTCACATGCAGGTCTAGGTGTTGGGATGGGTGGGTTGTGATGGTGGTACATTTGGAAGGAGTTGGTGTGATGGGGGTGGGGGTGAGGGTGGGGGTATGTGCTGGCATGCAGATGGGGTGAGGGTGGGAAGTAGTAGTTAAGATTTGCCTTACCAGAGTCCATTCCTCTGCGTACTCCTGCGAGGCCCTCAGGATGCAGGATGTGCAAGACTTCCTCCTCCCATGCTGTGAATTCTGTGGGAGTAGGTGGGGGTCCGCCGCCAGTCTTCTGCACCGCAATGTTGTGCCTTGATACCATGGAACGCACCTTCCCCCGTAGGTCGTTCCATCTCTTCCTGATGTCCTCCCGATTGCGTGGATGCTGTCCCACCGCGTTGACCCTGTTGACTATCCTTTGCCATAGCTCCATCTTCCTGGCAATTGTGGTGTGCTACACCTGTGCCTCGAATAGCTGGGGCTCTACACAGACTATTTCCTCTACCATGACCCTGAGTTCTGCGTCAGAGAACCTGGGGTGTCTTTGGGGTGCCATGGGGTGGTGTGGATGAGGTGAGGGATGTTGTATGTGTTGTGGAGTGTGATGTGTGTGGTGGTGTATGGTGTTTTGTGCGTGGTAATTGTGTGGGTGATGTTGTGATTTGCCTCTGTGTGATGGTCTACTCTAAGCAGTGCTGTCTCTCTCTGTCCTTGATTCGCAATTGTGGTAGTAAGGGTTTGTGGGTGATGTGGGTGTGTGTTTTATATTGTATTGGGTGTGTGGGAGTGGTGTGTATATGTGTCTCAGGTGTGTGTATTTCAAATTGTCCAATGTGGTTGTGTTTTGTAAGGGTGTGTGTATTTTGAGCACGGCGGTGTGTACCGCCAATGGAATACCGCGGTGGAAAGACCGCCGCGTGGATTCGTGGGTCGTAATGGCATGGGCGTATTTCTGTTGGCGTGGCGGTGGAGGTTTGGTCATCGCCATTTTTTCGCTGCCCTTTGGTGTGGCGGACTTTTGTGGATGTCGCGTTTTTGGCGGTTTGCCAGTTGCGGGTCAGAATGACCGTGGCGGTTTACCGCGGCCGCGGCTGTGTTTTGGCGGTCTTCTGACCGGCGGTAAGCACCTTTTACCGCCGAGGTCAGAATGACCCCCTATGTGTGTTGGTACAAATACATTACACATTGCATCTGCATTAAGCCTGTCTGCAAATGCCACGTTACCAAGGGGTTGAGCGGGGTTTATCCTGGTGAGTTTCTCCTTTGCGCTGACTAAAGTGAGGGTCCTTGCTTTTACAGGGGATAACCTGACTGCCAACCAAAGACCCCATTTCTAACATAGAGTATTACATAGCCTTACATATTTTTAGAAGCCATGAAAAGGTCATTTATAACATTCTGTGCAAATCTTTACTAGAACAAAAATATTATCTGGTCTGATATCACATAAACAGTATGTGCTTCAATTCATGTATTTGAAACAGATATATTTTGTGAAAGTTAAATTGAGGTGTATACCAAAGTGAAATCTTTTGGAAAATGTAATCCTGTGCTTGACTGGCTACCTGCAACCACCCCAAGATATATTTATCAAATGCAAAGAAACAGGGACGCCCTCTAAGGAGCAACATATGCAGCTGATGCAATATAACTTTAATTAAACCAACACCAGGACTGTCCCCTGTATTAGCGCTACAGGCACACAACAGAATCAATACAGTAAATCAAAAGCATAACAATCCTACTAAATCAAGATAAAGTTAGGGAAAAGGCCAGACGCCCCTCGTTGACTTTGTTTTTGTAGTCAGCACAGGGAAGCCAACTTCAAATACATTCTGGGGAGGGCACAGAGGGACCGAAGCTGTTAGCAAACAGCAGATGTGCTTAAGTCCATCTGTGAGGTTCCCCCTGAGTGTCCCTCACCCCTCCTTTTTATATACTAAAAGTTGGATACCAAATATGCTGGAGGTTTGGAACTTTGGGCCCCCATTGTTCCATATCGCTTAGTGACCATGACCATATGACCTGGTAGAACTGCTTGCTCCTGAAAGCACTCATACTGTTTACATTGATACATTGAAGATCGTGCAAAGGGTACAATATCACTTCACTACTCGCATATCATGTTCATGGTAGATTTCTGTCCTTGATGTTCCATGTAGCTCACTCAGCCCTTTGGTATAATTAATTAGTTGTCCAGTCACTTTCCAGGTCATCACTTTGGTGGTTATCCATTTGCATCCAGGCACAGGCACATTGCAGAGAGAAACCACTGCTTTGTTTTCAGTGATGTTGATTGCTTGTAGTGTACAAATGACATGGACATCATAGGTGACATTCTCATACACATTCATCTGAACCCACATGGCTCCTATATACGCAATCACCAGGGAGAACTGGTAGAACATCTTTGTCAGGAATCCCAAATTGAAGTCCACTGGGCGAGCCTCTCTGCAAGCTTTCACATTAGAATTTCTCATAACCACAACATATCTACTTCATACGCCCTGATTTAATATTTCTCTAGCTACTGCTTTTTTTCCTGGATGCTGTACTGACAATTTCTTTCCTATGCTCTCAAATCACTTCTCCCCTCTTTGGTTAGTGTCTGGAGGTCCAGATCTTTTCTCTATTTGTGGGATTTGTGCTTCTTCATGCAATTCAATCCTGTATTGGATATAAAACAGCAGTTTCTCCCTCAGTCCATATTATAACTTTGATCTCCCCTCTGTAATCTGGATTGATAACTCCTTCTAATATTGATAAGGCTTGATTGTGGGACAATCCTGTCATATATTTCCACGAGCAATTTCACTCCTATTCCCAAGGGAATCTCAATCTCTCTTTCCTACAGGGCAAATACATCTAATCCTATGCTGCCAAGTGTGGCCTGTATTGGAGGTATGGCTGGGGGTCTTTATTCTATATGATCATTGTGGGTGTAGGCTCATTGCCCTGTCCTGTCAATCGAATAACTGGTGTCTGCTGCCCTACTGGCCTATTGTTTAACTTAAACAATGTTTTTTTAGATTGTTGCTACATCCTTTAATTTTCTGATGTGTGGATAGCTTTCTTAACTGTCCTTTCAGCAACCACTGTATCTTTCTGTTATTCCTGCTGCATGTGAAAATAGCTGATAGCATATTCTATTTTTTTTTAGTATTCCAAATAAACTTCGAGAGAAGCTTAGCCATTGCTGGAAAGAGACTAGCAGGAACTTGTAAAGGCAACCTAGATATAAAATATAATATTTGAGGCATTAGACCATTTTCACTGTTTTAATTATACCAACCAAGAGAGATATAAAGGGGACCATTTTTTAATTTTATCTTTATTCTTTTTTAGGACACAATAATTTATGTATTTATTTATTTTATTTATTTGAGGAGTGTTATATAGCATGAACAAGACCCGTCAGAGTATCAGAGTGCTGTACAAATAGCAGGCATGTTGTACATACAGAGAGAGAGAGATGCAATAAGGAATAGCAAGCAGCAATACAGTTACAGTATAACAGGCGGCCGGCAGATTCAAGATCCGGAGGAGCCCACCGTAAAATAGTCAAGCTGAGGGGCTTCAGGGCTTCTATAGGAAGAGTCTGTTCAGCATGAACATTTTAATGTCTATTTTGTAGGTGGAAGTCAAGGGGTTTGGCCTGATTTCAGGAGGCAGTGTATTCCAAGTTCTTGGGGCTAGACCAGAGAAGGATCAGTTGATTTTTTTGTTTTTGTTGAACTTCTGTGTTTCAAACAGTATGGCGGTTCCGCTTCTTAAGGCACAACTACCACCAGGTAGTTTGAGTTTATTGGCTGGGAAGACAGGGGTGTTACAGTGAAGTGCTGTGTGTGTGATGCAGGCTATCTTTAGCCCGATCCTTGCTTCAAACGGGAGCCATTTTAGATGCACTAGGTTTGTTGTGATGTGGTCGAATCTTCTGGCTCTAGAGATGAGCCTAGCAGCTGAGATCAGTGTAGCCCTTAGTGGCACCAGTTTTACTTTGGGTAAGCCTACTAGTGCCACACTCCTGTAATTTAAATGGGAGATGACTACCTAGTGATCTACAAGAGCCTATAACGTGGGGGACACAGTTGAGAGCTACAAGTTGTTTGAACCATTCTTCTATAGGGGCAGAGTGACTTAGAGGGACGATCAAAAGTAATTCCGTTTTGAGTGTGTTGAGCATAAGGTGATTGCCAGTTAACCATTGCTAGGTTTTCATTAGGGTACAGTTGAGAGTTGTGATACCTTCGGGTGAGGAAATTTTAAAGTTCAATTGTGTGTCATCAGCATACATGTGGTAGAGAATGCTTGATTGCTTCAGAATTTTGGTTCCATGAACAAGTTGAATAAAGTGGATGAGAGCGTGGGTCCTTGGGGCACTCCAATCCAGACCAAAGTAATATCAGAAAAATGGTTTAGTTGACTTTGATTCTTTGAGTCTGTTATGTAGGAACGAGGCAAACCAATTTAAAACAGGGCCAGATAGCCCCATTCTGCGCTTCAGAAGTTCAATCATGCATCATCTACCACGTTTGTTGAGGCTGTTTCAGTGCTATGCCCTGTTGTGAAGCCAGATTGACAAGTGAAGGAGCTGAAACTGCTCAATGTAGTGGCAGAGTTGGATGTATATGCATTTCTCAAGTACATTTTCTAGTGTCAGAATGTTGATAACTGCATGGAAATTGTTGAGGTCGGGTAGGACGGCATTAGTTTTTTTTTAGGATGGAGTGACTTGGCCTATTTTTAAGCAATCTGGAATCATGCTCTGAGAGAGAGATGCATTTACAAACTTAGTTCAAAGAGGGAGTATGGATGATCTTAGCTCTTTGATGAGCTTGGCAGGCAGAGAATCAATTAAATGGGTGAAGGTGTTTATTGAAAACATTGTTTTAGTATCTCAGCTTCATCCGGAAGTTTGGGAATGGGGGCCATCCTTTGGGAATGGGGACACCGACATTTTGTCAGAACAGGCAGAGGTCCCATGGACCACTGCGTACTCTTAAAAAATTAAAACAAAACTTTTCATTTTTTTGTTCTAAGTGCATCCCATTTTCCTTTAAAGAAAATGGGCTGTAATTCCTGTTTTTTAAAAAACTGCTTTATTTAAAAAGCAGTCACAGATACGGTGGTCTGCTGACCCCAGCAGGCCACCAGCTCTGTGAGTGCTACCCATTCCTCATAGGTAGCAACTTGCGGACTGCCTCATGAATATTAATGAGGCAGGTCCCTTGCAACCCATTTGAGAATCGCAAACAGGGCCTCAGACACTGTTGCACATCAGATTTAGCAACTTGCAATTTATAAATCACTAAAAATCGCAGTTTGCAAGTTTCAAAATCTAATGCTGGTACATCCAGCCTTGGTTTGTTTTGGGGGCATGCAATAGATTGTGTTTGTTCAAAGTTCTGTATATGAGAGTGGGTTCTATGAGCAGGTTATAGGTAATAGTTTAGAAATTGAGTGGCAAGGGTGACAAGTCCTTATGTGTAGTGGTATATGAAACCAAAAGGGAGTGAATGTCAGCATCAGAAACAAAATGGTCTGTAACCCTCCATGGTCTGAAGGAGGGATTGGGAAGAGGTCTAGATCTCCAAAGCAGGATTGACAAGTTGTTAATGATCGATGTCCAATGCCAGGTGTAGTTCGGCCTTCTCCTTGTGGGTGGATTATCTAGTTTAGAGTGTGGGGTTCTGTTAATCCTAGCAGTCAGGTTGGTATTCCAAAGCATCTTCAACTTCGAGGTGAAGTGTAAAAGGTTCTGGAGATTTGCTTTAACTAACTGAAGGTCTTGATTGCTATCAGCTAGTCTGTGCTCAATGGAAGGAGGCTCAACAATATAGATGGGAGTGTGTTGTGGCATAGGGGAGAGGTTTGAATGTGGTCTCTCCAGGAAAGGGGGAGTGATCTGTACACCGGAAGGGTCGTATGAGGTGAGAGGTGGAGTAGGTGAAGTGATTGTAGGATGACGTCTAGTCTATGATATACTGAAAGTGATAACTGGAAAAGCGCTAGGAGGAAGTCTCATAGGGGTGCCAGCGATGGGCCTCATGTATTGTCGGGAAGTAGATGCAAGCAGGTTGGGGGTCGAAGAGGTTGAATGGGTCATCCATTGAGCCCCAGATGTGGCAGGCAAGGGGGAGCCCTTGATCAATGAAGGGCGATTAGTATCCCTAAAAATCTCTGATATGGGGCTGATCACAGTTTTTGAAAAGTGGGCATTAGTTCCCACCCTACTTTGGTCTAAGAGAATGAGAAGGTCCAGTAAGAGGTTTGTTGGGGAAGGGCAAATATCTTCAGAATAGGTGAACTGGGGCTAAAAGTGACGGTTCCAGTTATCATAGGTGATAGTGTAGAGTTGGGATTGGATGATGCTTGTGTTTCAGTCTGGGAGGAGAAACATTGACTTGTAGAGTCAGTGAGGGCAATGTTCAATACAATATTTTCAATATTTATGAAGATTTCATCCAGCCTCCCTAGATTCCAGTCAGATGAGTGGATGAGAACATTCCCGTTGTTGTAATGGGAGATGGTTGCTTCAGCCTTGAGGGCCGGTGAACGTGTTATGGGCATTCATAAACCATGTGGAGTTTTCTTAAATGTGTTCATTCGGAGCATAGAGGCTATAGACCTCCTCCATTGGGCTTTTCTGCTGGTGAAGAAGATTAAATCAATACCCACAACTCCTTTTTTTGCACAGAAGTAAGCATTAGAAGCCAGCATTTCTGGGTATCATTTGAGTAATTTGTGTTTGTAGTTCTTGGTTGCATTTTTAGATAGGTGACAGGGATATTTGATCTTGAACACATTGCGACTCACCTGTGAGAGCAAGCTTTCACTAGTATGTATGTTATTTACCTCCATGGTGGTTATTGGTGCGCTGGATTAATGGCATACATTGACCTAATTGTACACAAATTGCACTACTGTGAGCATATCTGGCTGCTAATGAATGCGTAACAAGTGCAAGAGTGCTATCATGGGAGGTATATTATAGGAGAGTAAAATGTAGCTCAGACCTTTAAAACTCACCTAATATGGAAACTCATTCAAAAGAAAGTGAAGATTGGCTCCAGATAAATCTTCAAATAAGGCAGAATTAGGTGCTTGTGAGAAAAAGGCTGACTGTTAGGGCTAGCTGGACCCTTCAGTGGGATTAGGGCTAGGACCAAAATCATTGCAAGATGGCCACCCCGTTACAATTGCTTTCATGTTGGTGTGCAACAAAGTCCTCCTTTACTTTCCATGTATTGTTGCAACTTAAGTCCTATATTGATTACTCTTAGGTGATAGGGTCGCCATTTTACGAAGGAGCCTTGGTGTTAATAACCACAATGTGCATTTACTGCAACCTTGAGGGTTTTAAAGAATTGAATGCCTAAATATTTTAGTGAATTGCTGCACACAATATACAAGAATTAGTTATCATATTAGAAGTACAATATAGATTGCATGGTAAAAATGTGTGGTATAAATACTTGCTAACATATTCACCTATATTTTATAGGAATGGTAAAGAAGAAAGAAGTGTATGTACTTTGATACATGTAAGGGATATTTATCAGTGCTGGGAATAACAAATATTGTAGCATCTGTGAATGACCGATCAATTGCAACTGAATTTTGGCAGTTGGCATTTGTGTATTCCTCCTGGACAGTGAGACAAAGGGGTACTATATGTTGGCAGGGTGGGCTATCATGTCAACATGAATGGGGGAGATCTTGCATTTAGATGTGCATTTGACAGCACACACACAGGAAACTGACACCGTTCTTTTGTCACCCCAGACTACTTGGAGCCTTGGCAGGGGGAAGGAAGAACTTTTAAGAACAAAGATATGGTTGTAGCCAGGATTCCACCCCCACTTCAAGGACTGGCACCAGGGATAAACATTGGACCTCCTGAACCACCTCTACAGTATACTCCTAGACCTGGGGAAGACTACCTTGTACTCCTGAGGACTGGCCTGATGCTTGAGATCTGCCTTGTTCTCCACAGGGCTGCCCAGCTGATTTCAGAGGACTGCCTGGCTTCTTGAGGCCTGCATTGCTGCTTGAAGGAGAGAGGGCCATTTCCTTGAACCCATGACTAACAGAGTGAGTCCAAGGGCTTGTTGTATGGCCTCCTGTGTGAGCAACAGGGATATAACAAGCTCCAGGGACCTTGAACTCTGCACCTGATCTTTACTGCAGTGAGTCCTAACTCCACAAGTGTTCCCTCTAAGAACTGGACCCTTGCAAGTGGTGTTAGAAGTACTGCTCCTGCCTAACTCTAAAAGCTGGAACTTAGAAATATTTTCACCAAAATACACCAGAGGAACCAACAGGAGACTAAGACCTACTTTCTAGCCATTCCACCCATGCGCTATGTTGGGTGTCCTGTTTTCTCTGTACCTCATGCTTCCTTTTTTCTACAGGGCAACAAACCCTGTTCAGTGGGACCTCGCAGCAATTGTATTCACCCTCATTAAGATTTTCTCTGCTAGGGCTTGCAGTTTCGTCCCATTGGATGTATTTATGTGCTAAAAACCTTTCTAGATCCAAAGGATCCAAAGAAAATCTTCACCAAGCTTGATGGCAACATGACTTAGACAATGGTGAGCTCCTCAGCCTGGAAATCCACTTTCTCCTGCTCTGAGCTTTTTTCCACCATTGTTGATGGATTCGCCGATACCTCGTCAAATATTCTCATGTGATAATGACTCCTGCCTGCTGTCTGAATTCTACCTTTTCCTGAACTTTTCTCCAATTTTTTTTCTCAGTCCAAAGGTAAGCCAAGACTGAGTCCAATATGCCTCCTGTATCAGAACCATAATCCATCGTGCTCAGCCTTAATTTTTGACTTTGCCCCAGTCTCTCACAACCAGATAACTGCGATTGGTGCTATGATCTTTTGATGCTAAATTTAGCAAAAAACCTTAAAAATTTAAAACTCCATGTTAGAAATGGGGGTTCTAGATGGCAGAGGTATACACCTTTGTCCAAATAGGGACCACAATCCTAGTCAGGGTAAGTCACACTCAATTTAAATGATCCTGTGCCCACCCTCTGGTAGCTTGGCACTGAGCAGTCAGGCTTAACTTAGAAGGCAATGGGTAAGGTGTGCAATAAATCACACAGTAACACATTGAAAACACCATAAAAATACACTGCACAGGTTTAGAAAAAATACATTATATTTATCTGGTTAAATTAGGGTCAAACAATAAAGATTCAATAAGCACGAGTTAAGATATGACTTTTCCAAGATTAAAAGGGAGTCTTAAATCTCCGAAATCAACTGTTGTCTCTTGTTTATACAAAGTATCTTGTTTGCATAAAAAAAATACATGCACGGAGACCGCAGAGGAGGCGATGTGTGGCAAAATAAGGTGTGCGTCAGATTTTCCCGCACAACACAGACGTTGCGTCATTTCTTTCCACGCTGCAAGGGGCTTTGCGTTCTTTCTCAGCACGCAGTCTTGGTTCCTGTAGGAGGCTGGCCTGGCTTGTAGTGGGTACCTGATGGTACTTACACCTTGTGCCAGGTCCAGTTATCCCTTATTAGTAGATTAGTAGTGTTTTAGCAGCTTAGGCTGATAGAGGTAGCTGTAGCAGAGCAGCTTAGGCTGAACTTGGAGACATGCAATGCTCCTACTATACCACCTATATCATATAGCACCATATCATAAGAATCACAATACTCAGAGTTACTAAAAAATAAAGGTACTTTATTTTAGTGACAATGTGTCAGAAATATCTCAGAGGATATACTCCCTTATGAGGTAAGTACAATACAGAAAATATACACACAAATCAAAATCAGGTAAGTAAACAGTTAGAAAAGTAGTTCAAACACTATAGAATACAATATGATGCAACAGGCCTAGGAGCAACACAAACCATATCCTAAGAAAGTGGAATGCGAATCACTTAGGGACCCCAGGCCTAGTGTAGTGTGTAGAGGGTCGCTGGGAGTGTAAAAAAACACTAAGTGTGTCCAAGATACCCAACCCCAAGACCCTGAAAAGTAGGAGTAAAGTTACCCTACTTCCCCAGAAACACACTAAAGTCGTGATAGGAGATTCTGCAAAGACCACAACTGACTGCAAAGCACTGAAGATGGATTCCTGGACCTGAGGACCTGCAAAGGAAGGGGACCAAGTCCAAGAGTCACGAAAGTGTCCAGGAGGGGCAGGAGCCCTTTAAACCCAGGATGAAGGTGCAAAATGGCTGCCTTTGGGTGGAAGAAGCTGAGGATTCAGCAACAACAGAAGATGCCATGAGCTTCTCCTTTGCACAGAAGATGTCCCACGGTGTGCTGGAGAATGCAGAGTTGTTTTCACGCAGAAAGACCGCAAACAAGCCTTGCTAGTTGCAAAGGTCGTGGTTAAAGAAAATGGGTGCTCTCCAGGCCAAGGAAGGACCAGGAGGTAGCCTCTTAGAGGAGGAGACGGAAGGGGCGCTCAGCAATAGAGAGAGTCCACACAGAAGCAGTCAGCACCCGCCGAAGTACTTGAATATGGGTTCAAGAATACTGAGCATGGCGGTCATCTCAACACTACAAAGGAGGGCTCATGAAGCAGGTGTTCAACTCAGCAAGTTGAGAAATGCAGGACTGAGTGCTGGGGACCTGGGCTGTGCACAAAGGAATCCCTTGCAAAAGTGCACAGAAGCCCTAGCAGCTGCAGTTCACACAGTAGACAGGATTACTGTCTGGCGTGCGGAGGCAAGGACTTACCTCCACCAAATTTGGACAGATGGACCACTGGACTGTCGGGGTCACTTCGATCCAGCTCCTGTGTTCCAGGGACCATGCTCGTCACGATGAAAGGGGACCCAGAGGACCAGTGAAGCAGACGTTTGGTGCCTGCGTTAGCAGGGGGAAGATTCCGTCGACCCACAGGAGATTTATTCTTGGCTTCCAGTGCAGGGTGAAGGCAGACAGCCCCCAGTGCATGCACAACCAGGAAATAGTCGAGAAAGCCAGCAGGATTAGGCGCCACAATGTTACTGGTAGTCTTCTAGCTACTTTGTTTCAGTTTTGCAGGCATCCTGGAGCAGTCAGTGGTCGATCCTTGACAGAAGTCAAAGAAGGAGATGCAGAGGAACTCTGGAGAGCTCTTGCATTCGTTTTCTAAAGAGAAGCCCACAGGAGAGACCCTAAATAGCCCTCAGAGCAGGATTCGCCACCTAGTCAGGTAAGGACCTATCTGGAGGGGGCATTGACATCACCTGCTGGCACTGGCCACTCAGAGGCCTCCATTGTGCCCTCACACCTCTGCATTTAAGATGGCAGAGGTCTGGGACACATGGGAGGAGCTCTGGGCACCACCCCTAGGGTGGTGATGGACAGGGGAGTGGTCACTCCCCTTTCCTTTGTCCAGTTTCCTGCCAGAGCAGGGGCTGGGGGATCCCTGAACCAGTGAAGACTGAATTATGCAAGGAGGGCTCCATCTGTGCCCTTCAAAGCATTTCCAGAGGCTGGGAAAGGCTACTCCTCCCCAGCCCTTAACACCTATTTCCAAAGGGAGAGGGTGTAACACCTTCTCTCAGAGGAAATTCTTTGTTCTGCCTTCCTGGGACTGGGCTGTCCAGACCCCAGGAAGGCAGAAGCCTGTCTGTGGGTTGGCAGCACAGGTAGCTGAAGTGAAAATCCCAGAGAGCTGGATTGGCAGTACACGGGGTCCAAGCTGGAGCCCCGGGGGATGGATGGGATTGGCACGCCAATACCAGATTTGGCATGGGGGGACAATTCTATGATCTCAGACATGTTACATGGCCATATTCGGAGTTACCATTGTGAAGCTACATATCGGTATTGACCTATATGTAGTGCACGCGTGTAATGGTGTTCTCGCACTCACAAAGTCTGGGGAAATTGCCCTGAACTATGTGGGGCACATTGGCTAGTGTCAGGGTGTCCTCACACTTAGTAACTTTGCACCTAGCCTTCACTAGGTGAGGGTTAGACATATAGGTGACTTATAAGTTACTTAAGTGCAGTGTAAAATGGCTGTGAAATAACATGGACGTTATTTCACCCAGACTGCAGTGGCAGTCCTGTGTAAGAATTGTCTGAGCTCCCTATGGGTGGCAAAAGCAATGCTGCAGCCCATAGGGATCTCCTGGAACCCCAATATTCTGGGTACCTAGGTACCATAGACTAGGGAATCATAAGGGTGTTCCAGTGTGAAAACTATAATTGGTAAAATGGTCACTAGCCTGCAGTGACAATTTTAAAGACAGAGAGAGCATAAGCACTGAGGTTCTGGTTAGCAGAGCCTCAGTGACACAGTTAGGCACCACACAGGGAACACATTAAGGCGACAAGTATGAGCACTGGGGTCCTGGCTAGCAGGATCCCAGTGAGACAGGGAGAAACATACTGATACACAAGTAAAAATAGGGGTAACATGCCAGGCAAGATGGTGCTTTCCTACAGTTCCTCACTACAACTCGGAGATCTTTTTAATGCTCAGGGACGATGCAGGGAAATCCTGGACTTGCTGGAAGAAGTCACAGGCATTTCATCGATCCGGTAGGGCTATGCGTTGAGTTTTCTGACGCAGAGCAAGCACTGCATCGGTTTTCCACATAGGGAATCAGCTGCGTCGTTCTGGTTCAGCTGTACATCAATCTGGTACGTTTATGCGGTGAATTGTCTGTTGCAAGGCAGGCGCTCCATCAAATCTTGACTCAGGAAGTCAGGCTGCGTCATTCCAGTTCGGCTGTGCAGCGATTTCTTGGTCGCAAAACAGCTGTATGAGGTGACGTGTTTTTGGCACTGAGAGTTCAGAAAACAGGAGGAAAGCTCAATCCAAGCCCTTGGAGAGCACTTCTCAGCAAAGTCAGAGGGCAGTAGGGCAGCAGGGCAACAGCAAGGCAGCAGTGCTTCTCAGCAAATCAGTCCAGATGAGTCCTTTGGGCAGCCAGGCAGTTCCTCTTGACAGGTTGCAGGATCAGCCTCTGAAGTGTCTGATTTGGTGGGGTCAGAGACCCAGTTTATATAGCCAAAAATGCCTTTGAAGTGGGGGAGACTTCAAAGAGTGGTTTTGAAGTGCACAAGTTCCCCTTTCAGTACAGGTCTGTCTGCCAGGGTCCCAGTAGAGGGTTTTGCAGTCCATTGTGCGAGGGCACGCCACTAGCCTTTGAAATGTAAGTGTCAGGCCCGCAACCCTTCCAGCTCAGGAAGACCCATTCAGTATGCAGATGAGTGCAGGTGGGACTGAGTATCCTGTGTTTGTGGTTGTCTGGGTGAAATGCACAAGAAAGCTGTCAACCAGCCCAGCCCAGACGTTGATTGGAGACAGGCTGCAAGGCACAGATGGATTTTAAGTGCAGAGAAATGCTCACTTTCTAAAAGTGGCATTTCTAAAATAGTAATATAAAATCCAACCTCACCAATAAGCAAGATTTATTTTTACCATTCTGGCCATACTAAATATGTCCTGGTCACCCCTTTCTGATCAGAATCTACCAATCAAACAGTATATGGGGGTAGCCCTAATGCTGTCCTATGAAAGGAACAGGCCTCACAGTAGTGGAAAACGAATTTAGGAGTTTTCCACTACCAGGACAAATAAGAAACATCATCATGTCCTGCCTTTTACCTTCCTAGCACCCTTCCCTATGGGTTACCTAGGGCCCACCTCAGCAGTGACCTATATGTAGAAAAAGGGAAGTTTAAAGCTTGGCAAGTACATTTAAATGCCAAAGTCAAAGTGGCAGTGAAACTGCACACACAGGCCTTGCAGTGGCAGGCCTGAGACATGGTTAAGGGGCTACTTATGTGGGTGGCCCAATCAGTGCTGCAGGCCCACTAGTAGCACTCAATTTACAGGCCCTAGGCACATGTAGTGCACTTTACTAGGGACTTACAAGTAAATCAAATATGCCATTTGGGAATGCACCAATGTTACCATCTTTAAGGGAGAGAGCATATGCACTTTAGCACTGGTTAGCATTCCCCCCTCTCAATAAAAATCCCAATTTATTACAAAGCACAAAATTGAATTGATTAGCCTGAGAACCTTCCTCCAAGTCATTTAGGAGTCATAGGGCCTCATTACGACCCTGGCGGTAAGCTGGTAGTAACACCACCAACAGGCTGGTGGTGTACTGCTAGCGTATTATGACCATGGCGCATTAGCCACGGCCATACCGCATGCCCTTCCAGGTTTTTTTTGCTGGTTTTACAAAATAGGGAGTCACATATACCGCCAGCACTAGCGGTATAGTTGCGCCCGCGGCTTCGGCGGTCTTTCAGAAAGATCGCCGAAGTCGTAATGAGTGCCATAATTTATTGAACAGTATCCTTGGTCCAGGAACCAGTGTACCACTGAGTGTGTATAAATAGACAAATTCAACCTTTCTCTACTTTTGCCTCTCTCCTAGTAGTTTGGTTGAACATTTGAGGTTTTCTTTTCAAGCGGGTCATAGTTTTGAGGGTTAGACTTAAGTTACTGCAGTAATCAAATCAAATCTAATAAATAGAATGCCCAGACTGACCTATTATTCCATAAATAATAGGACTTTGCTGACACGCAGGGAAGGTAGAGCTAATAACATAAGGTTAAATATAGAGAATCAAAATGACCCATCACAACCTGTGTTTGAGATAGAACTCACATTTTGATTGCATAGAAGTCTTCTCCACAAGTGTAAAACAATACTTGCTAATAACATAATTGAGGCTTTAGTACTTAAGGACTAGATGTACGAAATTGCGTGTTTGTGATTTCCTAATAGCACATTTTAGAGATTCGCTATTAGGAAATCGCAAACTGCGATGTACAACAATGTGCTTAACACTTCTAGTGACTCGCAGTGGGTCGCAAATGGTCCTACCTCATCAATGTTCATGAGGCAGGTCGCAAATTGTGACACATTGTGAAAGGCTACAATCACAGGGATGGTGGCCTGCTGGGGTCAGCAGACCAACATGTCTGTGATTGCTTTTCCAATAAAGCTTTTTTTTTTGTAACGCAGCCTGTTTTCCTAAAAGGATGCCTTACAAAAATAAAAAATGAAAAGTTTTATTTTCTTGTTTTCAACAGAAGGCAGATGTCTGCGGGACCACTAGCTGTTCTTAAAAAATGTTTGAACTCCTATCCACAAAGGGGAAGGCCTTAACACCAACTTGAAGTTGGTGGTGACCGCATTCCCAGTCGCAAAACATTCCTTTCATATTAGGATACCCTTGTCATGCCCATTCTTAATACCGAATTGCTAACCATTTTGCGATTCGGAAATGGATTACTGAACCACAAATTAGGATTTTGTACATTAAAAAATGCTTTTTTCTGGTCGCAAAGGGCCCGATTCTGGGAATTGGGCAGTTTGTGAACAGAAATAAGCTTCATACATCTGGCCCTAAGTCCTCTGTCCAATAGTATCCATATCATTGTTTTGTGAGATGTATCAATGCCAACTAAATCAGATTGACCTGGTCTTGTTCTTTTTTGTCCATACCTCTGAGTTCAGGTAAAGTTGCAAGGGTGAAGGAAGTCTGATTCAGTATTGTATAGATCAAGTCTAAGCACAGAGATCTCCTACCCAAGTATGAATTAGAGTAACCACAAATGGACAGATGTATGTCTAGGGCCACGTACCGAAGTTGCAAGGCTCAGATTAAAGGTAAACATGACAGAGATGTATGTGAGCCTAGTATTAGTCTGCAGCAGTTGAAAGTGGTGAGGGCAAGGCTGATATTGATTGCTAGAGCTCTGTGTGGTTCCATGTACTTAAAAAGGTATGTCAACTAAACATGTGTAACTGGCATTTGGTACCTATAAGCAGTACCATAACACACTGTCTACACTTAAAAATCATCAAGACTTAGCAGCATGTTTATGAAGGGAGGTGCAGCGTGTTGCAACACTCAACGTGGTGCAAGCGCAACGCAAGTCCAAAATGTGAATATTGAAACCACCCAAGGCCACCTTATGTGGCCATCAGCATCTTCATTAATCTGGAGTAATGCAACCCAGCGCAAATAGCTGCATTGTGTTACTCTGCCCCAGAGAGGCATTTCATGGATGTTCATGGATGTTGCATGGGTGTTCCCAGGCAAAACCCATGGATTTTGATACATTCCCAGATTTACCAGGACTTGTAGACCTAGGAAAGTGTCAAAAAAATGACTCCTCATCAGGTGAGGATAACCAGAAAAAATATCTTTATTTCTCCTCATTTATTCCTCTTTCTATGTGTGCTGATTTCTGCAGCACATATAGAAAGAGGAAAATGCCTTATGATATTTTATTTGGGCATGAACGTATAACTTCCTGTACAAAAACAATCCTTCTTACAATTAAGGTATCCTTGCACCTTGGTGCAAGGGTGCCTGCATTGGCACTAAGCTGGCAAAAAGATGCCAGCACAGGGACAGAGGCAGCAAAGCACCAAATTCCTTTAGATACTCTACATTCCTGATCCTTTACTTTGATGTCAGCTCAGCGCAGCAAGGTGACTTGCCGTGCTGCGCTCTGCCACAAAGTCAGAAATATGCCAATTAATTGTTAGTCGATGGAAATGGCACAGCTTAATTGGTCAAGGCTGTCGGACTGTTAACTGTGGGCTTGATTTAGATACTTGGCAGACTGGTACTCAATCTTGAATGTGACGGATATCCTGTCCACCTTTTTACAAGTGCACTAAGATATAATTTGGTCATAAAATCCATCACAGTTTTGACAGAGCATCAGTCAACCAAACTCTAAATCAGCCTTTGGGTCTTGTAAGATGTTTTCATACCACACAGACATTTGTAGTATAAACTAAGATTGATGTCTGTGGTGAAAACAATGTATGCAATATTTTCAATTGACTCATTGTCAAGAGGATGATCTCCAGATATCTCTTTTCTGGAAATATTTATAATAATTAAAAGTTAGTGTTCAATTCAGATGTGTTTAAGTTATCATGACTATGCCTCCATTCGAAGACAAGGCCACAGCCAACTTGCGGTACCATCCATTCAGAAAAATGTGAATTTTTATTTTACAGTGAAAAAGACTTTCCATGAGCATGTCTTTGTGTGCTTTTCATGTTAGCCAAATAATTAAAATAGAAGCTCTCTTCACAGTGTCTGCTTGTAAAATACAAATGCAATAATGTGGCTTCCTCACAAGAAAGCTGTGGCCAGAAAGTTCTTGTCTTTCTTCGTTTTATTATTTGGTCCTCAGGTTTAGTCTTATGAAGACTAGGGGGGTCATTACGACCTCGGCGGTCTTTTTGCAAGACCGCCGAGGGACCGCCGTGCGGAAAACCGCTCGGCGTATTATGACTGTTGGCTGCTCTCCTTCGTTATTCCGACGGAGAGCCACCAACAGCCATACCTGCGGGTGGCGGGGAAGTGGAGGTTGCTCCACCTCCACCGCCACGCCAAGAGAACACCGCCCAGCGAATCACGTCCTGTGATTCGCAGTGGCGGTGTTCTGTTGGCGGTGTGGTGTCAACGGAGCTGCCCCCATGGCTCCCGTCCCCTCTCGCAGGATCAACGGACCAGGTAAGTCGGTCGTCCGTTAGGGGAGGGGGGTGTTGTGTGTTGTGTGCGTGCATGGGGGTGTGCGTGTGTGTATGTAGAGGGGATGTGTGGGTGCGTGTATGCTTGCGGGGGTGTTGTGTGTATGGGAATGAGTGTGTGTATGGCTGTGGGTATGTCTGTATGGATGTGTGCGTGTATGTTTGAATGTGGGTGTGCGTGTCTGACTGTGTGTGTGGATGTAGGCATGTATGTCGGGGTGTGTGCATGTGTGTGTTGGTGGTGCCTGCATGCGTGTCGGGTGTGTGTGAGTAATGTTATGTTGGGGGTTGGGGTGGGGAGGGGGGCCCTGCCACCTTTGGGGGGTGGCAGGGGTGGTGGGGGGTGTAGGGGAGGGAGTCGGGGTGGGGGAGACCCCTATTAGTGCCAGGGAAGGAATTCCCTGGCACTGATAGTGCTTACTGCCATTCCGCTGGAAATCCAGCGGTAAGCCAGGTCCAAATACCACCGGCGGTATGCTGCCGGCCGCCGGGCTAGAGACCAAGGTCTCCAGCCCGGCGGTCGTCTTCGCCCTGGCGGGCGGGACAGAGAACCGGCGGATGACCATGGCGGTAACCGCAATGATCATAATTCACCAAGGTAAGACCGCCAGCCTGTTGGCGGTCTTACCGCCGGTTCTCCGCCATCCGCCAGGGTTGTAATGACCACCTAGGTCTTATGAAGTCTCAGACAGCCTTGATCTGGTGTATTAACACTATAATCCTTTAATTTTAGCATCAGCAACAACATTCCACATGGTTGGTCACAAGTTCAGCTCCCTGAACTAAAAGTGTCATCAACCGTCCGCATGCCTGGTCTTAGTTATTAAATTTGCCCAAGAAAAGTGAAACACATGCATGCTAATATGACATAGCCTTGCACAGTATTTCATTGTCACAGGACTGTCTCAGGAGGCATATCAAAGTCATCCACTGCCAAGACATAGCGGCAGGATAATGAATACACTACTGTTGAAGTGACAGACGATTTATTGAGCAGTTCTGTGTGTATTTTAAATCCAAGGCCATGATATACACTGTATGGTATATTGATCCGCAAAAGTTACATTGAAATGATTTACTTACAACAAGTTTTTTGCAGTTTGCAAATGCAGCTGCATGAACTGTTGCAAATGTAGAAAACAATACACAAAGTGGTCAGCCACTCTGTCTTGTCTCTTGTGTATATTGTGTGCCTCTAAAACAACTATGAGTCTTTGTCATTTTTAAATGCCCCAAAATGGTCTGTGTATAGAAGACACTAGTGCCGTCAAGATAGGCCACTTTAGAACTGAGTTTTATGCATGCAAGTGGCTCTGTTCATGGACCACTCAAGCTTCCACCTCTCTTTAAAGTACGTTGTTGAATATGGACCTTCTACATTTCCAGGTCCTTCCATCCCTTTGTCACACCCATTTTTGTAAGGTCAATATTTGTGAAAGTCATGGGAATTCTGCTTTGCTTTCACTCCGTCGATCATTGTTGTCTCATCCAGCGATGTCCCAGTGTCATCAAACTGTGTGTCAAAAGGGTCTGTAGTTTTGTCTCCAACATGTTGATGAATAATTTCTTCTTATGCTCTTTTAGGATGAAGATTCATAATTCTCCTTCATGGAAAAAACAAACTTCAACTCCACAGGTGTCTCTGAATTTGAGCTGATCTGCTTTCCAGGCATCCAGAGTTGGCAACATTGGTTTTCCATCCCACTGGCTCTTCTATTCCTTTTAACTCTCTTGGCTAACATCACTCTCATTGCAACTATCTACTTATCATCAAGCCTCCATCACCCAATGTACTTCTTCCTTTGTTTCCTTGCCAAGGTGGATCTGATTCTCTCCTTCTCAATTTCACCTAAAACTCTGATCATCCTATGGTTTAGGCATATTACCATTAGTTCAATTAGCTGCTATAGTCAAACTTTCCTGGCATACTTTTGCCAAGGGTTGGAATCATCAATCTTGATGTTTCTGGCATATGATCGCTACATTGCAATTTGCAACCCTTTACGATACTCCTCCATCATCACCAACAAATGGACGGTGCAAGCAATCACCTTGCTGCTTGTAGGAACTGTGATTATCTACCTGCCATTTCCTTTCCTAGTTAAGAGGCTTCATTTCTGTGCTGGGAACACTGTGTCACACTGCTTCTGTGAGAGTCTAGCCTTGGCAGAGATTGCATGTGGAAATACAAGCGTAAACTACATGTATGCTTTGGTTGTGGCCTGTCTAGCTTTGGGCATTCTCACAATAATATTGACTTTCTCTTATACCATGATAATTTGTGCAGTGTTGAGGCTGGGCTCATCTCAGTCAGCACACAAGGCCTTCAGCACTTGCAGCTCTCACATCATTGTAACAGGTATTGTGTATTGTCTTGTTGTCATTGCATCTATAGCAAGCAGGATTAAGATAATTCAGCGTTCAGTCCAAATTCTTCTTGCCATGCTGCGCTACATCATCTTTCCAGCTTTAAACCCACTTGTGTATGGCATAAGAACCCAAGATATCCGTCAGGCAATGAAAAAGCTGGTAGAAAAATTAAGACAAGTGTGTGACTGTATATAAAAAGATAATGACAGTACTACTGAAAAGATCAGCTATTTTGTGATATCATGGGAGTCTTCTGGTGTCTTCCATTCTAAAGGTATCTGGATGAAGCCACAAGTGCATTCCTGTGTAAGTTCTCATATTCAAACCAGATTCAAGTACATCAGTTTTTAGGTAGACATAAAAGGACTGGCACCCACTCTAAAAACAAGATCCTTGGTGGAGAAGCCTAATGAGTTGCGTAATTGATAGATAATAATCTGGTTGCCTATTTCAAATATGAAATGATTAGCCATCTTTTTTGCCAACCCGTTACATACTCTCTTTCCTACCATGAAGGGTTTCACTATATGCTGTACCCAATCTATTGCTTTGAGAATATTATCAAGCATGCAATTTACTCCATGTGAAAGATGCCCTTCCCTTCTCAGCAATCTTATAGTTCATGCTGCAATGCCAAATATTACAGGGGATCACACATCTCTATTTTCTGTTTCTGTGGTAATCATACTTCAATTGTTCTACTAATCAAGCACACCTGGGCTTGCCACAAAGATTTGCTTTTTTTTTTTTACAGAAGCACTGTATTGTTTTTTCAAACAACCTTCTCTAGCAATATCCATTTAGCTCCAAAGACCTAACATTGCCAGCACTTGGGTATCCTTGAATATGCACATCTCTTGAGCCAGGTTGTGCATTGTCATCATGTCGTTTCCCACGCCCATGTCACACCCATCAGTTTGGTTGGGTTGTGGTCTTGCCTTTTAAAATTTGCTTGATTTAATTAGTGAAAGGCATGCATACGTCATGCCTTTTACGTTTTTTAGCCAGCCTCAAGAGCACTGGACAACTACTGAAAACATATGAGGCTCTATGTTTTCAGTAGTTGTCCAGTGCTCTTGAGGCTGTAGTAGTTGAGCGCTTTGCATGACATCGACCCTGTTACATAGATATTTGCACTTTTGCCGGTTACATGGGTAATTGCACTTTTGCCGATACATTTCACTGCGAGCACTCATGGCGGCCGTTGGCTCACTTATGTGAAACTGTTTTACTTTTCATTTTCAGTTTATGTTGCACGAAAGGTCTGGTTAGTTATGTGAAACTGTTTTACTTTTCATTTTCAGTTTATGTGGCAAGGAAAGTCCGGTTAGGAATTTACAGTGCTAATAGACTTAACTTGAGCAAACACGAGACCCATTGCATTGTAAATGCTTGTTGTCAAAGCTAAAGAAAATATTTCAAGACAATAAAGTAACAAAATAACTGATTACTAACTGAAACATTATGCACGCTCTGAAGGCTATCATACAATGAGTCCTGCATTTTTATCAGATCGTCACATCATTTCTCTAAGTCATATAAATACCATGGCATTACAGTGGAATTCATTCTTCAGCTTCTATTGTCGAAAATGTTCCCGTATTGTCAAATCTGGGAGAAGTAGAGCTGAACTTATCTGCACGGAGGCTCTTGAAAGAAACCGTCTCATTCAGTGAAGTATTCCGGGGCCTGGTTTACAGCATTATATTGGGGATAACGTATTAATGCCATATGTTTGCCTGTTTCAAGGGACAAAGTCTGAATGTGTCCATCTACCCACATTCTGCCAGATTTTAATGGTAAAAAACATGAAGGCAAAAGCCCAATGGTGTCACAATAACTGCAAAATTCAGAATTCCAAATCAGGCACAAAGTCGTCTTTGGGTCCAAACAGAGGGGCATATCTACAAGGAGCTTCTGCCACTGGTGCATCATTTTTTTGATGCAGCAGCGGTGCGTTCAGTGCTCCCTATTTACAAGGTGATGCATTAGAGTCACTTTTCTCTGTCCTGCATCATTTTTACCTCCACTATAACCGGCTGCATCAAGTTGCATTAATCATATGCAAAGTAGGTGTTCCTTCTTAAAACCCCATGGAGAACTGACACATCCATATTTACAAGGTTTTATGAATGTAAGGCATCATTGGTAAATGACGAGTAGAGTTCAAAACGCATCACAATTCCTATTCCTCCTTAAGCCAGGCATAAAAGTGAAGCAGTGGCTTTTCAATGGAAATATGACCCGCTGAAGTCACTTTACACATTGCAATATGTCTTTGTTTCACTTCCCCTCAACTAATAGTGGGTCTACACATGTGACAATCATGTTGCAGTACCCCTTGACCAAGCTGGGACCATAGCACCTATGATTTCCTCATCCCCTGCAGCAAGGCTATGTGACGTTGTGTAAATTTTATAAGGAACAGGCCAGAATTGTCACTTCTCCATGGAAGAAGGGGAGTCCCCTAGTCCATGCCTGCATACTGCAAAGGCCAACAGGTAAGTACACACATAAGGTAGGTAAAGCATGTAACGCCATTTCACATTCCAACATATAATGGTATTCACTTAATTTACACTACAACTCACTATGTCACACATAGTCAGGTCTCGACATACACATAAGTAGTGTATACCTACTGAAATGTGACTCATAGACATACTGCATACATAACCTCCGATATCCAGGACCAGTGTAAAAGGGTAGAAGATGATATTCCACTATTTTACTGTCTTTTACATTAGTTAAAAAATATTAAGCTACTTGTGCCAATTAAAACTGATACAACACCTCTATAATTTAACGCATTGCTGAAGTTGCATCAGTTCTGAGGCTAATTTCAGCGATGTACCACTTTTGGGGCTGAATCATTATAGCAAAGTTCCCACTGATGTGTCAGAATTTGTCACACACTTTGGGTCCTTGTGCCACGTTGCCCCATATTGTAAATATGGTGCACCCATGGTGTCAGAATGGATTCCTTTGCACCATAACTAATTTTGATACATCTCTGCCACAATGCACTGATGCGTCATTTCTTGTAAATATGGCCCAGAGTTTGTGGAGCTCTTATAAAAGAAGCCCAAAATAACTTATACCCATCAAAATCAGTAATGGCTAAAAGGAAAGAACAAAAATGTTACTATAGATACAATTCAGTTTGAATTTTTCAATTTGAAAATTAGGACTAAAGGTGGTACTGCATTTTAGGTACAATGCTTTAAAACAGCAAAACATGACAACCTCATTTCATTTCTACTCACCATTTCTGTACTGATGTAAACCTACCATAAACATAGGTAGGGAGCACAACAAGACATTCAACTATAGACATTAAGGAGCATTACTGAGGCATCCAAAATGTGTACCCTAAACACTGTAGCATAGAGCTGCCAAGAACAGCAGCAAGACAAAGGACCATGCACGCTTTTGAACAAATATATGGACCAAGAACTTAGAGTGGCCAAAACAATTAGGTAAAACAAAGAGGAAGTACTTGGATTATTTGCTTGTTTGATGTAGACAAAGCCCTTAAGCTGGATGCAGCATTACATAAGTTCCTGAAAAATAAGAGATTCCCTCTTCCACGGCCAAGACAATGTTCTTGCAGTCGAGAAGCAAAGATCTGAAATTGATGTACACCTGTAGAAAATCAGAAATGGACATTTAAATAAAATGTAATACTGTGGTGAACTTCATGTTTTCTGTTTATTTACCCCCATTGCATTTCATACAGTTAAATATTCCTGTATCTCGGTGCATAGTTTTTCATTTATAAATGCACACTATGTTTGGTATTGATTGCACTTGTTCAACATATAATGTTTGCTTTATCATAGTTTGGTAGTTCATCAATTAGTCATATATATATATATATATATATATATATATATATATATATATATATATATATTGAATGTGTGATAGCCCTATAGAGAAGGTGCAACAGAATTCATAGGCAAATTCTAGCATGTGACCTAGAATGTAACATAATTCATAATTTACTTTTTTCAAAATAATAAGAAAAGTGTATTTAAGTCTGGAATGGACATAGAAAAATATTTAGCTTCCTGGGATACAAAAAAATCATGCAAGCTGAGAAGAATGCATCTGTTGCACAGTCCAATATCTCCTCAGACCCAGCAGGGCTTTATCAATTCAGTGACACCATAATTGAGACAGAGAGCAACATTCTCTGAGCATAGACGCTAACTAAAACAAACAAGCCTCTTGTTCAGTTGAGGTAAAATGTGGGAGCCCACTTAAAGAAACTCAGAAAGGCACCTTTGATGCTAAAACAGGTTAGCTAGGGGTTAGAAGGAAGGACTGTATATTGAAGAGGAGTATAATTTGGTATGATGAACCACTGAAATACCATCAGAAAGTGGCTTTTCTCTTTAATGTGGTACTTACTAATTGCTTTCATTGCCACTATTGTGTTTGTTTTTCTAGTTATGTCTATATACATATTCTGTGTTGCACTAGGACATCACTTTTTAAATAGTCTCTAAAACAAATAGGGTGGATTTCTCAAGTGTGCCTAACCAAGATGAAAGGAGTTTTGGAAATCATAAAACAATAACTAATCATGTAATCTCACACAGGACGGATTATTACCCAGAATGCATCACCCTCGTGTAATACATAGGTAGTCTGAGGGATACAATCCACCCGATTCCCTGTCACAACATGTTCAATTTTACCTTAGCCAAAGGATCAAGGACTTAAAAAAAAACTTGGCTGTAATTTACAAAGGTGTAAAAAAGATATCCAAATAAGATTAACAACTGGGACGTTCCTCTGTCACATACAATTGTTAATGCTTTAACAATTCTCTGGCAAATTCATCCAGTCCAAAGGCATTATGAACTTGAATAAAAATAGTATTCATTCTTTACCCAAAATGATGGAAGTGGGTTGTCACCCATGGCATTGCTCTTCGAGAAATCCAATGCACAAAAATGGCAATCCATTGTAAAGTTCTAGACTGTGTTTGTATTTGATTACAGTTCACAGAGAATGGCAAATTTTGGCAAGACATTTAGTGGTTGTCAGATGTTACTGAGTCAGCTAGTAAATATTGTTAAAAGAGATAGTATTGTTGCAACTAGTAGCAGTATTTATGTAAAAAAACAGGCTACACAGATCCCTTCCCTGGGTACTGATAAGTAGGAAACATACATGGCCCAAAAATGAGCAATCTACCGTATGAATAGCAATAATGGTGTCATATAGATAATGATTTTTTCTTTTTAAAAATCAAAACTGTTTGTTTTTCATCATTTATTTACATAGGGTTAGCATTTACTCCATTAATTCCATGGCTTTTGAGCACACTGATGATGATGGCAACATATCTATAAGAAAAGCCCAAAAGACTGAGGGGTGATTTAGATTTTGGTGGAATGGTTAAATTGTCATAAGCTTGTGATTTAACTGCTTCTCCAAACCCACTGTACCCTCCCACCTCCATTCAGAGATGGGGAACAGTAGTGAAAACCCTGACCTGGAATTCTGTTCGACATTGGACCCCCATTTCATGGTGACACTTGCTCCTCCCTATTTAGGGTAGGAATATTTCTCAAGGGCCCTTGTGTACAGGTAGAAACCTACCTGTGCATCAAGACCACTTATATTTTTCCAGTAACATACTGCTAATTTGAGAGTTTATTCCTGAAAATAAAAAAACTTAGCATGGCCATAAGAAATATAATTTCTGTACAGCACACTCTTGATCATCTTAAGTCTTCAAAACACTCCTTGCAGTAGTGGTTGCTCTGAAGGCTTAAAGGTACCTTGTAGGCAGACCAACATTTGCACCTATAGTGAGTGGTCTTCCATCAGAGGATAGAGTTCATAGCCTCCTCTGAGCTGGAGGGCTGATAGGCCACCCACCACAGTATAATTGACTCTGTGAGTGTATGTATGAGTGTATGCATTACTGCATCATGTTAACAGAGGCCCTAGCCACTTAGCCAACTTTTAGGCGTGTGTAACTTTCTAAAGTCTTCTACAATATAATGCAGACTCATCCAATATTTTCATTTATAAAAGTACACATAATGTGATTATAAATCTTTCTGTGCACATCAGGTTATGACAGTTGTTTTAATTAAGACTTGTGTTGTAAGATGATGAACTAATTCACAACCCTTACCCCACCCTAATTGTGCCCTCCATCAGTTGCTAAAGTTGGGGCTATTTTTCCTATGACTGAGTGAATCAAAGGAACCTAGTGCTCTGTATGTTGTATTAGCTAAGAGGCCTGCAGTCAATCAAAGAGGTATAGGGATCTCAGTCTGGATGGACTTGTGAGATCCTTGTTATCCTTCTCCATATATATAAATACTTAGTCAGTCTTTTCATAGTCATTGTTTCCATAATTTTTCATCCATGTCTGCAGTCCTCTTGATCTCAGAATCCTGATACTGTGGTCACTGGTGTTTGGACTCTAACCAACTCATTTATGGCCAGGAACACCTCTTTTCAGTAACCATCGACAAATTGGCAGCTCCGTGAAAGGGATCCCACCTCAGTTTGCCTCCCCTTCAGTAGTAATCATATTAATCCCTAACTCTCTATGATATATATAGTTAACAAATATTGTGATATATTCCTGCAATCTCATGTACATATCCTTGGGTTTTTCCTCCCTAATCTATTCTTCCCATTTAGGTCCTTATTACAAGTGGTGCAATTTAATTTGAACTGGAGAATTGACTCCAGGTGAAATTGTGCTACCCACAATTACAAGTGACACCTGACCTGGAATTATCAGGTCTACAATCTCTATACTCATAACTTGCATCAGACCTCTGTTTAACCCTTTCAGTAGCCTGCAGAGTATAGCCAATGCTACTCTGGAATAGGGGCAAACCTGCACTAGAGCCATGCTCACTCACCCTGCGCTCCTGTCCTCCACCAGCTCGCCTAGTGAGACCTTATAAATTCTCAAAGCAGGTGGAAAATGTCAATATGTTTCCAGCCAGAAAGATATAAACAGAACCTTGAAAGGGCCCTGTATTTTCAAGTCTGTGCTGTTATTTCACATGCTGGGAGAAAACCTGTGATTGCTGGAGTCTGGTGAAGGAAACTAACTGTAACTGAAGATGGTGCCCCCCTGGTTTCCCATGGACTGCTGTCTACTCTAAAAAAAGGAAAAGTAAACATTTTTCTTTCTGAAATGGGCTACATTAAAAAAAGATTGATTAATTGAAAAGCAATAACAGATATGGTGGTCTGCTGTCCCAGCAGGCCACCATCCTTGTGTTTTTTCAGATTCCCAATTGGTCCCAAACTGACACCTACCTCATTACTATTCATGAGATACGTCTATTTGTGGTCCACAGGGACTTACTAAATTTGTAAAAAACACATTTATGTATGGGTCTTTGTGATTACCTAATAGTGAATCGCAAATATTCGCTATTTGGTCATTCCAAACACTTACCTTTGTTTGTGGCCATATATGTAGCATGACATGGTTGGTCGAACAATTGCAGAACCAGGGGTAACAAGTACCAATACTTAATAGAAGCTATATTTACAGCTCGATTCAGGCACAAATATAGTGGGAAAGACAGTGGAGATGTTGAATATCATTTAAAACCAGAAGTCAACAGCTCATTTAAATAGGTTTTTAGATATTTATTTTCATGTTCAGTTAGAGCATAAACATATCTACACTGTAACATCACTCCCGTTTGAAGATCTAATTAACCATCAAAGCTTGTGAAAGTTGACTAAGTGCTGGCCTGCTCCTTATTGAACACCTCTAGAAAGTCTGACCACTGAGATGGTAAGACTTCACTAGACCCTTCAATTGGACCACTACACATGTCAGAGCAGTTGCTGAATTTATAGGTTTTTCACAACAACTGCAATTACAGAACTGAAAGTCTCAAATTAGGGTGGTTTGCATACAGAAAAGGGCTCTTTATATTATACATACCTGGTGTAATGTAAGCACCAAACCCCACAGTACATTGAACAGTAAGACATGTCTTGCCCTTCCCAAAAGAATAAACCCTGCAGAAACCTGATGGATTTGGAAATTCAGACTGTGACAATGCACTATCACTGACTGGAAGTTTGGAAATTGGCTGCTGTCCAATTCCTGAGAACTGGAAATATATGCTAGCACCTGATGGAATATCTATATTATGTCACACCTGCATGGGCCACACTGTGAAGTTTCATCAAGGCTAACACTATGGGGGTCATTCTGACCTCGGCGGTAAAAGGCTCTTACCGCCGGTCAGAAGACCGCCATTCTACCGCCGCGGCAAACCGCCACGGTCATTCTGACCCACAACAGCCAAACCGCCAAAAACCCGACATCCACGGAAGGCCGCCTCATCAGCGGTCAGCGATAAACTGGAGATGACCAAACCTCCACCGTCACGCCAACACAAACACGCCCATGCCATTACGACCCACGAATCCACGCGGCTTTCAACCGCGGTATTCCATTGGCGGTACACACCGCCACGGTCAAAATACACACCCAGCTCCAAAACACAGCCACATTGGACAATTTGAAATACACACACCTGATACACATACACACACCACTCTCACACATCCAATCAACTATAAAACACACACCCACATCACCCACAAACCCCCACTACTAGAAATTCGGAGAGAAGGCGAGAGAGAGAGAGAGAGAGAGCACAGCTATCGAAAACCCCAACACACACAGGAACACAACATCATCACCCACACTACATCCACGCACAAAACACCACACACCACCACACACACCACACTCATCACCACAAACACCACCCCACACCACCCCATGGCACCCCAAAGACACCCCAGGTTCTCGGACCAAGAACTCAGGGTCATGGTGGAGGAAATAATTAGGGTAGAGCCCCAGCTATTCGGCACACAGGTGCAGCACACCACCATTGCCAGGAAGGCGGAGCTATGGCAAAGGATCGTCGACAGGGTCAACGCTGTGGGACAGCATCCCAGAAACCGGGAAGACATCCGAAAGCGCTGGAACGACCTATGGGGGAAGGTGCGGTCGATGGTGTCAAGACACAACATCGCTGTGCAGAAGACTGGCGGCGGACCCCCACCCACTCCACCCGAATTCACAGCATGGGAGCAAGAGGTCTTGAACATCCTGCATCCTGAGGGCCTCGCTGGAGTAGGCGGGGGAATGGACTCTGGTAAGTCTAATCTCAACTACCTTACCCCCCAACCACCAGCATGCCAACCCACACCCCCACCCTCACCCCCAACCCCCCAGCACACATCCTCCCTGCCAATGTCTCACCAGCACAACCCACCCAACACAACACCAATCCCTGAATGCCAACACAAACCATGGCCACCCATCACCTAAGCATGACCACTGCACATACCCATCCCCCCGACAAACCACCCTCACAACTCCTCCCACAAGGGAATGCCAGCACTGGGGGACAAGGGCACCCACAAATCGCACGCCATGGCACACACAGAAGCAATAACCATACTCTTTTACCCCTGCAGGGCCCGAACGCCAACACACCGGCCAGGAGGGTCCAGATTTGTCCATCCCGCCCCCAGAACAGGCCCCCAGTGATGACAGCAGCTCTGTCGACCTAGAACCTGATGACCAGCCCGGACCATCGGGGACCTCTGAACAGTCGGTTCCCCACACACAGACACAGGCCACAGCAGACCCAACCCCCTCTGGGAATACCAGAACAGCTCCCACCCAGCGGGCCCATGCCTCTGTCTCCAGGACGAGTCAATCAGCAGTGTGTCCGCCACTACAGGGCACCCAGGCTGACCCACCACCCCAACAACAACAGGGACCTGGGGGCAGTGGTAGTGGGCACACCGTCCAGGGGACAGAGGCCCGGGGAAACAGGGGAACTGGGAGGGCTGCTGTGCGAGAGGGGGTGGACCGGCCCAGGGAACCCACTCTCCAAGAGGCCCTCACCACCATCATGGGAGCATACCACCACTCCCAGGAGACGATGGCGACGGTACTGGCCAGGTTCCAGGAGATCCAGGCACAGCAGGAGGAACGGTACATGGGGTTCCGAGACGAACTCAGGAACATCGGTTCCGCAATGGGGACCATCGTCCTGGCCCTCACACAGATAGTCACCACATTGCGGGACCATGTGGCACCCCAAAGGGCCCCTGTCACTAGCCCAGACCACGAACAGCCTACCACCTCCGCCGGCGCTAGTGGACAGGAGGCCCCCACACAACGACAGGCCACGAGAACCCCACCTCCTGCTGAAGATCAACCACCCCGCAAGCGGAACCTGAGATCACACAAGAAGACAGAGTAGGATGCCAAGACCCCCGCCAGCATAAGATACCCCCTGATGTCATCCCACTGTCCCACATTGTCACCCTGTCCAACCTTGAACTGCCCCTGCTCCATCCTTCCACAGGCATATGGACAATGCACCTGTGCGACTGAGAACTGGACTCTGCCATGGACATTACTCCACCCCCACCCATCACCGTTTTACTATCATGGACCCATATGCAGCACTTAAAATAAATCACAATTGCACTTCAAAAATCAGGAGTCTGCTTGTATTCTTTACAAATGTATTACACATAATTGTGCAATAATGTTCAGTCACATTGTGATGACAACATACCAATGTCTATAAGCATTAGTCCATGGTCAAACAAAGCAGCAGTCACGCTGTGGGTCATACAGCTCTGAAAAGGGAAGGGAAAGTCAAAAATCAGTTAAAAGGAACTGGGGGGAAACACAGAAAGTAGAGATGCAGGAGGGCAGAAGTAAATGTAAAAAGGCGTGGGTGATACTTACCTGTGTGCTACTGAAAGTACTGTTGTATAACTGTGTCCCTGTTGTCCGTGTCGTCCCCGTCGTCTTCCTCCTCTTCACTCTCCACAGGCTCCACAGCTGCTACAACACCACCATCTGGACCATCCTCCTGCAGGAAAGGCACCTGGCGTCGCAATGCAAGATTGTGAAGCATACAGCAGGCCACGATGATATGACACAGCTTCTTTGGTGAGTACATTAGGGATCCACCTGTCATATGCAGGCACCTAAACCTGGCCTTCAGGACCCCGAAGGTCTGTTCTATAATCCTCCTAGTTCGCCCATGTGCCTCATTGTAGCGTTCCTCTGCCCTGGTCCGGGGATTCCTCACTGGGGTCAATAGCCAAGGCAGGTTGGGGTAACCAGAGTCACCTATTAGCCACACACGGTGTCTCTGTAGCTGTTCTATCATATAAGGGATGCTGCTATTTCGCATGACATACGCGTCATGCACTGATCCAGGGAACTTGGCATTTAGATGGGAGATGTACTGGTCAGCCAAACAGACCACCTGGACATTCATCGAATGGTAATTTTTTCTATTTCTGTACACCTGCTCATCGTCTTTTGGGGGTACTAAAGCCACATGGGTCCCATCAATGGCACCAATGATGTTGGGGATATGTCCAAGGGCATAGAAATCACCCTTCACAGTGGCCAAATCACCCTCCTCAGGGAAAACAATGTATCTCCGCATGTATTTCATCAGGGCAGACAACACTCTGGACAAAACCTTAGAAAACATAGGCTGAGGCATCAATGATGACATGGCCACTGTTGCCTGAAAAGACCCACTTGCCAAAAAATGGAGTACTGACAGAACCTGCACCAGAGGGGGAATCCCTGTGGGTTGGTGGATGGGGGACATCAGGTCAGGCTCCAGCTGGGCACACAGTTCATGTATAGTGGCTCGGTCAAGTCGGTATCGAAGTATAATATGTCGTTCTTCCATTGTCGACAGGTCCACCAGAGGTCGGTACACGGGAGGATTCATCCTTCTCCTCGCAAGTCCCAGCGGACGGTGCCTAGGAAGGACAACATGGAGCACAGAGTCAAGCAACCCACAGGTACGTTCACCCAGCTTGCACAGTACACGAATCTCTATGCATTGAAAGGCTTGTATGAGTGGCAATGCAAGGCCTAGGCCTGTGTGACGCAGTAGCAATTAAGCCATGTGGGCCCTTGTAATGGCGGCTGCCTGACCTGAGAAGTGTGACAGTGGGATATGAGGTCAACGCGCTGGCGTGGCACACCGTGGCGGTAGGCGGTCGAAGACCGCAGTGCGAAGGTGCATTGGTTAACATTGAACCCTATGGGTCTCAGGAGCCAATGACGAGGTGCGCCGGCGGTCGCGGTACGCACCGCGGCGGTACGCACCGCCGCGGGCGTGGCCGCCCTTTTCTATCTGCTTAACCACTCGAGACCTGACCATCCACAGGAGAGGATCTATACTGCAAGTGCTGCTGTGACCTCGGTCTGGAAGAGACAATGGCTGATGCGACTGGGGAAAGCGCCCCTGCCTTCACTTCAGAAGAGTTGGAGAAACTTGTGGATGGGGTCCTGCCCCAGTATGCGCTACTCTACGGTCCTCCAGACCAACAGGTAAGTACACTGGGTGCACTTTGAATGGGCTATGCCTGGGTTGTGTATGGTGGATGTAAGATGGTGGGGTGGGGAGCGAATGAGGAGTGCAAGGCACGACAGATGAGAGCATGTGCCACATGGCAGGGTTGGGGAGGGGGGGGCAATCACATCTAACATGCAGAAAAATGATGAAAATTCCTTTCCCACCCTGTACATGTCAAATAGGTCAGCGCCCATCAGAAAGTCGACATTTGGCGTGCCATCGCCAAGGAAGTCCGGGCCCTGGGGGTCCACAACAGACGGGGCACCCACTGCCGAAAGAGGTGGGAGGACATCCGCCGCGGGACCAGGAAGACCGCCGAGTCACTGCTGGGGATGGCCTCCCAACGTAGGAGGGGTGCAAGTCGTACCTTGACCCCCCTGATGTCCCGGATCCTGGCGGTGGCCTACCCCGATTTGGATGGGCGCGTGAGGACCTCACAGCAGACACAAGGGGGTGAGTACCAGCACATTCTGCCATCTTTACACGCAGTGGAGGCGTCTGGGTGGGGGAGGAGGGCTGTGGGTGACATTAGGCCAGGGCGCTTTCTGTAGTGTAGTCCCCTCCTTTAGGCATGGCCCTGTGCCCCCGCCCCCCACCTCTGTAGGGTGCCAAGTACAGCAATCCATGGTCCAGCATCACCCATGTGCGCATTTGTTGTCCATAGACCTGTTGGCCTAGTCACAAGTATGCACTCAACCTGTTTTTATTTCTCCCCCCACCCTTTTTCTTTATCTTCTTGTGCATGTGTGCATTAGCATCATCAGGCGGAGGAGAATTGGCATCGGAGCACGAGGGAGCTGCAACTCACAAGGCCCCGGTGGGCCATGCTACAGACACCGAGGTCACCAGTGATACGGAGGGCGAGGGGAGCACCACAACGGGGACCCGTGGTGACACCAGCGACACCGACACGTCCTCGGAAGGGAGCTCCCTAGCGGTGGCGGCAACATCCGGGCCCCCCGCCTCTACAGGTACAGCCGCCACCCAGCGCACCAGCTCCGCCCTCCCAGCAGCCCCTCAGCCTTCGCTCCGTGCCTGCTCGCCCAAGAAGGCGGGCATCTCCTTCGCCCCAGGCACCTCAGGCCCTGCCCCTGTTACCCCTGCTGCCCTCAGTGAGGAGGTCATTGACCTCCTACAGACCATCATTGTTGGGCAGTCTACCCTTCTGAATGCCATCCAGGGGGTAGAGAGGGAGGTGCATCGGAGCAATGCATACCTGGAGGGCATTCATTCGGGTCAGGCTGCCCATCAACAATCGTTCAATGCTCTGGCCTCAGCACTGACGGCAGCCATTGTCCCTGTTTCCAGCCTCCCTCTTCTAACTGCCTCCACCCTGTCTCTGTCTCCTGTTCCTCAGCCTATCCCATCCACACCATCAGACCAGCCTGCCACACCTCAACACCCAAGGGCAGCTCATCCAGACATAAGCACCACAGATCACACAAGCATTCACACAAGCAACACCCAGATGCAGACATGGCAACAGTCACTACCACCTCTGTGTCCCCCTCCTCCTCGTCTCCCTCCTCCCTCCCTGTGACGTCTTCACTCACACCTGCATGCACACCACCATCAGCCAGTACTTCCATCACCAGCACACCCTCCAGTACAGTCCGCACACGTGCAGTCACCACCCCCACTGCCATTTACACGTCCCCTGTGTCCTCTCCCATTGTGTCTGTCACCCCCTCTTCCAAGACACACAAACGCAGGCAGCCACCCACCCAACAGCCAACCACCTCACGACAGCCTACGTCACAAGCACCTGCACCCAAAGACAGCACACCTGACTCTCCTACAACCACATCCTCTTCCTCCACTCCCATACCCACTACACCTACCCTTTACATTGGTCCTAAAAAACTTTACCTCTCCAAACTTACCCTCTTTGCCCCACCTGACCCACCCCCTCCATCTGCTAAGAGTCCCAAGAGCACCTCAGCCACCACCAGCCCTGCTTCAAGTGTCACCATTGTGCACAGGTTTTGGAGTCCACCCTTTCCCAGCACTGACACATCGGCCAGCAGCAAGGGGACAGCCAGCCCCCCCCTGGAAAGAGGACCCGTAAAATCAAGGGCCGCCGCGAGAAGACTGACACGGCTGCCCCCAAGGAGCAAAGTCCTGGGCCGTCACCTGCCACAACATCCAGGGGAGGCAAGGGCCAGAGAGCCTCATCGAAGGAGGACAAGGGCAGCAGGGCGGAGAAGTCAGCCAGCAGGGGCGCGGACAAGGAGGGCCCCACAAGCCCCATCCCGGGTGTGAGGGAGGACACCCACGGGCCCAGGACTCCGTCAGCGAAGGGTCCAGCAAATGCACAGTCGGAGGGCGACTAAGCAGGGAGTCCTGGCCAGGTCTGGCTCCCTTGAATGACTGGACAAGCACCGCTGAAGAGGGTCCCGCCGTGCAGAAAGGCACCGCTGAAGAGGGCCCCGCCGTGAAGACAGGCACCGCTGAAGAGGGCCCCGCCGTGCAGAAAGGCACCGCTGAAGAGGGCCCCGCCGTGAAGAAAGGCACCGCTGAAGAGGGCCCCGTCGTGAAGACAGGCACCGCTGAACAGGGCCCCGCCGTGAAGACAGGCACCGCTGAAGAGGGCCCCGCCGTGCAGAAAGCCACCGCTGAAGAGGGCCCCGCCGTGAAGAAAGGCACCGCTGAAGAGGTCCCCGCCGTGAAGACAGGCACCGCTGAACAGGGCCCCGCCGTGAAGACAGGCACCGCTGAAGAGGGCCCCGCCGTGAAGAAAGGCACCGCTGAAGAGGGCCCCGCCGTGAAGACAGGCACCCCTGAACAGGGCCCCGCCGTGAAGAAAGGCACCGCTGAAGAGGGCCCCGCCGTGAAGACAGGCACCGCTGAAGAGGGCCCCGCCGTGCAGAAAGGCCCCGCTGAAGAGGGCCCCGCCGTGAAGAAAGGCACCGCTGAAGAGGGCCCCACCGTGAAGACAGGCACTGCTGAACAGGGCCCCGCCGTGAAGAAAGGCACCGCTGAAGAGGGCCCCGCCGTGAAGACAGGCACCGCTGAACAGGGCCCCGCTGTCTCAAGCACCGCTCCGCTGGGCCCTTCCTGTCAAGTACCGCTCCGCTGGGCCCTTCCTGTCAAGTACCGCTCCGCTGGGCCCTTCCTGTCAAGCACCGCTCCGCTGGGCCCTTCCTGTCAAGCACCGCTCCGCTGGGCCCCGCCGTATCAAGCACCACTCCGCTGGGCCCTTCCTGTCAAGCACCGCTACGCTGGGCCCTTCCTCTCAAGTACCGCTCCGCTGGGCCCCGCCGTCTGAAGCAGCGGTCCGCTGGGCCCTTCCTGTCAAGTACCGCTCCGCTGGGCCCTTCCTGTCAAGTACCGCTCCGCTGGGCCCTTCCTGTCAAGCACCGCTCCGCTGGGCCCTTCCTGTCAAGCACCGCTCCGCTGGGCCCCGCCGTCTCAAGCACCACTCCGCTGGGCCCTTCCTGTCAAGCACCGCTCCGCTGGGCCCCGTCGTCTCAAGCACCGCTCCGCTGGGCCCTTCCTGTCATGCACCGCTGGCCCATTGACAGTGCCGGTTCTGTGTTGAGCTAGTGTTCACGCTGCACTCGGGGCACCCTGCCTCCTCCATGACCAGTGGAGTCTGTAATCCACCTGATGGACTGTGGCTTTGCACTCCCCAGGATGTGACAGTGGGCATGGTGGCCCCTTCGTGGTTCTGGCGTCGTGGACCCCTGTGGCTGAGGTGCCCCCCCTTCCCTTCCCCCTGAGGTGCCTGTAGTTTTGTCATCTGATGCCCCAGCAGTGTTCTCTCCAACAGACTCAGGTCTCCTGTGTGGGCTTTGCCCATGTGTTTGGTACACATTGGCCCACGGACTGTGGAAATTGGACACACTGAGCAGGACTTATTGACTTTGTACATAGCTTTCGCACTGTTCATGATTTTTGCTTTGATATTTCATTACGATAATTTTCCATGACTTCAATGAACCTAATTTTACATAAATTTAATTTAAAATGTTATTATGTCTTTGCCTTTTTTAGGGGGGGCTGGGGGGAGTCACTCAGTTGTTGCTCTGCATTGGTATGTTGATAGTTGGGGGGGGGGGGGCGTATGTGTGTGCCCGTAACCTTTCGTCCTCCCCCATCCCCTGTGTCGTAGGTGCAGTACTCACCGTCGTCTTCTGCGCCGGAGTTCGTACTCGTGGTAGATGAGCAGGTAGACAAGAGCTGGTAGGATGTTTAATTCGGGTTCCATGCTGTCCTCCGTCCTCGTGGAGTGTATAGAGGTGAGCGTTTTCCCGTTCGTAGTCTGTTTCCGCCGTGTTTTTATCGGCGGGCTCCCGCCCCGGAAAAGGTGGCGGATTGGTGAGTTGTGATACTGTGGGCGGTACATTGTCTGCCGCCTGCCTGTTGGCGGTGACCTCCGCGCTGTTTGTCTGTCCCGCCGTGGCGGTCGGAGTGTTAAAGTGGCGGGCTGTTTTGGCGGTTCCCGCCAGGGTCAGAATTCCATTTTTTGGACCGCCAGCCTGTTGGCGGGTTGGCCGCCGCTTTATCACCGACCGCCAGGGTCAGAATGACCCCCTATGTCTGATGCTTTGCTAAAAAGCCTCCAAGGCAGGTCATTTCCAAGCCCTGCACCTTTAACACAGACCACAGAGCTCCCTTGACACACTATCACACCTGATGAGGACTCGAGAATGCAGCATGCCACATAGAAATATGCTGGTTGGAGTAGACATAGGAGCATTCCCCTCATAATTGTTATTGACCCATATCTAGGACTATCTATCTCTTTTGTTGGCATGGGTATTAAACAATAAACTACATGACCTCTTGCGTTTTCTTCTTTCTCTGAGCTTGGGCCAAAGCCAGGTCACGCTATTTCAGTGAGTATGTCTTTGCACCAAAATCTAAGGTTTTTGCATTGACCCACCCCAGAAGCCACCCTTGCATATATTAGCAGAGGATGGTGCAAAGTTTTTTGGCACCTTGCAAGGACACAGATTTTGTGCCAGCATGATCTATATTAGATAAAGGACCAAGCAAACCTCTGTTTCCCCTTTGGTAATTCCATAGGGCAACAGTGGTGAAATAATAGATCAAAACACTTTTTCACCCCTTCAACACTACAGGGCACTATGTTGCATAGGGCCCAGGTGACCAGGTGAGCATAGTCCCTCCCTAAGCTACTGCCATATACAGATTTATAGATTTACAGATTTTGCTGATATGTATGGGACTCCTGCATTCCCCTTGATTACTAAAATGCAACCGGCATAGTGAGTCACAGTCCTATCATCAGCATAATATGCCTGAATGCAAATAGAAATGTGAGTCTCCTCTCTTGCCTTATGTTACAGACATCCACTACCAGGTTTACTTGCATAATAGGATTCATACAACCAAAAGTGAACTAAAACAGTTGATTATTCTATAAAAAGATCCTGATTTGTCACTCAGTGGTGTAAACTATTTGTATTGTGAACTTTGATGTTTCATATTTTATGATGGTCATAGTCAGTTAACGACTAAACACTGTTCACACTTAAAACGAGATTTAGTAGAAGACTCAGGATCAACCAGTACAGTGATACTTCTCAGCTTTATCTGAAGATCATTTGCTTTACAGCAGATGTCTTGTGTACCTGCATAACTGAAATACACATTTAGGTGGGGCAGAAGGAAGTCAAGACCAAACCAATAAAGATTGAATTTTGATCCCGACCCTAAACAAAATTGCAGACTGTAAATAATTGGCTAGACACATCCTCTGATCCCCAAATTGTTACTTTTGCAAAAATGCTATGGTGTCACACTCAACTTCAAGCTTCCTATTGAGTCTTCTCTCAACACCATGTCTGATTTACAAGTGGCCATGCAAGCTATCTCTAGAATTACATGTGGTAATGCTTTCTTGACTAGACTCACTGAAACACATTACACTACCACTAAGGCTGTTACAACTCTCCTGCTTAACATGTTTCTGGCAACAAACTAATAGTTCACATAATTCTTTTCTTAAAAAATAGTGTACAGAATTATATACAAATATAATAATAATGAAACAAAAACTATTACTAAAATAGTATGTCTAGTAAAAGATTGGGTAATGAACAGTAACAATAAAGGGACATTTCAAAAGTTAAATAAATAGTAGTTCACATAATTATTTTTGTTACAAAATATTGTACAGAATTATATACAAATATAAAAATAATAATGAAACAAAATCTATTACCAAAATAGTATGTCTAGTAAAAGATTGGATAAGGAACAGTAACAATAAAGGGGCATTTTAAAAGTTAAATATAAATGTAAATTAAAAAGTTGAGCTACAATTACATGGTGAAGATATTAAAGATATGAAAACTATTTTTCTTGCCTCCTTCAAATGTCTAACTTTAATATCTAGAAATTATAACAAACAACACACATCAACTATGAAGTACATCTTTTAATAGTGCAAACCTCTCAGTGTCATATGAACACTCTCAAATATTTCTAACAGAGGCCAAGTCATTAGGAACACTTACTGCATATACTTTACTCTTCCTTTGTTTTTTAAAAATCTCAGGATTCAGCCTCTTCGTAAACTCAGTCACTTACAATTTTATTAATTCTGTTGCAGCCATATCTCTATGACACATTGTATGAAAATGCTTCAAGCTAAACTAATTATGTTATGTTGTATGTAGTTGTATGGTATGCTAATCACCCATGATGGTTTTCAGGTGCTTAGCAGGTAAAAATGGCAGATGCCTCCTTGGAGTGATTATTCGAAAAGCCAGGTCTTCAGCTTCTTTCAGAAGAGAACATGAAAAGGAGATCTTGATGTGCTGTGGGAGGTAGCGCCATGCAGTGGGAGTGGTGTAGGAGAAAGTGTGGCCTCTGGCTGTCTCTTTGTGGATGTGGGGTACGAGTGCTAGTGAGAGTCTAGCTGAGAGGGGGTGCAGTTATTGGAGCTGTTTACGCATTTCACTAGGTCCTTCCTCTTAGTTTCTTTAACTTGCTGGTAGTTCTATTTCAGGACTGTTCTAGATGTATCTTTCATGTGTTTATGGTAGTTTGGTCTCCATTTTCTTTTTCAAATTGTTTGCAGTGTTGTTTTTTTATGTGGAGTTCTTCAGTATACCAGCTGGTCTGGATTTTGTGTCCTCTTCTGTGTGTTGTGGTTACGAGGTGAAGGGTGTCAGTGCATGTATTGAGCCATTTGTTGAGATGTTTAATGTCACTGTTGAGGCTGTCAGTAAGTTTTGCCTGGTTCCGATTGAGGGCGTCAAGACTGTTGGTTTCTGAGATGCTGTTCTAGCTGCATCTGGCCAGGCTTGTGTGTGGCCCGTTTTGTTTGGAGAGGGATGCTGCTTTGGAGGTCTATGATGGCATGTTTGGTGCAGTTGAGAGGCTTGGAGGGGGTGATTTCAATGTACTTAAAAGTGGTAAAGGCAGGGTCGAGAGTGTGTCCAGCAGAGTATGTAGGTTTGATTACTTGGTTTGGCAATAACAGGTTCTCTAGGATTTCAAGGAGAACTATGGTGTTTTTCTAATTCCTATCGTCCAGGTGAAAGTTAAAATCTCAGAATAGAATGTAGTTGTTGGAGTTGATGGTGGGTGGGGTGCAAAATCAGCAATGTTCACAGTGAAAGTGTCTTGTAGTCCCGGTAGTCGGTAGACAAGGGTTCCGCTCAGGGTGCAGGTGTTGTGATTCATAGATTGAAGTGTAGGTGCTCCATGTAGGGGGTAGCATTCTCAGTTTTTGTAGTGTAGTTGAAGGACTCTTTGAATATCATTGCAATTTCTCCCCCTGGTCTGTGTTGGTGGTCCCGCTGTGCATCTTGTATCCTTTTGGGATGGTTATAAAAACTCAAAGTCTGGTGCCAACTCAAAAGTTAGCCAGGCTTCAGTAAGGAAGAAGAGGTTTATGGTGTTGGTGTCCAGGATGTCCCAGAGTTCTGTGGTGTGTTTGCTAACTGATAGGGTGTTGAGGCGCATGCATTAAAGTTTGTCTTGGGGTGCGTGTTTGTTGGTGGGTGTAGTGGTTGTTGTGCTTCATTTGTTGACTCTGCCTCTGTAGTGACAATTGTCTGCTCTGCAAACATGCTCCCTGGGGCATAGCTAGCCTTCTGGAGCCTGAATTCACAAAGAGGTGTATTCACTAAGGCAATTGAAGTCAATGGATTGAAGTGTTGTTAGGTTTTAAATAATAAACAATATTTGCTGAGCACTGTAGGGGAGGTTTGCTAATTTGTGGCATGATGTAGAGCAGTAACAAAAGTTGTTGAACTGTGTTGCATCAACAAGAATTACAAAAACAGTACCAAATCAATACAGTGTTTTTTTTCTCTCTCCTCCAGTGGAGGTAAACCTTTGGCTCTTATGTGCCAACTCAGAAACGAGGAAGTCCCAACACAAAATTTTGCCCTGGATTTGTATAATTTTTTTTTTGGAAAACCTGGTGCAAAGCGTTGAATAATTTCCCCCCATTTATGCATGTGTCCATCCATTGAAACAAAAAATATGGAGCATTCTGGGAGTAGTGGTCTTTGGTAAAATAAATGAGTCAATCGATGAATCCTAAAAGTTATGTTTTGGTTCTCTGGTGTTTGCCCTACATACTTAATTACAAGGGACTTGCTGACACGTTCTAAATTCACTCACAGCCTTGGATTCACCCTACAGGGTTTTTCCCACTTAAATATGATAGATTGATTTCTCACCAAGTTCAAGCAATATCTACCTGAGCTTTACATTTCTTATTGCATCCTTGGTTGTAGTGATTATCAAAATTACTTAATGTAGGCCTTTCATCACTATTTCAAATGCAAATAATATTGTTTCCTTCTACAGTTTTACACCTTCCTGCTAATTGCCTAAATCCCTACAGGCAACAAAGTGACCTTGAATGAAAACTTTCAATTGTTTTCTCCTCTCCCTTCCAAGTGATCCTCTCTTTACATCCCATCTTCTGTATGCCTCTCTCTGAACATAGCACACTGTAAATTGCATGCCTGTCTGCCCTAAACTCCATTACTGTATGCCTAAAAATCGCCCAAAGTTCATTTCATATATCACCATATCCCTGCAGCCTAACAATACCTAATCTCCCCTAGACTGTGTATTCATCCTACCACCACTTATATGCACTCACAAAACACCCACAAATAATTCATAATAATTTTATCTACTATGAAGAAGCTGGAGAAGGTACATAGCATGTGTTCCTTGACAATGAAAAATGATCATAAGAACCAACAATAACCAAGAACTCCTGGATCAGAGAATTTACCGTAGGATCCAGACTCTCTTGCTTCTCAACGTAAAGCACTTCAGTGCCTCACTAGTGATAGTAAGTGCTATACAAATTCATTTACATTGAGTAAAAATGCTTTAGGTATTATGATAGATCTGCTTATTTGTTCAAAATAACAACTCAGGTTAGACATTTCCATTTTTATTGCAACAGTAATATTTGAGTTGCATTTTACCTAGCCTGCCTTTTCAGACCACCCCATTTAAGCTAAGGCATGACTGCCTAACCACACTACGTGGACAGTCATAACCAATGCAGTGCAATGTCACTTTTGATGTGGCTGTGCTCCCCCTGCACTGCAAGGACTGGGAATAAGTATAGTAGAGGCCCCCCTCTTAAATTGTGTGAAGTTTCGATAACATATAGAAAACTATCACACAGTTACAATTTTCAGTCTATTGTAATGTAGCATAATTGGAACAGTGCTTCTCAGACAAAAGTCGATTATGTGATATGAATTTGGTATCAAACCTTTCCGTAGAACACAGTCACCAATTAGTATTTGGGTGATTTCGCCCTGGTCCAATGGCATCTTCTCTACACTTGCTAGTAGATCTAGCCACATAAGCTGTCAACACATATCACACACATTTGATGTCTAATGCCTACTAAGGCAAAATGCAATTCATACAGTATATGCATTATGGCTAGCCAAAATATGTTAAGCTACTTCTCCCCCAGCCAGAGACCTCAGCTTGATCCATGCAGAACAGCGTTTCTAGGTAAAGAGCTGAGTGTGCCAGTGTGTTTGCATTCGCTCTCTTAAGGGAGACGCAATCTCATGGCCACAACATAATTCAAGCAATGGGCAGAACTTGGCACAGTACCGGCAATCTCCCTGCCCCCCATGGCCAGGCCCAGCTTGTGTGCTATCATATGTCATCACATTTTAAGCCCAATACCTAGACAACCTAAATCTCGTATTAACTTTCTGCACCAAATTCAGATAGAGCCAGTGCCTATTTTAACATTCTCATGGCCTTCTGGCAAGCCTAATGCCTTCAAGGTGAGGAAACTTTTGACCAGCTATGACATGCACAGAAAGCAGCCTCAGGGCATTCAACAACCCCTCCTCCTCCCTACAACAGAACAAAGACTCCAACTGATTTGAGACCGAGCAGCAAGTTCAATTTGCTTCCGGCTGCTCAGTCTTCTTTTCTGTTTCTGAGTAGATAGAATTGGCATTGAGTGGGAGGGTGCAGGATAGAGTATCAAGGCATAGAGTAATGGTGTAAAGTCAGGTAGGGTGTCTTGGCATAAAGTACACTGGTGCAGTGTAGATTAGAGAATTGGCTTAGAACGCCAGTGCGTAGAGTGGAGTGTATAGAATAGAGTGCATAGGCGTAGAGAGTGTTGGCATGGAGTGCAGTGGCATAGAATGCAGTGTTGCAGAGTGGCATACAGTGGAGCTGGGCACGGAAGTGTGGAGTGGCCTAGGCTGGAGGGTGAAGAGTAGAGAGCATTGGCATAAAGTAGAGTGGTGCACAGTAGAGAGGCGCAGAGTGAAGTGTCATATGGTGAAGCGGCGTAGAGTGGAGAAGTGCAGAGTGAAGAGTGCAGTGGCATAGAGTGCAGAGGCAGGGTGTAAATTGGAGTGCTGCAGAGTAGAGTGCACTGGTGTGGAGTGGTGCAGATTAGTGGGGAGTGGCGTAGTCTGACGTATGCATGGTGTGGTAGGACCCTACCATTACAGACATCACATTTTCAATTGAAATGACCTTTGCATTTGCAGAACAGCTTTACTAATGAGAGAGCGTAGCTTATATAATCTACATTAACATGAAATGTTTATATATCAGTGTGTGATGATGCTGCATAGAAACTATAATGATAGTAATTTTACTTAGTCGTGCACTTGAATTGTGACCATGGAGAGTGGCCACCAATGTATACGTAGACTAATAATAATGAGCAAAATGTTTATATTGTGTTTAAATAAGTTTATACTAATGACTGCGTTATTTAATCTGTACTGAAATCCTCATAGGCCTGAAATTAGCATGAGCCGAAGCTTAGCTGCTCTGGCTCTTATATTAAATGAATTTTTCTACTTTTACAGTGTGCTGACTCATAAAGGGACATGACCCTGCGTATTCTTTTTCTTCAAATTAGAAAAACAAATGTAACCATGTTAGATCCATTCTCACAGCTTTCTCTCGCTCGCAGAGTAAATGTTAAAAGTAAATTGAAACAGTGTAGATTAACCGGTGAAGACAATGGAACTGCTGACCAAAAGATGTGCAAAGAATTACAGAAAGATGAAATCATACCGGACGTGCCACCTCTGAAGACGTCAATTACAAAGACCAATCAAAGACTTGTAAAACAATATGGGGTGAAAAGTTAGATTACCTAATGTATTTTCTAATAGGCTAAAGATAGTGGGGTATAACAAGTGTCCAATGAAATTTTGGGGGAATGTACAACGGAAAAGGGATAAAAACCTATGTCACAAGGAACCTTCGGGAATTAGGTAGGGAATGCTATTGATTTTATCCAGAAACTTTGTCACTCTGTTTGGTGACTTGGTGGTTTTAATTAAAACCATCCTCTCCCTTAGATTTGTCCATGTCACACTTTACCTCCTTATGAGGAAGTGGCCTTTTTTGCCCCGGAGCTGAGTTTTGACTAATGGCGAATTGACTGATGTCCTGAGGACGAAGACTGAACCTGTGCGCTGACCTAAACTTTGGAGGGTAATTATGACAATGCATTTGTGATTTGTCTGTTTGCTTTTCCTTTCTAGGTACCAACTGCTTACTTTTGACAGAGACTTTAGATAGATGTTTTCCAAATTAGTGTTCTAAATTGTTTTGCATGAAGCCCAACATGCTAATGCTAATCAGTGGTTAGGACAGGTGTTCACCAAAACTGACTCAAATAGACAAACGACCAAGACTATGCTTTGTTGAACTGACGCGTTATTGACACTCTGCTAATCCTGATTTATGTTCACTCCATGTTATGTTCTGATGTTTGTGATTCTCGCTTTCATGAAATCTTACCAAAGTTGTCATATCGTGACTATGCTATTATGTTTCTTGCTTTTGAGATTGACGTATCTGATATTAGAATTGTAAACAATAGGGAATAAAACTCATAAAATTCTACTAAACAAGGTGTGGTTATTCATGGCTGAAAGGTCATGATAGTGTCTTTGAATTGATTTATGACTTTGACTAAGGTGAAATGCATTGTCGTGATAACTATTGATGACATTATTGATGTATTGATTGACATATTGATCAGCTATCTCATCCTAAAGTGTCTCTCAACTGGGTCAAAAGATTAATTGGCCTAAAACGAGCCCTGATGTGTAATAAATTAGCATAAAGGGACGCGTTAACACTAATAAAACTATGCAGCTCCCACATGACAATGTGTGGAAATGGCATCACCTAGTGTATTGATTTATTTTGATCATAATAAAGTATTTGTTTACAACACACCTCCGAATTAATAAAAAATGTGTGCTTTGCTAATTCTGTTTAGTGTAAAGTTCCCCTTGGCCTAGTACCTAATAAAGCAGCAAAATATGGGAAACAATGTGTTTGTATTCAATGCACAGATGTGAGAATATAGCCTATAAAATATTCACACCCTCTATTTCAGAAGAAGAGGCAAAAGGCAACAGGGACTCATTCTGAAAGTTCCCTTATGTGTATGTGCACACTCCTCCAGAATCCAGAAATGTTTACTTCTAAACTGCTGAGGTTTGCATTATATGGCAACCCTGCTAAAGCCTTAACCTTAGGACCGGTGATGTTTTCTCATGCTGGGAAATTACATGGTTTTTGTGAATGAAAATTGCAAAGCAAGTCAAAAATACCAGATACTGTTCATACACAAATAGAGTTTCAATTAGTCTGTTTGATTACTTTGTGAATGAACAGTCATTTAGTTGGACGCTTGGCTGACACAACATGTTCATGTTTTTCTCATGGGAGGCCAGAGCAGTCGGAAACTATTCTGCTTTAGATTTGTGATCCAGGGATGCTTTTCAGCTGTGGTTCCCAGGCGCCTTTTCCATGAGCTCTACTATGACGCTGCACCTGCAGCCCTAGGCACAGTGGAGTACCTAATAAACTTAGTGAGGGGCAGATAATTAATATTTTGTGTTTTATAGCGCTTTCTACCTTAATGCTGTATTTTCTGTGCGCTGCAGGAACACGTGGTGATATTTCCCTATTAAAAAGGTGTTTGGTTTGTCAGCGCATTAATTCCGGGTCACTGGACCTTGTAGACCTGTATGTGATGCGCGGGCGTCAGCGGCGATCGATTGCCTCACTGAGAGCTTTTGGGTGGAGAGGGGTATCACGAAGGAAACAACCAAAAAAGTAAAGTAAATATCTGCACTAGAAGATATTCTCACAGGTGCGCCTGGGAATCTTAAGAGCTCTGCCAAAGCATTGCCCTCTATGTGCAGACAGTGGCCTGTGAGTGAAAGCACGCATTTTAGGCGCCTAGAAGCAGTTGCACTGCCCCCTCCACCTTTTCTTATCCTAACACTTGAGCAGAGGTCATGAACAGTAACAGCAGCCTGAAGTATTCAACAATGAATCCATAATAAATATGATTTGTGCCTGAGTGCACGTCACATTGACAGAATGAGCTAGTCTAGAGTTCCCACTTACTTCCCGGGTGTATTCTGGGACTTGTGGTCCTGGTTCACTTCCAAGGGTTTCAAGGGAGCATTGCGGTTTCAGTGACGTGTAGTCCCATGGTAACCTTAATCACAAAACTCTTGCAAAGGCACTAGATGCAGAGAGGTTTGAACTTTGTTGTGTTCTTTTTTGTGTGCTGAGTAAAATGTGCTTGCAATTTCTCTGAAAAGGCAGGGATATAAGGAAATAGCAACCGACGAGGGTAAATGAGAGGATGATCCAGATTAAAAAGAAATATTATTTTAGAGATTTATTAGAGATAGTCAATTTCAAATCAGAAAGTAATGCTGCTTTGTCTACGAATTTCAGAGCTGTCAGGCTTCCCAGGTCCAGGCCTGAATAGCTCTCTCAGTCCAATTTTCTTTGTTTTCTTTCTTTCTATGTTGGAGCTTTCAGTTCTATTTAAATCATTAAGAAATCTCCATGTAAACTCTAGGCTTGAAAACCAGCACTTTCTTGGGCCTGGAAAACCCAAGAGTGTTGCATTTCAGAGAAGCTGAAGCATCTGTGCAATTTGTTTGCTTTCTTTAAAATATTCATCCTTTTCATTTTCGGACCTCTTCCTTTAGCTCGCTTCCTTTCTACCAGCCTGTCACCCCACTTCTGACATCAGGTGACAGAGAGTGTGTGTGTCACGAGAAAGAGAGAGTGTGTGTCATGAGAGAGAGAGAGAGAGCGTGTGTCTGTCATGAGAGAGAGAGAAAGTGTGTGTAACGGGAGAGAGAGTGTGTGTTATGAGAGAGAGGGAGTGTGTCTGTCATGAGAGAGAGAGAAAGAGAGTGTGTGTGGGTGTGTCACAAGAGATAGAGAGAATGTCTGTGGAGAGAGAGAGAGAAAGAGAAAGAGAGTGTGTGTGTGTCATGAGAGAGAGAGAGTGTGTGTCTGTCATGAGAGAAAGAGAGTGTGTGTGTGTGTCACGAGAGAGAGAGTGTGTGTCACGAGAGAGAGAGAGAGAGAGAAAGAGTGTGTGTGTGTCATGAGCGAGAGAGTGTGTGTGTGTCATGAGAGAGAGAGTGTGTCTGTCATGAGAGAGACAGAGAGAGAGAAAAAGTGTGTGTGTGTGTGTCATGAGAGAGAGAGAGAGAGAGAGAGAGAGAGAGAGAGAAAGAGTGTGTGTCACGAGAGATAGAGAGAGTGTGTGTTGAGAGAGAGAGAGAAATAGAAAGAGAGTGTGTGTGTGTCATGAGAGAGAGAGAGTGGGTCTGTCATGAGAGAGAGAGAGAAAGAGAGTGTGTGTGTGCCACGAGAGAGAGAGAGTGTGTGTCACGAGAGAGAGAGCGAGAGAGAGAGAGAGAGAAAGAGAGTGTGTGTGTGTATCATGAGAGAGAGAGAGAGTGTGTCTGTCATGAGAGAGAGAGAGAGAGAGAGAGAAAAAGAGAGTGTGTGTCATGAGAGAGAGAGGGTGTGTGTGTCATGAGAGAGAGAGAGAGAGAGAGGGAGAGAGAGCGAGAGAGAGAAAGAGTGTGTGTGTGTGTGTGTGTGTCTGAGGGTGGAGCGATAGTCCTCACATAATGTCACTTTCTTGCATGATTCAGTCGCCTCCATACTCTCTTGTGCACAGTATACAGTGCTCACACATGCTGTGCTCATGTTTCCAGCTTTCCTTCATGCAACCCAGAACAAAGCAAATAAAAAAGCACCTTGTGAAGATAAAATGAAGGGGGCAGTACAGGTGTGAACGTGACTTCTCAACACAGCAGTCTTCGTGGAGCACTTTGATCAGAAACAGGCTTTTGGCAGCTGAGTTCATGCAAAATTCAGATCTGATTGTTATTTTTTGCAAACGTAAAACAAGTGCCAGCCACGCAACAAAAGGGAGCACTAGAGTGTGTGCCAGCTTCAGTCCTGGGGCGACTAGTGAGTGTACGTTGCCCTGGGGAGACAGGTGAGTGCCGTTGCGACGTAATCGAGTGTTAGGCACAAGATCCAATGACTATCCCAGACTCTTGCCTTCATTATGCACACTGTGCAGACACTTTCAATTACCATTATATACCTCTAAAAGACAAATACGGCTGCACGGCTGTCTCTTGTAGGAGGTTTGGCTGGAAACAAAGCAGATGGACACAGTACCTGGGCCTTGGGATACTGATGACAGCAAACACACTTAGAACAAGCATTGGTAGATGTAAGAAAATAGTGTGACAGACAATCGAAACAGAGGAAAAGTAATGGCAAGCACAGGAACCAATAAAAAGCAAGGAAACCAAGGGGGAGAGATGTAAGCCCCTTTTAAGATTTATATTAAATACAGCAGAGTTCACAAGCACAGCGCAAGTGCTGTACAGGCAAAACCTAAAAAGTAAAACACCTCTCTGCACTGACCCAGAGCCTCAATGCTTGCTACAATGGGCTCCTCCCTGCCTCAGCCCTCCTATAGCATTTAAGATGGGAAGGAAGAACAGCGGTTGCTGGGTGGCAGTGAATGGGGTTAGAGGCACACCTACTCCTTCAGTGTCCCCATGAGCCAGCTCCGGCCTTGCCCATTTAGTTCAATAGAATAGTGTTGCAATCCCATCCTGGGCCATTGTAAAAAACACCCATGTTAAAGCCTAAACCTTGAAGGTAAAATCCACCACGCCCACAAACTTGTTGTCACTGGCCAGTCTTCTTTTCATCCTCTTCGGCCTGCCCCCAAGGTGGCAGGGAAGGGCCCTTTCATCTATTAACACCAGCCTCCCCCGGTACTTTGAAGAGTTACTTCCCAAACATAATTATTGTCCTGTCTCATTGTGTTTATTACCATCCAGGCGTGGGTGCAGGTGCCATTGTATTTTCGTACTGAAATCTCCTCAGCTTTTGAGCACTAATATTCAGTTTTTTTTTTTAATTCTGTGTGATTGATGTGCAGGTTCCATGATTATTTTCTGAATAGCAGTGATGAACTGAATTGCTGCATTGGCTCCTTAGATCTCGCCATGTGAGGTTATCTAACATGTCAAGCTTTGATGCTCTCAATTTGTGACAGAGTGTGGGAACTTGAGCTGCCTGGCCATGGATCGATTTAACAAAGCAAATATGATCTGAACCAACACAGGAGAGGCCACTTTTATAAGGCAAAATATGGATTTAAAGATTCTCATGACCAAAGCATCCAACAGCTTGGAATCTGCACCCAACATTTTTTTTGCTTCCATGTGTGATTGCTGGGATTAGTTGTGCCCGCATTATGTGAAGAACATCATCCAGACTGAGACACCATTGGATTTTTAGATGAGGCAATGAAAGCAGCTTGTAATGCATAGGCTTTAGTTTTGGTTGCTTCTTTTTGCAACATATAGCTACCTCTGGAATCAATCCAGACAGCTAGGTATTTGTATTCTGAAACCTTTTTTAATTTGATCACTGTCCATCTGCCATTTACAGGTATGGTAACCCTTTTCTTTAAAAATATAATTTTTTACTTTTGCTAGGTTTTTTTAAAATCTGTCAGACATTATGTATTTGTCCAGTTTGGTGATCAGCCTCAGGGGACCCATTCTTGTTTTATTCAGCATCACCACATCATCTGCATATATTGGATTGGATAATTGTCTCCCCCTAATGTTGGAGAATGTGCGTTAATGAAGTCCAATACCAGGGTGAGGTCTGAGAAGTATAAGTTAAAGAATAGAGGTGCTACTAGTTCTAATTATCCTGGAGAAAGCCCAAACATCCCCCAAATGTATTATTGTCCACTATCTGTATACTGGAGGTCTATAGCTCTTAGTAGCTTGGCCAGGATTCCCCATGCTCACAACTTTTCCCAAAATAAACTTCCTAAGGACCCGGTCAAAAGCTGCCTTGAAGTCAACAAAGCACTTATACAGTAGTGAGGAGGTTTAAACAGATCAATCCATTTATAAATACTTGTTATTGTGCCACTGTTTGGCTATATAAAGTTCCTTTTTTAAGTGCTTTCTACATGATTTCATTGCCAGTCAGCTGAAGGTGGTTCAGCTTCTCCGCTGAAATGCCACCTATCAGATTTAAAAATCCCCACTTATCTTGCAGAGAGCCCTGTGTCTTCAGTGGAGCTACCATTGTGATATCTCTAGAAAAGGATATTGCTTTTCCAAGTGATCACTATATTTCACGCACCCACCAGGCAATGTGCTCTGCTTTTTACAAACAAATTCCCTAAGTGGGACTTTATTATTGAAAACAAATAATCAAGGACCTTGACATGCTGAACATTTTTCTTCAGGGTCCTGAAAAGGAAACGTATGTCAGAAAGACAGTCCTAAGTAAAACAAACATGGCATACAGTGACCCTAAGCACTGTGGCACAGAAGCTGGCAGTGAGGAGATTTCAATGGCAGAGAGAGATGTGTTAGAAAAACCTAGTACTTTAAATTGAGCCTAGGTCCAGTCTAACACCACCATTGACTATCATTGGCATTTTGTGCTTTTTTATGATATTTTATCTAAACCATTAACAATGTGTTCTTTGTTTCCATGTGGTGAATTGTGGTCTTTTTTGGTGTATTTTTATCTATTTCATTTTTTTACTCTAGTTTTCGAATTTGGTTGGGGCTTTTATTGCTTGGTGTTTTGACTTTATTACTCTTTTAATACTTCAGAAAGACTTTATACATTGTACGTTGTTCAGTCTGCCTGTTCTGTGCCATAGCTACCAGGGGGTTGACCTCAGGTTGATATAGAGACCCTGATGTTTCACGCTGACAAGAGTTGTGATGATTCCTTGAGGTGGGCAGTTGCCCACGGCAAATAACAGTAATGCAGTTCTTACTCCCCTCATATGTTTACCTGTTCTTGGGCAGTCCATGTCAACAATATGCGAAGTAGGACTGTGCTTGTGCCTTTTAGGGTATGTCTTGAGCCACTTGTGCTGTCTTTCTTTTTTCTGTTCATATGTATTTTTATTTTTTTAAAGACCCTACCAAGGTTCCAGATACTGGGCTAAGTACATCTGCCCTCATAAGGCACCCATGTGAGCGTTGCAAGCAGGAACTGCAGAGGAGCTACAAAGTACGTGTGGTCAGGAAGTCAAATGCCTGTCAAACTGGCACACTCTTCCAGTGGGGCCGGTGGGGAAGCTGGCTGCTTGTCTTACCTGTTGCCTCCCTTCAGACACTGATCTACTGAGCTGCAGAGGAAGGAAGAAAGGCAGGAGGCAGCATGTCCTCATGCTGGAGTCTTAGCAGAGCCCCACCTACGGGCTCCCCAGGCTAGTCATAGATGGTGATCCCTTTTCCCAATGGGGTTGCATTAGCTAGCGTGACAACATTCTTTTGGTGCTGGTCTTGCTAGGGCACTGGCCCTATCCGAGTGCTCTATTCTATGTGCAATATCTTGCAAATCAGTGGCTTGGCCCTGGGGAATCAGCCTTTCCTGGCGGAATAATTAAATTGACCTGAGGATGTGGTAATATGTTCTCGGCCCAACAGCCTTAGGGATAAATTGGACAGTCCTTCCATGTGTCAGCCCAATAAATGGTGTGTTTTCTGAGCGTTTTCAAATATAATTCTCTGTTGTAGACTATTGGTGGTATGCTCCAGTGGGGTATTGTATTTAGTATTGGGTAATATTGTATGTAGTATTGGGTAGTGTTGTATTAGTATTGGGTTATATTTTACATTCTATGTTTGTGTTTGCACGCTACCTGTGGCATTTAGATTCTTCCTCAGCTGAGATTAACATTCTGAGCTGGACAGTTGGAAGTGCTGGATGCATTGGATGAGGTTGGAGTTCCTGTTAACTTATGAAGATTACTGGGAATAAATTATAGAAGATAATTACACTTGCGTGGACCTGCTTTCATCTAAATCTACTTGACTTCACTTTGGGTACGAGGATGGGATGCGAAATATCCATGATGTGCTGCGCTGGCTAAGGAACTCCAGCCTCCTCTTGGCCTTTGGGATTGTTTTTTCACCTTTCATCTTGTTTTCTCTTCCCCAAGGTACTGTATGTCTTTACTACCTTGTCTTTCCTTACTTAACATTTTTCTCTTTGTTCTGGCCCATTATTCTCTTTTTTTTTGTTTTTTTTACTTCCCTTTGTTTGTAACATATCTTCCCCACTCTACCTCTATGTTTTTATTGCCTTTAATTCCCTGTTACTCTTTTCCCATTTGTTTTCCTTTTATTTATTCATTCCCTTTTATCGGGAATACATCGCAAGCTTTGTTTATCTTCAATTAAGTGCCTTGTGCGCGATGTCCCGTTGCTTGGCCTGCCGCACATGCGGTATCCAAGCAACCAGGAACAACGCTCTCCTGCGCGCGTCCTGTTTATACCTCTGCGGTCAGGAGCTCCTGTGCCTGACCTGTTTCCAGGCTACCAGGGACGACGCCCTCCTGTGTGTGTCCTGTTTACACGTGCAGGAACAACGCGCTCCTGTGCCTGACCTGTTTCCAGGCTACCAGGAACGACGAGCTTCAGCGCGTGTCCTGTTTACACGTGCAGTAACTCTGAAAACTGGAACTGCGCACTCCTGTGCCCGTTTCGTTTCCTTTTCTGTCCTGCAGTAATAAACTTACACGTTATACTGATCTCCATATTCTTCCTGCACTTGCTTACTATTTTCCAATTCTATATTACTTCCAACAATTTGTTTTTGTGAACTATACAGAATTGTTTTCCTTTGTAAGCTGCAGTCTCCGCAATTATTGTTTCTGCTTCTGTTGCTTCTCTGTTTCAGTTTTTATACTCCCGTTATCCGTGCCCTCTACCTGCATTTATATTCTGTTTTTTTTTTGGTTTCTGTCTTACAAACTTTAACGCTTACATTTTATCCCTGCAAAATCTGTAAGTTGACAGTATCCTTTTCTATTATTTATTAACACTTCCTCTCTCGTCTCATTCCTTTCATTCTAGCATCTCCCCTATACTATCCCTCAGTATCTTTCTTTTCTTTATCATTTTTTTTGTTTCTTCTAACATTTTCTTCATATATTTTTAGAAACGTTAGGATGCAGAACATCTCTCCTCCTCCTTTCTTATTGTCTGCTCCTGGTGAACCTGCAATCCCTTGGCCAAAATGGAAAAACGTTTTTTTAACTTACTTAAAAGTTTGCAGAAGCAATTTATCTATTGAAAGAAAAACATCGGTTCTTCAACATTGTTTAGGAGCTGAAGGACAAGAAATTCTAGAGACATTACCATCTGTGTCAAATTTAGATGGAGCTGTTGGAGATGCTCCTTTGAATGACTTTGAGGAAATCCTACTTCGTCTTGACAGACATTTCTTGCCTAAAATATTGATTCTTTTACAAAGATTTTATTTTGGAAAGTGCAAACAGATGGATGAAGAATCTATAGAAGATTATATCACGAACCTTCGTAAACTTGCTGCACACAGCAATTTTGGAGCAAACATTGAAGAACGCATTTGGGACCAATTTATGTTAGAGTGCAAAAGTGATAAAATTAGAGAAGCCTTATGGCCCAAGAGTAATCCGTCACTGGATGAAGTATTGAAAGTTGCAAAACAAATTGAACACTCTGAATCCTGCATAGAGACCTTAAAGAAATCTAAAGCTTCTGCTACGGTACACAAAGTCGATTCAAAACCTAAGACCACTATCAACGTCAAGAACAAAACTAAAACAATGTGTCTCAGATGTGGTTCATCTTCGCATTTAGCGAACTTTAAAGAGTGTCCAGCTATTTATATTGTGTGCAATAAGTGTAACAAGAAGGGTCACTTTGCTAAATGCTGTAGATCTACTAACAAAAGTAAAATAAGAATAAATGAAGTGACCAACGACAACGAAGACCAAAAGTTTATTCTACAAATAGTTAATGATGTTAACTGTATTTCCACCGTCCATTGTGAGTATCCAAAAGATCTGGTCACGATAAATGGGACTTCTGTCATTATGATGATGGACTCAGGTGTGAAACTGTCTCTTGTATCAGTCAAAGATTATGAGGCATATTTTGAAGGAAAAGTTGACCTACAGTCACCGGATGTATTGCCTTATTCCTACGGTGGCAAACCTATAGATTTGAAAAGATACTTCAATGCAAGCATAAATTCCAAAGGGAATGAAATTTGTGGGAAGATTTATGTTCCAGTCGTAGGAGATACTATTTTGAATTGGCCCCATCAAAAGGAATTGGGAATCATTTTGAACCCCAATGATGTACCACAAGTTCTTGTGCAAAAGGTTTCTGACCTAGAACGTCATTTGTGGAGTGAATTCCCTGATGTATTCAATTCCAACGTGGTGTGCGTTAAAGACTACAAACATCATATAGTTTTGAAAAAGGATGCTCAACCTAAGGCTTGCAAGTTGAGGAACGTTCCTATGAGTTTAAAAGAGAAAGTAAAGCAGGAACTTCGAAGACTCAAAGATAGTGGAATTATTCAAGAGGTGGAAGCAGCACAATGGATTGCTCCCATTGTTGTGGCCGCTAAACGTTCTGGTGACGTTAGACTTTGCGTTGACCTTCGTTACCTGAACAAACAAGTTGTTGAAAATAGATTTCCCCTAGCAAATATAAAAAAAATGATCAGCTCTTTAGGAGTTGCAAAGTTCTTTTCAACACTCGACCTGACTTCGGCGTATCATCAGGTGCAATTGACTGAAGACTCTAAACTTCTTACTTCATTCATCACTCCCTTTGGCATCTTTAAATTAAACCGAATGCCATTTGGATCATGTTCAGCCGCTGTGGTGTTTCAAAGATTAATGCAAGACATTTTAGGGGGGTTGGATGGTGTTTGTTTTTTCCAAGATGATGTGCTTATCTTCACAAATACCCAAGAAGAGCATATTAGGAAGCTGAAAGATGTACTTTTAATTTTCAGATCTAAAGGCATAACGTTGAAGAAGGAAAAGTGTAAATTTCTTCAGTCTGAGATAATGTATTTAGGACATGTCTTTTCAAGTACTGGAGTTAAGCCGCAAAATGATTTGATACGCACTATTATAGAATTATCCACACCACTATGCAAGAAAGATGTTCAGTTATTCTTGAGTATGGCAGAGTTCTATGCCAGGTACATTCCTAGTTTTGCTAAAAGGTCAAGCTCCATTAGATCACTGCTCAGAAAAGGTATTGAGTTTAACTGGTCTGAGAATTGCAAGCTGGAATTCCAAGATCTCAAGAAGGCTCTAATTCTGCGCAATCCCCTAGCAGTTTCCAACCATGTCTACTGTGCTATATTATAACAGATTCTTCTGACAAAGGTTTAGGATGTGTGTTGAAACAACTAAGGGATGGCACTGAAATTACTATTGCCTTTGCATCACGCACTCTACTTGGTGCAGAATTCAATTACTCCACAATCAAGAAAGAGGCATTAACAATCTATTGGGCAATTAAAAAATTCAGACAATTTCTTTGGGGCATTTGTTTTGAGGTACGGTCCGATCATAAACCACTGCAGGAGATCTTTGGAAAGAAAGGTCTGGATAATGTATCTTCCTGCATCTGCAAGTGGGTAGTAGGGCTTCAAGATTATCAGTTTACAGTGTAAAATGTTCCTGGGTGCGACAACAAAACGCCAGACTGTTTGTCTAGGTTGACTTCTAACGATGTCTCTGATGATTTCAATTGTACATCGTGGTGGACAGATGAGGAAGTGAAAGTTTGTGCCATTGCTGATGGGTGTGTTTCAGAACGTGAGTGGCGAGAAGAGTTGGGTAAGGACCAAGATCTCACTAAAGTGATACGTTTGCTGGGGTCAGGGGAGTTGAGTAATGACAAAGATGTTTCTATTTCACCTTTCAAGAAAGTGTGGGATGAGTTGTGGTTACATGAGGGTTTGTTGTTGGGAGGTAACAAGCTCATACCTCCTTCTTCCCTGCACGAACGTCTTCTTGATCTTTCACATTCTGGTCATCGAGGTATAAGCAAAACTAAAGAAAGAATGAGAGCCACGTATTGGTGGCCTGGTATGGACATTGCGTTGGAAAGGAGAGTGGAACTATTTTGACTGACAACAGAGTTCAATTCACCTCGAAATATATGTGTGACTTTCTTTCCTCCAGGGGAATTGTGCACAAAAAATGTGCACTTTATCATCCGGAAACAAATGGTATGGTAGAACGCTTTAACAGAACATTGAAAGAATCAATACAATTTGCAAAATTTAATGGGGTTCATTGGGAGAATTTGGTAGAGGCCAAGATTGAAGAGTACAGGTTTACTCCACATTCCAGCACGGACTAGACTCCTTTTGTGTTGTTTAGAAAGCGTGCACCACATACCAAGATCAATCCTCCTTGGCTTAAAAAACATCTTTCTTTTAGTTTGGATGAGGAAATTATCAAAAGGAATGCAAAAGAGAACGATTGGTATCTCCAACGTAGAAGAAAAGAAGTCTATGATGTTCGCAAATCGGTGAAAGAGTGTACCGTGTGTGTAGGTGATAGAGTTAAAGTTAAATTGCTAGAAAGGCGCAGGTCTGACACATCACAAATTAGTTCAATACATGAGATTGTCAAAGTGTTTAAAGGGGCCGTTAAACTTGATGATGGACTTATCTGGAATTTGAATAGAATTGATGTTTTATAGTTTGTGGGGGGGTGGTGTAGTATTGTATTTAGTATTGGGTAATATTGTATGTAGTATTGGGTAGTGTTGTATTAGTATTGGGTGGTATTTTACATTCTATGTTTGTGTTTGCACCATGTAGCGTACGTTTGTACTGTATGGTATCTTCCATCTCTACCTGTGGCATTTAGATTCTTCGTCAGCTGAGATTAACATTCTGAGCTGGACAGTTGGAAGTGCTGGATGCCTTGGATGAGGTTGGAGTTCCTGTTAACTTATGAAGATTACTGGGAATAAATTATAGAAGATAATTACACTTGCGTGGACCTGCTTTCATCTAAATCTACTTTACTTCATCCAGCCTCCAGAAGAGCTTACTAAGGGCCTCACAGCTGCTTAAGTTACAATAATTGTCTGTAGCTTTGTTCAGACTTATGTTCCTCAATTGAACAAGAGCCTCTTAGACCTTCTCTGCCTGTTCGTTTCTTTTACCCTTCTGACCCGGCGTTTCTCAACAGCAGCACCCCGGACCCTCAGCACAGGTTAAATTGCCTGTCTTCACCCCCTATGCCCCTCTGACAACACTGAAATGCACATGAGTGCCTAGCAGGAGTTTGGGCTGTCCATTCCCTGGTCTCCAGAAGGGTCTACAGAAGTCCATGAAAACCTTCTGCTTCAGAATCTCTAGCAAATCTACCCATTATTATTCCACTGGATGCTATGGAGGTCACTGCTAGAGGCCCTGGAAACAGTGTTCAAGAGAATCCTTAAAAGATAAGACCTCTAAGAATGGTTTTTCTCCATGATGTATCCTTCTTTTCTCTTCTGTAGCTCCCTCTTCTCTTGGTGCCTTCCATCATGCAACGGTTTAAAGTAGAGGAAGCGAGAGCTAGAAGGTGAATATCACTGTCAAATGAAAGATCCCATTACACCTCTCTACTCCTCTCCAATCAGATCCTAGAAAAAGCACATAGGTGGGCCTAACCCAGTGAACAGTACCTTTAGGGGCATATTTATGAGCCGATTGCACTGCTGTTCTGTCATGTTTTGTGATGCAACAGCAGTGCAAAACTTGGACTCATAGCTATGAGGCCCCACAAAGCCACTTTGCGGGGTTTTGGATGGCCACATAGATATGGAGTAAGGCAATGCAGCGCAAATCGTGGTGTTGCCTTACTCTGTGTAAGGGAGGCAGTTGATGGGCTTTTCAATGAGTGTTCCCATGCAAAACCCATGAATGTTGATGTATACTCAGATTTATACGAGCTTGTACATCTGGGCTGCACCAAACCCTTATGCCTTCCCAGGGGACTCACAACGAGGAGAAGTGTCTTTATGCCTCCATGTTCTGTCCTCTGCATTCATTCTGCAGCACACATAGAATAAGGAAAAAGCCTCCCACAATTGTTTTTGTGCAGGAAGGTGCCCCTTCCTGCACAAAACAATCATGCCTACAAAACTCCCTTGTAGCATGGTGCAAGGGTGCCTGCTTTGATGCTAGGCAGCCAAAACAGCTTAAGGACAGGAATGCACTGTATTGCATTCCTACCCTTTCCCTTTGATGCTAAGCAGTGCAGCAAGGTGACCTGTGTCAGAATCCCATAAATATGGGCTTTAGTGTTTGTTTTTCAAAGGGGCAAAATGAAGCTGTGGCCCACAGGAGCTCTCTCTGTGTCTTAGCTCCACCTGTAAATGACAATTTAAAACTTTATCTTTCCATCCAAAACATCAAAGAGGAATCTTTATGTGCCTAGTGCCAGAGGTCTACCAGTTCCCCTTTGTCTCTGTCAAAAGAGCATGCTTGTCAATGTATGGCAGTTTATCATCTTTTGAAATGTTCTCCTTCACCTTTTTTCTATACCAGGCTAAATACAGGTATTACCAAATGGCCTCAATGGAGCCCATGCAGACGTAGTAGTTTAACGCCTGCACTGGTAATAAACAATATATTTGGAGCAACACTGCTATGTGTGGACAGAGGCATGTGTGTAACCAGGGTAGGGCTTCTTACCGCAACAGCAGGTCTTATTTTAAAAGATTGCCACTGGCTGTTGTCACCCAAAATCATTTTAACCAAAACTTCCAGTGACTTAGACTCAGTGAGACTCATGCACAGCAGAGATTCAAATACCTGAGGTCCAACATAAACAAATCTGGCAACGGTTTACTGCTCAGAGCCGACTTTCACACAGGGGCTAAATCTTCATAAATGCTTGATCACTTTCTGTGCATACAATTTTCATCCATAGTTTTTCAGCTCCTTTACATTTCGAATGGCTAGTTTTTCCATAGTTTTTCAACTCCTTTACATTTTGAATGGCTTTCCAAATGTCATGTGTTGACAGTTATTCTTCACTTTATCATTTTATTTTTTGCGAAATTTGTCCATGTTCACTTGTTTTAAATATCTGTGTATTCTCTCATCTTCATGTTCAGCATTGTCTACACCTATATTGAGATCACATTGCAAAGAAATAGCTCATTTTCTTTTTGTCATTTTGTCTTCAGTTGTAATCATAAATCCCTCCATGTGTTATATTTACCTTAATAGCTTAAAAAAATCCTGGATCTGAAGTTATTTAATGCTTTTGCATGAATAGCACAAAATATCTTATTGTTTATAGTTACTCAGTTGTTGTGGAATGTTAGACCTGACAGCCTTAGGGTAGTCACCCCTAACTTTTTGCCTGCCTCCCCCCTCGTTTTGGATACTGTTTTTGCTGGTTTTTAGACTCTGCGCACTTTACCACTGCTAACCAGTGATAAAGTGTATATGCTCTCTCTCTGTAAACATGGTAACTTTGGATCATACCTGATTGAACTATTTAATCTACTTATAAGTCCCCAGTCAGGTGCACTCCAGGTGCCTAGGGCATATAGATTAAATGCTACTAGTGGACCTGCAGCACGGATTGTGCCACCCACTTAAGTAGCCCCTTTTCCTTGTCTCAGGCCTACCATTGCTAGGCCTGTGTGTGCAGTTTCACTGCCACCTCGACTTGGCATTTAAAAGTACTTGCCAAGCCTAGAACTCCCCTTTTTCTGCATATAAGTCACCCTTAATGTGTGCCCTGGGTATCCCCTAGAGCAAGGTGCTGTGTAGGTAAAAGACAGGACATGTACCTGTGTAGTTATATGTCCTGGTAGTGTAAAACTCCTAAATTCGTTTTTGCACTACTGGGAGACCTGCTCCCTTCATAGGCTAACATTGGGGCTGCCCTCATACACTGTTGAAGTGGCAGCTGCTGATCTGAAAGGAGCAGGGAGGTCATATTTAGTATGGCCAGAATGGTAATACAAAATCCTACTGACTGGTGAAGTCGGATTTAATATCACTATTCTAGAAATGCCACTTTTAGAAAGTGAGCATTTCTTTGCACTTAAATCCTTCTGTGCCTTACAATCCACGTCTGGCTAGGTTTAGTTGACAGCCCCTTGTGCATTCACTCAGACACACCCCAAACACAGGGCACTCAGCCTCACTTGCATACATCTGCATTTTGAATGGGTCTTCCTGGGCTGGGAGGGTGGAGGGCCTGCCCTCACACAAAGGACTGCCACACCCCCTACTGGGACCCTGGCAGACAGGATTGAACTGAAAGGGGACCTGGTGCACTTCTTAGCCACTCTTTGAAGTCTCCCCCACTTCAAAGGCACATTTGGGTATAAAACAGGGCCTCTGCCCTACCTCATCAGACACTTGCTGGAGAAGAAACCGGAACCAGAAACTACATCCTGCCAAGAAGAACTGCCTGGCTGCTCAAAGGACTCACCTGTCTGCTTTCTACAAAGGACTGCTGTCTTGCTGTTGCCCTGCTGCCTTGCTGAACTCTTGTCTGGCTGTGAAAGTGCTCTCCAAGGGCTTGGATAGAGCTTGCCTCCTGTTCCTTGAAGTCTCAGGACCAAAAAGACTTCTTCCTTTCACTTGGACGCTCCGTGCGCCGAAAATTTCGACGCACAGCTTGTTTCGCGGCGAGAAAAACGCCGCACACCGACGCTGATCGACGCGACGCCCTCGGGACGATCGAGACTTCGACGCACAACCTCGCAAGGACAAAGCCGCTCGACTTTCCAGGAGAAATCGACGCGACGCCCACCGTGAGTGCGAAACTTTGACGCACGGCCTCGCAAGGACAACGCCGCCCGACTTCCAAGGAGAAATCGACGCGACGCCTGCCGTGAGACCAAACTTTCGACGCACGGCCTCGCAAGGACAACGCCGCCCGACTTCCAAGGAGAAATCGACGCGACGCCTACCGTGAGATCGAAACTTCGACGCGCAGCCCCGCAGAACGACGCGCAGCCGGAAAACAAGCAGGAGAATCCACGCACAGACCCGGGACATCTGGTAATCCCCGCAATCCACAAAAAGAGACTGTCTGCGCGCCGGAAAACGACGCCCGACTTCCCCGCGTGGAAAAGACCGACGCAAGTCTGTGTGTGCTGAGGAGAAATCGACGCACACACCCCTTTTTCCACGCATCTCTTCTCCTGTGGCCCTCGGAGGAGATTTTCCACCAGAAACCAGGTACTTTGTGCTTGAAAGACACTGTATTGCATTCTAAAGACTTAAGACACTTTATATCACTTCCCTGTGATATTTCTACAATTTTCCATTGCAACTTTATTCTTTTTGACCTACAATTATCCTGATAAATATTATATATTTTTCTAAACACTGTGTGGTGTATTTTTGTGGTGCTATATGGTGGTATTGTATGATTTATTGCACAAATACTTTACACATTGCCTTCTAAGTTAAGCCTGACTGCTCGTGCCAAGCTACCAGAGGGTGGGCACAGGATAATCTTGGATAGTGTGTGACTTACCCTGACTAGAGTGAGGGCTTTTGCTTGGACAGGAGGTAACCTGACTGCCAACCAAAAACCCCATTTCTAACATTGGTGGCAGCGGTGGGATAGGACTTGTATTTGTGCAGTGACATACAGTAGCTAAGTATTTCACTACATACCCACAGTTGAAGGTCAACTTGGTTTTTATCTCTTTTTGAAAATCCGTTTTTTCCTGACAATTTTCAAAAACTAAATCCTCACTCAACATGTCTCTGACTGGGTCTCAGACAGGGGACTTTGACCTAGTCCAGTTGGATACATACACGGTCAAACAACTAAGAGGATTCTGCAGGGCATTAAGGGTACCCACCCAAGGGGCCTCCAGAAAGGAGGACTTTCAAGTGGCGCTGAGGGCCTGGGCAGAAGCCCATTTAGAGGATGATGAGGAAGAGGAGCCAGAAAATGGCCCCTCAGAAGGATTTTCACTATCTATGGATGGTGTTACCACTGCAATTGTGCACCCTTCCAGACCAGGGAGCAGTGTCTCCATGCAAAGCCTGACCGCAGAGGAAAGGAGAGAGGAAAGGGAGTTCCAATTGCAAATGGCAAAACTGAAAATTGAGGCACAACAGGAGGAGAGGAGGGCAGAAAGAGAAGCCAAACAAGCTGAGGCTGAAAGAGCAGCCAAACAGATTGAAGCTGAAAGAACAGCCAAACAGATTCAAGCAGAAGCTGAAAGGGCAGCCAAACAAGCAGAAGCTGAAAGAGCAGCCAAACAAGTGGAAGCTGAAAGAGCGTTGGCTGAAAAGAAACTATTGTTGGCTCATGAACTGAGTCTCAAGGAGCTGGAGATCAAGGCAAGACAGTCTGAATCCAGCAATAATGGTGGCAGCATACAGACAGGACCTGCTGGAGAAAAGAAGGTTCGTATACCCAAAAATGTGGTGCCCAGTTTTGTGGTGGGAGATGACATAGATAAATGGTTAGCTGCTTATGAAGTTGCACTAAGGGCTCATGAGGTTCCTGAAGGGCAATGGGGGGTAGCTATGTGGGGTTATGTGCCGCCATTGGGGAGGGACACACTTCTCACATTGGATCCACCGGATCAAAACACATACCCACTCCAGAAAGCCACTTTACTTGCCAAGTTTGGGCTGACCCCTGAGGGATACCGTCAGAGGTTCAGGGACAGCACCAAACAAACCACACAAACATGGGTAGATTTCTTTGATTTCTCTAGTAAGGCACTGAATGGATGGGTGCGGGGCAACAAAGTAGCAGATTATAAAGGTTTATATGACTTGATCCTGAGAGAGCATATGCTTAATGTTACTTATACCGATTTGCGCCAGCACCTAGTGGATAGTAAGCTGACTGATCCCAGGAAGCTTGCTGAGGAGGCGGACCTCTGGGTTAGCACCAGAGTGTCCAAAAAGGTACCTGGGGGGGACTCCCACAAAGGTGGTCAGGGTTCCCAACAGAAGAAAGAGGGGGGAGATAAACTTATTTTGTTCCTTCCATTTCAATTCCAACCAATATGTGTGTTTTTGGAACCCTGATAGCTGTTATTTCTCTGCTTAATTTAGTCTGAGGCAACGTTAGTAATTTTATCATGCATCCCTTGGAATTTGTAATGTGGGAGGGAGGGAGATTTTTCATCTGATTACTGGCAAATGTACTCTTTTTTCTACAGTTCATTTAGGATTCACATTGAAATCTAGCCACTTCCATAAACAGGTCTATTCAATACTTTGAACAATACATTGAGGCCATTGTATGTCTGCTAGTCACCTTTGATCTTTTCATCATTCACTTAATTGTCTTGGAGTATTTATTAGTTTTTTCTATGTTTCAGGTAATGTTCTATGTCTTGCACAATACTCTCACTAAAGGATAGTGACTTCACCACATTTGAATTGACCATTTGTATGCCCTTCTGAGCTATTTTTAACTTTTTTGGTGCTAAGGTGTATTGATTAGGCGTTATATCTAAGAATGTTTTCACAGTCAGTTTGGGAGATTTTTACAGCCAAATTCATTAAGATAAATGTGGATGTAAACATAGATTTGCAGTTTAATTTACCTCCTTTTTGCCTGTAAGGAATTCAGAAATGTATTCCTAGCAAGTGTAATGACTACTAAGAAGTAATTTTGTAAACATTCACCAGTCCCTCTCTTTTTTCTGCTCACCCTAGAAACAATGGAATATTTAAACACAAACTGGTGTATCTGCCTTACCAGGGTAAGCACAGGAATTGATCACCTACTGTTTTGCTAGTAATATAGAAAAAGGAGTTTGTCCATTGGGAAAACTGACATGGAGCCTTACACCAATCAGATTTTGACCGGTTGGAGTTTTTACTTTAGGACTTAGAATTTTTTTCTAGAAATCAAAATCCATCACTGGAGCACTGTAGCAGGCTTTATCTGAGGAAATCTTAAAAAATGTAATAAGCATTGGATGAAGTACCATGAAGCCACTGGGTTTGATGGGAGAAATTCAAATTTCACTCCCAGGGAAATCTTCTTGCCCGATTGATATTGCTGATGCCTTTGCTGCGTCAAGATCTTTACCTTTAGACTCAACCTCTTTGTTAGAGATTGAAATCCTACAGCAGGGTGAGACCGCAGCTGTATCTGGCATTAAGCAGATATACCTGCAATAAGTAGATACCTTCTGATTGAGAGTCTGTTGAAACAGTTTTGCTATTGCAGAGAAGATATGAACATGTGATTCAAACTGCTCGACCAACTCCAATCAGACCTCAGCCCAGGATGCACTAACTAAGCTGCAATGGTAAACATCATGGATCAGGCTCTCTGTATTACAGACCAAAACAACTTGTGCTTTCTCATTCTCCTTGACCTCCCATGGACATCTGACATGGTTAACCATGCCATTTTATGTCATGTTTTTGCCTGAGAGGCTAGAGCATAGGATGAGGCTCACAGAATATATCCTCAACTGGTTTGCATCCTATCTAATTAACCACTCACAACTAATCGACTCAAAGATAAGAGATCCAACCCATCATTGATCAGGTTTCTAATATCCTTGGGTCCAACTGGTTCCCCTATAATTTTAAATCTCTATATGGAACCACTGACGGTGAGCTTCCATCAATTGAATAGCGCATACCACATGTACAAAAACAACACCCATTTATCCTTAAAATATACTTTGCTGGCGACTTTATCTGGTTCAACAACACTATCAAAAAAGTCCAAAAATGCCTCCAATTCTCACCACTGAACATAACCCTACTGGTGCATTAATGGCTGGAAATCCTTGATGCTCTCAATTGCGAACCAATAATCATCCAATCAATTAAAGCTTTGTGGATTATTTAACATGAACATGCAAGCACACACCAGTGCCTCCTCCCACAGTGCTCTGTGCCAACCTAGCCTCCTAAAGAAGATGAAGCCATTCATCCCATCTCAAGATCTGAAGAATGCAGTGTAAGGCTTGGTAGTCTGCAAACTAAATTATGGAAGTGCTATGCAACTAGACTAATTAAACACAACTCCCTCCAATTAGGGCAACTATCAATGCTGCAACAAGTTTTATAACTGAAATGAAGCACTTTGACAACATAACTCCTTCTCTTGTAGTTCTCCATTGAAGCCATAATCATTCTCAAGATTGTCTATTTAATGTACTTAGCACTACACTCTAGTACTTCTGAATACTCAGATAAAGTAGATTCCTATGCAGCAATGATTCCTTAAGACTGGAACCACTGAGATAAACTAGATGACAATGTTGCTCCCTTCTCTGAGGTGGCTTCATGTAGCTCTCAACGCCCTTGCTTCTGTTTCCTTGTGCAGCAGCCCTGGGCAATTAGATAGCTATTTAGTAGGATGCACGGATGTCTCATGGCCCACTTGTGCTCTACGACTCCTGAAGCCCCTGAGGCAAGGAAGCAGTATGACAGAGTAACCCGATGTAAACCGAGCCACAGGGGAACATTGATTCTTGGGCTGAACTATGGACATACCCGGCTACAGGATGCCAGTCTCTGGTGTGGAGGGTATGTGTAAGTCACAGGCGACTACCACTTTTAGGTGCATCAGGCACTAGCAGCATTAGGACTGAGCCTGGAAAGCATGTGGAAGCAGCCAGCCTAGGGACTGATGGTATTTACCGCTCTGTAACCCCTCTCAATCTCACTCCCACTCCTCCTACTTTAAAAGAAGAACTCAAGAGATTACTGATACTGCTACTGTTGTGGCCATATACTGACATGTTGCCCCTTTACTCACCAGTCCTGTACTTCTATCATCCTGGAGCACAGTGGCGGGACAAGGTCTAAAGCCATAGTCATAAGCATACGGGGAAAACAACTTAAAGGGAAGGAGCAGCAGCAAAGCAACTAGAGTAAATATTAGTAATAAGAGCAACAGGTGAACCTTTCCCTAGGTATTTAGCAGAAACTAAAGTTGAAGTGGGTGTGTGTTCTCATGCTCAGGAGCCCTTCTTCAATTAGTTGGTATCTGCAATTTGGAGGCCTAGTAAGGGGCCTGGCAGGGCATATCAATGTCTGGCTGTGCTTGCATTACTGGGTGATAAGACCAGAAATGTACAGAAAGATGGGTGTAGGTGGTCGTGATACACCTAGTCACCTATGGCTCTTGGGACTATGACAAGGACAACCAGGAACACAAGGCAAAATGGTAAACCACAGGTTTTTAGACAAGGCTCACTTGATTTCAGTCCGCCTACCAAGGATGTCCTTGAGGTTAGTATGGCAGTAGGGAGGCATGAGATAACCACCTAGGCTGTCAATGGTTGAAACAGGGGGAGCCATATGGTCATTTTGCAAAAAGGTTCCTAATGGTGTCTGGTGCCAGAAAAGGTAACTATTTTCCCATCAACTTATACCCTCACTTGCCTCACAGTGGAGCCTGTGTTACAAGTGAAATAGTCAGACCCAGGGTATGCTGTGTCCAAGGAATGGAAGCAGAAAGAGACTGTGAGTAGTGGCAACCTGAGCCATCTGTCTAGTGCACGAACAAGCACTAACTCACTCTGTATCATGGCAACCCCTAGTGAGCAGAGTCACCAATTACTTTGTAAATATAACAGTTGTCGACCAACAGTAAGATAGAGCATGTAAACTGCTTCCTGTGTTTTTCTCACAGGTAAAGCTTCCGGGGACACATTGTGCTTCCCCTCAAGCTCTGCCATCAGTGTACATAAAGGGCAAGCATAGCCCAGATTTGATAGTAGGGCCAGTTAGAACCCCCCAGCAATGTTCCACAACAATATCTATATGTCTCTAAAGTATAAGTCAACTATCTGTATAGACATTTACAGCTGTGAGGGTGGAGAGTATTCAATTGAGGTGGAAAGTGCACTGGCTAAAAATGAAATAACAGTTTTGCAGAAGGATCATTAGGAAATGTAAAAGTGAAGCTTTCTGCCAGCAGCTCTTTGCTATCTAGCAACTTTGACATAATCGAAAGGAATAGCCAATGTTTGCACACTGGCACCAATGCAACCACAGACTGGCTGCCAGTGCTTTGAAGGGTGTCCGATATTTCTTTTGAGTTTGATGAAGAAGTGTTCAGCCTGGTGGGCACCTACCATGGGCCATGTGGGTCGTATTTTACATTGCTAAATAGGACCCAGAATTCAGGGACTACATTAAGTCCATCACCTTGGCATAAAGACAACAAAGATATAAGACACCTCCCAGCGGACTCTCCCCTGGCACAAATGTTCCTTGAAATCAAGTGCAGTACGTTGGATCTCATTTCAAACAATCTAGCAGTGCAAAGTCTAAAGCTGGATGATCATAAAAAAACAAGATAAGCAATTCTTCAGGAATTGTTACAAAGCTCGCCAAGATGGGGGAAGTCACCTGCTCCACACTAGATGACTGTAAAAAATCAATAAACAAACTAGCGCATGTACTATATATTTCAAAACTAAACATCCCCCTAAACTATCACCTGCATCTGATGTTAAGATATCAATGGCAGCACCTGATGTTAACAAGGATGAACCATCCAAAGATACATCCACAAATTATAATTCAACTGAAACTTCAGGTTGTTCTTTAATACATTTGAAAAGGAAGCAACACTACAAACAATGTGTGTATAAGATCCTTGAAACAAAACCTCAAAAAAATCATAGAAACATCAAATTAAAATTACTTACAATTCTAAATGTAGGGAATCAGCCACTTGCAAAGGAAAGTCGGGAGGGCCTGCTACACCAAAAGGTAGAAGATAAAAAAGGCCTGGAATCAACTGAGAAAAGCTTAAATATGGAAATATTACCACCAGGAACCCAAGTTTTAAGTTTTAGGCTTCTTGCCAAGAGCATACACCCATAGAAAGATTTTCTACTGGCATAAGGTTGGCAACCAAGATGATCAATAAGGCCTTACCCCTCTCCCAGTGTTCACATGAACACAAATCTTAGAAGAGAATGCAAGGCGCAGTAATGAAGAAGTAGCAAGTCTAATTGTAATCAGCTGTCTGAGATCCTGCCTGTCCTCTCTAATCCTAATGCCCATGACTCTCATATGGTCTGCACAGGATCCATGGCCAACATTTCTTACAATGGCCTAGTCTGCCTGAAACCTAGGAATATTGCTATCAAAGGCCGTTAACTTGGCGCTTATCCTTTCCAAGTGCATTGTTTTCCAATCAATTTGTTCAATGCACCACCGACTGTGGAGACACTCCACAGTGCCAAAGTCCTTCATGTCACCATGTTTAGAACAGCATATTTCAAGCAAATCACATAGCTCACAGCTACAGGGAACAAGTGTTGACACTACAAGTACATGGACTGCACCCCAGGATAAGATGTCAAAACTGCAACTGAATCATGCTCTAGACCGACTGTTGATTGGCCCGGAAATCCACCACCCGTCAACATTCTATACTGACCACCTTATATGTGCCAGAGGCACTATGACATCTTAAATAGATGTAATTCATTGAAATTCCTAAATTATTTGCCAGGATTGAAAGGTGTGTCCTCCTGTGACTTACTTGAGGTCAGGTTTATTTTGACAACGCCTAGGGATAAAGTTGAATCCACCATAAAGGGTGGGCAAATAAGCCTACAGTGGACTTAATTCTGAGCACTACTCTTGCTAATTGGGTATATTGGTATGTGAGGTCCACCTGAAACATAGCCTTCATTTTTCAGAACTGAGCATGTCCCACATTTACGTAAACAGCATGCAGTGCACTACAAGTCCTCCATCCTTGTATCATCCTGAGGTATCTCTGACTGTAACTTCAAGAACGACTTATGCAGCTTTATGCAGTCAGAAAATTAATATGTAACCTTTAATAGCAACTATGAACGACTAGCACCCAGGTGACCTGCAAAGACTTATAAGTAGCAATCCCATGCTACTAATGGCCAAGCCAAGTGCCCCCACAATCTCCTCCACCTTACAGGTTTAGGTACAGCACCATTTACACCCATATTAATTGGTATGATATGGAGTGCAGTAAGTTAAAACAAGTTCTATACATCACCCTATAAAGGGCACAGCACATCAGATGGTGAAATATGTCTAAAAACTCTAAAGCAGGAGTGCAAGTATCTCATCAAATTTTAACAATGTCACCTTCATATAAAAACATGGTAGGCATTTATGGAAGCATTAAGAAGCAAGAACACCAAGAGCTTCTAGGAATTAGTAGGACAGAGATCAGAAGGGAAGGCACAAGCTCTGGAGCCTGCCATCTCGCCTGACTGTTGGTTCAAATACTTTCATCACTGTGCAGAACCAGGAGCTATGGAACGTTCATTACTACAAGCGAAGGTCTGGGCAATGTTTCTCAGTTGGAGGCAAAAGGCATCTAGCCCAGATGGAGTACCAGCTGGTATATTGTGACTCACCCTTGCAGTTTTGGAACCTACGTTAAGATTGCAGCACAAAAGTACTATACATCCAATTATAGACCAATCTCCTTGCTAGATGCAATTGGGAAAATAAATGTAAAATGTCTACATACCAGCTTGGATAATTGAATGAGTTACAATGGGATCATAATTCTTTCACAAACAGGTTTTAGAAAAGATCAAGGCACTATAGATCAAGCCATGCCGCTATACAACATTGGTCTGAAATACACTTGCATCAAAAAGTCAAGGTTGTACATGACATTCACCTACCTTAAAATGGCCTTTAATCATGAATTGCTCCGGCAGACGCTGTCACTATTGGGTTGCCCTGAAAAAACTAGTATCGATAATCAAACTACTCTATAAATCAACATGCCTTTAGTCACAAATGGCTCAAAAGGAGAAGTAACTGCCAGCTTTGACATCAATCTCAATATCAGGTAGAGCTGCGTCTTCAACTCAGCCATGTTTAAGCTTCTGTTGATAACTATTTGAATGGCCAAAACCTTGATGTGCCAGTCTATGTGAATCAAAATATTACAATTTTGCTATTTCTAGACAATAATGTGCTTTTGTCATGAACTGAGATGTCTATGTATAAACTCTTTAAGGCATTTGAGGGTTACTGTCATAGGAAGAATGTCATCTGGATCAACGTTTTTCAAAACAAAAAATACAATCCTACAGAATATTATTAAACTTAGGAGTACTTTCAAAATGTATGGAATTCTTCTGGATGATTATGACTACCTTGGGAGGAGCTTCAACTCAAAGTTGTCTTGGTCGGTCCACTTGCTAAAAAGCTAGGACAGGCTGAGACAGTATGCCAAAAGAGTTCTTAGTTTTGCTACATTTATAGGCCCTGCCCTTGAGGTATATCGAATACAAGCTAGCATGGCAGGGTCGTCTGGAGCAGAGATGTGGGGCTATAAGAAGGCCATAGGGTTGGCAAAAACATAGAGGCCCTCATTACAACTTTGGCGGACGGTAACCGCCGCCCACCAAGTTGTAACCGCTGCGCTGCCGCCAATGTGGCCGCACTTCTGTGGTGGCCATCACAACATCCCCGCTGGGCCCGAGTTTCTGCCCGCCGGCCCAGCGTGGATGTCGGCCGCAACATGGGAGCCGGCAGTGTTGCGGCGGAGCGACGGGTGCAGTTGCACCCGTCGCGCTTTTCACTGTCTGCTATGCAGACAGTGAAAAGCTCCATGGGCCCCCAGGGGCCCTGCGACTCCCCTTTCCATGAAAAGGCTGGTGGGAAGGGACTTGTAATCCCCTGGGCAGCGCTGCAAGCAGTGCTGGCCTGGAGGATTACAAACGCCGGGACCAACGTGGCAGTAAACCGCCTGACCCTGCGGTGAGACCGCGGCAATTCTGCTGCAGTCGTAATACACAGGATTGCACCGCCAGCCTGTTGGTGGTGCAATCCAACGAAACAGCCCTGGTGGTCTTTGACCGCCAGGGTTGTAATGAGGGCCAGAATGTTTTTACACCAGCTTCTTCTTCTTCTATGGCTCAGGGACTTCAATAGAAACACTGAGGCTTGAGCTGGGCTTTAAGTCTGTTGAACAGCATTTAGTACTACTACCTCCTCTGTACTGGACAATCATTTTTATAAATTTGGCCTGGGAGAAAACTCACTTTGCTTGTGCAGTTTGCGGAATTGAGGCAAATTTCACCATCCGGAGCGTGGCAGGAATTATTTCCACTAGCACACACGAGAAGCGTTGTTGGCTCACGCTCACATATGCCACAATACTTTCAGTTTGCTTGGGAGCATGTGCAAGAATTAATTCCAGCCATAATCGTGCCATTATATTGCTGCTTACAATTGCAAGCAACCACCGGTGTACCTAAAACAAATTCTCTATTTGAGAAGCAGCTAAATCTAATCAAAAAGACATTTTTGAGTGGATTTTGTACCCCAACAAACATTTCATGTTTTTTTTAAGTGCAAGAAGTCTTTCTTTTCAACAAGGATGAAGTGCCCTAGAGACTCCAACTTCCTGTTTCTGGCCAGCAGGCCCCTTACAGTGCTTTGACCATCTCCTGGTCACTTTTTACTTGGAGTTCAAGTTGGAAGGGTCACTCTCTTTGTCTACTGAATATATACCTTTGGATTTAAGGACTTTGTTTTTGTGATATCACACAAGTAAGTTCATAAACTATTGTATATGAGTGTTGTTTATTTGATAGGGCATGCACCAGTATTTCTTTGTACTTTTATTTGATTTAATTGTAGTGGTTGTCCTGGAGTTTCAGTAAAGGCCTAGTTATTTTTTTAGGTTTTTGCATTCAATTTGTCACCTTTTCTAAAGGGTCTTCTACAGTTCAGTATCTTTCCTCCATGTTTGTTACATTTACAATATTCATTTATTTAACCATGTTGCCTAGCCTGCCAATTGGCCATCCAGCATCCAGCAAGTAGGCCCAGAACTAGTCATCTGTGCATGAAAGAATAGTTTCTGTAGTATATGTTGTCTTAATTAAAACATAATTTAGGGCAGGGGTAGCATTTGAATGAAATAAAAATGTAGACTATTATTTTTATTTCACTTTTTTCTGCAAAAAGTTTATTTGTGGAGTAATATTTGATGCCTTAGGAGGATGTGTGTTGCTGTTAAATGTTTGTAGCTCACTTAATTTTTATTGTTTGCATTGCTGAATTAATGGTAGTGTTTTGTTCAGTGTTGCCATTCCTTCTTTATGGTAATGCTGCCCAATGTATGAGTGTGTTTGCCATAGGCCACCATTTGTATCTATCTGTTCTCCATGCCATGTGGTGAGGGGCCATTTTGTGTAGACTGTGTCCATAGGCCTGAATGAGTTATTTGTTTTCCATGACTCCTTGTTTGTTGGTTCACCCTGTGGCCAGTGGCCATTTTGTGCAGCCAGCCAGTGTGCTTTTGCCATCAGCTTGCCAGTGTTCTTTGTTTTCCATACCTCCTTGCTTGCTTTTGTTGGTTTGACAATGTGGCCGGAGGCCATTTGGTGCAGCTATCCAGTGTGCCTTTGCCCTAGGCTTGCATGCGTTCTTTGGTCTCCATGCTTCCTTGCTCGCTGTTGTTGGTTGACCATGTGGCCAGCCGCCATTGTGTACACCCAGCCAGTGTGCATTTTCCAAAGCTTTGCATGTGCTCTTTGTTTTCCATGCCTCCTTGCTTTCAGTTGTTGGTTTGACCATGTGGCAGGACACCATTTTGTGTAGCCAGCCACTGTGCTTTTGCCAAAAGCCTTCATGTATTCTTTTTTCCCCATGCAGCTTTTCTCGCTGTGTTTGTTTGGTTATGTGATCAGTGGCCATTTTCGGCAGCTAGTCAGTGTGCTTTTGCATAAACTTGCATGTGTTCTTTGTTCTCCATGCCTCCTTGCTTGCTGTTGTTGGTTTGACCATATAGCCAGAGGCCATTATGTGTAGCCAACCAGTGTGTTTTTGCCATAGGCTTGCACATGTGTTATATTCTCCATGCCATCTTGCTGGTTGTTTGGCCATGTGGCTCATAGCCATTTTGTGTAGCAAGCCAGTGTGTTTTGCCATAGGCTAGCATGTGTTCTTTGTTATCCGTGCCTCCTTGACCTCTGTTTTTGTTTGACCATGTATCTGGTGTCCCTTTTGTACAGCCAATCAGTGTGCTTTTGCCATAGGCTTGCATGTGATTTGTCATTGTAGAATATGTGTATTATTACAAATATGATTGAAATGAACAGTGATTTATATTACATGTATTTTCTTTCATTTTTCACCTGCACCTCCTTGCCAGTCTATACATTTCTCATACTCGAGTAGTACAAACATCAACAATTATTTTTTGTTTTTTATTTTAATTTTATTTTTTTGTTAAAATCATATTTTTATTTTATTTATTTTTTATTTTAATGGTCATAATTGTTTTAATATCTTTTAATTTTTTCACTTTCTTTGCATTTTGCCTCCATCCATGATCCATCCACCCCTTGACTGCCATAGGCACACAGCTGCACAACAACATTCATTGTTTTAGGTATTATTCCATTTACCTCAGGACCCTCTGCCTGCCATAGCAGGTACACTGTACACACACCAGCATCATTCATTTGTTATAGATTATTCCATTTTCCACTGGCTCCCCCTGACTGCCATAAGTGCACACCAGCCATCATCTATGAAGGATTATTCCAATTTACCATGCACCTCCCTGACTGCCACAGGTGTCTCTCTTAGAATAGGTGCACATGTAGCAAAGATTAGTTATGTTGTATTTGGTTATCCTGATTAGACATTAATTTATGTGTTAAAGTGGTGTGGTATAACTTTAAAATGGTTGGATATATTGTTAATTATTTAGGATAATAACTTAAGTATTCAACCACATTAAATTATAATTGTCTTTGTCTGCACTATTTCAAACTGCAACAATGCCACCTTTCTCTAAATATGTTTGTTGCTTGTTTGCTTTTAGGTACAAAAGAGAAGAGACATCACCCGCAGTACTGCCAGACAGAAGGCCTGAACAAAAACTTGTGACATCAGTCCTCCAATCTTTTCTGCTTGTGCAGCTCAGTGACAATGCTAAATGACAGCTCTAAACTAGCCCCAAAGAAAGGTGCTGCCAAGAAAGTGGCTAACACGAAGAAGCAGCTGTGCACCACTGGCTTTGTGACATTTACCATAGTCTTGTGCCTGCTGCACCAGCCTCTGGGGAGTAAGCTGAGAGCAACACTCCTGCATCATCGGCACCACCCCAACCTAAGCTAAAGTCCATGTAAAGCAGTACCCAATTGTTTCAGGAAACAGAGCAAAGTGAACAGCAGCTACAGCTACAGCTAGCAATAGTAGATATTCCAGAAGTAGGAGCAGAACAGGAGGTTGAGCTTCCTGCTGAACAAGAACTATCCCCTTTAGAGTCATTGGCTCTCATACCTCCATTAAGAAAAACGAGGGGTACTCCACTATCCTCTCCTTGCAGCTCTTCTGATGATGATGATCTGTACATGGACAGGTCCCTGGCAAAGCCTGGGAGATGCAAAGAGAGGCAAGGGAAATGAAATACTCCTGAAAGCCTTAGAATTATGGAAGGGGATGAGGAAGATAACAATGAGCCAGCCATTGTTATAGAAGGTGGTACAGAGGAGACTGACATTAACCCTCCTATTCAACCTACTCTGAGGGATGTGGCACTGGCACCTCTGCCAGCACCACTTCCCAGCCCCTCTGAAATCTGCACTAACCCCTAACTCATTAGAAGTATGTACTGCAGAGAGGCAATTGATGACACACCCACCTACCTCCTGTTCTTCTTCAGGCATTGGCACTGGCACACTAAGAAGGTTCTCCTTCCCAGTTTCGTACTTTTTTCGATTATCAAGCAGCATTACAACATGGTTCATTTGCCACTTGAGTATTCATCGTGGGAAGCCTGGTTCATGCAGTACTACCTATATGAAAAAACATCACTTTCCAGTAGGAGGATCACATTAAAAACAATTACTGTCTGTGATGTTGGTGAAGGTGAATAGAGCTAGGAATTATCATCTCCAATCACAATGAGAGGTGATGGGGAAGAAGAGGATGGCATCTTTACACAAAGCAGTCCTTTTCCAAGCAGTGCGCCAACATCAACCACCTCAGTGACCCCAAAATGGCACGTGAGTCAGATAGAGACACCACAGCATACACTGACTGCCCAAGATGCATATTGAGTCTACCCCCTTGCCTTCATCAGTGGCCCCAGAAAAAAAAGAACATCCAGGCTACTACTACAGGATTGTTTAAGAAGGAAGGCTCCTACAACCACAACCTCACAACAGCATGTTTGTACAATGAGAAGCTGGCTAAAGTGTTAGTGCTGGACCACCTCCCTTTTTCTTTTGTGTAAGGAGTGGGATTTTTTGAATTTGTGGTGGTCATTTTCCTGAAATGTAGGGTTCCAGGTCGAACCTATTTTGCCAGAGTTGCTCTTCCAGTGCTCCTTTATGACGTGCTGCATCTTGGCTGGACAAGCTTTGCAGCAAAGTGCTGTTCACCATATCTACCTGACAACAGACGTGTGGACCAGCTTTCAAGCAACTGATCGCATGATTGCACATGTATCGCTGCACACTGGATCTCTTTTGTGGGGTTTAAGCAACAGCTATTAACAAATCTCAACACTGAAGGTACTTTTAAGGGTGTTTGTGGCTTGCAACAGTAGCCATGTTCGCCATGGAGGAATCCCATACAGGTGCAAAAGTCTTGCCTATAAAACTATAGAAAGGCTATAACAGCTAGGTGTTTGAATGGCTGCGACCAAGATGTCTCAGAATTGGATTTGTTTCCATGGACAATGGCAGTAATATAATCAAGGCAATGGCAGATTGTGGCTAGTTTAGGGTCCTGTTTTTGACACAATGAAGCAACCTGGTTGTGCAGGACTTTCTCAAAAAAATAAGACATAGGCAGCAACATACTAACCAGCTGCAGAAAGAATCTGCATTCATTTCAGCCATTCTTTTAAAGCCCAGGAGCAGCTGAAGATTATTCTGCATGCTAACAGAGTATCAGTTAAAACCCTCATACAGGAGGTGCAATCATATTGGAACTCAACCTATTACATATTGCAATGTCTGTTTGAGCAGTCCAGCCAGATTGATAACTGTCATTCAAAGAAGAAGGGATGCAATTGGAAAAATTATGATCATGGATGCAGGCAAATTGGGCTTAGTCAAATGCCTATCACAGATGCTACTCCCTTTTGAGGTTTTCCCAGGGGAAGTTAGCAAGAAGGAGAATAGGATGGGCCAGACTACCCCATTGTTTCACCTGCTACTAGACCAGTTAACAAGTTGTCTGAAAGGTTTGCACTGGCAGGTGTGAACGAAAATGCAGAAGTGGGTACCTTGGTTCAGAGCTTTATCCTTGGCTTGGCTGTTGTTACAAGGCTGCACAATTATATCATGTTGTCAGATGGGTATATCTGACAATGTTTGTGAATTGTGTTGCTTTTTGTACGGTTGCTGTCATGAAAGGCATTCCTGCGTGACTCAGTGCTGATTTGTGGCACAGAAAGGGGCTTTACAACAGGCAACTTAATTTTGTTCCACTGAGGTAGTAGTTGCAATTCTATACACAGTTGCATTAGAATTTCTGAGCCATTTTCAGTCCTTGCGCCATGGTAGGCCGACCCAAAACAGTGGCACAATCATGGTGCAAGGAAATACCACAAACCAGCACAGATATTTCTGATGCAAAGGTGCTGCAAAGGTGCTGCAAGACAGTGTTGGATAGATTGTGCCTACCCCATTTTCTTTGAAGTATGTTGATGTGTGACAAGTTGAAGTAATAGATTGTGCTTTTTTGAGACTTTAGAGAAGCTGCATCAGTCAGAATAGTGTGTTTTGCTTTGGTTTTATTGTCACGCACATCTCAAAGTCACACACATCCACCCATTGATAAGTGCTTTTGAACTTTGTCATACACATCTCACTGTTGCACAAACCCACAGACTGATTTAGAACCATACTTCTCCCTACTATGTAGGAAAAAGTATTTTTCAAGGAAGGTTTTAGGCAGGTTACAGACAATGAGCAGAGGTGACATCTCAGTGGATGACTGTTGCCCAGGCCCTAACTTGAATTATGGAGGACACATCAGCGGCAGGATCAGGTACTGAGATGGCATTTGAGGGAAAGAAAAATAGAACAGAATCTGGAAGTAAATTTTTAATTGGCAGAATTCCTTCTGACAAGTTGTCTTTCAGGTATTCTGAGGAACATTTTGATGGCTGTTGTGATATCCCTTCACAAGCACAGTCTGTGCAGTGGAGCAACCATAGCATGACAGACCAACCCAGAAAGCAGGCACATGTGGCAGCAAGCACAGCTTTAGTGATTCCTTGGCAGCCCCCAATTTAGTCCAGCCCCACATTCCCAAGTCTCTGGCGACCCTGGATGTGAAATCAATACAGCAATTTTGAACTTCATTGATGAAATTGTCCAGCAAACAAATTTGCATGCTGAAAAATTTCTGAGGGAGCATGGTAGCACTCTAGGGCCTCATTCTAGGGCACATCTGACATTTTGGGTCCTTTTTTTAACTTCATTGATGAAATTGTCCGGCAAACAAATTTGCATGCAGAACAATTTCTGAGGGAGCATGGTAGCACTCTAGGGCCTCATTCTAGGGCACAGCTGACATTTTGGGTCCTTTTTCTTAAAATGGGGATCCTGCACAAACCAAGTTTGCAGTCCTACTTGTCTACTCGCAGGGTTGGGTAACACTCATCTTCGCACCACACATGAGCAGAGATCTGTTTTTGCTACTGCAACTGCTTTTCAAAGTAATTCTGCTGCATTGCCCCGGGACCACCCACACCATGACAGGTTGTTAAAAATTCAGCCTATAGAGGAACATTTGTCTGCTAGGTATCTAGAGATTTATACTCCTGGACAGAATATAGTCATTGATGAGTACTTGGTCCTGTACAAAGGGTGGCTGCTATTTAGGCAGTACATTGCAAGCAAAAGAGATCACTATGGCTTCAAGTTGTACATGCTGTGAGAGAGGTCCTGGCTATTTATATAGCTTGAGAGTGTATAGAGGAAAGGACTCCACTCTAAACCCTTTTGTTTGCACTCCAATGCTAGGAGTCATGGAATCGAATGTATGTAATTTTGCCCCGCCACTCCTTCAGAAAGGTTATAAACCTTATGTGGACAACATCTATACAAGAGTAGAACAGTTCAATGAGATGTAAGAAGCTGTCACTGTGACACTGTTGAACTGCAAAGGTTTCCCACAGGAACTTGATTGTAAATATCTCCAATAATCAATAATCCTTGGGCACATGTTGCGTCCCAACGAACTGCTCACCATCAAGTTGTCTGATAGATGCAATATGTTCAAGCTCACTACATTTCATGATGAGAGCACTTCCCCCTAGGTCAAAAAAGGAGTATCCCAGGTAGCCCTAATCGTACCTAGGCGTATAATGTTGTGCAACTAAAAGGGTTCTCAGTGGAGATATATTTTCAATACAATTTTGGGTTAACAATACTCATTATATTGGGCAGGCCATAATATTTGGCTGAAATCTCCATTTCACAAAAATACTACAAATAATTATTCACCAACAACCTTGATTACATTAATAAACTAATGACCATGCTCTATGTTATGTGGATGGACCTTATAGTAGCAGTGGTTTCAATCATGGTAAAGCAGGGTCATGATGTCAGGGTAATTTCTCCAGTCAAGACTCGGGGTGAGTTGCAAGGATGAGGTCTGGTTTAGGGTTGAATTTGCGGCATATCCATGCAATCTCGTTGCAGAACAAATCTGAGAGGTTGTTGCAGAGCTCTTGTTGAAGGAGGTGACTGAAAACAGTGTGACATATTTAACAATGGCAAAGATCTCCTTGTTGCTGTTAGTCCCAGCAGCAATGTGAACCTTTATTGTGGTCTGCAAGTGCTGTGTGCTTGGTTGTCCATATCAGTTTGTGGCAGCATCTCAGGTTGGAATTGAAGATAGCTTTGTCTGTAGTGTCTAAGCACATTTTCCATGTACTTTCTAGTTGTTGGCAGTAGCATTTCATCATCATGAGTTCTTCTGTGTACCAAAAGGCTTGTGGCTGGGTTCTTGCTACTTTGTTCTTCTTAAATGAGTCTAGACTGTTGGTGCATGCCATGATCCACCTGCAAAGTTTTTGATGGCTGCCAGATGACTGTGGTTTGGCCAGCTGTGCTTTGCGTGGAGAGAGGGGAAGTACAGTCTTCTTCTCAGATGTTCTTCAACCTGTGATTGGCTGGTCTGGTGGTGGTAATTCTTTGGTGGGATTTAAATGCTGAACCTTACTAGGAAATGGTCTGATCAGGCGATTGTTGGTGGCTCGTCAACTATGATTTTTCTGAGGAAGGTCAATGTCCATCCAAGAGGTGTTCAGTGGTGTGGGTACGTCACACTGTACAGCCACAGTTAGACCAATTGGCTTTTGCAGATGTTTGATAGATATTATGATTGTTACTTAGGTTTGTATGGCCATCTAAGGATCATGTAACAATAATGAATAAACAACAAAAAAATGACCATAGGTCTCAGAGCATAGGCTATTTTTATAACTTCTGTGAACCTAGGACACACAAATTACATTCTGATAAGGAGGGTTGTGAAAAGGTATGTTGTCCTCTGTGTTTTATTTCAAAATACTTTACATATACACAACAAAAGGGGTATTTCTTCCACTGTGGGAGTGAAAATGGAAGTTGCAAACCATTTATCAGATCCCATCATCTGAAATGGGATGAGATATGATTCACAATAGTAAGGGTGTCCAAATGAGCCTGCTTCAACTTTGCGAAGAAAATCAAATGGACATGAGGGGAGAGGGCAGTGGTGATCCTGGATGTGCTCCTGTTACAAAATCGCACCTGTCTCTTTAATGAACATGGGCCACTTACAAATAAAGTAGTTCCAATTTGGAAAAGTAAATACAAGGATAATGGTCTGCTTTCCTTTAGGACCATGACATGTTCAACCATAACCATTTGTAGTTGGTCACAATATATGTTGGGTCTAATTGTTGTTTGTTAAGCAGATCGTTTTGTGACCCCAAGTGAAAAACAGCTTTTTGGTATGAAGTATTACTATATAGGTTGCTTTGCAAATTACACCCCATTTGTGAAAACATATTGGGATTGTTCCCTTTTTGCAGAATCACAGTGATTTTCTTGACTTTTTGATGGCTATAGAACTCTGTGCATTTCACTCCTGCAAACCATTGGTGAAGTAGTTGTGCTCTTCCGTTCAACATGATTAAATTGACATAATCACTTTGTGAGTGTCCCCTCTCGTGTTGGTGAATCTCAGCTTTGTTTTTATCAGACGTGCCTCTCTGCATTTGAAGGGAGACTGCCTAAAATTGAATTTTAGTGTTAAATGTGGGTAAACACAAGAAACTCCATAATTCACTCCTCATACTTAACCCTACTGAGAGCCCAATTTGATTGTGGTCAGGGACTTTGGTTATCATGACAATACCCAAAGTGGGTAGGGTGAAACCCTAGAACTTTTACCCCCTTTGGTTAGAGAATCCTCAGGAGTCATTTGCACCCAGTAGCCCATGACCCGCATACATGCTACATCTTCAGACACTCACATGAGATCTCTTCTAGACCTGAGGAAGATCAGAAGAGGACTGAACTTGCTGTTTGCAACCTGAGAAGAGCCTTGAGGACTAGGCCTACTCTCTCTCTTGTACCCAGGACACATACGTGGACTTCTTGTGTCATAAGGCTGAGCTCCTGTTAAGATGCAAGGACACAATCTAGCTACTAGAGGCCTTTTTGCTGCAACTTCCTAGCTGTCCAATAATACCGTGAGTATTTAAATGCCTGTCCTAAGGCTATGGGGCTTTAGACGTGTACACATGTGGTAGATTGGGACTTGAAGAAGTAAAGTCAAAAGATAAAATCTTTGACCATGACGAACCCGGTTAATGTATCTGGGTGAGGTCAGAGTCAAATGGCACCTTGGGCATGTTCTACCACTACCATTGTGTGTCAAGGACATTTTGTTCTTTTTTGTTCCCTGTGGGGTTTTGTTCTTGTGGGGTTGTTTGGGGTTTGTTTTATTAAAAATTGCACTATTTTTCAAATTTGTTTTGGGATTTTCATTGTTTTGCATTTTAGCTTTGTTACTGTCTTAGCACTGCATCAATATTTTACAGATTACTTTCAAGTTAAGCCTGTCTGCTCTGTTCCATATTTGCCAAGACGTTAAGCTCAGGTTTATTTAGTGACTTTAGAAGTTTACCCTGACAAGAATTGTCATTCTTTCATAAGGTGGGTATTCATCTTCCTCAACTAATAACCCAGTTTCTTACGACATTGATCCACATTGTGCACATTTTTGATTTGGAAACAGGAATAGTACACAAGGCAATTATCTATCTGTCTTTCATGAAATAATATTTACAAATGTTTCTATGATGGAAAACTACCTGCAAAGCATTTGTTAGTGCTTACGGAATGGTGTATTTAAAGGTGCTTTTGCATTGTGCTGGACCTACCCTTTTGCAGAATATCCTCATCCCTCTCCTACCCTTTAATTTGCTTAACAGAAGATGTGTATGAATCTTTATGTGGATTCCTTGTTTGAAAATTATTTACATTTGAAGAAGCTTTTGCACATCAGTTCTTTCATGCACAAACATCTAACCTAATTAGGGGAACAGGATGGGTTGCTAAAAATGTTTCTGAAACCTTGGATAATATTTTTAGACCTGAATCCATAAACTAAAGGATTTAAGGTTGGTGGCACACAAAAATGTAGTGTATTGAGCAGAACTGTACTTTCAGAAGTGGCATTGCCAGAAGCATTATTGATTGCTAGCACAAATACCATTGAATAGAAAAATAATATAATTATAAAATGGGATATGCAAGTGCTGAGAGCCTTTCCTGTGGCTCCTCTTTCATGGAGCTTCAATGCTGCCCTGAGGATCAGGCAGTAGGACAGGAAGATCAACGTTAAGTCTGACCCTATGATTGTGCTAGCAATGCCAAGTTGGTATGTCGCAGTGAGTCCGATGTCATTGCATGCGAGTTTGGCTACAGTTAAAACAGAACACATAATGTGCTCAATAACATAATCAGAGCAATAGATCAATTGGGCAGAGAGGATTGGCACAGGTATAGTAATGAGAAGTGACCGAAGGGAAATCACTACCATGGTGCTTACCACAAACCTATCAGTGAGAACTGAAGCATACCTTAGTGGAGTGCAGATGGCAACATAGCGGTCAAAAGCCATAACCACAAATATGCCTGATTCTATTATAGCCAAACAGTGAATAAGGAACATTTGTATGAAGCATCCTGGTAGAGTAATGGTCTTTGCATCAAACCAAAGGATGGCAAGGATTTTGGGTGTGGTGACCAGAGAGAGAACTAGGTCAACTACAGACAGCATGGAGAAGAAATAGTACATGGGCTCATGAAGCGTTTGTTCCCTGTATATTATTAAAGTGAGAAAGATATTGGCTACTATAGCTAAAATAAATAGAAAAGCCAAAAGAATAGAAAGTAAATTCTGCCAAGCCTTCATCCATGGGAGAGCGGCAAAGACAAATATAGTGACGTGTGTGAAGGAGGAGTTGGTGATCACTGTCATCATTCTCACCAGTGCAGTTTTAAACACCCTACAAAGAAAAAAGAGAAACACTTAAAATCTACCTACTATACATACAATTGAATTAAAAGGCAATATCCTGTATGACTGCAATTCCCTCACATCCAGTTCTGTATACATACAGGGCCTGATTCACAAAGGGATTTAAGAGCAGTATCTTTATGACTGCAGAGTCCTCGAACTTGGGGCAGAGTCTCCTCAGTCAGGGTCTCGGCTCTGCATTCCCGGTGGAAGCTTCATATGGCAGAGAGCTTGGGAACTATGCATGGCAAATTAATACATCACACACCAGAATTCAGTGAATGACACCTCAAAAACATTAGATTCCAGACACATAAAGTAACAAAAAACCAAAACTCTGTTTCTTCAAACCTAATTTTGCTGTCTGGCTCCTCCTTTTGCTACCTGGCTACTCCTTTTATTACCTAGCTGCTCCCTCTGCTAACTTCTTGTTCCTTTTGCTACCCACTTGTTCTCTTGCCATTTCCTTCCCAATATGATAGCAGTCTTGAAGAAGAAGAGAAATGTCATGGAGGAGGAAACAGAAAAAATTGTCAGATATATAGTGGCAAACTTCAAAAAATGACATTGACTGCCCCTATATAGTACTAATGTGAATTTAACACAGCCTTATGGCAGCAGTAGGTAATTAAGTCATTGTACTGGGGGAGGATATTGGACCAAGTGCTACTTAAATAAAAGTGATAGGATGAGAGTAGACAGGTGAAGGAGAAGTTCACTAGGATAGAGGTGGCTAGAGGTCTTCCTGGAGGACAAACTGGAGGCCATCTCTGTGTCACCCCCCTACATGAGAAGAACATCCTCTCCATTATCCATCTGCTATATAGGCTACCTGTTACAGATGACCATAGTGTAGTGCCAAGTAATACATTAAACATCAACATCCACTGTAGATATGAATGAGTGTTTCTTTTGTAACATTTGTGACTAGGGAAGAAACTCTATGCCTGTTCTTTACTTTATTGTGAATTATACTCTTATGTTTTCCAAAGTTCACTGCAAAGCAAAAAACAAAGGTCCTTGCTCATCTTGTGTAAAATTGGTCAATCTTTTACCTGTGAACTGATATATCAGTTAATAATGGTTCATTAAATTTACCTTGATTGTGTTACCAGCACACCCAAATTGTTAAGTTTACTACATAGACACGTTCATTTCTGAAATAAAAAATAAATTGCTAAATCTGTTAGTCTTATTCTATATTCATATTCTATGTACTGTAGTGAGACCCTCTTGAACTTTGGTTGGTTCCCATTCTTAGTTTAATTTTAGTTTAGTTCTATATTTTATATATTACACGTTTTAGCTGCTTCCTTTTTTTGGGTTGTGACATTTTACACAGTTTTTTTGCATGACATTATTGTGGGAATATACTATACATGCTCCTTGTTTTTAGTTAGCCTTTCCCAGAATATAATCAGAGCATTCTGGCTAAGGCGAGGAACAGTACATAATATGATAGTGCTTGCATTGCCTTTTCAGGAGACAGCTCTCAACACCTAGACATAGCATTCCATCTGAGCTGTGCTTCTAACACACTGTGTACTTAGTATCAAAATTGTGTACTCACCCAAAACGGCCTGAGGGGCACTCTGTCCATGATCATCCTAGAGCAGATGCTATGTTTGACATGTATCTCTGCTGCTGTTAGTCTTCTAGATTTCTGAAAGGATTGCCATCTACACTACAGGCTGACTCCTGATCAAGTTTCCAGGTATGGGGCTAAGACTGCTCCCTTAGAATGAGCAGAGGCAGAAGGATACACCCTCCATACTCTCAGTATAGTCTTAGTGTTATTTAGGAACTTTTAGTATTTCTAGAATTCATTTATCCTGCTCAAATTATTCATTAGCTTCACTATATTTATAATGCTGGTAACTTTGCTTTGTTTTAATCTGCCTAAATATTACAGCTCATTGTCTCTATGCAAGATTAGGATTGTTTCAATAACTGCATTGAAAACATGGACATGCCAAAGGGTGAGATCTGTTTTTATGGCTTCCCAGGCAGTGTCATGTTCAGTTTGCCAAAAGCACCTTCTAGCCCAGGAAGGTTAGGACTTCAGGTGAGGCACTGTGAGCTAGCCAGGAAATGGGCCAACAGTTTCCAATGGTGTAGATGGACTCAACCCTGCACTCGGGCGTTCTGTTGTCCTAACATGAAGTCATATTACCTTAGTAGGAACCGCATAACAATACAGCCAGAGTGAATCCTTTCACTGGGGCAGAACACGTCTTGAAAGCATATTTACTTACCAGTTTTTACAGGTAGTTGGGCACCTGCATAAGGTCAACATCAAGGACCAGTTCAACCCCAACAGCCAGTAAGAGCTGCTAAATACATATATTTATTCATTAGATATGTTTTGTCATTTCCATTACTTAGTTTTTAACATAACAGTTACAAGTCTATATGTGTTGTGTTCACACATTAAATGATGTATTTAATTAGAAATGCTCTCATATTCTTATAGGCTCTATGATGTTGGCCAGCCCCATCTCAGACACGAGTGACATCTGTTCCTCTCACTGATATCACAACTGGTCTGGGACCCACCAGCAGGCGGATGGTAGACTACTGTAGGCTCACTTTCATATTACGTCACAAATGACAAATGTTCTGATTTAATTAGTGACATTTTAGCAGCAGGTGCTTTGTAACCAAGCTTAATATGCATGATTGTGGTTGAAAAGATTTGAGGTATTTCTTGCATGTTATTCAATGTGATTGTATAATCCAATTTTCTATTTAAAATAACTCTTGTAGAAATGCATTTGACTGTCTATGCAACATTTTACAATCATGTTATGGTGGTGCGTGATTTCTGCTAATATCTTCTATAGTGTCTATGCTTTGATTTTCATGTTGATGTGTTAATAAATCTTAATTAAGATTAAGCTTGTTTTTGAAGCTGCTGGATTGAGGAAATCTTCATCCATTCAAAAACTCAAGGAGCTAGGTTCAGCAGCTGACCTCACTGGACTGGAGTATTTAAACCACACAGATCTGCAGGTGGAGGTGGTGAGTTAGAGTTTACATTTCACATGTTTATTTAAACATCACTGCTTAACTCTGAGCTCTGTGTTGTTTTTCACACCCAATATCACATTCAACTTAAACACATCAGAAGATGTACTTCATTAGTCTGTAGTGTTGCAGCACTTAAATTCCTGAGAACTGTATGAGACCTTGGTGGAATTCTTACATGACATCTCAGCCATTTCCGAGAGAACTTCAAACCCCAACCCCACACCGCCAAAGCATCAGTCTACTCACACCCACGAACACAAACCCCAAACACCTGCTCACCCATTGTGACCCTCTCACAACTCAAGCCACAATCTCCATGATGAACTCTGTACACTCTGGAGCACCCACATATCTATGTACCTACCACATTTTCAACCTCAGAGCAAGATGACTGGCAATAAGCTCAATAAGGTCCTAAACACCTCTATCACCACAGCCTCCTTCCCTGAGGACTGGAAACATGCAGAAGGGAGCCATCCACTGATCCAACAGATCTGAAGAACCACCAACCCACTTCCCTTCTCACCTTTACAGCAAAGGTTTTTGAAAAGAAAATGAACCAGCATCTTATCTAACACCTGGAAGACTATAACCTCCCGGAGCCCTCTCAATCCAGATTCCAAGCCAACCACAGCACTGAGACAGACTTGATCACAGCCACTGATTACATCAGGACCCTCCTAGATCATAGCAAAACAGCAGCCATCATCCTCCTAGACCTTTCAGCCACCTTCAACACCATCTCCAACCACATCTTGATCAAAAGACTCCGCCAAATTGGAATCCAGGGAGACGCCCTCAAATGGCCAACATTGTCAGATCACACAGCCTAAACATTATCTCCTATGCCTCCGACACCCAGCTAATCCTCTCACTGTTGGAAGATCTCTCCACCACTAGAGCAAGCTTCCACAGATGTATAATAAATGTTGCCAACTGGATGATGAACAACTGTCTCAATCTAAACATGGACAAGATGAAAGTCCTCATCTTTGAAAATAACACCTCACCATGGAATGACACTTGGTGGCCTGCTAAACTCAGCCTGACAGAACACACCTACAACCTCGGCATCATCTTGGATAGCAAGTTATCTATGCAGAAACAGGTAAACACAGTCTCATCCACCCGCTTCCATGCCTCATGCATGATCCAAAAGATTTTCAGGTGGCTCCCAACCAACACCTGAAGAACCAACATTCAAGCCCTTATCACCAGCAGGTTGGGCTAAGGTAACATTCTTTACGTAAGAATCACTGCATGCCTCCTGAACAGACTGCAAACAATACAAACCTCAGCTCCAAGAGTCATCCTTGAACTCCCTAGATGGACTCACATCACCTCCCACTTCAAGAAGCCCCACTGGCTTCAACTTCAGAAGAGATGCACTTCAAGATGCTAACCCACACATACAAAGCCCTGCACAACAAAGGACCAGCATACATCAACAAATTAATGACCTTTTACCAACCAACCAGACACCTGCAATCTGCCTCTCTCTTCCGTGCAGGCACCCCCAAGAGCCACTGATCAAACAGTGGAGAACACTTCATCTCTCACCTGGTGGCCAAAGCTTGGAGTGATCTTCCCTTCCTTTTCTTTTTTTTCCTTTAAATTCTTCCTGCAACCTCAGATGAGAAAACACACAACCATCTCCAATGTTCCTCAGGATACAATCCAAGGCCAGAAGTCTTGAAGCGGTCCCCAAAGCCCTCATATCACTTCAGGCAAAGGGGTATAATCACAGGACATAGCTGGAATAAAAGTGTTCATGAATAGGGCCCCATATAAACTGACTACAAGAGAGTTCCCTTTCTAATAATGTATTTATGGTCTCATAAACATGGACCACTATGCATCACCACTCTGACCAGCTAGGAGGTTCTGAATGAGTCCACCCCTTATAAATCTGCATCCTTGTCAGGAGGAGCAGAACGAAACATAATTTCCTAAGATTTGCAAATCCTAGTCCCCACTCTGCAGTATCACTCACTATGTCCAATAAAATCAACTCTAGGCTTACCTCCATCTCCCAGCCAAACATATGTGTAACCTTTTTACCCACTAGGAGCCAGAAGTAAGACAGGGCGGAACAGGTAGCAAACATATGAAGGCCATCAACGTCCAGACTTCCACATCTTCTGCACTTAGAGTGCCTATTATCAGTGATCTTTGCCAATTTCTTACATGATCAATGAATCTGGTAAAGAATGCACAAATGATTTTTCTTGAGAGGAGCAGATTTAACAGTGGAATAGAGCAAAGTGAGAGATACTTGCTAATGATCCTGTAGTTCTTCTTGCGGCATGAAATCTTCCCATCCGCTGTAGGCCAATTTAATACTCTTCTGCGCTGCTTTTATCAAGTGAGAATACAACCTAGCTATTTCTTTCTTCAGGGCCTTATTGTCATGCAACTCCAAATCAGTGATATCCAGGAGCTCACAATTTGACCAGTCCTTTGCCCTAAACCAGGGTTCTGCAAAGTCGGTCCTGGAGAGCCAGGTCCATGCCAGATTTTTAGCATATCCACATTTAGAAACAAGATGTTTCAGAAATCTACATTTTTCTAAACGTGGATATACTAAAAATCTGGCATGGACACGGCTCTCCAGGACCGACTTTGCAGAACCCTGCCCTAAACCAGTTAGCTAAATGATAGTACTTAAATCTGGACATATCCATTTTTACCAGTCTTGACCACTCATTCCAAGGCATTATCTTATCTCCCATAATTACCTGTCACCAGCTTATGATCCCTGCCTTCCACGGAATAGCTGCTGAAAAATCCTTCAAACTGTCCAGGGTCCCCAGGGAGTCCCGGATTGGTGACAGTTTATAATACTATGGGATGGCTAACAGTACACTCACTTTAGCCCAAAACCTCGCCACAGACCGCAAACACTTCAGTCTTACTTTCGTAAAGTTCCTACCCCCTCCTAACATGGCCTTTTAGAGAACCCTCAAGCAAGACTCATTCGGGGAAGTAAAAAGTATCCTTACATTTTTTAGCTGTAAATGCCCAACAATGCAACTGAATATCAGGAAGTGCAAGACCACTAACACCTAATTTCCTTCTCAGCTTCTTACAGGATAAATGGATCCCTTTTGAAGCTCAGACAAAGGATAATATTCTCCACTGCATCTTATTGAGAATATCACTCCTAAAAATTAGTGGGATGTTATCAAATAAAAAAGTGAGCTTAGGCAGGATTGTCACAAGATTAACCCATCCATAGGCTACAAGGGGTAAAGACTGCCACTTGGCCATCAGCTTAGCCACCTCTTTCTCAACCTCTCCAGGTTCCTGTCAAGAAGACATGAAGACCATGCACTACACGTAATCTCAGATATTTAATAGCTTCCTTGGTGTTCCTTTGCTCACAGTCATATTTCAAGATATTATCTCTGGCTTAGCTTCATTAGCTTGATAAACTGAGAAGCTCTCAAAAAAGGCCGACTCCTGTTCTATGTGAGGTAGTGGCTGGGTAATGTCCGAAGTTTACAACATCAGGTTATCTGAATTTTATGTAACCTTTTCAGTTATTACCCTATACCTGAAAGGATGTATCTCAGAATTTAACCTTAAACTTTGTGCCAGCGATTCTATTTATAGTGCAAATAAAAGTTAGGCGAGGGAACACCATTACCTACCTTCTTGCCAAATATCAAAGGGGACAGATAGGGAGACATTAACCAGTATTCCTTCTCTGGGGAGTTATAAATTCTCCATTTCACGTCACCCATAACACCTCCAGACACTAATTACCGAAGTGCCAGCATCAAGTACTCCAAGTTTACTTGGTCAAAAGCCTTTTCCGCATCAAAAGTGAGAATAGCCAAAGGTAATGGATGCTCAGTGGCAATGTAAAAGGTGTCAATCAAACAATGTGCTAATTCCTTCAATTGTTTCCCTGGCATGAAACCTTTTTGGTCTTGATGAATTACACTGCCTACAACTTTACTCAATTGCTTAGCCAAGATAGTAGTCACAGTTTAACAAGTGTTGGAAATGACCCCTTCTGCAGGGTTATCCCCAAACTAACTTTTTGTCTTTCTCCTATTTTTCTGACCCTCTTTTTGTTGGCTTTAGGCACTTTACCAGTGCTAATCAGTGCTAAAGTGCATGTTCTCTCTCCCCTAAGACTTAGTATATTTGACCTACACTTGTTTGGCATACTTAATTTACCTGTAAGTCCCTTCTAAAGTGGTTACCATATACATTTGGCCTGCAAATTAAATGCTACTAGTGGCCCAGCAGGGCAGATTGCAACACTCACATGAGTGGCCTTTCAAACTTGTCTCAGGCCTGCCACTGCAGTTCCTGGGTGAACAGTTTACTGCCACAATGACTTGGCAAGTCAAGCGACTTGTCAAGGCCGAAATTCCCATTTCCCTACACCTAAGTCACCCCTAAGGTAGACCCTAGATAGACCTATGGGCAGGGTGCTGTGTATGTGAAAGGTAGGACATATACTTTTTTGCTTTACATGTCCTAGTAGTAACAGCCTATTTCATTTTTCCCTACTATAAGTGCTTCTTCTCTCATAGGTTGGCATTGGGAATTCCCTTATATGTGTCTAAGTGGTAATTTATTATCTGTGAAAAGTAGCATGGGCATGTTCAGTATGTTTGGAATGGCATTGAGAAATCCTGCTTACTGGTGCAAGTTGATTTTACAGTGCTATTTTAGAAATGCTACTTTTAGAAAGTGGGAATTTCTCTGTGCTTATAACTCTAGTGGTTTGCAGCCTGACTCCAATCTACGTTTGGGACAGAGTGACAGCTACCTTTTATGCAAACTTTCCAGACAGCCATTATGTAGTAGGGGCTGGGCGTGCCAGAAGAGGCATCAGCATATTAATAGCCTTCTTGAGCTGAGTAGAGGGACGATCAATCACACATTGTATTTCTTTAGGCTATGTCCTACCCTCATACCATGGACTGATTACCCCCTACTGATGCCTAGAGATAGGGCTGGTTTGAAAGGGTTTTTTGTGCTTCACTTGAAAGGGTCCCTTTGAGGTTACCCACTCAGAAAACACATTTTTGGAGTATACGTACAGAGGCTCTAACTCCATGATTTTTAGAGAACTGGGCCTGATCCTCTGTCAGAAGGACTGCGGGACTGCACACAGGACTCATCTGGATTATTATTCTGCTTTTGTCCTGCTACCTGCTGCTGGGTTAGCATACAGAACTCACTGGATTGCTTTTGTGCCTAGTGCCCTGCTGTAAGGTGCTTTCTGACCTTGAATGACCCAGGCACCACAACAACTATCAGGAGGAACCAACACTTCTTTAGCAGTGCTGGCCTGCCTCCCCCTTGGTTCCCCTCAAGTGCCTCCCACGGAGTCCAGTATGAGGGGAGTATTATGTCCTGCTCCTTTGTTCCTGCAGTCTTAGCCCAGTTGGTAGACTCCACTTTTTCTCCACAATCTAAGAGTACCAGGAATGTATGGTGGGAGCTTATTAATCCCTCCTCAGTATGTGTCAAGTGCTTCATTGTGGCTGTAGATGCCTGTCGTACAGCGTGTGCCTCCAGTACTTTATGCCCCCCCGGCGCTAAACTCTTCAAGGGAGAAAGATGCTGTCTATCTTCCCAGTGGTTCCCTGGGAAACCCTCCTACTAAATCCCAGCCCCACTAAGTGCTGCCTTACTTTCAAGATAACACAAACACTCTGCACTCCCTCTCGGGTGGCCCAAATTAGGGAGAAGAGCTGTCGGTGCAGGCTTCTGCACTGCTTTTTAGTGGGCAGAGGCCCCTGTGAAGAATTCACACAGGGGAGCCCCAAGGAAGGGTCTTTCACCCTCCCCTACTGTGTGCATGGCCCCTCTTATATCCTAAATAGTGGCACAGTACAGGGACTCCTCGCACTGCAAAGCTGGAGGATGTGGGTTTCTCTGACTACTTGCATACTCAGGGTAGTTACCAAATTATGTTGTATTTGGGCCTTGCATTTTCCAGGATCATGAGCCCTATCTGGAAATAGACATCTCATGACCCACTTATGGGAATATTACCTTCTAATTGTGTTAGTGACCATGATAATAATTATGATACAGAAAGATGCATATTGCTGAAAGGCCTATAACATACCTATAAATCATTTATGATGCACCAGGTACTTATGATTCATGTTGTTGTGTGTTTTTGGTGACATATACAATATAGAAAGTACACTTTATATAATCCTGTGTGATGTCTCTTTTGTGGTGTATTTATTGTGTCACTGGTGTGGGTACAAATGCTTGACCTCACGAAAAACCTGACTGCTATATGCCAAGCTACCAGGTGTAAGCAAAGGTTATCTTTGATGTATAACTTACTTGTCCTGACTAGAGTGGTGGTTTCTGCTTGGCTTAGGTGCATACCCTAGCCAACCAGAAACCGCATTTCTAACAACAAGGATATGAGACAATACAATTGACTTTCTTTTGGGTTCTTACACAGTTTCAAGATCAATGATACTGGTTCCTCATTTCATGACAAAGAGATGGGGGAACCTGCCAACAAAATCTAGTTAAACAATTTTGCCCAGAAAGGGACTATCTTCTCTGCAAGAGTGATGCATGCCTCATTTGGAATCCTGTACGGGCCTGCAGCCTTTCCTCTTCTTAGATTTTTAATGGCTGTCAGTATCTCTGACCCATTAATCTCTTAGTTTAAATACTCTGGAGCTTTTAGAGTAATGTTGGGTTCAATCATTCCCTTACCTGATCTTGATTAAGATTGTTCAGTTTTAAATACAGTTTCTAGAAGAAACTCACATAAACTTCTTCCATCCCCTCATTATACTCTAGCAAAACCTTAAATTCTTTCTTTTGTATCCCTGAAATGAAGTTCCTGTTTCTGTCTTTTTTGGATATCCATGCAAGCACTTTTCCACAATACACTCTAGATTCAAATTTTCTCTCCTTACTGATTTCCCACGACTCCCTCTCTTTTTTCTCAATTCTTACCCTAAATTCTGTCTGGCGTTAGTACAGATCTTTTTCTATTCTTCCCCCCTCGTCTGCTTCCAACCCTTCAATCTTCAACGTTTCTTCCAGCCTAAGGAGCTCTTCTTCTAATTCCAGTAACCTCCACTTTCTGTAACATCCCCCTCGAGTAAGCTTTGTATGCATCTCACAATACCTCTAACTTTGCTGTCCTTTCATCAAAGGAGAAAAAAATCATCTGCCTTCCACAAAAGCTCAAGTACCAAATCCATATGCAGTGAAACCTTCCTGTTAAGTGTCCATATCATAACCTTCCATTTTCAAGATAAAGTAACATGCATAGTTATGGCAGAGTGGTGAGAGCGTAGAGAGGCAGATGTTCCAGCTTCCACAATTTACTCATAATACCCCTTTCTACTAAGAAAAAAATCCAACCACAAATAATGGCTGTACTTTTTACTCCATGTGCTTCCTTTCTTCACCATGCAGCACACAGATTCAGGTCCTACATCATAAAGAGGAGAAAGGCACATGTTTTTGGGGTGTGAATCTGAGAACTCACTGGTGACCTATATAATACATCTTCCAAAACAATATTGAAGTCTCTTCATTGAATTAAGGGAGATTGAAAATCCAGGAGAGAAGCAAACAATTGCCACAAGGGTGATTTCTCATCTATACTAGACCCATAGAAACTAGCTATTGTGAACTGCTCCTTGTGGATGCCGATCATAACGATAGCCCAACATCCCCACCTAGTGTAACCTCACCCAACCATGGGAACCCTCCCTTCTAAAAGACATAGGCAAAAGCCTGTTTAAGGTCCATTCCCACCAACGGTCATCATATCACACTTATTAATTCCATTCCTCCCTTGTCCGAATTTAGGTTTTGTAAAAATTCAACAACATCCTGGGGTTGATAACATTGTACATTTTAATATTACTCATGACCCTCAACAGCTCAAGTAACTTAAGCTGAATACTAACTTTCTTAAGTTCCTCCATCTGCCTGCCCAGTTCCCATTGCCTGTTTAATGTAGGACGGGAGGGAGCTGACCTAATAGAAAATAGAGTATATTAGACCATAAGGTACTTCTCCCTTATTGCAGCTGCTAGAATTCTTTACTTGACACTGTAGGATTGAAAGTTGACTAAGATTTATATGGTATCAGAACTTAACTAGAATAAATCTTTGTGAATCCTCTGTATTTCAGAATCTAAATCAACAGCATCATTGGCCTGCAGGAGTGCATCTCTAAACATCTTCACCACAAAGGATTTCTGGTCCTTCCCTTCAGCTCCTTCAGGGACATTCAGGATCCTAATATTATTGCTTCTAGCATTATTCACCCATCTCTCCAGTTTCTCTTCTAAATCTTTCCCACTGTGCCTCAAGTCTTGAATCTCTTTTGCGGTCACCTTAGTTTTCACGCTAAGGGCCAGATGTAGGAAGGCTTTTGCGCCTCGCAAACGTCGAAAAACGCCGTTTGCGAGGCGCAAAAGCCCTTACGCAATGCAGAATCACATTTTGCAAGTCGGTAGCGACTCGCAACATGTGATTCCGACTCGAAAATAGGAAGGGGTGTTCCCTTCCTATTTGCGACCGCATCGCAATGTAGAGTTGATTTGTGACCGCGAAAGTGGTCGCAAATCAACTAGCAGTTACCATCCACTTGAAGTGGATGGTAACTCATTCGCAAACGGGAAGGGGTCCCCATGGGACCCTTTCCCCTTTGTGAATGCAAATATGTTTTCAGAGTAGGCAGTGGTCCTATGGACCACTGCCTACTCTGAAAAAAACGAAACAAATGGTTTCAGTATTTTTTCTCTTTGCAGCTCGTTTTCCTTTAAGGAAAACGGGCTGCAAGAAGAAAAAAAAACTGCTTTATTAAGAAAGCAGTCACGGACATGGTGGTCTGCTGTCCCCAGCAGGCCACCATCCCCGTGAGTGCCTAGACTCGCTATGGGGTCGCAAACTGCGACCCACCTCATAAATATTCATGAGGTGGGTCTTTGCGACCTCATAGCGAGTCGCAGAAGGTGTCTGAGACACCTTTCTGCATTTCCTTTTGCGAGTTTCAAATTGCGAGTCGCTGGGACTCGCAATTTGAACTCGCAAAAGGAAACCTACCTACATCTGGCCCTAAGATCCTATATAACTTTCTCTAGTTCTCCTGTGTGTTGTTGCTTGCCACTCCATTTTCCCTTCCAGTTTAACACAAGCTCCCTGAATGTTCAAGCGATCTATATTCTCTCTCCACTCTTGCTACCTTCTCTTAACATTGTCTGTCTCCTCTGGTGAGGTCCTCTCTTTAGTTGACAGGTAATAGGGGTGTGAAGACTGTCCCTTGACTTGATTCTAAAAAATACCTCTGAGATGGTGAAACTTTTGCACTATTGCCTAACTTACCTGACTTCTTGGGTCAGGTGATTTGCAGTGCTTTGCAAATTTTGATAGATTGATTGAACATTTTAAATTGTATACATTTTGTGAAATAATAATTTTTCATAATTAAGGTATTTAGCATTTTTAATGTAGAATATTATGTCATTGGAAACATATCTATTTTAAATTTCAATGTAAAAATTAGTTTAACATATTTTTTTTATTTGACTGTCATTAATTTTGGATTATGATGGTTCAAAGTTTAGGAATGGTAGTACCTATTGCAAATGTGTATTTATTATTAATAGTGCTAAAATGTACTTTAAATATGTTAATGTTTGAACTTGAGCATATAGGTTTGTAATGTTTTGATAGTATCATGCTTATTTACATTTTAGCTTCTTTTTTAGATAAAAAACATATGTAAGCATGGAGTAATGACTGTGTATATAAAGATTTTAGGGCCTCATTATGAGTTTGGCAGTTTTAAGACCGTCAAACTCATGGTGGCGGTCAGTCCACTGCACTCCTGGTGGTTCAGCCACCAAATCATGACCCTGGAGACTGCCATCACCGCTGGGATCACGGATCCTGACAGAGTGGCGGTGGTCGAAGTCTTGGTTAGTGATAGCAGTGCCCATGGCAGCACCATCATGCTGATCACAACTTCACTTTCCGCCAGTCTTTACATGGCAGTTTCACTGCCATGGAAAGCCTGGTGGAAAGCCAGTGCTGGGGGCCACTGGGAGGCCCTTACACTGCCCATGACCATGTTGTGGGCAGTGCAGGTGACTGCATGCCAGCACTCTTGGAATGTGCACTGTCTGTATTTTTTGTTTTGTTTTATTTAGTTGCCTTATCTTTATCACAACCATCTATTTTGTAGTCTATTTGTATCAATTTCAGTCTATTTCAAGGGATCTAGGTCACAGTAAGGTGCTCCTATTCATCAGCACAGGTAAGTCTGTTTGACGTTTTCTGGGGTTTTGAGGGAAAGCTTGCTTAGGGGGATATCTAGAAGTTAGTCATAGTGTTGTTTGTGGGGTTTTAAAATTTAGTTGTATTAATAGTAGTGTTTTTCACTGTGTAATGTGGGGTTTTCATGCACTGTTTTACTAATGTGACAATATGTGATGTTACATTGTGTTACGTAACTTCTTTTAGGTCGTGTAAAGCATATGTATTTTTGGGATTGCAATGTGTTTTGCAGGTGCAATTTCTTGCTTGCTTTACAGGTTCTTGTCAATGAACATGTCCTATGGGAATTGGGTTACCATTTTTAAAGAAATATCTCTCAGTTTCTAATATGTCAATGTTTTTTTTCTAGGAGCATTTAGTTTTTAAACACTCTTTTGGGTTTTGTATGGACACTAGAAATTTTGGATTGCTTCAATAGATGTCTTCTGGACTTGTTTTATTTTTGTATTTTTGGGAGACTTTTTTAAAACTGTTTTTTGAAAAACATTTGTAAACTTTGTGGTGCATTATTATTTTGACTATGTTGGATACTGAGAAAGATCTGTAGCTACAGACCAGTAAGTCATTTATTTTCTTTTTGAACAGTAGAAAATGTTACATTTTATTGTTTCTATATATATTATGTAATTGTTGTATGGAAATGTGGAGTATGTGTGTTGTATTTTTTTTATTTGATGGATCGAGTTTGTACTTTGAACTTTTAGGTTTGTGAAGTGTACATTTGTTATGTAAATAATTCAAATATTATTTTATTCTATCAGTCTTATTTAACATTGGAGTTTTAGATAATGTTTAGACTGATGTAATAAAATATTGTGTTCATTATTTACTTTAAAATGATTTGTCATGTTGGTTTAGATTTTGTGACAGTTCTTTGGGACTTTTGTTGGTTGTTATTTATTTTATAAAATGTTTTCGGCTATTATTTCTAAGTAATCTACTCCTTTGGTGTTTATGGAGATTTTGAATTTACATTGTAGCATGTTGTGCATTTCTTTGGTTTGTTTGCTAAATTTAGGTGCAATTTAGAGTACAGATTGCTCCATTCTTAGTTGTTGGTTGCTTTAATCTTTTTGTAATATTTCCAGTGTTGGCTCGGAGTCTACCTAGGGTGGCTTGCAAGGCATATTGTCACCCTTCCTCTGCATTGTTTGATTTGGCTTCCTGTGCCAAGGTGCTGTCATAGATATTCCTCCATGGTATTTGGAATTTGTGTTATTATCTGTGTCAGGAAAGATGCAGTCCTTCAACACAAACATCCAAAGGAGAAAATGCACTGGTGAGGTGCACGGTATGGGTGGGTTGAACTCACGGAGTTTCAATCCTTGGAATTCACCTGAGTTACATAAAAACACCACAAGAGGGTGAAATGCAGGCTGCTTGTGCTGAGTTTTCACACTGGGGCGCTTGTTTCACACTGTAAAATTAGCTTAAACAGTGCTATGTGGCACGACAAAAGGCACTGCCTCTTTTTGTTGCTCGAGAATATTTTGTACTTCAGGGGCAGCTTTCTCATAGTAAACGGCTGTTACCTGTCCGCCACCTGCATTGAGAAATCTCGCTGAGATGCATTCTAGTGCCTGAAAATTGCACTAGGGGATGCAAATTCTTGCTTGCTCTTACCAACATAACGTTGGCGAGCCCTGTGCGAGGAACCTCTGCCACAATGGAGTTGGCAGAGTTTTGCTGGAACTACGTGCTCCAAATGGAATGTGGAGTGGGCAAAACTCCACAAACTCCCCCAGAGCAGCAGACTTATTCACCCACCTCTAGGACGGGTATCCCCTATGCATTAATCTCCTCCCAACAACCTCCCACTTGCCATCCCTTTCTGTGCTGGTTGACCTGCTGGTTGATTTCAGAGAGTATCCCATGCAGAGGTGGATGGCAGACAATCATGTTGGCCACTGGTAGAAAGATTTTTTTCAACAGCAGACTGATGCAGTAGTGCCTCAGAATATTTATGCACTAAATGCTACTCTGGCTGACATTTTAGACTCGCTACAAGGACTCCCTCAGATGCTTGATAGGCAGACCCTTGCCTTGGATAGTGTTGTGCAATGCCAAGACATGACAAGGATGCTCCATGATCAAATCAAATTTTATATGGAGGAAAGTGAAAGACACCATCGCTTGGACATGGAGATGATGGAAGAAATGACAAAAATGTTCCAAAATCTACCTTCACAGCCAAAACATGGAGAAGAATCTACATTACCACTTATCCCAACCTGTACAGTCAACAGCACTCCGCCCGGTTCATCCCTAACATCCAAACCTGTACAGCCACCGGCACCCAACCTGTGTAGCTACCATCACTTCAACCACTACAGTCACTAACATCTCAAACTGTACAGCTCCCAGTACTGCAACTTGTACAGCAACAGGCCCCACCAGCACAGCCAACTGATCCAGAAGCACAGGCAGCTGTCAAACATCCACACACATAAAACCAACCACCAGAAAGCACACATACTCAAAACAAAATTCATCTCCATAATTGTGAAGTTGTAAGAGACATCCCCCATAACTACTGCAAATTTATTTTTATCCTCACATCTGTATAGAAATAAAAATAAGTGCACTATTCACCAGCTGTAATCTAGGTTCACTTGGGTTTTTAAAAAAAAATACAAATTCTCTGGTTGTAGGACAATTATACACATAGACATTAGGGATATCTGTGTCTCAAGACATCATAAGGAAATCATATGCCAAATACTAACACATGTACATGTAAACACATTGAATGCAACAAACATTATGCAGAATAAATAACAGAGAGATTTCATGAAACTAAAATATATAGAAATATTGGAATTTAGAAAAATTACAGTCAATATCAGCATAAGTTTAAAAACATTGTCAGATGAAATGGGAGGAACAAGCTCAAATAAAGCCTTCCCTTGCTGGGAATTTGGTGGTGGTTGGGCAACATAAGCATGACACCAGGAAGTATTATGAGAACTAGTCTATTTACAAAGTGTCAAACTAAATAGTCAAAGTGAAAAAGTAGTCCAAACCAAAAGAGTCCAGAGTCAACTAAGATAACAAAGTGCTCCTCCAGGGCACATGTAGTTTTGTAACTAGGGTCCCGGCTTGGAGGACAAAGTAATTGACCATTCTCATGCTTGTCTTCCACTATGATGTGAAAATCTTCCTCGGACGTGGCCGCACTTTGGCTGACTGGTGCAGGACCAGGGCCGGACAGTAAGAGACAACACAAGTGATAGCAGGGGAAACAATGAGAGCAGACAAAGTGGAAGACTGGACAACAGTGGGGCCGGAAGTCAACAGAGACAAGATAGCTGCAGTCAAGTCACGTTGGTGATAGCGACAGTTGAGGATTCTAGCTAGTCAGACAGCATGTATTGTGAAGCTGGATCCCTTCCTTCAAGTACCAAATTTCCAGAGTGATCACTGTTCTCACATCCTCATTTGCCATCATATTCCCATGGAGTGCAGCCATAGCAACAGACACAGATGAGGGATTAAGAATCATAAGAGGGGTGTGGGTTGTTAAGGGTAGATGCCTCCTTTGGCTCATGGTCTTCCTGGCAGGTACTGCTAGGAGGAGTAGTGGCAATGGGTACAGCTGGAGGTACTGATGAAATCAGGACCGCAGGAATAAGCGAGGGGCTTTGGGCAGGCCCTATGGTGGTGAGACCTGCTTGGGAATTTCTGATAGATCTTGTTCTGGGCCAGGATAAGACCCAACTTCTTCACTCGGGCTGGTGGTGTCCCTTTCCATTTATCCCTTTTTGCCTCTTCAGCCTCTGCCTGGAGTCATTTTGCAGAGATTCTAGTGAGTATCTGGGTAGGAACACTAACCATGCTGGTGGATTGTCCTTCCTCCTCGTTCATGGTGGTGTTTAGTGAACAGGCCCCACCTACGAGTTGAGGATCTTCTGCTCTGCCCCTGGTCCTGATGTGAAGTTTCTTGGTCTTCCTGGTCCACTGAAAAGTGTAACTAAACAAATATATGTGTTTAGCAAATTAGGCACAAGGTAAACAACAGAGTACCAATTGCTGACATTTCAGTACCTAGACCTAACTAATGGCTATACTGTGCAGGAAAGGATATTAGCTGTGAAATATAAATCACTAATTCATAAAATCAATAATTTGTCATTTTGGAACTAATTTACAAACTTAACTTACACTTTGGGAACGTTTTGTTTTCTTTTGTTAAGCAAAAAATACAAGTTAATATAAAGTTTACAACTCTGGGCTTCTATAGTTGAGGCAGAGACCTCTGTACATCAAAAGGTATTACAGGTCCATCTTTATATACATAGAATTCTCTGTCACAACTCTGGAGTCTAGTTTGTGAATACCAATGTAGAGATGCACTCGTCCTTTCATGCACCTTAGGATCCAATAAAAGCATAGGGGTTGGATTGGGGTGAGACGCAAACAATGTAATAGATAACAAATGAAAAGATAAGTGGCAAAAAACGTAAAGCTACCAATATCTTCACCTAGGCTTGGATAGCCTGGGAGCAGCATATATCGGAATCAAGTTCATGCTTCCACCCAGAAACCATCTCCAAGATGACATCAGGTGGGAAGAAGAATCTGTAAATTACTTACAAAGATGTTAATCTTTTGCTAAATATCTCCTCCTTCTCATCCTCAGATTATTCAACCTGAAGATAATGGGCAAACTCAGAAATGCTTTCAGTGAAATGCTAATAGCTCTGGAAGAATTTGTTGTCTGCTTGCTCTTCTTTTAGTATTTAGCCTGGATGTGACCAACTCTTGAGCTAACATTCTGGAGAAGAAGGGGGCGGATGGTAAACACAATGTATTCACTAGGTATGTGGGGAGTATTTGAAAAACTGTTAGATATGTTAGATATGTGAGTTTTGAAATGATTTTTTCACTTATGATTAACAATCACATTTTCATAGAAGGTATGAGAAAATACAGAGTAGGTAAGTCATTGTGATGTTCGTATAAAATCACACTTAATGATAGTGTTGCCACATGTATGATCCCATGATTACAATACTTAAAATTTATTTGTCTTAATCTTTCAACTCTGTTTTGAGGTGCTTGTGGGACATCTTAAAAACACCTTCAATACACTACCAATAGAACTCCTTACTCATTCCTGTTCCACTCACATTAAATCCACAGTTGTCTTTTGTCACCCATATTATATTTGTCCCTCAGTCACTGAGTAATCCAATGTATAGTTACATATGGCCACACTCCTACATGAACTGCACACATACATATAGAGGACAGATGGAGGCTTCAGATTCTGCAAAATATTCATGATTAGCATTTTGTACTACTCGTTTTTGTACTACAAAATGTTCTATAACTACCAAGGGGTGATTTTTTAAGAGGTAATCGGCGCTCTCCCTCAATTCAATCGATGTGGTATCAAAAGTTATTCAAACGGTGCCATTCACTGGGATACCCCCCAACAAAACCAGTATTAATAACAACACATGTTACCAAAATATTGCAAATATGAACGGCACACGTCAAAACCTAGTAAGCAGTGATAATCCGTGTTACATTAAATGCTCAAAAGTCCATAATCAAAACAGGCTCCAAAAACTGACTCATAATCTTCTTTATTCTTCTCAAAAATTATTTTATCCAAAATTGCTCCCATTCCAGTCCCAGTCAACATGCCTTTCATCTGGGGAATACCCCTTGACTTCTTCAGGACTTTCTACAACAAACAGTTTATAATATATACATCATAATTATGTTTACAGAGTATATTTCTCAAATCAATGTATATATTGGAAACTGTCTGTTGTAGAAAGTCCTGAAGAAGTCAAGGGGAATTCCCCAGACGAAACACGTGTTGACTGGGACTGGAACGGGAGCAATTTTGGATAAAAGAATTTTCGAGAAGAATAAAGAAGATTATGAGTAAATTTTTGGAGCCTGTTTTAATTATGGACTTTTGAGCATTTAATGTAACACGGATTATCACTGCTTACTAGGTTTTGACGTGTGCCGTTCATATTTTCACTACAAAATGCTCTACGTGTTATGGTAACTGATTCGGGGTCTATGTGCAGAATCATACAACTATGTCTTTCCTACCTTTTTCTTTGTGTAGCACTCTATCCAAAGTGTGGACCCTCTACCTCAAGGGCAGAGACTCTTCCTCAAGTGTAGAGACTCTGCAGTCATAAAAATACTACTCTTAAATGCCTTTATGAATACAAAAAACAGTTTAAAAGTGTGCGTTTACCTTTGTGAATCAGATCCACATGCTTTACATAATATACATACTTTAAAACGTATGTTTTATATTATATGAGTATTTTACATAATGTGTAAATTAATTTGCACAAGCTATAGCAATACTTACTAGTACTGAATACCCTGCTGTAGTAGGTATACAATAAGGATTTGAAAGTATTGCTTATATTGCTTTCAGTGGGGCAGTGGTGGAGTTGTCATATTGTAATTTTTAAGATTTCACTTCATGGAATTCCGCAATCTGCAGGAAATCAGCATGTTGCAGTGCTCACACTGATTTTTAGCACCAAGTGATTATTCTGCACTGAGGAATCAGCACGAATGGCACCACATTGAATGCTAGAGGGCACTGTCACTTGAATTTATTTTGCTGCAGGTTTTCTACTCTAGTGGCAGCATCCACAATGTGAACAATCGCAGCCACCTGTGACTGTCCACATTGAGATAATCGCACAGGTGTTCCCCTTGCGCTACAGGGTGCCAATTCTCAATCATTCTTGCCAACTTACCATTGGGGAGCCACACACAAGAAAAAACACTGTCACTCCACAGTCACAGGAATTTGGCATTAACTCTGCATTACATGCATAACGTAGAGTAGCCAAAACTCCACCATCCTCGCTGGCGGAGCCAAGTTTATCACCTACTCCAATTGTAATTACAGGTACTAGGATTATATTTGCTTGATGGTGAGTTGTAAGGGGTCCTTTATAATCAGTGGGCTTGTTTTTGCAATAAGAAAAGTATTTGACACATCTTTAAAAGTATCTCCAGAAAGACTGTTAAAAGTCAAATCCCTTTAGAGCTGAATTTAAAACTGTTCCTTTCCCCAGGTTACATACACAAATTTCATACTATGGTAAAAAATATCCTTGCTATATTGCTTAAAATCCTGTAGGAGAAATTGACTTTGATTTACGAGGCATATTTATGAGCCCTTTGTGCAGTCAGAGCAGGGTGCATACTACAAAATTATATCTATGAGGCAATAAAAAGCCATTTTGTGTGGTCTTGAATGACCTCATAGATATGGAGTAAGGCAAGGCCTTGCAAACAGCTATGTTGCCTTACTCTGCGCTTGGGAGGCATTCAATGGGTATTGCAGTGGGTGTTCCCATGTAACACCCACAGATTTGGGCGCTTCCCAAGATTTACAAAACCATATAAATCTAGGGATGCGCCAAACCCTTACCCCTCCTGAGATGAGGCATAATGAGGAGAAATAACTTTGGACAAAATTTATGAGAATTTGGCACAGACACACAGCAAATCATGGTGCTGTCCTGCCCTGCATGAAAGGGAAGGGCAGGAATGAACCTTAGCCATGCGATACTGTGCATTCCAGTTCATTCAAACTACGCTGGACCCATTTTGGCTGCCTAGCGCTAATGCCCGACCCTTTGTGCCATTGTGCAAAGTATCTGCACTGTTGGCAGGATTGTTTTTGTGCAGGAAGGGGCACTTTCCTCCACAAAAACAACCCTGGGAGGCTTTATATTCATTCTCTATGTGACACAGAATGCAACACACATAAATAGAGGAAAAAAATGGCAATTTAATTTTGAGTCCATCTCTGATACAATTTTTCCAACTCTGGAATCCTTAGTGAATCATTTTGTTACTTATGGGGCTGTTTCGGGTACGTCAGCAGAAACCACAATAGTTGTGCTAACCATCTTGACCTATTTCCCTCCTGAACATGGAGGCAAAGATTTTTGTGAAAATTTATTCTAGCAAAACACCTAGAATCTTTGAGTCCAAAATTAATCCATCAGTCACAGTCCGGGTTTGTCAAGGGAAGATTAGCCAGAATGCAGCTTACATAGAGAGGGGAAGAAACAAAGAGAAATAAACATATTTCTTCTTGTTATGCCTCACAAGGGGGCGGCGTAGAAGTTTTGGCATATTTCCATGTCTACCGTTTAAGATAAATCTGGGAGAGCATGAAAACCCATGGGCAGTGCATGCACTACCCATCGAAGGCCTCCCTGTGGCAGAGTAATGCAACACAGGGATTTGTGCTGCATTGGGTTACTCTCGATTCATCAAGAGAATCATGGCCATGCAAGGTGGCCTTGTGTGGCTTGATAAATCAAACTTAAAGCCAAGGGTTGTGTCACTTTCGCACCCATTTAATGGTGCCAAAGTGACATAACCATTTGATAAATAAGCCCCTGTGCCTTTTTCGCGTGCACTGTGGTCAGCACACTTCCAGCAATCTACAGAAACTGATCAGACTCCTGAAATAAAGGCAGCAAAAGACAGGCGAAGGCTGCCAATTTTGCAGGTATTTTATGCATTATGACTACCCTGAAGGGCAGTGATCTCACCTCTCTTGCTATTGAGCTCCCGCTGTCCCTGGGGAGATAGGTTTTGAGAGGTCATAGATGGATGGATGAGCCTGTGTTTCTGGTTTGGAGTTGTTGGCTGTTCAATCAATCATTCAAATATAGGTTGGACTGGTGCCGAAGCTGCACAATTCTTATGAATTACTTACATTATGAGAATTGTAATGCTTCAGCACCTAATTTCATTATTGCTAAGTCTTTTTTGGATAAAATAGAGAATTTTCTACAACCTAGACTTTCATCTTTACCCCAATACATGGTCCCCTAATCAGAGGCTGATCTGAGGTGGCTTTATGTAGTACAGGTTATACCAGTAGAAATATAGATGTCAACAATAAGCTGGTAACTTAATAATGACGAGATGACACCTCAGACAAAGAGATTTCAGGAATAGATAATTTTCAATCAAGGATGAATCTGGAGACCTCAACATGCCACTCTTTTTCTATATTGAATGTCATGCTATTAATGTTGAAAACCTTGCACAAATATTTTAAGCAACAATACTTAATAATGATGTACTGAAACCTCCAACAGTTCACTTAGTTACAATAGCATCAGAGTTAAAGCAGATAACATATTTCACTGCTTTCCTTAATGACACAGATTTAAAAGAACAAAGAGGGTTGATCACAAGAGGAGGTAGAGATAACATCACCCCAAGGTAACATGTACCTTTTTGCATATATTTAAATAAGGCCAATGTTGATTAAAAAGAGGGAGGATTTCACTGATTTGTGAAAGACATATTCCATTAACTAAGACATTCTCAATGATGGGGAATAGGAAAAAAGCAACAGAAATATTTTAAGGGGAGTATAAATCAAGATAAAGCCCTAAAAACTATAAACTGTAAATAGTAATGCTTCAAGAACAATAATAAACCAAGTTCAGGCCAAAAATTCAAATACAATTTTTAATAAGCCTTCTAGTTGGGCATACTCCCAGAATACATCAGTTTCAAGGCCTGACCTAAGTACCTTGAAAAGGTTTCCGTCACAAATAAAAAAAGATGATAGGGAACCAAGGTCACTGCAGTCAATCAGGTATGACCCTGTAGGCTATGATGGCCTAAATAGTAGGAAGATAAATATTATAAATTCTTCTAACATCCCTGTCAAAAAATTCTACCAAGAGACTTTATGGGTCTATGTTAACACTGTTTGTTATGGAAAAAGAAATAGAAAAAACAAAATCATGAACTCATTCCTAGTTACGCCTGGTTTTGTCCAATTGTCCATCTCTGAAAGCACTTTCTACAGATTATTTAAAACAGGTAGGGTATACAAATAATAAATTAGGGGCAGAGGTTACTAAGATATTTGGCTTCTCTAAAATAGTGAAATTAGCCATTGTAATGGCTGAAGATGAGATTCTGGTTCAAGTGATCAAATTTATACCTGACGATAAAATTGTTCAATTGTTCCAACTGGGCCTGTTCTTTGAGGATCTTTCCATCAAGTATTCTGATAATGACTAAAGAATTTAAACATTGACGAGACCCACAAAAGAGTAACTACCATTTCAAGGATTCGTAATGCGCTTTTAACATAACCCTGCAGTTTCCTCAAACTGTTCTACTACTGCTAGAGATGGTAGAATTTTACACTTTTTTAATCGGGGAGTATATTCAGTATAAATAGTTGAGTCTTCTACTATTGTCTACCATAACAAACTATCATTAATGGGGATCACCTCAGTCCTATAGAGTAGGTATTCTTGCATGCTTAATATTTCCATTTAATTGCTCGTTTTAAAATCACCTAAAAGGAGGGTAGTGACGATCATCTGAATCATGTAGAACTAGGAATAAATGAAGTTCAGATATTGTTATATATAAAAACAGAGTAACTGATCTTCAGAAAAAGTTTAACGTACAAATGGAGGATTTTTAAGGGTAACTATCTCATAGGATGAGAATTAATGGTGGAGTTATAGTATTGTAGCTGATAATTGTTTCACTAGCCTGGTCAGTTAGCAAATCAGAGGGTGAATGTAGAATTCTGTGTAAAGTACATTAGCATTTGAGAGCTTCACAAAACACAGCATATTAGCACGTTCCTGTAACATACATGGTTTTAGAAATTAGAGGAGTGAGAAAATGTAATACACGTGACTATGAGCCTAATTCATAAAACGTATTACAGATTGGAATTCACAAAGTATATGTAGAGTTCTCTGCCACCCCGATACATATACTTATTTCCACAGACTTCTCCACCCCGACTGTGGAGTCTCTGCACACGTATTTACATATTTTAGTAGAAAATATGGTTGGGACTGGAGACAGTGGGTGGGAAAAGGGGCAGAATTACTAGAAAAGAGGATGGGATTGAGGAGGAGTAGGATGGGTTAATAGAGGGACAGGAAGGGGTTTAAGTAGGAACATCACCTACCCACAGAAGAGTGAGACAATTTCATTACTCTGGGAGCAGAGGCATGCAATTTACACTTTGTAGTATGTTTACACTTGAGGGGCCTGTTTCACAAAGGTAAACTGACATTTTTGTGTGAGCTTACTACTTGTAGGTATTCACTAACTGTGTACAGAGTTTTATGACTCTGACTTCCCTACATTTATGTGTGTGAGATTTTCCGCACCTTTAGACTCTGCAATCTAGGTGGAGAACTCCACACACATATGAAAAGGGAGTGCAGAGTTCTAAAACTGTGCACATAGTATGTGAATTTGATCTTGTAGTATGTTTTGTGGTGATACAATATCTACTACAAAGTACAGTTTGAAATCCAGCCCAGAGTTTGTGAATACCAAAAGTAATAATCTTACTCCAAAGTCTAAATGGAGCCAAGTTACCTTTGTGATTCCGGATCAATATGCTCAAAGAAGACTTGGTTTTGGAAAAAAAAATGTGATAGATGTATATTCACACGTGCACAAATATGCTTCACCTTATAGTTCAGGTAGAGCTTCAGTCATTCTGATGACCGTACTATCAACTAGGGTCACTTAGAATGTCTCAATGTCAAGGCTGTAGATAACAGTGTGGGAATGTGGTAATTGGGGGATGGATCTGCGCTTCAGCGCTGCCACCTCTTGACCTCCCACCCTCTTCACATTCCTGAGCAAAAGTGCCTGGGTGCCCCAGAAGAATTTATACTAGAATATCAAATTTAAACTATAGGCATGTAAAAAATTTCAACTACCAGAAAATCTTGAAGGTAAGTATAGCTTTACTATATTTAAATCCACATATACACAACCAGAAGAAATATATTTAGCATATGTATCTTTAATATACATACATGTGGATTTGAGAATGGTAAATCTTTACTGACCAATATGTAGTTACCTTCAAGATATTTTGTTGCTTTTATTATGCCCCAATATTTTTCAATTCCCATGTTGTACAAATACACCCAATAAAATATATACAATTGATGCATTAAGGAATCACCCAGTTTTGTGTAAGCAGTATCAATTTGTCATTGGATATGTGTTGTACAGTGCAGAACACATGCAATGAGTGAAATATTTAGAGGAATAAATGCATTTCTGCTACTCAATGTGTGGCTCAAAGAGATGTTATTTTTAATACAAAAAAGGATCTGACAATCATTATGGATCTGCTTTTGCATCAAATTCCATAGATGTAGCATTGGAATGGCAAATTACCACTCATGGAACATTCCCTCCACTCAAAGCAACGCAAATTAGTGTTACATGCTATTTTAAGGGCACACTTTCTAGCGCCAAACATAGTTTTCCACTGAAAAGTAAATACTTTATCAAAGCTATGGGCCTGATTAGATCTTAGCAGATGAATTACTTCATCACGATGGTGAAGGATTTACCCTCTGCGGAAATATACATCCTGTTATATCCTATTTTTTTATTTGTGTCTGACCGCTGTAGTTATCTCTATTAAGTGTTAAAAGCAAAAGTGTGAACACCAACATGCCATGAAGTGCAAGACTGTATTCAGAGCATTCTGAAGGCTGTACATAAACTCCATTGTGAACTATCCCATAAACATGATTTTGAGATTTGTGTGAAAGCAGCAATGTGAGGTTTCCCTTAAAGAGCACTGATGGGCTTGTACGTAACCGGCGCTTTGAAGCCAGTCTACATATAAATTAGCAGTTAAGATGTCTCAGTGACTTAAGCTCTCACTATGAGGTGATTTGCATGCCTCAACTTCAAATTCAGGCAGGACCCAGTCAGCCTTTCATCCTATAGAGGTAAGTAAGTTGGGTATCATTACAGTGGGTAATTAAATATTTCACTGCTCGTATAGTGCTATAGAGTGCTCTACAAAACAAATATTAAAATAGTGCCAAGCCTCACCAGCAGTCTGCACATACACAGGAATATAAGGCCAGGTAACAAACAAAAACCACTGAAAACTTTGGGGGTGATTCTAACCCTGGCGGTCGGTGTTAAAGTGGCGGCCAACCCGCCAACAGGCTGGCGGTCCAAAAAATGGAATTCTGACCCTGGCGGGAACCGCCAACACAGCCCGCCAACTTAACACTCCGACCGCCGCGGCGGTACAGACAAACAGCGCGGCGGTCACCGCCAACAGGCAGGCGGCAGACAATGTACCGCCCACACTATCATAACTCACCAATCCGCCACCTTTTCGGGGGGGGGCACCGCCGATAAAAACACGGCGGAAACAGACTACGAACGGGAAAACGCTCACCAAAACACACTCCACGAGTACGGAGGACAGCATGGAACCCGAATTAAACATCCTACCTGCTCTCGTCTACCTTCTCATCTACCACGAGTACGAAGTCCGGCGCAGACGACAACGGTGAGTACTGCACCTACGACACACGGGAAGGGGAGGACGAAAGGTTACGGGCACACACATATGCGACCCCCCCACCCCCAATCATGTACTCACCAATGCAGAGCACCAAGTCACAGTGACACCACCCAAACACCCCTGAAAAATGCTAGGACATAATCATATTTGGAATAAATATTTATGTACCAAAAAGCTCCAGAAAATTAGCGTTCAACCATGAACGATATCCACAACAAAACAAATGACATACACATCAGTGTATAACTGAAGTACCAAGTCCTGCACATCCTACGAATTCAGCATGTCCGTGGGCCAAAGTCTTGAGAAACAAGGGCAAAGCCCACACAGGAGACCTGAGTCCTTTGGAGAGAACACTGCAGGGGCATCAGATGTAAAAACTACAGGCACCTCAGGGGGAAGGGAAGGGGGGGGCACCACAGCCACATGAGTCCACGACGCCAGATCCACGAGGAGCCACCATGCCCACGGGACCATCCTGGGGAGTGCAAAGCCACAGTCTCTCAAGTCTCTGCAGTGGGTGGATTGCCCACTGGACCATCCTGGGGAGTGCAAAGCCACAGTCTCTCAATGTCTCTACAGTGGGTGGGCTGCCCACTGGGCCATCCTGGGGAGTGCAAAGCCACAGTCTCTCAAGTCTCTGCAGTGGGTGGATTGCCCACTGGACCATCCTGGGGAGTGCAAAGCCACAGTCCATCAGGTGGATGACAGTCTCCACTGGTCAAGGAGGAGGCATGGTGGGCACAATGAACCATCAACGGTGCTTGAGACGGCGGTGCCCTGTTCAGCGGTGCTTGAGACGGCGGGGCCCAGCGGAGCGGTGCTTGAGAGGAAGGGCCCAGCGGAGCGGTGCTTGACAGGAAGGGCCCAGCGGAGCGGTGCTTGAGACGGCGGGGCCCAGCGGAGCGGTGCTTGACAGGAAGGGCCCAGCGGAGCGGTGCTTGAGACGGCGGGGCCCAGCGGAGCGGTGCTTGACAGGAAGGGCCCAGCGGAGCGGTGCTTGAGACGGCGGGGCCCAGCGGAGCGGTGCTTGAGACGGCGGGGCCCAGTGGAGCGGTGCTTGACAGGAAGGGCCCAGCGGAGCGGTGCTTGAGACGGCGGGGCCCAGCGGAGCGGTGCTTGAGAGGAAGGGCCCAGCGGAGCGGAGCTTGACAGGAAGGGCCCAGCGGAGCGGTGCTTGAGAGGAAGGGCCCAGCGGAGCGGTGCTTGACAGGAAGGGCCCAGCGGAGCGGTGCTTGAGAGGAAGGGCCCAGCGGAGCGGTGCTTGAGAGGAAGGGCCCAGCGGAGCGGTGCTTGAGACGGCGGGGCCCAGCGGAGCGGTGCTTGAGACGGCGGTGCCCAGCGGAGCGGTGCTTGAGAGGAAGGGTCCAGCGGAGCGGTGCTTGAAATGAAGGGCCCAGCGGAGCGGTGCTTGAGACGGCGGGGCCCAGCGGAGCGGTGCTTGACAGGAAGGGCCCAGCGGAGCGGTGCTTGAAATGAAGGGCCCAGCGGAGCAGTGCTTGAGAGGAATGGCCCAGCGGAGCGGTGCTTGAAATGAAGGGCCCAGCGGAGCAGTGCTTGAGACGGCGGGGCCCAGCGGAGCGGTGCTTGACAGGAAGGGCCCAGCGAAGCGGTGCTTGAGAGGAAGGGTCCAGCGGAGCGGTGCTTGAAATGAAGGGCCCAGCGGAGCGGTGCTTGAGACGGCGGGGCCCAGCGGAGCGGTGCTTGACAGGAAGGGCCCAGCGGAGCGGTGCTTGAGACGGCGGGGCCCAGCGGAGCGGTGCTTGACAGGAAGGGCCCAGCGGAGCGGTGCTTGAGACGGCGGGGCCCAGCGGAGCGGTGCTTGAGAGGAAGGGCCCAGCGGAGCGGTGCTTGACAGGAAGGGCCCAGCGGAGCGGTGCTTGAGACGGCGGGGCCCTGTTCAGCGGTACTCTTCTGCACCGCGGGCCCTGTTCAGCGGTGCCTATCTCCACGGCGGGGCCCTGTTCAGCGGTGCTCTTCTGCACCGCGGGCCCTGTTCAGCGGTGCCTATCTCCACGGCGGGGCCCTGTTCAGCGGTGCTCTTCTGCACCGCGGGCCCTGTTCAGCGGTGCCTATCTCCACGGCGGGGCCCTGTTCAGCGGTGCTCTTCTGCACCGCGGGCCCTGTTCAGCGGTGCCTATCTCCACGGCGGGGCCCTGTTCAGCGGTGCTCTTCTGCACCGCGGGCCCTGTTCAGCGGTGCCTATCTCCACGGCGGGGCCCTGTTCAGCGGTGCCCTTCTGCACCGCGGGCCCTGTTCAGCGGTGCCCATCCAGCAGGTCAAGGGAGCCAGACCTGGCCTGGACTCCCTGTTCAGTCGCCCTCGGACCGTGACGTTTCTGGACCCTTCGGGGACGGACTCCTGGCCTCCTTAGTGTCCTCCTTCCCAGCTGGGATGTGGCATGTGGGGTCCACCTTCTCCGCGCTCCTGCTGCCCTTCCGCTCCTTTGATGGGGCTCTCGGGCCCTTGCCTCCCCCAGATGGTGTGGGTGGTGAAGTGGCCGCACATTGCTCCTTGGGGGCAGCCCTGTCGGTCCTCGCATGGCGGTCCTTGGTTTTGCGGGTCCTCTTGCCGGGGGGGGGGCTGGACGTGTCCTTGCTGCTGATCGATGTGTCACTGCTGGCAAAGGGTGGGCTCCAGAACCCAGGCACAACAGTGACACCCGAAGCTGGGCTGGTGGTGGCTGCGGTGCTCTTGGGACTCTTTGAAGATGGATGGGGGAGGTCATCGGGGGGAAAGAGGTTAAGGTTAGCCAGGAAAAGTTTTTTAGGGCCAAGGTAAAGGGTAGGAGAAGTGGAGATGGAAGTGGAGGTAGAGGAGGTGGTTGTAGGAGAGTCAGGTGTGCTGTCATTGGGTGAAGGTGCTGGTGCTGTAGGCTGTCGTGAGGTGGATGGCTGTTGGGTGGGTGGCTGCCTGCGTTTGTGTGTCTTGGAAGAGGGGGTGACAGACACAGTGGGAGAGGACACAGGGGACGTGTACATGGCAGTGGGGGTGGTGACTGCACGAGTGTGGACTGTACTGGAGGGTGAGGTGGTGATGGAAGCACTGGCTGATGTTGGGGTGCATGCAGGTGTGAGTGTAGACGTCACAGGGAGGGAGGAGGGAGACGAGGAGGAGGGGGACACAGGGGTGGCAGTGGCTGTTGGCATGTCTGCATCTGGGTGTTGCTCGGGTGAGTGTTTTGCGGGATCTGTGGTGCTCTTGGGTGTTGAGGTGTGTGCAGGCTGGTCTTATGGTGTGGATGGGATAGGCTGAGGAACAGGAGACAGAGACAGGCTGGAGGCAGTCAGAAGAGGGAGGCTGGAAACAGGGACAATGGCTGCCGTCAGTGCTGAGGCCAGAGCAGTGAACGCTCGTTGATGGGCAGCCTGACCCGAATGAATGCCCTCCAGGTACGCATTGCTCTGTTGCACCTCCCTTTGCACACCCTGGATGGCATTCAGAAGGGTTGTCTGCCCAACAATTAAAGTTCCTTACCAGGTCAATGAGCTCCGCACTGAGGGCAGCAGGGGCAACAGGGGCAGGGGCTGAGGTGCCTGGGGCGAAGGAGACGCGCGCCTTCCTGGGCGAACCGGCACGGAGCGAAGACTGAGGGGCTGCTGGGAGGGCGGGGCTGGTGCGCTGGGTGGCGGCTGTACCTGTAGAGGCGGGGGGCACGGATGTTGCCGCCACCCCTAGGGAGCTCCCATCCGAGGACGTGTCGCTTTCGCTGCTCTCACCAGCGGTCCCCGTCGTGGTGCTCCCCTCGCCCTCCGGATCACTGGTGCCCTCGGTGTCTGTTCCTGGGCCCACCGGGGCCTTGTGTCCTGCAGCTCCCTCGTGCTCCGATGCCATATCTCCTCCGCCTGATGATGCTAATGCACACATGCACAAGAAGATGAAGAGAAAGGGTGGGGGGAGAAAAAAGAAGACCAGGTTGAGTGCATGCAATGTCAACACCGTTGGCGGAGAGGACAGACACAGGTGCCTAATGCACTAATCCGCGCATTCGGGGTACACTACTCAGTACTACTGACTAAGACAACAGGCCAAAAGACGTCAAACGCGCACATGGGAGATGCTGGACCTTCAATGGCTGTACTTGTCACCCTACAGAGGTGGGGGCCGGGGGGACAGGGCCATGCCTAAGGGAGAGGACTACACTACAGAAAGCGCCCTGGCCTAATGTCACCCACAGCCCTCCTCCCCCACCCAGACGCCTCCACTGCGCAGAAAGATAGGAGAATGTGCTGATACTCACCCCCTTGTGTCTGCTGTGATGTCTTAAAGCGCCCATCCAATTCAGGGTAGGCCACCGCCAGGATCCGGGACATCAGGGGGGTCATGGTGCGACTGGCACCCCTCCTAGGTTGGGAGGCCATCCCCAGCAGTGTTTCTGCGGTCTTCCTTGTTCCGCGGCGGATGTCCTCCCACCTCTTGCGGCAGTGGGTGCCCCGTCTGTTGTGGACCCCCAAGGTCCGGACCTCCTTGGCGATGGCACGCCAAATCTCGATCTTCTGATGGGCGCTGACCTATTAGACATGTACAGGGTGGAAAGGAGGAAATCATCAATGGCCTGCATGTTAGATGTAATTGCCCCCCCCCCCACCCACTTTGCCATATGGCACATGCTCTCATCTGTCGGGCGTTGCACTCCTCATTCGCCCCCCACCCCACCAACTTACATCCACCCCAATCCACACAGGCATAGCCCATTCCATTAGCACCCGGGGTACTCACTTTTTGGTCTGGAGGACCGTAGAGTAGCGCATACTGGGGGAGGACCCCATCCACGAGCTTGTCCAATTCTTCAGACGTGAAGGCAGGGGCCCTTTCCCCAGTCACAGCAGCCATTGTATCTTCCAGACCGAGGTCACAGCAGCACTTGCAGTATAGGTCCTCTCCTGTGGATGATCAGGTCTCGAGTGATTAAGCAGATAGAAAATGGCGGTCACGTCCGCGGCGGTGCGTACCGCGGCGGTGCGTACCGCGACCGCCGGCGCACTTCGTTATTGGCTCCTGAAACCCATAGGCTTCAATGTTAACCAATGCGGCTTTGCGCCGCGGTCTTCGACCGCCTACCGCCACGGTGTGCCCCGCCAGCGCAGTGACCTCACATCCCATTGTCACACTTCACAGGTCAGGCAGCCGCCATTTCAAGGGCCCACATGGCTTAATTTTGACTGCGACACACAGGCCTAGGCCTTGCATTGCCACACATACACGCCTTTCAACCCATTGCCATTCTTTAACTGTGCAAGCTGTCTGTACGTACCTGTGCTTTGGCTGACTCTGTGCTCCATGTTGTCCTTCCTAGGCACCGTCCGCTGGGACTTGGGATGAGAAGGAGGAATCCTTGCGTGTACCGACCGCTGGTGGACCTGTCGACAATGGAAGAACGCCATATAATCCTTCGATACCGACTTGACCGTGCCACTATCCATGAACTGTGTGCCCAGCTGGAGCCAGCCCTGATGTCCCCCATCCGCCAACCCACAGGGATTCCCCCTCTGGTGCAGGTTTTGTCAGTCCTCCATTTTTTGGCCAGTGGGTCATTCCAGACCACAGTGGCCATGTCATCTGGAATGTCTCAGCCTATGTTTTCAAAGATTTTGAGCAGAGTGTTGTCTGCCCTGATGAAACTCATGCGGAGCTACATCATTTTCCCCGAGGAGGGTGACTTGCCCACAGTGAAGGCTGATTTCTATGCCCTTGGACATATCCCCAACATCATTGGTGCCATTGATGGGACCCATGTGGCTTTGGTACCCCCAAAAGACGATGAGCAGGTGTACCGAAACAGAAAGAATTATCATTCGATGAATGTCCAAGTGGTCTGTTTGGCTGACCAGTACATCTCCCATGTAAATGCCAAGTTCCCAGGGTCAGTGCATGACGCGTATGTGATGCGAAATAGCAGCATCTCCTATGTGATGGAGCAGCTACAGAGACAACATGTGTGGCTAATAGGTGACTCTGGTTACCCCAACCTGCCGTGGCTACTGACCCCAGTAAGGAATCCCCGGACAAGGGCAGAGGAACGCTACAATGAGGCCCATGGGCGTACAAGGAGGGTGATTGAGCGAACCTTTGGCCTCCTGAAGGCCAGGTTTAGGTGCCTGCATATGACTGGTGGATCCCTAATGTACTCACCAAAGAAGGTGTGCCATATCATCGTGGCGTGCTGTATGCTTCACAACCTGGCTTTGCGACGCCAGGTGCCTTTCCTGCAGGAGGATGGTCCAGATGGTGGTGTTGTAGAAGCCGTGGAGCCTGTGGAGAGTGAAGAGGAGGAAGACTCTGAGGACGACACAGACAATAGGGACAGAGTGATACAACAGTATTTCCAGTAACACCCAGGTAAGAATCACCCACGCCATTTCACAATTGCTTCTAGCCTCCTGCATCTGTACTTTCTGTAGTTCCCCACAGATGTTTTTTATTAATTTATGCCTTTCCCTTCCCTTCTCAGTGCTGTCTGACTCAGTACCTGACTTCTGCTTGGTTCGCCCATGAAATACAGCGTATTGACATTGGTATGTTGTCATGACTAATTGACAGAACAGAAATTGAACAGTAATATGTTATCCCTTTGTTAATAATACAGCATGACTCAAAACAGGTTTGTGTGCAAAATGTGATTTATTTACAGTGCTAGATACCGGTACATGTGATTCTAAGGGTGATGGGTGGGGGTGGAGGAATATCCATGGCAGAGTCCAGTTCTCAGTCTCACAGGTGCATTGTTCTTTTGCCTGTGGAAGGATGGAGCATAGGCAGTTCATGGTTGGACAGGGTGGCAATGTGGGACAGTGGGAAGACTTGAGGGGGTATGTCCTGCTGGCGGGGGTCTTGACATCCTACTCTGTCTTTTTCTTTGGTCTCAGGCTCCTCTTACAGGGTGGTTGTTCTTCAGCAGGAGGTGGGGTTCTGGGGGGCTGTCGAGGTGTTGGGACCTCCTGTCCACTAGCGCCGGCGGAGGTGGTAGGCTGTTCCTGGTCCGGCCTAGTGACAGGGGCCCTGTGTGGTGCACCATGGTCCCGCAACGCGTCCTCTATCCTGTGGAGGGCCAGGACGATGGTCCCCATTGCGGTCCCGATGATTCTCAGCTCCTCCCTGAACCCCATGTAGCGTTCCTCCTGCTGTGCCTGGATCTCAGTGAACCTGGCCAGTACCGTCGCCATCGTTTCTTGGGAGTGGTGGTAGGCCCCCATGAGGGTGGTGAGGGCCTCTTGGAGAGTGGGTTCCCTGGGCCTCTCCTCCCCCCCCTGTCGCACAGCAGCCCTCCGAGCTGCCCGGTTTCCCCCGGCCTCTGTCCCCTGGCCGGTGTGCCCGCTCCCACTGCCCCCAGGTCCCTGTTGTTGTTGGGGTGTCGGGTTAGCCTGGGTGCCCTGTAGTGGCAGACACACCGCTGATTGAGCTGTCCTAGAGACAGAGGCATGGGCCCGCTGGGTGGGAGCTGTGCTGGTGTCGGCAGAGGGGGTCGGGTCTGGTGTGGCCTGTGTCTGGGTGAGGGGAACCGACTGCCCAGAGGTCCCCGATGGTCCGGGCTGGTCATCAGGTTCACTGTCGACAGAGCTGCTATCCTCAGTGTGGGCCTGTTCCGGTGGTGGGATGGACACTTCTGGACCCTCCTGGCTGGTGTGTTGTCGTTCGGGTCCTGCATGGGGTAAGAGAGTTTGGTTATTGTTTCTGTGTGTGCAATAGCATGCGTGTTGTGGGTGCCCTTGTCCCCCAGTGCAGGCATTCCCTGGAGGGAGGTGTTGTGAGGGTATTTAGTGGGGGGGAGGGGTTAGTGCAGTGGTCATGCTTAGGTGATGGGTGCCCATGGTTTGTGTTGGCATGCAGGAGTTGGTGTTGGGATGGGTGGGTTGTGCTGGTGAGACATTGTCAGGAAGGATGTGTGCTGGGGGGTTGGGGGTGAGGGTGGGGGTGTGGGTTGGCATGCTGGTGGGGTGTGGGGGATATAGTAGTTGAGATGGGACTTACCAGAGTCCATTCCTCCGGCTACTCCTGCGAGGCCCTGAGGATGCAGGATGGTCAAGACCTCTTGCTCCCACGATGTAAATTCGGGAGGGGTGGGTGGGGGTCCGCCGCCAGTCTTCTGGACCGCGATGTTGTGCCTGGAGACCATCGACCGGACCTTCCCCCGTAGGTCGTTCCATCTTTTGCGGATGTCCTCCCTATTCCTGGGATGCTGTCCCACCGCGTTGACCCTGTCCACGATCCGCTGCCATAGCTCCACCTTCCTGGCTATACTGGTGTGCTGCACCTGCGAGCCGAAGAGCTGGGGTTCCACTCTTAGGATTTCCTCCACCATGACCCGGAGTTCTTGGTCCGAAAATCGTGGATGCCTTTGGGGTGCCATGGGGTGGTGTGGGTGAGGTGTGGGGTGGTGTATGTGATGAGGAGTGTGTTGGTGAGTGGTGCTTTGTGCTACTATGTGGTGTGTGTGATGGTGTAGTGTGCCTCAGTGTGTCTTGCTTTGGATTGTCTGCTGTGTCTCTCTCTCCTTCTCTCAGTAATTGGGGTCGCAGGGGTTTGTGGGTGATGTGGGTGTGTGTTTTATAGTTGGTTGATTGTGTGGGAGTGGTGTGTGTATGTGTATCAGGTGTGTGTTTTTCAAATTGTCCAATGTGGCTGTGTTTTGGTGATGTGTGTGTATTCTGACCGCGGCGGTGTGTAGCGCCAATGGAATACCGCGTTTGAATGACCGCCGTGTGGATTCGTGGGTCGTAATGGCATGGGCGTATTTCTGTTGGCGTGACGGTGGAGGTTTGGTCATCTCCAGTTTATCGCTGCCCGCCGATGTGGCGGGCTGCAGTGGAGGACGGATTTTTGGAGGTTTGGCCGTTGGGGTCAGAATGACCGTGGCGGTTGACCGCGGCCGCGGCGGTGTTATGGCGGTCTTCTGACCGGCGGTAAGGGCATTTTACCGCCGAGGTCAGAATCACCCCCTTTGTCTTTATTAATGCCATGAATAGCATATGTTTGAAAATAACTAAGAGGCCTGGATATTAACAGCCTCTAATGGTGTGCACTTTTACCTTATCAGCACAGTGAGGCTTTTGCATCAACAAAGGCTGCTGATTAACAATGTGATGCTTTTGCCCAAATAGTATCGTGAAGCCTGCATATTAACACTGTGAGGTGGTACACAAGTAGCATTCCAATGTCTGTGTACAGACAGCAGTCTGAGTCCAGAGTTCTCAATGTTCTCCATGTAACAGATGAGCATCTTATCCAGTCTTGTTTTTTATGCTTTCTGTGTCCAATTAAATCTTTGCCCCTATTTCACTAATTAATTTTCTATCATTCATGTTCAGTGGCATTCTCTTTTTAATCTGTGTCAAGAGTTTCCCATCACAAGTAGGAGCCCATGAGAATGGTAACATAGCACCTCACTCCTATGCAATCACTTTTACTGTGGTTAGAAGGCAATGGCAAACATGCACACTGTAGGAAAGTACCATCTTGCCTGGCATGTTACCCCCATATTTCACTGTATATATGTTGTTTTAGTTGTATGTGTCACTGGGACCCTGCCAGCCAGGGCCCCAGTGCTCATAAGTGTGCCCTGTATGTGTTACCTGTGTTATGACTAACTGTCTCACTGAGGCTCTGCTATTCAGAACCTCAGTGGTTATGCTCTCTCATTTCTTTCAAATTGTCACTAACAGGCTAGTGACCAATTTTACCAATTTACATTGGCATACTGGAACACCCTTATAATTCCCTAGTATATGGTACTAAGGTACCCAGGGTATTGGGGTTCCAGGAGATCCCTATGGGCTGCAGCATTTCTTTTGCCACCCATAGGGAGCTCTGACAATTCTTACACAGGCCTGCCACTGCAGCCTGAGTGAAATAACGTCCACGTTATTTCACAGCCATTTTACACTGCACTTAAGTAACTTATAAGTCACCTATAAGTCTAACCTTTACCTGGTAAAGGTTGGGTGCTAAGTTACTTAGTGTGTGGGCACCCTAGCACTAGCCAACGTGCCCCCACATGGTTCAGGGCCAAATCCCCGGACTTTGTGAGTGCGGGGACACCATTACACGCGTGCACTACACATAGGTCACTACCTATGTGTAGCTTCACAATGGTAACTCCGAATATGGCCATGTAACATATCTATGATCATGGAATTGCCCCCTCTATGCCATCCTGGCATTGATGGCACAATCCCATGATCCCACGGGTCTCTAGCACAGACCTGGGTACTGCCAAACTGCCTTTCCCGGGGTTTCACTGCAGCTGCTGCTGCTGCCAACCCCTCAGACAGATTTCTCCCCTCTTGGGGTCCAGCCAGGCCTGGCCCAGGAAGGCAGAACAAAGGACTTCCTCAGAGAGAGGGTGTTACACCCTCTCCCTTTGGAAAATGGTGTTAAGGCAGGGGAGGAGTAGCCTCCCCCAGCCTCTGGAAATGCTTTCATGGGCACACATGGTGCTCATTTCTGCATAAGCCAGTCTACACCGGTTCAGGGACCCCTCAGCCCTGCTCTGGCGCGAAACTGGACAAAGGAAAGGGGAGTGACCACTCCCCTGACCTGCACCTCCCCTGGGAGGTGCCCAGAGCTCCTCCAGTGTGCTCCAGACCTCTGCCATCTTGGAAACAGAGGTGCTGCTGGCACACTGGACTGCTCTGAGTGGCCAGGGCCAGCAGGTGACGTCAGAGACTCCTTCTGATAGGCTCCTTCAGGTGTTGCTAGCCTATCTTCTCTCCTAAGTAGCCAAACCCTCTTTTCTGGCTATTTAGGGTCTCTGCTTTGGGGATTTCCTTAGATAACGAATGCAAGAGCTCATCAGAGTTCCTCTGCATCTCTCTCTTCACCTTCTGCCAAGGAATCGACTGCTGACCGCGCTGGAAGCCTGCAAAACTGCAACAAAGTAGCAACGACGACTACTGCAACACTGTAACGCTGATCCAGCCGCCTTCTTGACTGTTTTCCTGGTGGTGCATGCTGTGGGGGTAGTCTGCCTCCTCTCTGCACTAGAAGCTCCGAAGAAATCTCCTGTGGGTCGACGGAATCTTCCCCCTGCAACCGCAGGCACCAAAGAACTGCATCACCGGTCCTCTGGGTCTCCTCTCAGCACAACGAGCGAGGTCCCTTGAACTCAGCAACTCTGTCCAAGTGACTCCCACAGTCCAGTGACTCTTCAGTCCAAGTTTGGTGGAGGTAAGTCCTTGCCTCCCCACGCCAGACTGCATTGCTGGGAACCGCGTGTTTTGCAGCTACTCCGGCTCCTGTGCACTTTCTGAGGGAATCCTTTGTGTACAGCCAAGCCTGGGTCCACGGCACTCTAACCAGCATTGCACGACCTCCTGAGTTGTCCTCCGGCGGCATGGGACTCCTTTGTGCAACTTCAGGTGAGCACCGTTTCACTCCAATTTATAGTGCCTGTTCCGGCACTTCTGCAGGTGCTGTCTGCTTCTGAGAGGGCTCCTTGTCTTGCTGGACGCCCCCTCTGTCCCCTAACGCAATTGGCGACATCCTGATCCCTCCTGGGCCACAGCAGCATCCAAAAACCCTAACCGCATGACTTGCAGCTAGCAAGGCTTGTTTGTGGTATTTCTTCAGGAAAGCACTTCTGCACAACTCTCCATAGCATGGGACATCCATCCTCCAAAGGGGAAGTTTCTAGCCTTTGTCGTTCTTGCAGAATCCTCAGCTTCTACTGTCCAGTAGCAGCTTCTTTGCACCCACAGCTGGCATTTCCTGGGCATCTGCCCACTCTCGACTTGATCGTGACTTTTGGACTTGGTCCCCTTGTTCCACAGGTACCCTTGTCTGGAAATCCATTGTTGTTGCATTGCTGGTTTTGGTCTTTCCTGGAGAATTCCCCTATCACGACTTCTGTGCTCTTTGGGGAACTTTAGTGCACTTTGCACTCACTTTTCAGGGTCTTGGGGTGGGCTATTTTTCTAACCCTCACTGTTTTCTTACAGTCCCAGCGACCCTCTACAAGGTCACATAGGTTTGGGGTCCATTCGTGGTTCACATTCCACTTTTGGAGTATATGGTTTGTGTTGCCCCTATCCCTATGTGTCCCCATTGCATCCTATTGTAACTATACATTGTTTGCACTGTTTTCTAATACTATACTGCATATTTTTGGTATTGTGTACATATATCTTGTGTATATTTGCTATCCTCATACTGAGGGTACTCACTGAGATACTTTGGCATATTGTCATAAAAATAAAGTACCTTTATTTTTAGTATATCTGTGTATTGTGTTTTCTTATGATATTGTGCATATGACACTAGTGGTACTGTAGGAGCTTCACTCGTCTCCTAGTTCAGCCTAAGCTGCTCTGCTAAGCTACCATTATCTATCAGCCTAAGCTGCTAGACACCCTATACACTAATAAGGGATACCTGGGCCTGGTGCAAGGTGTAATTACCCCTTGGTACTCACTACAAGCCAGTCCAGCCTCCTACATTGGTTGTGCAGCGGTGGGATAAGTACTTTGCAACTACTTACCACTTTTGTCATTGTACTTTTGATAAGAGAAAAATATACAAAACAAGTTCAGTGTATGTACACCTAACCAAAAAATTTTGCTTTTCTTTTCTCACTTCTTTTCTAAGTGCTGAAAAGTACCTCTAAACTTTCTAAAAAGTTCTTAAAAAGTTTTAAAAGTTTTTTTCTGTCTTTCCAAAAGTTCTGAAAAACGTTTTTTTCACTTTTTATATCCCTTAAACACTTTCTAAAATGTCTGGCAAAGGCCAATCTGTTGATCTGTCCAAACTTGCTTATGATCACCTTAGCTGGAAAGGAGCAAGGAGTCTCTGCATAGAAAGAGGTTTAAGTGTAAGGAAGAATCCCTCTAGAGAACTGTTGGTTAACATGCTTGTTGAACAAGATAAAGCCAGAGGTGGCACTTCTGGTGAAAAATTAGCTGATGGTTCCCAATCTGACCCTGGGGCACCCCTAGCAAAAGATTTAGAAAGGAAACTTCCTAGCCTGCCCATTAGCAGACAACCTAGCATAGCTGGTACTGATGTAGAGTCGCATCACACTGATAGTGTTGTCTCACATCACAGTAAGAGTATCCCTTCTCATCATAGTAGAAGTGCTGTTTCTGTTAGCCAAGCTGTTAGGGTGCCATCTGTTAGGGACAGGTCTCCTTCTGTTCATTCTCACCATACTTCAGTTTCAAGGAATGCCCCACCCACCCACCCTGATGACAGAGTGTTAGAAAGGGAGCTCAATAGTATGAGAGTGGAACAAACCAGGCTGAAGCTCAAGAAGCAACAGCTGGATTTAGATAGGCAGTCCTTAGAAGTGGAAAGAGAAAGACAGAAATTGGGTTTAGAAACCCATGGTGGCAGCAGCAGTATTCCCCATAGTCATCCTGCAAAAGAGCATGATTCTAGGAATCTGCACAAGATAGTTCCCCCTTATAAGGAGGGGGGTGACATTAACAAGTGATTTGCTGCACTTGAGAGGGCCTGTGTTTTACAGGATGTCCCTCAAAGGCAGTGGGCTGCTATCCTATGGCTATCATTTAGTGGAAAAGGTAGGGATAGGCTCCTTACTGTGAAAGAAAGTGATGCCAATAATTTTGCAGTTCTTAAGAATGCACTCCTAGATGGTTATGGCTTAACCACTGTACAGTACAGGATGAAGTTCAGAGAAACCAAAAAGGAGTCTTCACAAGACTGGATAGACTTTGTTGACCATTCAGTGAAGGCCTTGGAGGGGTGGTTACATGGCAGTAAAGTTACTGATTATGAAAGCCTGTATAACTTAATCCTGAGAGAGCATATTCTTAATAATTGTGTGTCTGATTTGTTGCACCAGTACCTGGTAGACTCGGATCTGACCTCTCCCCAAGAATTGGGAAAGAAGGCAGACAAATGGGTGAGAACAAGGGTGAACAGAAAAGTTCATACAGGGGGTGACAAAGATGGCAAGAAGAAGGATGGTACGTCTTCTGACAAGGGTGGGGACAAATCTAAAAATGAGTCTTCATCAGGCCCACAAAAACACTCTGGTGGGGGTGGTGGGTCCAAATCCTCTTCAAATCAAAACAAAGAAAAGAAACCATGGTGCTATTTATGTAAAATAAAAGGCCATTGGACAACAGATCCCAGTTGTCCAAAGAAAAGCACCAAGCCTCCTACCACTACAACCCCTGCTGCTACACCTAGTGCCCCTAGTAATAGCAGTGGTGGTGGGAGCAAACCTACTAATGGCCAATCCAAGGGAGTAGCTGGGCTCACTTTTGGTAACTTAGTTGGGGTTGGTCTTGTTAGGGAGACCACAGAGGCTGTGTTAGTCTCTGAGGGGGCTATTGATTTAGCCACCTTAGTTGCTTGTCCCCTTAACATGGATAAGTACAAGCAACTACCCCTAATAAATGGTGTTGAGGTTCAGGCCTACAGGGACACAGGTGCCAGTGTTACAATGGTAATAGAGAAACTGGTACACCCTGAACAACACCTACTTGGTCACCAGTACCAAGTAACCGTTGCTCACAACAACACACTTAGCCACCCCATGGCTGTTGTAAATCTCAACTGGGGGGGGGGGGTTACTGGTCCAAAGAAATTTGTGGTTGCCTCAGATTTACCTGTAGACTGTCTACTTGGAAATGATTTAGAGACATCAGCTTGGTCAGATGTGGAGTTGGAGGCCCATGCAGCAATGCTGGGCATTCCAGGGCATATTTTTGCTTTAACCAGGGCTCAGGCCAAAAAGCAAAAAGGACAGGGCGACTTGGATCCTGGAAGAATGGACCAAGTGCTCCCTAAAGCTAGGGCTAGTAGAAGTAAAGCACTACCTACTATCCCTCCCTCTACAGTGGATTCTTCTTCTGAGGAAGAAGAATTTCCACCCTGTGCAGAACCTACACCAGAGGAGCTGGAAGCAGACAATGCTGAGCTTTTGGGTGAAGGGGGGCCTGCCAGGGAGGAGCTGAGTGTGGCACAGCAGACCTGTCCCACACAAGAGGGTCTAAGGCAGCAAGCTGTCAAACAAGCAAATAGGGATGTCAGTGACTCTCACAGAGTTTACTGGGAGGACAACCTCTTGTACACTGAAGCAAGGGATCCAAAACCTGGAGCTGCCAGGAGATTGGTGATTCCTCAGGACTACAGAAAGTTCCTCCTAACTCTAGCCCACGACATTCCCTTAGCTGGACATTTAGGGCAAATGAAAACTTGGGACAGGCTTGTCCCATTGTTTCATTGGCCTAGAATGTCAGAGGACACAAAGGAATTTTGTAAGTCCTGTGAAACCTGTCAAGCCAGTGGCAAGACAGGTGGCACTCCAAAGGCACCCCTTATTCCACTGCCTGTGGTTGGGGTTCCCTTTGAAAGGGTAGGGGTTGACATAGTTGGCCCCCTTGACCCTCCTACTGCTTCAGGCAATAGGTTTATCTTGGTGGTAGTGGACCATGCCACCAGATATCCTAAAGCAATTCCTCTAAGGACCACTACAGCTCCTGCAGTGGCAAAAGCCCTCCTGGGAATCTTTTCCAGGGTGGGCTTCCCAAAAGAGATGGCATCAGACAGGGGAAGCAATTTCATGTCTGCTTACTTAAAGGCCATGTGGAAGGAGTGTGGTGTTACATACAAGTTCACCACACCCTATCATCCACAAACAAATGGACTGGTGGAGAGATTTAACAAAACTCTCAAAAGCATGATTATGGGACTCCCTGAAAAACTCTGCAGGAGATGGGATATCCTGTTACCTTGCCTCCTTTTTGCTTACAGGGAGGTACCCCAAAAAGGAGTGGGCTTCAGCCCCTTTGAACTCCTATTTGGACACCCTGTGAGAGGTCCTCTAACACTTGTTAAGGAGGGTTGGGAACAACCTTTAAAAGCTCCAAAGCAAGACAGAGTGAACTATGTACTTGGCCTCAGATCTAGGATGGCTGAGTACATGAACAAGGCCAGTAAAAACCTTCAGGCCAGCCAAGAGCTCAAAAAGCAATGGCATGACCAGAAGGCTGTTTTGGTTCAGTACCAACCAGGGCAGAAAGTGTGGGTCTTGGAGCCTGTGGCCCCAAGAGCACTCCAAGATAAATGGAGTGTACCCCACACAATTGTTGAGAAAAAGGGTGAAGTCACCTACTTAGTTGACTTAGGCACTGCCAGGAGTCCCCTTAGGGTGCTCCATGTCAATCGCCTGAAACCCTACTATGACAGGGCTGATCTCACCCTGCTCATGGCAACAGATGAGGGACAGGAAGAAGAGAGTGACCCTCTCCCTGATCTCTTCTCTTCCACAGAACAAGATGCTCTGGTGGAAGGTGTAGTACTGGCAGATTGTCTTACTGCTGAGCAGAAAGACCACTGCATAAATCTCCTAGGTCAGTTTTCTGAACTCTTCTCTACTGTGCCAGGCACCACTTCTTGGTGTGAGCACACTATAGATACTGGAGACAGCTTGCCTGTCAAAAGTAAGATCTATAGGCAGCCTGACCATGTCAGAGACTGCATAAAACAAGAAGTGCAGAAAATGCTTGAACTAGGAGTGGTTGAGCACTCTCAAAGTCCATGGGCCTCTCCTGTGGTACTTGTACCAAAACCTCATTCCAAAGATGGAAAGAAGGAAATGCGGTTTTGTGCAGACTATAGAGGTCTCAACCAAGTAAGCAAAACTGATGCTCACCCTATACCCAGGGCAGATGAGCTAATAGATTCACTGGCATCTGCCAAGTATCTAAGCACTTTTGATTTGACTGCAGGGTATTGGCAGATCAAGTTATCAGAAGATGCAAAAGCAAAAACTGCATTTTCAACCATTGGAGGCCATTACCAATTCACAGTAATGCCTTTTGGATTGAAAAATGCACCTGCCACTTTTCAGAGGTTGGTGAATACAGTCCTGCAAGGGCTGGAAGCTTTTAGTGCAGCATATCTAGATGATATAGCTGTCTTTAGCTCCAGCTGGGATGATCACCTGGTCTACCTATGGAAAGTTTTGGAGGCCCTGCAAAAGGCAGGCCTCACTATCAAGGCTTCAAAGTGCCAGATAGGGCAGGGGAAGGTGGTTTATCTGGGACACCTGGTAGGTGGAGAACAGATTGCACCACTTCAGGGGAAAATCCAAACTATTATAGATTGGGTTCCCCCTACAACTCAGACCCAGGTGAGAGCCTTCTTAGGCATCACTGGGTATTACAGGAGGTTCATAAAGAACTATGGCTCCATTGCATCCCCTCTTAATGACCTCACCTCCAAGAAAATGCCTAAAAAGGTATTGTGGAAAGCTAGCTGTCAGAAAGCTTTTGAGGAGCTGAAGCAGGCCATGTGCTCTGCACCTGTCCTGAAAAGCCCCTGTTACTCCAAAAAATTAATTGTCCAAACTGATGCATCTGAATTAGGGGTAGGGGCAGTCCTTTCACAACTTAATTCTGAGGGCCAGGTAAAACCTGTTGCTTTTATCAGCAGGAGGTTGACCCCTAGAGAAAAGCGTTGGTCTGCCATAGAGAGGGAGGCCTTTGCTGTGCTCTGGGCACTGAAGAAGTTGAGGCCATACCTGTTTGGCACTCACTTCATTGTTCAGACAGACCACAAACCTCTACTTTGGCTAAAACAAATGAAAGGTGAAAATCCTAAATTGTTGAGGTGGTCTATATCCCTACAGGGAATGGACTATACAGTGGAACATAGAGCTGGGAGTACCCACTCCAATGCAGATGGACTCTCCAGATATTTCCACTTAGACAATGAAGACTCATCAGGTCATGGCTAGTCTTATTGTCCTTCGTTTAGGGGGGTTGTGTAGGAAAGTACCATCTTGCCTGGCATGTTACCCCCATATTTCACTGTATATATGTTGTTTTAGTTGTATGTGTCACTGGGACCCTCCCAGCCAGGGCCCCAGTGCTCATAAGTGTCCCCTGTATGTGTTACCTGTGTTATGACTAACTGTCTCACTGAGGCTCTGCTATTCAGAACCTCAGTGGTTATGCTCTCTCATTTCTTTCAAATTGTCACTAACAGGCTAGTGACCAATTTTACCAATTTACATTGGCATACTGGAACACCCTTATAATTCCCTAGTATATGGTACTAAGGTACCCAGGGTATTGGGGTTCCAGGAGATCCCTATGGGCTGCAGCATTTCTTTTGCCACCCATAGGGAGCTCTGACAATTCTTACACAGGCCTGCCACAGCAGCCTGAGTGAAATAACGTCCATGTTATTTCACAGCCATTTTACACTGCACTTAAGTAACTTATAAGTCACCTATATGTCTAACCTTTACCTGCTAAAGGTTGGGTGCTAAGTTACTTAGTGTGTGGGCACCCTAGCACTAGCCAACGTGCCCCCACATGGTTCAGGGCCAAATCCCCGGACTTTGTGAGTGCGGGACACCATTACACGCGTGCACTACACATAGGTCACTACCTATGTGTAGCTACACAATGGTAACTCCGAATATGGCCATGTAACATGTCTATGATCATGGAATTGCCCCCTCTATGCCATCCTGGCATTGTTGGCACAATCCCATGATCCCACGGGTCTCTAGCACAGACCTGGGTACTGCCAAACTGCCTTTACCGGGGTTTCACTGCAGCCGCTGCTGCTGCCAACCCCTCAGACAGATTTCTGCCCTCCTGGGGTCCAGCCAGGCCTGGCCCAGGAAGGCAGAACAAAGGACTTCCTCTCCTCAGAGAGAGGGTGTTACACCCTCTCCCTTTGGAAAATGGTGTTAAGGCAGGGGAGGAGTAGCCTCCCCCAGCCTCTGGAAATGCTTTCATGGGCACACATGTTGCCCATTTCTGCATAAGCCAGTCTACACCAGTTCAGGGACCCCTCAGCCCTGCTCTGGCGTGAAACTGGACAAAGGAAAGGGGAGTGACCACTCCCCTGACCTGCACCTCCCCTGGGAGGTGCCCAGAGCTCCTCCAGTGTGCTCCAGACCTCTGCCATCTTGGAAACAGAGGTGCTGCTGGCACACTGGACTGCTCTGAGTGGCCAGGGCCAGCAGGTGACATCAGATACTCCTTCTGATAGGCTCCTTCAGGTGTTGCTAGCCTATCTTCTCTCCTAAGTAGCCAAACCCTCTTTTCTGGCTATTTAGGGTCTCTGCTTTGGGGATTTCCTTAGATAACAAATGCAAGAGCTCATCAGAGTTCCTCTGCATCTCTCTCTTCTCCTTCTGCCAAGGAATCGACTGCTGACCGCGCTGGAAGCCTGCAAAACTGCAACAAAGTAGCAACGACGACTACTGCGACACTGTAATGCTGATCCAGCCGCCTTCTCTACTGTTTTCCTGGTGGTGCATGCTGTGGGGGTAGTCTGCCTCCTCTCTGCACTAGAAGCTCCGAAGAAATCTCCTGTGGGTCGACGGAATCTTCCCCCTGCAACCGCAGGGACCAAAGAACTGCATCACCGGTCCTCTGGGTCTCCTCTCAGCACGACGAGCGAGGTCCCTTGAACTCAGCAACTCTGTCCAAGTGACTCCCACAGTCCAGTGACTCTTCAGTCCAAGTTTGGTGGAGGTAAGTCCTTGCCTCCCCACGCCAGACTGCATTGCAGGGAACCGCATGTTTTGCAGCTACTCCGGCTCCTGTGCACTTTCCGAGGGAATCCTTTGTGCACAGCCAAGCCTGGGTCCACAGCACTCTAACCTGCATTGCACGACCTCCTGAGTTGTCCTCCGGCGGCGTGGGACTCCTTTGTGCAACTTCGGGTGAGCACCGTTTCACTCCACTTTGTAGTGCCTGTTCCAGCACTTCTGCGGGTGCTGCCTGCTTCTGAGAGGGCTCCTTGTCTTGCTGGACGCCCCCTCTGTCCCCTGACGCAATTGGCGACATCCTGGTCCCTCCTGGACCACAGCAGCATCCAAAAACTATAATCACACGACTTGCAGCTAACAAGGCTTGTTTGTGGTCTTTCTTCAGGAAAACACTTCTGCACGACTCTCCACGGCGTAAGACATTCATCCTCCAAAGAAAAAGTTTCTAGCCCTTGTCGTTCTTGCAGAATCCTCAGCTTATACTGTCCAGTAGCAGATTCTTTACACCCACAGCTGGCATTTCCTGGGCATCTGCCCACTCTCGACTTGATCGTGACTTTTGGACTTGGTCCCCTTGTTCCACAGGTACCCTCGTCTGGAAATCCATTGTTGTTGCATTGCTGGTTTTGGTCTTTCCTGCAGAATTCCCCTATCACAACTTCTGTGCTCTTTGGGAACTTTAGTGCACTTTGCACTCACTTTTCAGGGTCTTGGGGTGGGTATTTTTCTAACCCTCACTGTTTTCTTACAGTCCCAGCGACCCTCTACAAGGTCACATAGGTTTGGGGTCCATTCGTGGTTCGCATTCCTCTTTTGGAGTATATAGTTTGTTTTTCCCCTATCCCTATGTGTCCCCATTGCATCCTATTGTAACTATACATTGTTTGCACTGTTTTCTAATACTATACTGCATATTTTTGGTATTGGGTACATATATCTTGTGTATATTTGCTATCCTCATACTGAGGGTACTCATTGAGATACTTTGGCATATTGTCATAAAAATAAAGTACCTTTATTTTTAGTATATCTGTGTATTGTGTTTTCTTATGATATTGTGCATATGACACTAGTGGTACTGTAGGAGCTTCACTCGTCTCCTAGTTCAGCCTAAGCTGCTCTGCTAAGCTACCATTATCTATCAGCCTAAGCTGCTAGACACCCTATACACTAATAAGGGATACCTGGGCCTGGTGCAAGGTGTAAGTACCCCTTGGTACTCACTACAAGCCAGTTCAGCCTCCTACACACACCCACACACTTAAAGACTCATCATGGATGTATATACAGACGCCTACATTATTACATTTTATGTAGTAGTGCACTCTGTTCCATCATATATGCTTGCTGTGCTCAGAGAATGCTCTTAGTTGCCTACTCCTACAGGTGTGGTAAAAGGGCCATGATATGTAGAAAGCTGTCTCTCATTATATTTAACCCCAGTAGCCTTGCTATACTGCCTGCCTGTCACAGCAGTCTGATACCCTTTTTAGTCCTTCAACTTTCTCCTGTTTCATACTGCTCATTATGGTTACCAGGATTTCTGCCATTTCTATTTCACTCATTCAGCCCCTTTAATCTGAATCTCCCTCACAGACAAAACACCCAGTGTCCAGATCAAATTAAATTCCTGCATGACTGAAATCACCACTGGATGAAGACCAACTGTCTAAAGCTAAACAACAACAAGACCGAAACTGTGATCTTTGGGAAGAGCATATTATTGTGTGACTCCTCCTGGTGGCCAACAGAGCTCGAAGCTACACCCAGCCGGATCACCCACACCAAGAACCTCGGAATCATCATCAACAGTAAACTCATCATGACCACCCAAGTCAATGCAATCACTGCCTCACACTTCTATACCCTGAAGATGCTGAGGAAGACTTTAAAATGGCTCACAGTCAGCAATCTGAAAATATTATTTTTTTACTTGTTTATTTATGCATAGAAAGGAACTCATATAACTATGCACTATATTATAGCATATTACATTGAAGGAAAAATACAGTCAGTCGACCATCGAACAACTTACCCATTCGAGGTCCCCACCTAGGTTCACGTATTGTGCATTGACCTAGTAATCATAAGGAAATAAACATTTATAGAATAAGGTCGGGCCAAACATCATAAGCGTAATGGGCACATCAAGCAGTGGCACCAGCCACCATACAGCTAGTGCAGTGCATTTCAGTCCCACAACAATCAAACAGAAAGAACACTATGATTATGATGAGCACTGACAGAACAGATAGAGGGGGTCATTCTGACCCCGGCGGTAATTACCGCCATGGCGGAGGTTGGCGGTAGCACCGCCAACAAGCCGGCGGTGCTCCGCCGGGCATTCTGACCGCGGCGGTACAGCCGCGGCCAGAAGCGGAAAGCCGGCGGTGTACCGCCGACTTTCCGCTGCCCGTCAGAATCCTCCATGGCGGCGGAGCGCGCTCCGCCGCCATGGGGATTCTGACACCCCCTACCGCCATCCTGTTCCTGGCGGTTCTCCCGCCAGGAACAGGATGGCGGTAGGGGGTGCTGCGGGGCCCCTGGGAGCCCCACAACGTATTTCAGTGTCTGCTCAGCAGACACTGAAATACGCGACGGGTGCAACTGCACCCGTCGCACCTTCCCACTCCGCCGGCTCAATTCTGAGCCGGCATCCTAGTGGGAAGGTTGATTTGCCCTGGGCTGGCGGGCGGTCTTTTGGCGGCCGCCCGCCAGCCCCGGGCAAATCTCAGAATCACCACCGCGGTCTTTTGACCGCGGTGCGGTGTTCTGATGGCGGTACCTTGGCGGACGGCCTCCGCCGTCCGCCAAGGTCAGAATGACCGCCAGAATGTGCAACAACGCCCATATGACATCGAAGGTACCACGCTCACGCAGCCAGGGAGGGGAGGGGGGTGAAACGCCCGGGAAGGGGGGCAACTGCAAAACAGTCCATATATAAATCAAGGACCAGGATGTGGAGGAGTGCCACTTGTGACGACCCCCACCTCAACAGCCGACCCTGGAGTCACACCCACCATGATATCTCATAAATTCGTAGCCATGCTTCTATAGCCGCTAACCCCATTCCGCGAATAGACAAACTGTATCCAGAGCTCAGCAGTTGGAAGCGTCCATTAAGGGGTCCTCCCCCTCAGTCTCCCGCACACCAGGTAACTCAATAATCATGTTGTGCCAGAGCTCTATGTCGCGGGCAGCATGTTCATCCACTCGCACCCTTCACAGGCGACACTCCTCTGCGGTGGCCCATTCAGCGAAGTCACGGAGCCAATCAGCATGCAGCGTGAGTGCGGGCTAGCCCATCGCATCGCAATACGTCTTTTCGCCAAGATAAGCCCCAATTGCACAAATCTGTATGCCATCTTACAAGCTTTCTTAGGGGCAGGGAGCAGGCCCAGTAAACAGTGTTTCATTGCTACCTGCACTCGCACAGCCGTGACCTCCCACCACTACTCAACGCCAAAAGGGCTGGACAGAGCTACAGACCCATGCCATAAGACCAAATGAAGCCGACGGCATCCCGCAACAGCCACAGCTGTCAGGCCTTGAGGGGGATATTCTATGCAGGCGTTGGGCCGTCAGGTATGCTCTATGTAAAGAATAGAAGTGTGTCAATTTAAAACGAGCATTGCTAGTCGCATCTTGTACCAACGAACAGGCCCTATTCCATTCCCCATCCGTGAGCGCCACCCCCAGGTCAGCCTCCCAGCAGCCCCTGATTCTCTGTGTCCCAGTTAGCCTATCTCTCTTAAGAGCTTTATACATTCTGGACAGGAGACCGCTTTCACCTCCCAGATCCAGACGAGTCACCAGGAGGAAAAGTCGCCCAAATCTCTCTGGCTGTCCGCAAAATGTTTGCATACTGTAGGAACTGCCCCTGCCCACTCCAAACAGGGATTCTGCTTCTTCTCTTGTAATAAACGTGCTGTTTTGGTACAGGTCACCTGCATTATTACAACCCCCGCGTGCCATTTCTCAAACTCCATCACCTCAGCGGCTTTGATAAAGGGCCGGACCCACCACAACGGTAGCAGCCGCGCATACGGGGCCCTGCGGAGAACCTGCACAAATGCACTCTCCCAAACTCTCGACACCTGTTCTATCAGATAAGGGGCACCCCACGGAACCCTAGAGGCCCCCATCAATATATGCGGGAGTCGCTCCACACAGACCGAGCCAGTCAACAAATCTTTTTCCCAGTTAGGAGTGTCCTAACACCACCGGACTGCGTACTGTAGTAACCCGGCCAGATAATATAGATAGAGATCTGGCAGTCCCAGATCCCCGCTATCCAGGTCCAATTTCAGTAACTCCAAGCGGACTCTGCACCGTCTAACCGGCCAGACTAGTGATAATAATAATCTATCTAGCTGCCAGAATAATGAGAGAGGAAACTCACAGAGCAAGTTCTGCATGACATACAGGCATCTGGGGAGAACAATCATTTTGCTAAATGTGATTCTAACTATAACCGATAATGTAAGGGAGGTCCAGAATTGAACAGAGGAGCAGAGGCCCTCCAATGCTCTCCCCATGTTTAACGTAAATTGCAGCTGCGGGGAGTGCGTCACTCAAACGCCTAAATATGTAAAGGACTCTGTCTCCCAAGACAGCCCCAAACTGGGTAGCTCAGGCACCGCCTATGTTGACAGCCCTGCCATTGGGAATAATACCGTTTTGTGCCGATTGACTCGGAGGCCTGACACCTGCCCAAAAATATTCATTATACCCAACAAGAGGGTGACCGGTCCCTCCGGATCAGTGACATACACCAGAGCATCATCAGCATACAGAGATATTATATGTGTTCTGGTCCCCACATGGATGCCCCACCCCTCCAACCCAGACCGTAGTCGTATGGCCAGAGGCTCCATAGCCAACGTGAACAGCAGTAGCGAAAAGGGACATCCCTGCTGCGTGCCTCTTTCGATAGTAAAGGACTCCGACACTATTGCTCCCGTACGTACTCTTGCCCGGGGCGCTGTATATAAAAGTAGCACCCAGGATAGAAAGACCGGGCCAATACCCATCCAACGCATCACCTCCCATAAGTATTCCCCTTCCCAGGTTTCGGCAGCATGACTATCAGTGCTTCCCGCATATTCTCTGGGAGAAGGCCCTCACCCCGTGCCTCATGAAGAATCTCCAACAGACGCAGCAGAATCGCATCTGGATAAGTACGGTAAAATTCAACAGGTAGCCTGTCAGGACCAGGTGCTTTCCTGGATACCATTCTTCCCAACGCCTCCACCAGATCGTCCAAGGACACCTCCCCCTCCAACTCTTCCAACTGGGCCTCTGTAAGGCAAGGCAGCCGCAGACCATCCAAATATTCCCCTATCCGGGTCACATCAACACCACATGGTATGGTATAAATAGCCCGCAGGTGTTCCTGCAGGTGCGAATTCACCCTCAGCTGTCCCAAAATCATTTCACTGGAAGGACCACGGTGCATTTGACTAATAGGAACAGGGTGTCCCCACCGAAGGAGCCAAGCCAACATACGCCCCGAACGGTCCCACTCCCAATACAGCTGCTGCCTATAATTCCAGCCGACATAACCATCCAGTTTATCCCAGAGTTCTACAATTCTGCCACGCACCTCAAGGCACACCGATTCCGACGGGTCTCTATTATCTATTTGGCGCTGTAAGACTGTCAATACATCTTCCTGCTATGTGAGCTCCTGGTCCAAGCACTTCCTAATACCATACATTTTACTAAGGCTTTTCCCTCTGATAACTACTTTCAATGCCTTCCATTCGATTCGCCGGGCCGTAGCAGTACCCCAATTAGTACTAAAATAACCATTCAGCGACCCCTGGTCTTGTTTATATTCGGGATCACTCAGTAAATCTGGCCGCAGACGCCATTGGGGGATCGTCGGCCTGGGTACATGTGTTTCACATTCCAGAAGGAGAGGGGCATGGTCCAATAAGAACCGGACCTGATAGGCAACACGGAGAAGTCCAGCGATCCGTCATTGGCAAGGAGGAATCAATCCTGGCGGCTATAAGCCCCATGAGTGGGCGTGTAACACGAAAATATTTTAGAATTAGGGTACATTTCCCTCCACACATCTACAAAATGTAAATTCCTCATAACCATCCGCAACTTGGCAGTCATTTGCAACTTTGGGGGTCATTTTGACCTTGGCGGTCTTTTGCCAAGACTGCGGAAGACCGCCAGTGTTGGCGGTTTGCCGCTCGGCCTATTATGACCGTTGGCAGCTCTCCGTCCTTTTTCGGACGGAGAGACGCCATCAGCCATACTGGCGGGCGGCGGGGAAGTGGGGGTTGCTCCACCTCCACCGCCACGCCAACAGAACACCGCCCAGCAAATCACATCCTGTGATTCGGCGTGGCGGTGTTCTGTTGACGGTGTGGTGTCGGGGGTGCAGTCCCCATGGCTCCAATCCCCTCCCGGAGGATCGTCGGACCAGGTAAGTCGATCGTCCATGAGGGGAGGGGGGTGGGGGTGTGTTGTGTGTTGTGTGCGTGCATGGGGGTGTGCGTGTGAGTATGTAGAGGGGGTTTGTGAGTGCGTGTCTGCTTGTGGGGGTGTCGTGTGTTTGGGAATGATTGCGTGTATGTCTGTAGGTATGTCTGTATGGATGTGTGCGTGTATGTTTGAATGTGGGTGTGCGTGTCTGACTGTGTGTGTGGATGTTGTCATGTATGTCGGTGTGTGTGCGTGTATGTGTGTTGGTGGTGCCTGCGTGCGTGTTGTGTGTGCATGAGTGCTGTGATGTTGGGGGTCGGGGTGGGGAGGGGGGTCCTGCCACCTTTGGGGGGTGGCAGGGGTGGTGTGGGGTGTAGGGGAGGGAGTCAGGGTGGGAGGTGGGGGAGACCCCTATCAGAGCCAGCAACGGAATTCCCTGGCACTGATAGTGCTTACCGCCATGGATTTCATGGCGATTTCAAACCGCATGAAATCCATGGCGATCAGCCGGGTCCAAATACCGCCGGCGGTATAGTGACGGCCGCCGGGCTGGAGACCCTGGTCGGGCGGAACGGAGAACCGGCGGATGACCATGACGGTAACCGCCATGGTCATAATAAAAAAAAAAAGACGCCAGCCTTTTGGTGGTCTTACCGCCGCTTCTCCGCCCTCCGCCAGGGTTATAATGACCCCCTTAGTGTTCAGCTTTGGTGGGTCCCTATTGAGGGCCCCGTCTAGGACACAATTAAAGTCACCAGCTGTTATGCCATTAATTCTGTTTGACCAATGACTTTGTGTTTCACCACTGCGCACATTAGTTGCTCAATGTTCACCAATAGCACATTACATTTGGTATTTAGGTTAGCTGCCTATTTGCTTTAACATGGGATTAGACATTACATTCTGTATTCATTTTAGCTGCCTATTGGCTTTAACATGGCATTGGTGTTTAGGTTAGCTGCCTATTGAATTGCATTTCCAAGCTGTATTTTTCCACGTGGTTGACCAAGCTGTGTTTTTCAAATTGAATTCACACTAACCCTAACGTGATAAGAGAGCGTACATTTGGTGTTTTCCTTTCTGGTCAGCCTTGGAAAGAGGAGGGGCCTAGGAGATCTGGCCAATCTCCAATGGCTTGATTTATTTCCCGAGTCTGAGAGGAAGGGGCAGGTTTTTGTAAGGGTAGCCCTGTGGCAGCAGCAGGGGGAGATCTTCCAGGACTTCAGTCAGGAGCGGACGTCAGCTGCCTGGCTTCCGTTTGGGTGGAAAGTCTCTTTCTCGCAGTTGAACCGGAGTCATCAACTTGAAGATAGGAGAAAGATGACAAGCAGTGATAGGCCCTACAGTGATGCAATTTTGACTTTTATTCTTTGCTTTGAAGTTATGCTATAATATAATCACATGTATTTGCTGTGTACATTGCAATTGAGAAGTACTTTGATGTATTTTGCTTTCATTGCTGCGACTACTTTTAAACGTGTGCTTCCAGCCTACTAATCTCATCTTTCAGGAACCTCGTGGTGAAGTAATAAAAATAATAAATGTCTTCTTTAAACTAAGAAGTGCATTCCAGAGAAGTTTTGTCAGCTCGGTCATAAGATAAGAGAAGGAAAGCAAAATACCAGCCCACGCAATAGGCATCTCTGTGTAAGATATTAATTCCTGCTGGAGCTGATGAAAGAACCCCACATCATCAGTGTTAGGGGCATAAACATTCAACAGACAGAGCTCCCGGCTATCTAATACCCTGTGTAAGAATACATATGGGCCTTGAACATCCGCTTTTAAGCTTCTTAACGTGAAGGGATTCCCGGAGCAATCCAAACAGAGACCCCCCTAGTGTAGGAGGAGTAGGTCACCAAATAAAACTGACCCCTCCATTTTTTCTGTACTCCTTGCATTTTACTTTCTATCAGATGTGCATCCTGCAGGAGCGCAATGTGCACACCAAGCCGCTTAAGATATGTGTGTACTCTGTAGCGCTCCACAAAGGAGTTCAAGCCTCTAACATTCCATGTAACTATGTGTGTCAGGGTACCAGCCATATTTTGTTCCACACCACCTGGACAGCTACAGGGCTTGACCGCCCCCTCCTCACCCACATGCAGCCCCCCAACCCCCACGGGCAACCCACAATCCAATACCTTCTCAGCAGGAGAATGCTCACTGCGCTCACCTTATCAAAAACAAAATACCAACACCAACTAGAACCCACACAACACTCCCCCATCCCACCCTGGGTAAACACCACCCCAACTAGTGTCTGCCCAATCATGTGTGTACCCCGCTATCACTTCCAGTGCCCAGAAGTGGGGAACAATCGCCGCTCCCACTCGATTGCCAGTGTCAGGTCCGGACTTCACTGCACTCTCCCACCTCTCACCAATCATCCAGCCCGCACACACACTTCCCCCAACAAATTAACTAACAACGGAGGGGGGGTTCACAGGCTCACCACTCTGCCACAGCCCCCATTCAAAAGCCAACCCGGATCCCCGCTAACCCAGCACCTAAAAGGCAGCAATAAACAGAGGCCAAAGAGCCAGAGGAGAGCCAACAGAGGAAGGACCCCGAGCATTGACCCCAAGCCAAAGTACTTGATTCCAATCACAATGAAAGGTCCAGTATATCATTCAGGTGACCTCGGCCTCCCCTTCCGGGGACAGACCACTCGCGACACAGGGGGAGCTGGAGCGCGAGGATGCCTCCGATGTAACAGTTTGTACCAACAGTTTAGCCTCCTCACGCTCCTGTCTCCTCCGCTCAAGGCTCAGAGTACCGTCCGAGCGTACAATCACTCGGCTTCCACGGCCAGCACGATGGCACCTGGTACTCCTGTGCACTGCAGTACGCACTTCCTCCGGCCCTCGGAGTCTCCTACTACTCTCCCCCTGTGGGGATACTGAAAATCGCAAATAGTGAAAACGGCAAACTGGAACAGCCTGATGACATCACAAGCAGGAAGTGAGTCAGCCCATGCTGTTTCCAGAAGCCACACCCACAGGAGCAGTGAGAGAGACACAGCCCAGAACCAGGGAGTCAACATTGTGAGGAAGCCAGGATCAAACTGCAACATGGCCAATGCTGGCAGTGGGAAGGAGAAGGAAGACAGGAAGAGGAAGCTAAAATTCAGTGAGAAAGAAATGGAGGTGCTCATTGAGGAGGTTTTTGGGAACCATGATAGACTCTTTGGCAAGATCTCACTCCAAGTACCTGAGAGTGAGAAGCGGAAACTCTGGTCTGACATCCAGACAAAAATATGCGCAGTGGGTGTTGCGCAACGCTCTGTGGAGGAGATACGCAAGCGATGGTAAGACTTGGGGACCCATACCAAGGAGAGGATGGCCAGCAGGCTTAGGGAAGCAAGGAGCACCAGAGGTGGAGCATCCACCCACACACTGTTCACCACTATGGAAGACCTGGTGGAGTCCACATTGCTGCCAGAAGCTGTCAGTGGTGTAACCGATATTGACACCTCAGGGACACCCAGCACCAGCAAAGGTAAGGCCAGTGATTATGTGTATCCCCACATGTGCATGTACACATGCCCCTTAGGAAATAGAACATAGCTTGATGCACAATGAAAAGTAGTCCATGTCACATCTTACATACAACACAACAGTGCTTTATGGGAGTGGTAGTACACAACCCTAAGGTGAATACACAACATAAATAGCAAGATAGTGGTCAGCCACATAGAGAAACACCACAAACGACTCGGGGTGACACGATTTAATTGTACATTTAAAGCAACACTGTGGAAATCTGTGGCAAATGCTAGAACTGACATGCTGCACAGTGCACTTACAGATGACTGAAAAGTGGGGGAAGCAGAAACACAGCCACAGTCAGACTCAAATACCAGTGAGTCCTACAGTATTGTTACGAATAGACGCAGGGCAAGGGTGTTACCACTGCCAGAGTACAACCTGGACTCAGATGAGATGCCAGAACATGAACCCACACCACCACCAAAGGCGATTCCCACAGGAAGACAGCAGTTGCTGCACCAGCGCCAGTGTCAGTCAACTCCCCTCAGGAGGTGCCACGATGCAGGCAGACAGGGCACAGAAGAAGGAGTGAGCCCATCAATCTTTGGCTGCCTGGAAGCTTCCATGCTAAAGGTGCAGCGCCTGCAATGCAAACAATTGAAGTCACTGCTCAAACAGTTTGTGTCTCACAATAGCAATATGGGGTTACAAAACAAGCACTTGGAGACCCTGATTGAAGGACAGCAAAGAGTTGCTGAAAACACCAAGGATTTGACACAGGCCATTGGAGAACTCTGCACTGAGATACGGCAGGAGCACGTCAGCCAGCGCAGGCGCCTTCACCAATATTTGGGAAAGTTTGATAGCTTCTGTAGATCAGTCAATCGGCTTGCAAGTTCAATAGCCCAGGTATCACGGCGTGCCGTTGCCACACAGGTGGAGATGGCACATTGCAGTGGGGACATTGCACAGGGACTGGTGCAAATTACCATCGTAGTGGATGCCATGCAAACAGCACGCAATGCCACAACCAGCGAACTGGGTGTTGGTGACAGTGAGGAGTCCTCTAGCCTCAGCAGTCTGACAGTCCCTGTGATTGATCCGAGGCGTCACAGTGCCAGACACAGTACTGCAGGTGAACCTGCTACTAGAGGTGACAGCGAGGGCACTGAGCACTCAAGTGGAGTGCGTGGACATAAGAAGTGATGTTGAGGGCTACAGGGGACCACCTAAACATGTAGAAATAAAGGGGGTCATTCCGACCCTGGCGGTCAAAGACCGCCAGGGCCGCGAATGGAGGAAGCACCGCCAACAGGCTGGCGGTGCTTCCCTGCCCATTCTACCGCCGCGGTCAGAAAACCAGGTCTGGCGGTTTCCCGCCTGATTTCCCCCGGCTGGGCAAATCCGCCAGGGCAGCACTGCCCAGGGGATTCTGACCCCCTTCCCGCCAGCCTGTTTCTGGCGGTTTACACCGCCAGGAAGAGGCTGGCGGGAACGGGTGTCCTGGGGCCCCTGGGGGCCCCTGCACCGCCCATGCCACTCGCATGGGCAGTGCAAGGGCCCCCTAACAGGGCCCCAGCCTGCTTTTCACTGTCTGCCTAGCTAACAGTGAAAAGCGTGACGGGTGCAACTGCACCCGTCGCACACCTGCAACACCGCCGGCTCCATTCGGAGCCGGCTTCAATGTTGCAGACCCCCTTCCCGCTGGGCCGGCGAGCGCTAACATTGTTAGCGCCCGCTGGCCCAGCGGGAAGGTCGGAATGCCGCCAGCGGTTTTCTGACCGCAGAGCGGTCAAATGGCGGTTCCCGCCAGGCTATGATGCTAACAGTGTGACACTGTTAATAGTTCATGTCTGCCCATTGTGAATAACTATGTCCTAATGACACATTGTTTACCTGAAGTCAAGGTAATAAAGATGCTAACTACTGAAATACATATTATTGAAGTGGATTTGTCATTACTTACATCAAAAATGGTTGCGCGTGATGTCAGCACGTCTTTGCCTGCCTTCTGCTGCACTAGTCCTGTCCGCTGGTGGAAGGGGTGTTAAGGGATCATCATCCTCATCTGAGTCTGGCTCCGTGAGTTCCACTGGTATGCCCCTGGTGGTTGCTATGTTGTGCAGGATAGCACATGTGGCCACAATTTTGCATGTTGTCTCAGGGCTGTACTGTAGTGCACCTCCACTCCTATGGATGCACCTGAAACTGCTCTTCAGCAGCCCAAAAGTGCGCTCCACCACATTGCGGGTAGCCCTATGTGCAGCATTGTACCTCCTCTCTGCTGAAGTGGCAGGGCTCATTTAGGGCGTAAGCATATCGGTGCGCACTGCGTAGGCACTGTCTCCTGAATGCACAGAGAGTAAAATGAGTACATTTGCTGTCTGACGTCATGCTTACAGCAATGCATTATTCTGAACTATCAAATTACCTAGTAGATATCCTTCCCCAAACTCCCCAGCAAGCAGTCTTGTGTATATCCCGCTGTGGCGAAAGATGTAGGAGTCAGTTGTGCTCCCTGGGTATCTGGCCACGAGATCGGTAATGATGTAGGAGGCATTGCATATCACCTATATGTTCATAGAATGATGGGTTTTACGGTTGCGATACACATACTCGCTGGCCGATGGTGGACAGATTGGTACATGTGACCCATCAATGGCACCTAGGACATGTGGGAACTGTGCTATCTGGTAAAAATTAACTTTAGTTTGTTGTAATGCCTGTGGAGTGTTGCGGAATCTTATGTACAATTGTATTCTGTTCAGCATGGCAATGAGAAATGCGTTGAAAAATCTAGAGAGGGCACTCTGTGATACCCCTCCAGCTGCTGCTATGATCCCTTGATAGCTCCCTGAGGCTAGGAGGTGCAGGGAGCATAATACATGCACCTGTGTGGGTATGCTATTGGTTCTGTGTGTTGTGCGCTGCAGCATGGGTTGTAACTCAGCTATCAGGTCAAGTATCATAGCTGAGGTTAACCTGTACTTATCATAAATTTCCTAATCAGTCTGGTCAAAAAGGGTTATGCGCACTCTGAAAATGCGCTCCTGTCTCCTCCTCTCTCTCCTCAAACCTGCCAAGATCCTCATTCTCCTCGCCATAACATAGAGTGCAGCCATTGTGGAAGAGGGGCTGAGGCATTCTGGGCCTCTTTTTTAGGTTGCACCTGGTTACCACCTGGTTTCAGTTCATTGTAAACTGCATGTGCAAACAGCCATTCTGCGAATAATCGCAATTTGCGATTTTTTGCTACATTGCATTGAGAATCCGTTTTTGCGTGTCACAATCTGCATCTCGCATATAGCGGCATGATTTAGGAGATCGTTATCTGTGATTCGCTATTCAGTATCACAATTAGCGTTTTGCAAAAAGCGATTCGGTAAATCATATTGCTATTTGCGATACGCTGTTTGCGACACGCTAATTCGAATCTCATTCGCAAAAAATCGCTATTTTTGCGATTTCTTATTTTCCCACTGCGAATGCCTTTCATACATGGTAAAACACATTTTTGCATTCGTAAACAGACATTCGCCCCATTTGCGAATGCAAAAACATTTCATACATCTGCCCATGGTCTCAACTTCTTCAAGGCCCAGACGACAGCAAAGGCCTCCCTCTCTACCGCTGACCAACTCTTTTCTCTCACGGTCTACCTTCTGCCGATAGAAGATACTGGTTTATCCTGGCACTCTGTATTAAGCTGTGAAAGAACTAACCCCATCCCCACCACTGAAGCATCAGTCTGAACTATGAATTTCATGGAGTTGTTTGGCCTTTTTAGAACAGGTGAGGAGCACATGGCCTGTTTCAGGTCCTAAAAAGCTTTTTGACAGCTGGCTGTCCACAATACCTTTTTAGGCATCTTCTTTGAAGCGAGGTCATTAAGAAGTGCAACAATGGAGACATAGACCCTTATTATGACCTTGGCTGTGAGTGATAAAGTGGCAAAAATACCACTAACAGGTTGGCGGTAATTACCACCAAATTATGACCATGGCGGTGATAACTCCCATAGACATCCAATGTACCACACCATCTGCCAGGGCAGAAACACCACGCATGCCAAGGGTCGCTATCAACAGTCAGGTGGGAGACAAAGTACCGCCCACCATATTATGACACAGGAAACTGCCATGTTTTCTGGGGAGGAACCAATGCCATCAAAAGCCTGGTGGAAACACATCACTGAAGAGAAAAGACTCACAATTGGAGACACAGGGAAGAACAACGACGCCATAGTACCCAAACTAAACGTTTTTCCTATGATTTTCTACGTTATGCTCCACCTGGAACACCAATGCCGACGAAGACGATGACAATGGCTAAGGCAGCCAAGCACACAAGGGATGGAGGGAGGAAAACGAGAGTGACACTGTAGGAAACTACCATCTTGCCTGGCATGTTAGCCCCATTTTTACGTGTAAGTTTGTTTTTGCCTGTCTCACTGGGATCCTGCTAGCCAGGACCCCAGTGCCCATAGTTTGTGGCCTGAATGGGTGTATCTGTGTAGTAACTAACTGTGTCACTGAGGCTCTGCTAACCAGAACCTCAGTCCTTATGCTCTCTCCGCCTTTAAATTTGTCACTATAGGCTAGCGACCACTTTTACCAATTTCAATTGGCTCACTGGAACACCCTTATAATTCCCTAGTATATGGTACCTAGGTACCCAGGGTGTTGGGGTTCCAGGAGATCCCTATGTGCTGCAGCATTTCTTTTGCCACCCATAGGGAGATCAGACAAACCTTTACACAGGACTGCCACTGCAGCCTGAGTGAACTAACGCACAAGTTATTTCACAGCCATTTTCACTGCACTTAAGAAACGTATAAGTCACCTATATGTCTAACCTTCACTTGCTGAAGGTTAGGTGCAAAGTTACTAAGTGTGAGAGCAACCTTGCACTAGCAAAGGTGCCCCCACATAGTTCATGGCCATTTCCCCAGACTTTGTGAGTGTGGGGACACCATTGCACGGGTGCACTACATATAGGTCAATACCTATATGTAGCTTCACAATGGTAAATCCGAATATGGCCATGTAACATGTCTAAGATGATGGAATTGGCTCCCCATGGCAAATCTGGTATTGGGTTGCCAATCCCATGCATCCCCGGGGCTCCACTATGGACCCCGGGTACTGTCAAACCAGCTCTCCGGGGTTTTCTCTGCAGCTACCGCTGCTGCAACCCCACAGACAGGGTTCTGCCCTCCTGGGGTCTGAGTAGCCCAGTCCCAGGAAGGCAGAACAAAGAATTTCCTCTGACAGAGGGTGTTACACCCTCTCCCTTTGGAAATAGGTGTTAAGGGCTGGAGAGAGGTAGCCTCTCTCAGCCTCTGGAAATGCTTTGAAGGCCACAGATGGTGCCCTCCTTGCATAAGCAAGTGCCTGCTCTGGCACGAAACTGGTCAAAGGAAAGGGGAGTGACCACTCCCCTGTCAATCACCACCCCAGGGAAGATGCCCAGAGCTCCTCCAGTGTGTCCCAGAACTCTGCCATCTTGGATCCAGAGGTGTGGGGCCACTCTAGAGGCCTCTGAGTGGCCAGTGCCATCAGGTGATGTCAGAGACCCCTCAGGATAGGTGCTTACCTGACTAGGTGGCCAATCCTCCTCTGAGGGTTATTTAGGGTCTCTCTAGTGTGCTTTTCCTCAGATAATGACTTGCAAGAATTCACCAGAGTTCCTCTGCACCTCTCTCTTCGACTTCTGCCAAGGATTGACCGCTGACTGCTCCAGGACGCCTGCAAAACTGCAACAAAGTAGAAAGAAGTCTACCAGTGACATTGTAGTGCCTATTCCTGCCGGCGGTGCATGCTTTGGGGGCTGCCTGCCTTCATCCTGCACTGGAAGCCACAAAGAAATCTCCCATGGGTCGATGGAATCTTCCCCCGCTCCAGCAGGCACAAACTTTAACGTCACTGGTACTCTGGGACCCCTCTGATCCTGACGAGCGTGGCCCCTTGAACACAGGTGGTGGACCCAAGTGACCCAGACTGTCCAGTGGTCCAACTGTCCAAATTTGTGTCCTTGCCTCCCATCTCCAGACAGTAATTCTGTGCACCCCATGAACTGCAGCTGCTAGGGCTTCTGTGCACATTACTACAAAATCCTTTGTGCACAGCCAAGCCTACGTCCCCAGCACTCCGTCCTGCATTGCTCAACTCCCTGAGTTAATCTCCGGCTTCGTCGGGCCCTCTTTTGCAGTGTTGAGACGACCGCTGTGCTCAGACTTCTTGAACCCATGTTCAAAGACTTCTGCGGGTGCTACCTTCTTGTGCATTGGCTCTCTACATTGCTGAGGGCCCCCTCTGTCCCTCTCCCAAGTGGCGACATCCTGGTCTTTCCTGGGCCCGGGCAGCACCCTTTTTCTTTACTGTGACACTTGCAGCTAGCAAGTCTTGTTTGCATTCTTTTGCCAAGGAAACAACTCTGCTTCCTCCAGTACTCCGTGGGACATCTTCTGCACAAAGGAGAAGTTTCTAGCACCTTTTGCTATTGCAGAATCGTCAGCTTCTTCTATCCGGTGGCAGCCATTTTGCACCGTCATCTGGGGGTTTAGTGGGCTCCTGCCCCCCCTAGACACATTCTCGACTCTTGGACTTGGTCCCCTTCCTTTGCAGGTCCTCAGGACCAGGAATCCATCTTCAGTGCTTTGCAGTCTGTTGTGGTCTTTGCAAAATCCTCTATCACGTTTTTAGTGTGTTTCTGGGGAAATAGTAGTACTTTACTCCTACTTTCCAGGGTCTTGGGTGGGGTATCTTGGACACCCTTGGTGCTTTCTTACACTCCCAGCGACCCTCTACACACTACACTAGCCTAGGGGGTCCATTCGTGGTTCACATTCCACTGTCTTAGTATATGGTTTGTGTTGCCCCAGTCCTATTGCATCCTATTGTATTCTACAGTGTTTGCACCACTTTCTGACTGTTTTACTTACCTGATTTTGGTTTGTGTGTATATTTTGTGTATTTTACTTACCTCCTAATGGAGTTTATCCTCTGAGATATTTTTGGCACATAGCCACTAAAATAAAGTACTTTTATTTTTTAGTAACTCTGAGTATTGTGTTTCTTATGATAGAGTACCTATATGATATAAGTGGTATTGTAGGAGCGTTGCATGTCTCCTAGTTCAGCCTAAGCTGCTCTGCTATAGGTACATCTATCAGCCTAAGCTGCTGGAACACTACTAATCTACTAATAAGGCATACCTGGACCTGGCACAAGTTGTAAATACCATCAGGTACCCACTATAAGCCAGACCAGCCTCCTAAAGACACACACACACACAACACACACCCAACACACACACACCATACACACGTCCAGCTGCACATAAGAAATAATTTGCACCTGATACACAGCAGAATAATGCAAGGACAACAGGAATGCACGAAGGTGAATGTATTATTATCAACAGCTAATAAATAATCAAATTGTCCATTGTTAGACCTGACAGCCATAGGGTGGTCACCCCTAACCTTTTGCCTGCCTCCCTCCACTTTTTAGATACTGTTTTTGCTGGTTTTAATACTCTGCGCACTTTCTCACTGCTAACCAGTGTTAAAGTGCACATGCTCTCACCCTTTAAACTTGATAACATTGGATCACACCCAATTGGATTATTTTATTTACTTATAAGTCCCTAGTAAAGTGCAGTATATGTGTCCAGGGCTTGTGAATTAAGGCCCATATTTATACTTTTTGACGCTAAACTGCGCTAACGCAGTTTAGCGTCAAAAAGTTTTGCGCCGTCTAACGCCATTCTGAAGCGCCATGCGGGCGCCGTATTTATGGAATGGCGTTAGACGGCGCAATCAGACCGGCGCTGCCTGGTTTGCGTGGGAAAAAACCACGTAGACCAGACAGCGCCGGCGTAGGGGGAAAATGGCGCATGGGCGTCTTAAAATGGGGCAAGTCAGGTTACGTCGAAAAAATCGTCTTAACCCGACTTGCGCCATTTTTTAACGACGCCCATCCCCCATCAACATGACTCCTATCATTGTAAAGATAGGAGTCATGCCCCCTTGCCCAATGGCCATGCCCAGGGGACTTGTGTCCCCTGGGCATGGTCATTGGGCATAGTGGCATGTAGGGGGGCACAAATAAGGCCCCCCTATGCCACCAAAAAAAAATATAAAAAATAAAAAATTATACTTACCTGAACTTACCTGAATGTCCGTGGGGTGGGTCCCTCCATCCTTGGGGGTCCTCCTGGGGTGGGCAAGGGTGGCAGGGGGGGTCCCTGGGGGCATGGGAGGGCACCTGTGGGCTCATTTTGAGCCCACAGGCCCCTTAACGCCTGCCCTGAGCAGGCGTTAAAAAGTGGCGCAAATGCGCCGTTTTTTGCCACGCCAACTCCCGGGCGTCTCTTTTGCCCGGGAGTATAAATACCACGTAAAGGCCTGGGAGTCATTTTTTAGACGGGAACGCCTCCCTTGCATATCATTAACGCAAGGAAGGGGTTCACGCTAAAAAATGACGCACATTCCGGGAACTTTGGCGCTATTCGCCTCTAACGCCATAGTATAAATATGGCGTTAGTTGGCGTTAGTTTTGCGTCGAAATTGCGTCAAAAAAAACGACGCAATTTCGGCGCAAACGGAGTATAAATATGGCCCTAAATGCTACTAGTGGCCCTGCAGCACTGATTGCGCCACGCACTTAAGTAGATCCTTAACCATGTCTCAGGCCTGCCACTGCTAGGCCTGTGTGTGCAGTTTCAGTGCCAATTCGACTTGGCATTTAAAAGTACTTGCCAAGCCCAAAACTCCCCTTGTTCTACATATTAGTCACACCTAAGGTGTTCCCTAGGTAACCTATAGGGCAGGCTGCTGTGTAGGCAAAAGGCAGAACATGTACCTGTGTAGTTCACATGCCCTGGTAGTGTAAAACTCCTAAATTCATTTGTACACTACTGTGAGGCCTGCTCTTTTCATAGGCTAACATTGGGGCTACCCTCATATACTGTTTAAGTGGTAGCAGCTGATCTGAAAGGAGTAGGAAGGTGATATTTAGTATGGCCAGGATGGTAATACAAAATCCTGCTGAGTGGTGAATTTGGATCTAATATTACTATTTTAGATATGCCACTTTTAGAAAGAGAGCATTTTGCTGCACTTAAATCCTTCTGTGCTTTACAATCCACGTCTGGCTGGGTTCAGTTGACAGCTCCCTTGTTCATTCACTCAGATACTCCCCAAACACAGGATACTCAGCCTCACTTGCATACATCTGCATTTTGAATGTTTTTTTTGGGCTGGCAGGGTGGAGGCCCTGACACTTACATGTCAAAAGACAGTGGCCTGCCCTCACACAAAGGACTGCCACACCCCTACTGGGACCCTGGCAGACAAGATTGAACTGAAAGGGGACCTTGTGGACTTCTAAGCCACTCTTTGAAGTCTCCCCCTACTTCAAAGGCATATTTGAGCATTTAACCAGGGCCTCTGCCCCTACCAACTCAGACACTTAGTGGAGAAGACAACCTGAACCAGAACTTGTATCCTGCCAAGAACTGCCTGGCTGCCCAAAGGACTCACCTGTCTGCTTTCTGTGAAGGACTGCTGCCTTGCTGTTGCTCTGCTGCCTTGCTGCTCTCTGGCTGTGGTGAGAAGTGCTCTCCAAGAGCTTGGATAGAGCTTGACTCCGGTTCCCTGAAGTCTCAGGACTTCACCTCTACAAGAAGGACTCCTTGCGAGGCACAAATCGACACACAGCCTGCCAGAAACAACGCACAGCCTGCACCGTGGTGAAAAATTCACTGCACGCCAAACTAGAATTACGCAGCCCGACTTTGCAACGAGAAGAACGATGCAGCGCCAGCGTAGCAACAGGAAATTCGATGCATAGCCCACTGGATCGACTCACAGCCGAGCCTGGACGAAGCAGCCTGACTTTCAGAGAGGAATTGAGGCAGTTGTAGGTTGTCCTTAGCTTTTCGGGCAGGAGTCGAGGTCTTCCTCCCCTTCAAAGCAGGAGGTGCAGGCTCCTTCTCCTTCTTGGCTGGAGGGGCAGGCACCTTCCCCTTCCTGCCCGGAGGTGTAGGCTCCTTCCTCTTCTTGGCTTGAGGAGCAGGCTCCTTCCCCTTCTTGGATGGAGGTGCAGGCTCCTTCCCCTTCTTGGCTGGGGGTCTGGTATCCTTCCCACTATGATTAGGTGGTGGCACCACTGTCCACGTGGACTGTTTGGCTGAGGTGCAAGGCTGGGTTGTTGGGACCCTGCTCTTACGGGCAGGACGGGTGGGGAGGGGGAAGGAAGAGGTCAAGTTGGGCAAGGAAAAGCTTCTTAGGGACGGTGTGGCGGGCAGAGTGATGGGAGTGGAGGTTGAGGGAGTGGTTGTAGGATTTGGGTACAGGTGCATTGGCAGTATGCTGATGTGAGGTGGATGGCTGTTGGGTGTGTGAGTACTTGCATTTGTGTCCTTTAGGAGGGGCGGCAGGGAGGGAGGGAGAGGACACAGGGGACACATGCATAAATGTAGTGGAGGTGTCTGCTAGTGAGCTGTGTGTGCTGCTTGGTGTGGTGATGCTGGTGGTGGATATTGATGTAGTGCATGCAGGTGTGAGTGTGGACGTGACTGGGAGAAGGCGGAAGGGGAGGAGCAGGAGGAGGAGGAGGAGGGAGAGACAGTGGATGCAGTGGATGTTGTGTTGTCTGAAACTGTCTGGTGTATGCGTGAGTGCTTATGGGATGAAGTGTGGTACTTGTGTTTGCCTGTGTCACATTTGGGTGTTGTATTGTGTGCATGCTCGTCAGTATGTGCCTGGGATAGGTTTGGTCTGAGTAGAATGGGACTGGGAAGTGGTAGTTGGAAGGGGGATGGTAGAAACAGGGACAATGGCTACCATCAGAGAGGAGGCCAGAGCCTGGATCGAACTCTGTTGGGCTGCCAATCCACCATGAATGCCCTCTAGGAATGTATTGCATTGCTGCATCTGGAGTGCCAGCACCTGCATGGCATTCACAATGGCCGATTGCCCTACATAGATGGATCTCAGGAGGTCAATGGCCTCTTCACTCAGGGCAGCAGGGCTCACTAGGACAGGGCCTGAGGAGCCTGTGGTGAAGGAGATGCCCACCCTCCTAGGTGAGTGGGCACGAGCGACTCGCTGAGGGGCTACTGGGAGGGCTGTGCTGGTACGGGGGTGGAGGCTGTACCTGCAGCTGGGGTGGTCACAGAGGTGTGTGCAACCACCAGGGAGCTTCCATCAGAGGAGGTATCTGAGTCTATGTTGTCACCTCCGGTCTCCGCTGTGGTGCTCCCCTCGCCCTCCGTCCCACTGGTTCCCTCGGTATCGGCAGACTCTGCTTCCTGGGACCTAAGGGATGCAGCTACCTCTGTCACCGGTGCCCCTGCTCCTCTGCCAGATGATGCTAATGCACACAAGGACAGGATGAGAGAAAAAAAAGGAGAGGAGATAGCCAAAGGAAACACTGGGTGTTGGAAAATGGGTTATTGGTAGGGCAGGTAGGTACCTACACCTAGCAACAAGCCACAAACCTCCACATAGGTACCGTTAGGTCTCAGTAAATTAATCCCAGCTCTACCCTTGGTAGCTTGGCATCGAGCGTCAAGGCTTAACTTAGGAGACAAAGGGGGTCATTCTGACCCTGGCGGCCGGTGGCCGCCAGGGCCACCGACCACGGGAGCACCGCCAACAGGCTGGCAGTGCTCCAACGAGCATTCTGACCGCGGCGGTTCAGCCGCGGTCAGAAGCGGAAAGTCAGCGGTCTCCCGCTGACTTTCCGCTGCTCGTTTGAATCCTCCATGGCTGCGGAGCACGCTCCGCAGCCATGAGGATTCTGACCCCCCCTACCGCCATCCTGTTCATGGCGGGAAAGCCGCCATGAACAGGATGGCGGTAGGGGGGGTCGCGGGGCCCCTAGGGGCCCCTGCCGTGCCCATGCCAATGGCATGGGCACGGCAGGGGCCCCCGTAAGAGGGCCCCGCAAAGTATTAAATACGCGACGGGTGCCACTGCACCCGTCGCACCTTCCCACTCCGCCGGCTCGATTACGAGCCGGCATCCTCGTGGGAAGGGAGTTTTTCCCTGGGCTGGCGGGCGGTCTTTTGGAGACCGCCCGCCAGCCCAGGGAAAAACTCATAATACCCTCCGCGGTCTTCTGACCGCGGAGCGGTATAATGGGGGCGGAATTCTGGTGGGCGGCCTCCGCCGCCCGCCAGAATCAGAATCACCCCCAAAGTGTAAAGCATTCAAATATCACAAAACAGTAATTAAATAAAACACAGGAAACAGTTTAAAAATCCAAAACCAATTTATAAATATAGCTTATATTTTTATCTTTAAAATGACACAAAAACGATTAAAATCGGTTCAGGGGAACCGGAGATATGAATTTTTAAAGTATTATTATTTTCTAGCGATTAGAAACAAAAAGCGCCAATCGGGTCATCTGGTTGCAACAGGACCGGGGCAAAGTCAAACTTTCAGGCCGACCGCGATGGAGCCCTGCTCGGCTACAAGTCGCGGGAGGCCTCGGTTAAAAAGTTACCTTCTGACTTAGTCTCTTTTTTGATGTTTTTCTTCCCCGGGACGAACCTGCCAGTTGGATCCGACCTCCTGGAGCCCTTGTCCGGATACGCAAAGTCGGTTTCCTCGGTGGTGATTTTTACCTTCGGACTTAGTCGTTTTTTCGAGATGAAAATCCTTCGACCGGGGTAAACCTGGATCTTGATCCGACGTCCGTGGAGCCCTTCCCGGATACGATGGCTGGAAGGTCCCGGTCAACTTTTTACGTTCGGACTTAGGGGGTTATTCTAACTTTGGAGGAGGTGTTAATCCGTCCCAAAAGTGACGGAAATGTGACGGATTTACCACCAGCCGTATTACGAGTCCATTATATCCTATGGAACTCGAAATACGGCTGGTGGTATATCCGTCACTTTACCGTCATTTTTGGGACGGATTAACACTCCTCCAAAGTTAGAATAACCCCCTTAGTCTCTTTTTTTGATGTTTTTCTTTACCGGGACGAACCACGAAGTCAGGCCGGGTCGCGGTTGAGGCAAGCCGGCTAGAATTTCCGCGTCGGGTCGGTCACTTTATGGAGCTTTTTTTTCAAAAATTCTCCAATCTTTTCCAAACTTATGGGGCTTCACCCAGATGTTCTTTTAAGGTTCTTTTGGGGTCCACAGCTCACCCCAAGGTTCCAGAAGTTCTGTGATGGTCCTTGGGAAGTGCGGACTTCAACTCCCAGAATACACCTGGCGCAAACTCCTTTTTGGCCACTGGACAGTGGTCAGCTGGTCACTTTTTCAGGAGTTGGTGCAGGGGACTCTGGTTTAGCAATTTTTCACCTGTAGCAAACAGGGAGTCCCTCCTTGAACCAGTGGAAGCCAGGCAAAGTCCTTCTTGTGGTGAAGCCCAAGTGTGCAGCTGGTGCAGTCTTTCTGAGTGCAGGGTCCAGGTGCAGGCCAGAGGTCCAGCAGGGCAGTCCTTCTTCTCCTTAAGTTCCTTTCTTGTTGAATTCTGGAGGGGATCTGAGGCGTGGGTGCAGGTCTGCCAGTTTTATCCTTGCTCCTGGGTGAAAAGCAGGGGGGCCCTGGTTCTCCAATCAGGGACAGGGTCGTCCCCCTGTGATGACCACTTCCTGGGAAGTGTGGCAAAAATCCATCCCAGAAGGCAACAGTCTCTAAAAATCCAAAATGGATGAATCTGATTTTTGGAGGAGAGATCTGGCTGAGCCCACCCACTGGTGTGGCTAAAAATCATAAACACACCCCTCTCCTGCCCTCTCCTAATCTAATCAAGGGGGCACCTAGCTGTCTGGGGTTGCAGGATGTGGGGGTGTTGCTGGGTGCTCCAGATGTCCTTCTCTGCCTTTGAAGACCAGTTTGGCAGCCCTCCCCCTTCCTGCCTCACCATCTGCTGAGGGGAGATTCTCTCCCCCAAGCACATTCCTTTGTGTGAAGCCAGGCCACTTCACACCTCATTAAAGTGGCCTGGCAGAAGCTGCTGCAGGCTGGCCAATCAGAGCACAGCAGCAAAAACAATGCAGAGCTGAAATTGGCAACTTTTTAGGTAAAGTCTAAACTTTTTACCTGAACTGGTTATATTAAATCCAACAACTGGAAGTTGTGGGATTTATTAAAACAATCAATTTGATACCAAATTCTTGGTATGTAACATTTAAGGAGACTTTAAAATTTAAAATAAAGTCTGCCCATTCTAGCCTATGAAGGCCATTTACTTCAATGAGGGAAAAACGAATTTGGCTGTTTTTACCTCACCAGGGCTTATAAATCTATTTTTATAAAGTCCCTGCTTATAGTTACATGGCACCCAGCCCTAGGGGCACATAGGGCACACCTTAGGGGTGACTTATATGTAAAAATAAGGTAGTTTAAGACTTTGGAAGTACCTTTAATTCCAAAGTCGAATTTGCATATAACTTTAATTTAAAAGCAGCCAGCAAGGCAGGCTTGCTTTTAAAATGACACTGGGCACCTCAGCAATGCACCTAGGTGTGCACCACCTATGCCGTGGTCCCTAAACCTACATGCCCTACCATATACTAGGGACTTATAGGTAGGTTAACTTAGCCAATTATAATTAGCCTAATTTGCATATCCATTTTACACAGAGCACAGGCCCTGGGACTGGTTAGCAGTACCCAGGGCACCATCAGAGTCAGGAAAACACCAGCATAAAGTGGAAAATGGGGGCAAAAAGTTATGGGGCCTCTGCAATCAGCCCTAGTTTCTCACGCTGGGTCAATGACTGCACCAACACCACAGTTGGCATACACAGCACCAACACTCACAGGGAACAGGCTTAAGCACTATGCATTGCACTGCGAGTAATATAGCTAGATGCTAAGGCAAGATGCGGGCCACACGCCACCAACTGCACCCCTCCTGGGACCCACGATGCCCTGCCTGAAGTTGACTGCTAACAAGCTAGGTTACCTGCATTTCATGTACACCCATTACCCTAGAGTTGAACCATGCAGCAATGTCTGGCCTGGCCTTAGGAGTAGCCACTAACTCACATCACACTAACTCACAACCACCACCCAAATCCCACTCCACCTGCAAAAATTTGTAATGACATCCCCTAGTGTCTGCTGTGATTCCCTCAAACACCCAACCATCTCAGGATAGGCCACAGCCAGTATGCGGGCCATCAGAGGAGTCAGGTTCCGACGGGCACCCCTTCCTCGTTGGGAGACCATTCCTAGCTGGGCCTCCGCGGTCTTCCGTGCCCAGCCTCTCAGGTCCTCCCACTGTTTCCGACAGTGGGTGCTCCACCGGCCATAGACCCCCAGGGTCCGCACATCCTTGGTGATGGCACGCCATAATCCATTCTTTTGATGGGCACTGACTTGCAGAGGCAAAACAGACAGGAGAACACCATTAAACAAACAGTCCAGCATGTCACACAAATGGCCCACCATACCCGTTTCCATCACTATTGGCACACACATCGCCCTGCGCACACCATGTACACCACCACAAGACATTTCCCCCACCCCCATGACACGATGCTTGCACACACATCCTCATGCATCCTTCCCACATGTATTGTGCCCAATGTGTACTTACCTGTTGGTCTGGAGGCCCATACAGCAGTCCGTACTGTGGTAGGACACCAACTTCCAGTCACTCCAATTCCTCCGAAGTGAAGGCAGGGGCCCTTTCCCCGGTCACACAGGCCATGGTGGGTTCCAGACACAGGTCACAGCAGCACTCACAGTGTAGATGCTCTCCTGTTGAAGGTCAGGAAACAAGTGAGGAATCAGATAGAAAATGGTGGTCACGTCTGCGGAGGTATACACCATCACTGCAGGTGCAGATCCCTATTGGCCACTGTATTCCATAGAGCCACATATTATCCAATGAGGAATTGCACGGCGGTGCAAGACCGTCTTCCGCCATGACGCCCAACGTCAGTGGAATTATTCCACTTCCACCTGTCCCTACATACAGGACAGGTGGTCGCCATTTCAGGGGAGGAACATTCATATAGACATTAACTGCATCACAGATTAGATTGGCACATACCTCGCCATTAACACTGTCCCATTGCATAAGTGCACCAAGTATACTGAAGTTGTGGTTCCATTGTTCCAATTGCGACAACCTACTCACTCTTGTGTCTCTTAGATACCTATCGCTGCAGATGAATAGGAGGTGGAGACATACCCCTGTGTACAGACCCCTTGTGGACTTAGTTACACTGGAGGGAAGGCACATTATACTCACCTATAGACTGGACAGGGCCACAATCACACAGCTGTGTGCCCAATTGGAGCCAGACCTGATCTCATCTATCCGTCATCCGACTGGGACCCCCCTCTTGTGCAAGTGCTATCAGTGCTCCATTTCTTGGCAACTGGTTCATTCCAAGCAACAGTGGGCTTGGCAGCAGGAATGTCACAGCCAAAGTTCTCAATCATGCTGGCAAGAGTGTTGTCTGCCCTGGTAATACACATGTGCAGCTATATTTCTTTCCCCCAGGTGGAAGAATTGGCCACTTTGAAAGCACGATTCTATGCAATGGGACATATCTCCAGTATTATTGGGGCGATTGTTGGTACGCATATTGCGTTTGTCACCCCCGCCAGAATGAACAGGTGTTCAGGAATCAAAAGAGTTTCCACTCACTAAATGAGCAGATGGTGTGCCTGGCGGACCAGTATATCTCCCATGTCAATGCTAAGTGTCCTGGATCAGTGCATGATGCCTTTGTTCTGAGGAATAGCAGAATCCCAAATGTGATGGCCCAACTACAGAGACACAGGGTGTGGCTAAAAGGTCAGCCTTGGTACCCACCCACTGTATGTTAGTGTATGCCTTCTGGTGTGAACCCCATAGGATTGTGTGAGGCTAAATGTGCTCCCTCAATACTTTCAGGTGACTCTGGCTACTTAAACATATTGTGGCTGCTGACCCCTGTGAGGAATGCCAGGACAAGGGCTGTGGAATGTTATAATGAGGTACATGTGCAAACCAGACGGATCATCGAGAGGACCTTCGACCTCCTGAAGGCCAGATACAGTTGCCTCCATCAGACAGGTGGATCCCTGTGCTACTCACCTGAGAAGGTCTGCCAGATAGCAGTGGCATGCTACATGTTGCACAACCTGGCCCTCAGGCGCCATGTACCTTTTCTGCAGGAGGAGGGGACTGAAGATGCCCCTGTGGTAGCAGTAGACCCTGAGGACAGTGATGAAGAAGAGGCTGAGGATGAGGACAACAGAACATCAGTTATCCATCAGTACGTCAAATGACACACAGGTGAGACAGTGCAACTGCACATTCATTTGAATATTGGTGTATTCTGTGTGGCTGTAGCATGATTGCATTAGCTTCCTTTGCATCTCAACTTACTGTCACCCATGGGTTGTCATTTTATAGATGTTGGTGATATAACAACTGTGTACTGATGTGCTGAATACAGACAGCTACAGGTTATTATTTCAATGCTCTCATAGTGTACAGTTCATTTGCACTAGATGTGACTGTTTCCATAAATACACATGTTCAATACATAAAATACTAGTAGTCAAGTTGTGTTCAAGGGTGTTTATTGTAGTGCTAAGGCATTAAGGGTAAAGTGCAATGGAATGGGGTGATGATGGAGGAAAGTCCAGGGTATTGTTCCAGTCTGTTTTTAGCACAGGTGCAGTGCCCAAGGAGCCATAGGAAGGGGAGCAAAGGCAGTTCAAAGTGGACAAGGTCACTGAATGAGACACAAGGGGGAAAATCAGGAGAGTCTCATTTCCTGCCGGTGGTCTTGGCAAGTGTCTCTGGCTTCTGTCTGGTTCACAGGGAACGTTTGCGGGGTGGTTCACCTTCAGCAGACGGAGGGGTGCTGGAGGCCTGTGGGTCCTGTGGCGGGCCTCCTGCCCACTAGCTGCAGCGGAATTGGAGGGCTGGTCAATGGACTGGCTAGTGGCAGGGGCCCGCTGGTGTGCTGTTACCTCCCTCATGATGTTGCACATGTCTACCACCACCCCTGCTATGGAGATCAGGGTGGTGTTAATGGCCTGCAAGTCCTCCCTGATCCACTAATACTGTCCCTCCTGCAGCCGACTGTTCTCCTGCAAGTTGTCAAGGATCTGGCCCTTCGTGTCCTGGGAATGTTGGTAGGCTCTGAGGATCTCAGGGACTGCCTCCTGGAGAGTTGGTTCCCTGGTCCTGTTCTGTCCCTGGTGCACAGCAGGCCTCCCAGTATCCCTGATGGCCAGTGCCTCTCTTCCCTGAACGATGTGCCCACTGCCACTGACCCCAGATCTATGACTGTTTTGGGTATGAAGTGTGGCCTGCGGTCCCTGTACAGGTGGGCTCACTGCTGATTGACGTGTCCTGGGGACAGAGGTGTGGGTACGCTGGGTGGGGGCTGTGGTGTTGGATCCTGATGGGGGAGACTCTGTGGTGGACTGTGAGTGGGCTCGGCTGTCCAGTGGTCCCTGATGGGCCAGGTAGGTCATCCAGATCCTGAAGTCCAGAGTTACTGTCATCACTGGGGGAATTTTCAGTTAGGGGACTGGATAGTGCTGGCACCTCTTCTCCTCTGACATTTGGCTGGGGTACCTGTGGGGATATAAGTGATGTATTATGCTTCATGTGTGTGACATATTGTACATCCCTGGCTTTCGCTCTATCGTTGGTGTTGCCCTGCCACCTTATGCTTGTGTATGGTAATGTATTGTGGCATTGTTAGTTTCAATATGCTGTGCATGCTTTGGTGATGGGTGTCCATGCAGGGCTAGGAGGGCTGTCCATGCATTGGTATAGCATGCAGGGCTTGGCATTGTGACTAGTTATATGTGCAGGTGCAGTATGTGGGATGGAGTGGAGTGATGGGAGTGGGGGTGAGGGTGAGAGATGGCATGCAGGTATGGGAGGTGATAAGTGGTAATTGTTGACTTACCAGTGTCCAGTCCTCTGGCTACTCCAGTGAGTCTCTCATGATGCAGTATTGCCAAGACTTGTTCCTCCAATGCTGTGAGCTGTGGGGGAGGAGGTGGGGGTTCACCACCATTCCTCTGTGTGGCGAGCTGGTGCCTTGCTCCTATGGAAACTACAGTCCCCCATAGGTCGTTCCACCTCTTCCTGATGTTGTCTCTTGTTCTTGGATGCTGTCCCACGGCGTTCACCCTGTCCACGATTCTCCACCATAGCTCCATCTTCCTGGTAAAGGATATCTGCTGTACCTGTGCTCCAAGCAGCTGTGAATCTACCCTGACTATTTCCTCCACCATGACCCTTAACTCCGCATCAGTGAAACGGGGGTGTCTTTGTGGGGACATGGGTGTTGTGTGGTGGGTGGTGGTGAGAGTGTGTTGAGTAATGTGGTGCGTGATGTGGAGTGCATGAGGGATGTATGCGTGTAAGTGGTCTGTGTGTCTAGTTGCCGCAGTGGTCTTGGTGTTAGTCTTGTGGCAATGATTTGTATTCGTAAAGGGTTGTGGGTGGGTGTGTGTTTTATAGTGGTGAGGGTGTGTGGTTGTGGTGTGTGTATGAGTGTCAGGTGTATATCTTTAGTATTGGCCAATGTGGTATTGTTTTGTTTGTGGGTGTCCATTCTGAGCGCGGCAGTATGTACCGCCAATGGTTTACCGCCATTGAATGTCCGCCGTGGTGATTCGTGGGTCATAATGTGATGGGAGTTGTTTTGTAGGCATAAAGGTATGGGTGTTGGTACCGCCACTTCATCACTGACCCTTGGGCTGGTGGATTTGTGTATGTAGCTGTATTCTGTCAGATTGGTGTGTGTGTGTCATAATATGGCAAATGGATATTTGCCACTGTGGCGGTATGATGGCGGCCATCACCACTGCGGTAAGCGGGATTTACTGCCAATGTCATAATGAGGGCCATAGTTCTTAATGAACCTCCTGCAATACCCAGTGAGACCAAGAAAGGCTCTGATCTGAGTCTGTGTGGTACGGGTAGTCCAATCTAAAATAGTTTGGATCTTCTCCTGTAGTGGTTAAATCTGTTCTCCACCTACTGGGTGTCCCAGATAAACCACTTTCCCCTGCCCTATCTGGCACTTTGAAGCCTTGATAGTAAGGCCTGCCTTTAGCAGGGTGTAGGAGGCTGGCCTGGTTTCTGGTGGGTACCTGTGGTACTTACAACTTATACCAGGTCCAGCTATCCCTTGTTAGTGAAATGTAGACAGTGTCTAGAAGTTAGGCTATCTAGGGGTAGTGTGGATGAGCAGCCAAGGCCTAACTAGGAGACATACAAAGCTCATGCAATATCACTACAGTCACACAGTACTCACACACATGAAAGAAAATACTCAGTGTTACAAAAATAAAGGTACTTTATTTTGGTGAAACAAATATCAAAATACCATAGAGACTATACTCCCTTATGAGGTAAGTAATACTCAAATTATATACACTAGTATGCAGAACTAGGCAAGAACATAGTTAGAAAACAGTGCAATTAGTGAAAGTCACAATAGTTAGAACTGTGCCTGGGGGGAGCACAAACCATATACTAAAAAGGTGGAATGCAAATGTTGGTCCCCCACCTAGGCAAGTGTAGTGTGTAGAGGGGAGCTGGGAGTACTAGAAAACCCCAAAGGTAAGTACTAGAACCAACCCCAGTGACCAGGAAAGCAGGTGTAAATCACAGGAATTTTCCTAGAACAAACAGAGAAAATAAAAGAATTATGCAAGAAAAAGAAGAGACTGAAAGACACAAACAGTGGATTCCTGGACCTGAGGACTTGTGGAAGAAGGGGACCAAGTCCAAGAAGCACAGAAGAGTCCAAGAAGAACAGGAGCCCCTGCTAACCTGGATGAAGGTGCAAAAGAAGAACCAACAGCGACGAAGAACAGTCAGAATTGCACCCAACAAGTCGGAGTCTGGTTCCTGGTTGGTACAAGTGATGTCCCATGAATGGCATATGTTTAAAAAGAACTAAGAGGCCTGTATGTTAACAGCACTAAGGTCTGTACTTTTACCTTAATAGCACAGTGAGGCTTTTGCATTAACAAGGGCTGCTATATTAACACTGTGATTCTTGTGCCCAAATAGTATTGTGAAGCCTACATATTAACAATGTGAGGTTGTGCACAAGTAGCATTCCAATGTCTGTGTACAAACAGCAGTCTGAGTCCAGAGTTCTCAATGTTCTCCATGTAACGGATGAGCATTTTATCTAGTCTTGTTTTTTATGCTTTCTGATATGTGTCCAATTAAATCTTTGTCCCTATTTCACTATATAATTTTCTATCATTCATCCTCAGTGACACTCTCTTTTATATCTATGTCAAGAGTTTCCCATCACTAGTAGGAGCCCATGAAGAATGGTAACATAGCACTTCACTCCTATGCACTAATTGTTACTGTAGTTAGAAGGCAATGGCATACATGTACACCCCCACACTTAAATATTCATCATCATGCATGCATATCCAGACACCTACCTTATTACATTTTATGTAGCAGTGCACTGTGTCCAAACATATATGCTTGCTTTGCTCAGAGAATGCTCTTAGTTGCTTCTCCGACAGGTGTGGTAAAAGGGCCATGATATGTAAAAAGCCGGCTCTCGTTATATTTAGCTCCAGTAGCCTTGCTATACTGCCTGCCTGTCAGAGCAGTCAGATACCCATTTTAGTCCTTCAACTTTCCCCCATTTCATACTGCTCATTATGGTTACCGGGATTTCAGGCATTTCTACTTCACTCATTCAGCTCCTGTCTTCTGAATCTCCCTCACAGACAAAACAGCCAGTGTTCAGATCAAATTCAACCCCTACATGAATTAAATCACCACTGGATGAAGACCAAATGTCCAAAGCTAAACAGCAACAGACTGAATCTGTGATCTTTGGGAAGAGCATATTATTGTGGGACTCCTCCTGGTGGCCAACAGAGCTGGAAGCTACACCCAACCCGATCACCCACACCAAGAACCTCGGAATCATCATCAACAGTAAACTCATCATGACCGCCCAAGTCAATGCCATCACTGCCTCACGCTTCTTTACCCTGAAGATGCTGAGGAAGACTTTAAAATGGCTTCCAGTCAGCACTCAGAAAACTGTTATGCACACCCAAGTCACAAACAAGCTGAACTATGGAAAAACTCTCTCTGCCAGAATCACCTCATCAGATGACTGATGATTATTCAGAAATCAGCAGCGAGAATCACACTCATGCAATGGGCAGGCCTTAAAAAAGCCAAAAGAGTCACCGAAAATAGGATAGCCCTACTGGCTTTGTCAATGCTTGTTTAATCCTGCTACATTGTTCCTGTAATTATGTAATATGGCAATTAGCCAAGGCTCCAACATGCTAGGATCCCGGTTATGGTGAGTGGCTAGTTTTCCAGTGACTTTATATGAAGAATGAATGCTCCTCACCTGATCAGCCATTTCTTTCCCTAAGAGCAGGGCCAATGGAATTTTACAGTTTGCACTTTTAGCGTCTTCAGCAAAATTAGTTATTTGACACATTTCCCACACAACGTATCATCTGCTACATTATATCAGTTTCTGATTGCAGCACAATACCAGGGAATGAAGAATATTTCTCTCAGGGGCTTTAACAGTCAATTCCTCTAGTCCCTTAACTCAGATTTGATGCAATTTTGCAAAAGGCAAACAAAGGTTTCCCCAAGTGGCCAGGAAGATCGCTGGTTAGTGATCGCTCACAATTTTCACATTTGCACTAAAGGGACATTGCCTTTCTTGTGAAAATAAAATGACCTGCAGAAGCACTAACAACTAACATTGCCACTGTCAATTAGGAGAATAAAGGGGAGAATACTCCTTATTCGATGCAAATTGACAAATTAACAAATGCTGAAAAAAAACATAATTATTTTCGTAAATTTGTATGTATTTATGTGTTTAAACGGTGGGGTAGGGTGGGTTGTAAAACGCAAATAGATATCGAAAGCTGTTGACAGATGCATCAGCAGCAGAGAAGGATGAAATCAGTGCTTAATTTGTGCTTGTTGTTTCCGGTGCTGAGCACCAGCACTTATTTTTGAGGGCCGGGGCTTATTCTTCTATCTCAAGCATTTACTGCGAGCAAAAGACACAAATGGGCAGACGGAGGAAGGGAAAAATGAAAAAGCGTCACAAAGGGAGAAAGTAGAAAGCTGCTAACAGCTGAAGGGCAAGCAAGTGGCTTTATATGGATTGAAAAGGCCCGAGATTGCTTTAAGATTACGCTGCCTCAGTATTCTGTGTTCACACATTTAACTGCAGCAGCTGTGTGTTTAAGAGGAGGGCTTTGAGCACCGGCACCTTTGTATTTACAAATTAAGCACTGGATGACATAATGGTGAAAAAACGCTAAGCGCTCACAAATACCAAGACTGTTAGGGCTTGTGGCAGACAAAGATGGTTTCAGAAAGTAACTTTAGTGGTAGTGTTTGGTAGGTTTCCTTAGGTGCCGGCTGAGCTAGAGGCCAAAATCCACAGCTAGGCACTTTGCAAAAAAACAGCTCTGTTTTCTTTGAGAAAATGTGATGTGTCCACGTTGTGTTTTGGGGCATTTCCTGTCGCGAGCACTAGGCCTACCCACACAAGTGCGGTACCATTTTTATCGAGACTTGGGGGAAAGCTGGGTATAAGGAAATTTGTGTCTCCTCTCAGATTCCAGAACTTTCTGTGACCGAAATAGGAGGAAAAAGTGTTTTTTGGGCCAAATTTTGAGGTTTGCAAAGGATTCTGGGTAACAGAACCTGGTGGGAGCCCCACAAGTCACCCCATCTTGGATTCCCCTAAGCGTCTAGTTTAAAAAATGCATAGGTTTGGTAGGTTTCCTTAGATGCTAGCTGAGCTAGGGGCCAGAATCCACAGCTAGGCACTTTCCAAAAAACAGCTCAGTTTTCTTTGGAAAAATGTGATGTGTCCAAGTTGTTTTTTGGGGCATTTCCTGTTTCGAGCACTAGGCCTACCCACACGAGTGAGGTACCATTTTTATTGGGAGACTTGGGTGAACACTGGATGAAAGGAAATTTGTGGCTCCTCTCAGGTTCCAAAACTTTCTGTCACCAAAATATGAGGAAAAAGTGTTTTTTGGGCCTAATTTTGAGGTTTGCAAAGGATTCTGGGTAACAGAACCTGGTGAGAGCCCCATAAGTCACCCAATCTTGGATTCCGATAGGTGTCTAGTTTTCAAAAATGCACAGGTTTGGTAGGTTTCCTGTTAGACTTTTCATCCTTGGCGTGGTCTCCCTTAACTTTTTGCCTCTGTTTCCCAGGTTGTTGATCTGCGCTGGACTCTGTTTTTGCTGTTTTTGTTACTCTGGGCACTTTATCACTGCTAACCAGGGCTAAAGTGCAAGTACTCCTATACAAAATGTGTATGTAATTGGTTTATCCATGATTGGCATATTTGATTTACCAGTAAGTCCCTATTAAAGTGCACTAGAGGTGCCCAGGGCCTTTAAACCAAATGCTACTAGTGGGCCTGCAGCACTAGTTGTGGCACCCACCTAAGTAGCTCTGTAGTCATGTCTCAGACCTGCCACTGCAGTGTCTGTGTGTGCATTGTTTAACTGTAAAATCGACTTGGCAAGTGTACACACTTGCCAGGCCTAAACATTCTCTTTTCTTTCATGTAAGAAACCTCTAAGGTAGGCCCTAGGTAGCCCCAGGGGATGGGTGCAGTGTATGGTTAAGGTAGGATATATAGTAAAGTGTTTTAAATGTCCTGACAGTGAAATACTGCTAAATTAGTTTTTCACTGTTGCAAGGCCTGTCCCTCTCATAGGTGAACATGGGGGCTATCTTTAAATATTATTAAAGTGTAGATTCCCTTTGGGAGCAGATAGACATGCAGAGTTTGGGGTCTCTGAGCTCACAATTTACAAATACATCTTTTAGTAAAGTTGATTTGAAGATTGTGTGTTTGAAAATGCCACTTTTGGAAAGTGAGCATTTTCTTGCTTAAACCGTTTCTGTGACTCTGCCTGTTTGTGGATTCCCTGTCTGGGTCAGTTTGACAGTTGGGCTGGTTGCACCTCTCACTAGACAATGACACAAATGGAGCTGGGGTGTTGTCTGCATTTCCTGATGGGCCATCTGTGGTAGGAGGGCGGGAGGAGTGGTCACTCACACCTGAAAGGGCCGTGCCTGCCATCACTCAATGCAGTCTTCAACCCCCAGTTGTGTGTCTGGGGCCTGGCCTGGGCACGCCAGGATTTCACAAACAAGAGAGACTTTCCTTTGAAGTAGGCCTACTTCAAAGGGCAAAATGGGTATAAGAAGGGCACCCAAAACCATAGACTTTAAAACACTTCTGGAAACCAAGAGGAACCTCTTCCTGGAGAAGGGCTGTGGAGCTGAGGAAGAAGAGATGCCCTGCCTGTGACTGTGCTTTGTGGAGCTATTCTGCAGTAGCTGATTCTACCTGTGCTAGAGGACAAAGACTGGACTTTGTTTTGCCTTCCTTCTTGTGAAGAACTCTCCCAGGGCTTTATTTAGAACTTGCCTCCTGTTATTGAAGTGTCAGGGATAGCAAAGACTTCTCTCTACCAGCACCTGGCGCCTCCGCTGAGACTCCTACTCTGCCAAGTAGTGCCCATCCAGTTCCTGGGACCCTGAAAGGAGAAGCTGGCAGGACAAGAGTGAAAAATCCACGCACAGACTGCTGTGCAGGGAAAAGATCAACGTGACTCCGATCTGCGGCTGAAAAATCGACGCGCCACTGGCTTTATGGCTGAAAATGGACGCTCGCCTGCAACGCAACTGGAAGATCAACGCCCGCGGCTGAAGAAACGATACGCAGCATCGCTGATGGAGGCTAGTGAGATCGTAACAGCACTGTGTGGTTTTCGGATCATCGCATGACAGGATTTCTGACGCAAACATTGCTGGCCATGCAAAAACGACGCAAGGCCTGCTTGGACACGAGAGTGCGGTTCGCATCAACGCCTCGCTCTCTTGCGTAGAGAAGAAACAACGTACGCCAACTCGACTGAAGGAGAAACGACAAAAGGTCTTGCTTGTGAGTGATATCGATGCATCGCAAGCCCTTTTTGACGCACACTCGCCCATGATGGGTTATTTTTGACGCACCCAGGTACATTTTCAAGCTAACAGTAATAGCGTTGTGTTTAAAACTATATGAAGACTCTTTTTGGTTTTTAGTTGATAACTTGACTTGTGTATTGTGAATTTTTGTCGTTTTGGTCTTGTTTTGTTTAGATAAATATTTTCTTTTTTTTTAAACCTGTGCTGTGTCATTTTTAGTGTTTTCCTTAAATTACTGTGTGTGTTGGTACAAATACTTTACACCTAGTACTCTGAAGTTAAGCCTTCCTACTCGTGCCTAGCTACCAAGGGGTTTAGCAGAGGTTAGCTGAGGGTGATTCTCTTTTACCCTGACTAAAGTGAGGGTCCTTGCTTGGATAGGGGGTAACCTGACTGCCAACCAAAGACCCCATTTCTGCCATTTACCTAGGTGCCAGCACTGGAGGCCAGAATCCACAGCTAGGTACTTTGCAAAAAACAGCTCTGTTTTCTTTGGGAAAATGTGATGTGTCCACGTTGTGTTTTGGGGCATTTCCTGTAGCAGGCGCTAGGCCTACGCATACAAGTGAGGTACCATTTTTATCGGGAGACGTGGGGGAACGCTGGGTGGAAAGAAAATGTGTGGCTACTCTCAGATTCCAGAACCTTGTGTCACTGAAATGTGAGGAAAAAGTGTTTTTTGGCCAAAGTTTGAGGTTTGCAAAGGATTCTGGGTAACAGAACCTGGTGAGAGCCCCACAAGTCACCCCATCCTGGATTCCCCTTGGTGTCTGGTTTACAAAAATGCACAGGTTTGATAGGTTTCCCTAGGTGCTGGCTGAGCTAGAGGCCAAAATCTACAGCTAGCGACTTTGCAAAAAATACGTCAGATTTCAATGGAAAAAAGTGATGTGTCCATGTTGCGTTTCCTGTCGCGAACATTAGGCCTACCCACGCAAGTGAGATACCATTTTTATTGGAGACTTGGGGGAACACAGAATAGGAAAACAAGTGTTATTGCCCCTTGCCTTTCTCTATATTTTGATCTTCCAAATATAAGACTGTGGGTTAGAAAGATGTCTATTTGAGAAATGCCCTGTAATTCACATGCTAGTATGGGTTCCCCGGAATTCAGAGATGTGCAAATAACCACTGCTTCTCAACACCTTATCTTGTGCCCATTTTAGAAAAACAAAGATTTTCTTGATACCTATTTTTCACTCTTTATATTTCAGCAAATTAATTGCTGTATACCCGGTATAGAATGAAAACCCATTGCAACGTGCAGGTCATTTTATGGCTCTGGATACCTAGATTTCTTGATAAGTCCAGCAGACATAACAGTATATTGCTTCCAAAAATCTGGCTTCGCAGGAAAAAGTTACAGAGTAAAACGTGGAGCTAAATGGATGTTTTTTGATCTCAATTTCAATATATTTTTTTAATTCAGCTGTTATTTTCTGTAGGAAACCCTTGAAGGATTTACACAAATTACCCCTTGCTGAATTCAGAATTTTGTAATCCTTTCAAAGATGTTTAGCTTTCTGGGATCCAGCATTGGTTTCACACCCATTTCTATCACTAACAGGAAGGAGGCTGAAAGCTCAAAAAATAGTAAAAATTGGGTGTGTCCCAGTGAAATACCAATATTGTGTTGAAAATCACCCTTATTTGATGCCATTTTCAGGGAGAAACCTAAAGCCTTCTTCTGCAGGCCTTTTTCCCCATTTTTTAGAAAAAACAAACTTTTCGCTGTATCTTGGCTAATTTCTTGGTCTCCTTCAGGGAAACCTACAAATTCTGGATAACTCTAGAATCCCTAAAATGTTGGGAAAAAAGGACACAAATTTGGCATGGGTAGTTTATGTGTACATAAAATTATGAAGGCCTAAGCGCGAACTGCCCCAAATAGCCAAAAAAAAGGCCTGGCACCTCAGGGGAAAAGTCCTGGCAGCGAAGGGGTTAATGACACAGATTTAAAAGAACAAAGAGGGTGGATCACAAGACGAGGTAGAGATAACATCACCTCAGGGTACCAAGTACCTTTTTGCATATATTTCAAGAAGGCCAGTGTTGATTAAAAAGAGGGAGAATTTCACTGATTTGTGAAAGACATATTCCATTAACTGAGACATTCTCAATGATAGAGAATAGGGAAAAAGGAACAGAAACAATTTAAGGGGAGTATAAATCAAGATAAAGCCATAAAAATGATTAACTATAAATAGTATTGCTTCAACTACAATAATTAACCCAATTCAGGCCAAAAATTAAAATACTATATTTAATAAGCCTTCTAGCTGGGGATACTCCCAGAATAGCTCAGTTTCAAGGTCTGGCCTAAGTACCTTGAAAAAAGTTTCTATCACAAATGAAAAAAGATGATAGGGCACCAAGGTCACTGCAGTCAATCAGGTGTGACCCCGTAGGCTATGATGACCTAAATAGCAGGAAGATAAATATTATTAATTCTTCTAACAAAAGAGTAACTACCATTCCAAGGATTTGTTATGCACTTATAAAATAACCCTGCAGTTTTCTCAAACTGTGCTACTACTGCTAGAGATGGTAGAATTTTACATTTTTATAATCAGGGAGTTTATTCAGTATACATTTTTGAGTCTCCTATAAATGTCTACCATTACAAACTATCACTAATGGTGATCAATTCAGTCCTATTGAGTACCTATTCTTGCATGCTTAATATTTCAATTCAAGTGCTCATTTTGAAATCATCAAAAAGGAGGGTAGTGACGATCATCTGTTACAATTAACACACTTTTCACAAAATCATGCAGGACTAGGAATAAGTTCAGATATTATTACATATAAAAACAGAATAACTGATCTTCAGAAAAAGTTGACCTTACAAATGAAGGATGTTTAAGGGTAACTATAACATCGGATGAGAATGAATGGTGGAGTTTTAGTATTTTAGTTGAGAATAATTTCACCAGTCTGGTCAGTTAGAAAATCAGAGGGTGAATATAGAATTCTGTGTAAAGTAGATTAGCATTTGAGAGCATCACCAAACACAGCACATTAGCACTTTCCTGTAACATACATGGTTTTAGAAATTAGAGGAGTGAGAAAATGTAATGCACATGATTATGGGCCTAATTTGTGAAACATATTACAGATTCAAATTCACAAAGTATATGTAGAGTTCTATGCCAACCCAATACTTTTACTTATTTCACAGACTTCTCCACCCTTACTGTGGAGTCTCTGCACACTTAAGTACATATTTTAGTAGTAAATGTGGTTGGGACTGGAGACAGTGGGAGGAAAACGGCGCAGAACTACTAGGAAAGGGGATGGGATTGAGGAGTAGTACGATGGGTTCATAGAGGGACAGGAAGGGGGTTAAGGAGGAACATCACCTACCCACACAAGAGTGAGCCAATTACATTACTTTGGGAGTGGAGGTATGTAATTTACACATTGAAGTAAGTTTACACTTGAGGGGGCCTGTTTCACAAAGGTAAACTGACATTTTTTAGCTTACTACTTTTTGGTATTCACTAAGTGCCAGATGTAGCAAACCGTTTTACACATTCTGTGTCTATGGGAAAATGTGTTCGTACATATGGCCCTAACTGTGTACAGAGTTTTATGACTCTGCATTCCCCATACTCATGTGTGGGAGGTTTTCCGTGCCCTCAGACTCTGCAAAATATAGGTTGAGAAGTCCACACACATAAGTAAAGGGAGTGCAGAGTTCTAAAATTGTGCACATAGGATGTGAATTTGATCTTGTAGTATGTTTTGTTGTGATACAATATGTACTACAAACTACAGTTTGGAATCCAGCTCAGAGTTTGTGAATACCACAAGTAATAATCTTATTCCAAAGTCTAAATGGAGCCAAGTTACCTTTGTGAATCCGGATCAATATGCTCAAAGAAGACTTGGTTGTGTGAAAACAAAATATGATAGATGTACATTTACAAGTGCACAAATATGCTCCACCTTATAGTTCAGCTAGAGTTTCAGTCATTCTGATGACATTATAATTAACTAGGGTCACTTAGAATGTCTCAATGTCAAGGCTGTAGATAACAGTGTGAGAATGTGGTAATTGGGGGACGGATCTGCGCTTCAGTGCTGCAACCTCTTGACCTCCCACCCTCTCCGCATTCCTGAGAAAAAGTGCCTGGGTACTCCAGAATGCTAGAAAATCAAATTTAAAATGTATGCATGTAAAAAATGTAAACTACCAGAAAATTATGAAGGTAAGTATAGCTTTACTATATTTAAATCCACATATACACAACCAGAAGAAATATATTTAGCATATGTATCTTTAATATACATACATGTGGATTTGAGAATGGTAAATCTTTACTTACCAATATATAGTTACCATCAAGATATTTTGTTGTTGTTATTATGCCCCAATATTTTTCAATCCCCATGTTGTACAAATACACCTAATAAAATATATACAATTGATGCATAAAGGCATCACCCAGTTTTGTGTAAGCAGTACCACTTTGTCATTGGATATGTGCTGTACAGTGCATCACACATGCAATCAGTGAAATGTTTGGAGGAATTAATAAATTTCTGATACTTAACATGTGGCTCAAAGAGATGTTATTTTTAATACAGAAAAGGATCTGACAATCATTGTGGATCTGCTTTTGAATCAAATTCCATAGATGTAGCATTGGAATGGCAAAGTACCACCCATGGAACATTCCCTTCACTCAGAGTAACGCAAATTAGTGTTACATGCTATTTTAAGGGCACACTTTCCAGTGCCAAACATAGTTTCGGACTGGAAAGTAAATACTTTATCAAAGCTTTGGGCCTGATTAGATCCTAGCAGATGAGTTATTTTGTCACAATGGTGAAGGATTTACCGTCTGCTAAAATATATATCCTGTTGTATCCTATTTTTTTATTTGTATCTGACCGCTGTGGTTATCTCTATTATGTGGTGAAAACAAAAGTGTGAACACCAACATGCCATGAAGTGCAGGCCTGTATTCAGAGCATTCTGAATGCTGTACATAAACTCCATTATTAACTATCCCATGAACATGACACTGAGATTGGTGTGAAAGCAGCAATGTGAGGTTCCCCTAAAGAGCACTGTTGGGCTTCTACGTACCCGCCGCTATGAAGCCAGTCTACATATAAATTAGCAGGTAAGATGTCTCAGTGACTTAAGCTCTCACTATGAGGTGATTTGCATGCCTCAACTTCAAATTCAGGCAGGACCCAGTCAGCCTTTCATCCTATAGAGGTAAGTAAGTTGCGTATCATTACAGTGGGTAATTAAATATTTCACTGCTCTTATAGTGCTATAGAGTGCTCTATAAAACAAATATTAAAATAGTGCCAAGCCTCTCCTGTGGTCTGCACATACACAGGAATATAAGGCCAGGTAACAAATAAAAACCACTGAGAACTGTGTCTTTATTAATGCCTTGAATGGCATATGTTTAAAAAGAATTACGAGGCCTGGATATTAACAGCACTAAGGTCTGCACAGTGAGGCTTTTGCAATAACAAGGGCTTCTAATTAGCACTGTAATGCTTGTGCCCAAATAGTATCGTGAAGCCTACATATTAACACTCCGAGGGGGTACACAAGTAGCATTCCAATGTCTGTGTACAAACAGCAGTGTTAGTCCAGAGTTCTCAATGTTCTCCATGTAACAGATAAGTATGTTATCCAGTCTTGTTTTTTTATGCTTCCTGTGTCCAATTAAATCTTTGTCCCTATTTCACTATATAATTTTATATCATTCATTTTCAGTGACACTCTCTTTTTTATCCATGTCAAGAGTTTCCCATCACTAGTGGGAGTCCATGAGGAATGGTAACATAGCACCTCACTCCTATGCACTCATTTTTACTGTGGTTAGAAGGCAATGGCACAAATGCACCCCCACACTTAAATACTCATCATGCATGTAAATCCAGACACCTACCTTATTACATTTTATGTGGTGGTGCACTCTGTCCCATCATATATGCTTGCGGTGCTCATAGAATGCTCTTAGTTGCTTCTCCGACAGGTGTGGTAAAAGGGCCATGATGTGTAAAAAGCCGGCTCTCGTTATATTTAGCGCCAGTAGCCTTGCTATACTGCCTGCCTGTCACAGCAGTCAGATACCCTTTTTAGTCTTTCAACTTTCTCCCATTTCATACTGCTCATTATGGTTACTGGGATTTCAGCCATTTTTATTTCACTCATTCAGCTCCTTTAATCTGAATCTCCCTCACAGACAAAACACCCCGTGTCCAGATCGAATTCAATCCTTAGATACCCGAAATCACCACTGGATGAAGACCAACTGTCTAAAGCTAAACACCAACAAGACCGAAACTGTGATCTTTGGGAAGAGCGTATTACTGTGAGAATCCTCCTGGTGGCCAACAGAGCTGGAAGCTACACCCAACCCGATCACCCACACCAAGAACCTCGGAATCATCATCAACAGTAAACTCATCATGACGGCCCAAGTCAGTGCCATCACTGCCTCACGCTTCTATACCCTGAAGATGCTGAGGAAGACTTTAAAATGGCTCCCAGTCAGCACTCAGAAAACTGTTATGCACACCCAGGTCACAAACAAGCTGGACTATAGAAAAACTATATGACCGCTGTAGTTATATTTCTATTATGTGGTAAAAACAAAAGTGTGAACACCAACATGCTATAAAGTGCAGGACTGTAAACAGAACTTTGTGAAGGTTGTAGATAAACTCAATTGTGAACTATCTCATGAACATGACTGGTATTTGTGTGAAAGCAGCAATGTGAGGTTTCCCCTAAAGAGCACTGTTGGGCTTGTACCTAACCGGCGGTATGAAGCCAGTCTACATATAAATTAGCAGTTAAGATGTCTTAGTGACTTAAGCACTCACTGCTGAAATAGAGGGTGATTTGCAACTTAAAATTCAAGCAAGACCCAGTTAGCCTTTCATCCTATCGAGGTCAGTGAGTAGGGGTTCATTACAGTGTGTTATTACATATTTTACTGGTCTTAGAGAAGAAGAATAGTGCTACAGAGTGCTCTATAAAATAAATATTAAAATAGTGCACAAGCCTCTCCTGTGGCCTGCACATACCCGAGAATATATGGCCAGAGTACAAATAAAAACCTCAGTGACGTTTGTCTTTATTACTGCCATGAATGGCATATGTTTAAAAAGAACTAAGAGGCCTGGATATTAACAGCACTAAGGTCTGCACTTTCACCTTAATAACACTGTGAGGCTTTTGCATTAAGAAGGGTTGCTAATTAACACTGTGATGCTTGTGCTCAAATTGTATTGTGAAGCCTGCATATTAACCCTCCGAGGGGGTACACAAGTAGCATTCCAATGTCTATGTACAAACAGCAGTCTGAGTCCAGAGTTCTCAATGTTCTCCATATAACGGATGAGCATTTTATCTAGTATTGTTTTTTTTTATAATGATTTCTAATATGTGTCCAATTAAATCTTTGTCCCTATTTCACTATATCATTTTCTATCATTCATTTTCAGTGACACTCTCTTTTTTATCCGTGTCAAGAGTTTCCCATCACTAGTGGGAGTCCATGAAGAATGGTAACATAGCACCTCACTCCTATGCAATCATCTTTACTGTGGTTAGAAAGCAATGGCACACAAGCACACCCCCACACTTAAAGATTCATCATGCATGTAAATCCATGACATCTACCTTTTTACACTTTATGTAGTGGTGCACTCTGTCCCATCATATATGCTTGCTGTGCTCAGAGAATGCTCTTAGTTTCCTTCACCGACAGGTGTGGTAAAAGGGCCATGATATGTAAAAAGCTGGCTCTCGTTATATTTAGCACCAGTAGCCTTGCTATACTGCCCGCCTGTCACAGCAGTCAGATACCCTTTTTAGTCCTTCAACTTTCTCCCATTTCATACTGCTCATTATTTATACCGGGATTTTAGAGATTTCTATTTCACTCATTCAGCCCCTTTAATCTGAATCTCCCTCACAGACAAAACACCCAGTGACCAGATCAAATTCAAGCCCTACATGAAAGAAATCACCACTGGATGAAGACCAACTGTCTAAACCTAAACACCAACAAGACCGAAACTGTGATCTTTGGGAAGAGCGTATTACTGTGGGACTCCTCCTGGTGGCCAACAGAGCTGGAAGCTACACCCAACCCGATCACCCACACCAAGAACCTCGGAATCATCATCAACAGTAAACTCATCATGACCGCCCAAGTCAGTGCCATCACTGCCTCACGCTTCTTTACCCTGAAGATGCTGAGGAAGACTTTAAAATGGCTCCCAGTCAGCACTCAGAAAACTGTTCTGCACACCCAGGTCACAAACAAGCTGTACTATGGAAAAACTCTCTCTGCCAGAATCACCTCATCAGATGACTGATGATTATTCAGAAATCAGCAGCCAGAATCACACTCATGCTTCCACCCAGCACTCACATCACATTACATCTGAAGGAACTCCACTGGCTCTACTCATTCACGATGAGCACAATTAAAATCCCTCACCCACACTTTCAAGGCACAATATAACACATACCCAACATACCTCATCAATCACATTCGCATTCACAAAATCTTCCAGACACCTCTGCTCATCCAGACTTCTACTTGCACAAATCCCATGTATACAGAAAGCGACATCTGGTGGCCAAGATTCCTCCTACGTTACTCCTAAAGCATGGAATGACCTGCTGCTACACATAATAGCATACTCCGCTCTTCCGGATCTCAGCAAGTAGCTGAACACCTGGCTTTTCTAATAGTCCTGCTGGGACCTGTGTGTGCCTAGAGTCACACCTGTTCAGTGCCAGGATTTCCTGCTGGGTGCTAGTGTGTTCTACAAATCTGCATAATATAATATAACATAATAGTACATAATAGCTGTTCACCCAACCAATGGGCAGGCCTTAAAAAAGCCAAAAGGGTCACCAAAAATAGGATAGCCCTACTGGCTTTGTCAATGCTTGTTTAATCCTGCTACATTGTTCCTGTAATGATCCAAAATGGCAATTAGCCAAAGCTCCAACATGCTAGGATCCCGGTTATGGTGAGTGGCTAGTTTTCCAGTGACTTTATGTGAAGAATGATCGCTCCTCACCTGATCAGCCATTTCTTTACCTAAGAGCAGGGCCAATGGAATTTTACAGTTTGCACTTTTAGCTTCTTCGGCAAAATTATTTGACACATTTCACGCACAATGCAACATCTGCTAGATTATCTGCTTTTAATACTCAGATATTGACAAAAAATAAAATAGTTTCTAGTTCAAATGGTTCAAAAGTTACAAAAAACATGGCTTCACATTTTACCAAACTGGAAGAATTCACAAAGGTTGACTGGTTGCCTTTCTGTTGCTTATTGCTGCATTTGTGTGTTAAACTGGTACTAAAGAGGTGAAACATTTATCCAGAAAGTGCTGGCATATGCAAAAATTAGATCATAGCATAGTCATACTGTGAAAAACATTTTCTGCTTTATGCCACATAATTTACCTTTTCGTGCCACGTTATCATCAATTGTGATACAATATTTGGTTCTCCTCTGCCGCATAAATCCAGTGGCCCTGCTTAAGACTCTAAGAATACCGTGCCACCCTCTCCAGCAATGCTGCAGGTGACAAAGTTGGCACAGTGGGCACATCAACCAGCAGAAGGAGCCCGTTCTAGCAGCTGGTTACCTCATATCAAGTGTGAGACTGGGTAAGAGCATAGGCCCACCATCACACAAAAGTGGCCTGTATTAGTAAATGTGACAGTAAATAAGGTGGTCCCCAGCTGCAGATCGGGGCAGCTTTGAGGTTGTAAAGACCTTCTGTGTGGGTGTTTTGTCAGGTATGGGATGCCGAATGCATTGGTGATTGCTGCAGGTAGCGTTACTAGTGTTTCTATGCTGCCCGGCATGTTTCACTTTCTCTCCAAGGGGCCTGGGTTTCACTCCAGCGGCCCTGCCTCTCTGAGGTGAGGGTGGACAGACGCAAGTGCTGGGTCATGTCTGACAGCTTCAGAGCCATCCTTTGGTTTGTACATCTTTCTCCCTGCAGCCACTTTCTCTCCCTTTGCCTGTTTCCGTGTCCCTCTCCATCTCCTCTCTCCATTCCTCCCATTTATCTCTCTTCCCTCTCACTCTCCCTCCTTCTCTTCCCTCCTTTCTATTGGTTTTCGTGCTCTCTTCTTGTCTCGCTTCTGTTGTCTCTTCACCTCTTTCTTATTACTATCATTAGAAGTAACCTGTGTTTACCGTTATGTCAGTATGGGGACAAATGTATTAGACCCTGCCCCTGTGATGGGGTGTCCCAACATACCTTGCCCCATTTTACTTTGTTTTGTGTTTTTTATGCACCATTCAGAACTCGTTTTTTTTACCTCTCCTAAGGCCCAAGGGTTTTGTACAATATCGTCCTGCTTTTATGTGGATGCAGATGGCCTCAGATGAATTGGTGTGGAAGGGGCTGGGATCATTCCTGAAGGGAGCTATTACTTGGCGTAACAATGTAGAGTTTTTAAAATGAATCTTTCTATTTTATTGTTTCTATGCATGTGTTATATATGTTTTTATTCTTGATGGGTGTTCTGATTATTTTTGGTTTTATTGCTAATTTTAACAAATGTATTGGAGATTATTTATTGTAATGGATGAATTTTTTTCATACCGAATAAAAGTTATTATTATTCGCCTCTTTCTTTCTCTGCCCCTTCATCTCCCTCATTGTGAGATCACTCCGCGTCATTTAAAGTCATTCTTATTTTTGAGTCTTTAAATACCCGGCTCGAATTATTGGACTTTCCTGCCCCTCCTATGTACTTAAGAAGTAAAAAAAAAAACTTTCTATGAGTTAGTGTGGTAACTGATCTGATGACTGATTTCATCACTGATCTGCATATTTCAAAGCAGGATATAACAGCACAGGGCACAGTCATTGATCACAGTCGTTTAATGAGCCGCTTACGTCACAGGGTCCTTTACATTAGGGATGTGAAGTGATGTTGGACTTTCTGCAAAAGTTGTAAAACTCACAAGGTTTGCGATGAAACAACAACCTGTACTAAGGCTTTTTTCAGGGAAAGTTTGAAAAAAACTCACATTTAACGTTTTCCAACTTCACGAAATGTATACAATTTCGACAAAAAAACCTTTTGTTCCAACCCCTTAAAATTGGACACAGTGAACTTTCTGCATTTAAGGAGTTGGAACCTTCGACACCCCACCCGTGCGTTTAAACAGTATTTGCACCCAGCACACACCTGATCGGTTCCTGGAGAATCGAACTTTGTTTCATCTCTGCCCGAAATGTAAAAGTCAAGGCCACTTGTTTGATTTAGCTTTCAATGTCCAATATCTTAACAATTAAAAAAATCTGTGCCCAATACACAGCGACAGCGTCACTTCATCAGAGCGGCACACACGTCTTACCGTGAAATCCAAATGATTGTCAAAGCAGGAAGCGTCGTGTGAGGCAGAAGTCGAAGCCAGTTTTAAACTCAGGACATTTATATCAGTTTCTGATTGCAGCACAATACCAGGAAATGGAGAATATTTCTCTCAGGGGCTTTAACAGTCAATTCCTCTAGTCCCTTAACTCAGATTCGATGCATTTTGCAAAAGGCAAAGGTTTCCCCAAGTGGCCAGGAAGGTCGCTCGTTAGTGACCGCTCACAATTTTCACATTTGCACTAAAGGGACATTGCCTTTCTTGTGAAAATAAAATAACCCGCAGAAGCACTAACAACTAACATTGCCACTGTCAATTTAAAGGGCATTGCTTAATACTCCTTATTCGATGCAAATTGACAAATAAAAAAATGCTAAGAAAACACAATTCTTTTCGTCGTAAATTTGTATTTATTTATTTATTTATTTAAAGGGTGGGGGGATGTAAAACGCAAGCAGACATCTAAAGCTGTAACAGGTGCAGCAGCAGCAGAGAACGATGAAGTAATGGTGAAAAACCACTAAACGTTCACAAATACCCAGACTGCCCGGGCTTTGTGGCGGACGAAGATGGTTTCAGAAAGTAACTTTAGTGGTAGTGTGAGCCAATGGCAGGAGCTGCCACGCAGAATGCTCTGCTGCCTATGGGTGCGTACCTTGCTGTACACACCACAGAGAGCATAGGGGGCGTGTTTACCAGCCACATGCGCAGCCGTTGCATCACCTTTTGTGATGCAACAGCAGCACAAACCACCACATCATTCTATGAGGACACAGAAAGTCACTTTACCTGGCTTTAAAAGGCCTCAATGGTATGGAGTAAGTCAAGGCAGTGCAAATTGCTGCATTGCCTAATCCTGCTCATGGGAGGTGTTCCATGGGCATTGTGGTGGGTGTTCCCACTCAACATCCATGGATGTTCACACATCCCCAGAATAACAAGGACTTTTAAACCTGGGGATGAGCCAAAATCTATCTTTATTTCTCCTCGTTTTTAACTCTTCTTCTTGTGCAGCACATGTGGAAAGAAGAAAAAGCCCCCAAGGATTGTTTTTGTGCAGGAAGGTGTCCCTTCATGCACAAAAATAATCCTGCCTACAATGCAGACACACTTGCACCATGCTACAAGAGTGCCTGCTTTGCCACTAGGCAGCCCAAACAGAACCAGTGCAGTGGCAAAGGACAGGAAGGCACCGTGTATTGCATACATACAGTGCATTCCTGCCCTTTCCCTTCGAGGCAGGGCAGCACAGCGAGGTGACTTGCTGCATTAACTTGAGTCAAAAGTCCATAAATATGGGCTTTAGTCAGGGCTGAGTTCTCATGGCCCCATGGACTGAAAAGCAAGCTGATCTGCAAACTCCTGACATGGAGGCCGGAGATGCCCAAAAGTGAGTTAGTCATTATCATGAAAAGCAAGCTGAAGCACAAGCTGAAGGACACAAAAAGAAGTTGTGTTTCAGCTCTGGCTTTTCGTTTCCACACAAAAGTGAATGTCTGCCACTGGACATGCAAATGCTCTGGGGAGAAATCCATTTTTATATGATTTGCAAGATAATGGAAAAAGTAAGTTCCTGAAGGCGAGAAGACAAAATGGCTCCCTGAACATTTGAAAAGTGATGCTCGATGCATGCCCACAAGGCCAAGCAACAATACCAATTGAGAAAAAATGACAAGCTGAATGCATCTGTGTGGATAAGCGTCAAGCGAACAACGCAATTAAAATAGAAAGATATTCTGGTCCACACATATAACTGATGTGATAACACAATTGAATAGTGTGAAAGTCTTCTCTCTACTTGATTTAAATAAAGGATATCATCAGTTGGAACTCAAGGAGAATTGCAGGCACATTACAACCTTTTCCACACATATTGGCCTATTTCAGTCAAAAAGACTAGATTTTGTGTCATCAGCTGCAAGATTTTTCAAGATGTCATCTGGCGTATCATACAGCCTGTCATGAATACTTTCAGCTGTAGTGATGACATATTCGTTTTTGGATCTTCATAGAAGGAGCACAATAACGCTCTCAAACACGTTTGTCATTTACTGGTTGATGCAGGTTTAACTTTGAATGCTGAGAAATGTGAACTCAAAAAGACAAAGCTAAATTTCTGTCCATATCTTTTCTGATGGGGGTATGACACCTCATCCAGCCAAAGTGCTAGCACTGTCAAATGTCAGTCTCCCACAAGTTGTTTCAATGTTATGATCATTTCTTGGCATAGTCAGTTACTGTTCCTGATACACACAATACTTTTCTACTGTGAGTGCTCCATTGAGCGACAAAAAAAAAATGTTTCATTTCATTGGTCATATGAAAGCAAGCAGGGCTTTCAGAGAATCAAACAAGCTATCAGAAACAGTACTAAAAAGGCATATTTTAATCTAAAGCTTTGATGTTCAGGATCCTGGCGGTGGTAACCCGGAGTTGGATATGCGCTTGAGGGCATCACAGCAGCCACAAGGGGGTGAGTACACTATCATTCTGCTGATTTTGCACGCAGTGATGGTGTCTGGGTGAGGGAGATGGGCTGTGGGTTTCCCTAGGCCATGGCGAGTGTGCTAGTTAGGTCCCCTTGTTCTGTTAGACCCTGTGGCACCCCACCACACCTGTGTACAGTGCCAAGTACATCTAGTCAGGCTCCTGTGACATCCATGTGTGCAGATGTCGGCCATAGCCTTGTAGGCCATGTCCCAGGGATTGAACAGTGGAGCCCAAGTGCGTGGCGTAGAGCAGGGGGCTTCTGTGTCTGTCATGTCCGCCAATGGTAGCTGTAATGCATGCACTCAACATGTCTTTCTTCTGTCGCCCCCCCCCCCCTTTTTGTGGTCTCCCTGTTCTTGTGTGCATTAGCATCATCAGGTGGAGGAACATTGGCACCGGAGCAGGAGGGAGCTGCATCCCACATGGCCCTGGAGGGCGAGACTACGGACTCTGAATTCACCAGTGGGACGGAGGGCGAGGGGAGCTCCACGGCGGGGACAGGAGCTGACACCAGTGATACTCTTCCTCTGATGGGAGCTCCCTTGTGGTGGTGGCCATATCTGTGCCACTCGCATCTACAGGTACAGCCACCAGCCCCCCTACAAGCACTGCCCTCCCGGCTGCCCCTTAGCCTTTGCCCCGTGCCCGCTCACCCAGGAGGGTGGGCATCACCATCGCCCCAGGCACCTCAGGCCCAGCCCCAGTCACCCCTGCTGCCCTCAGTGAGGAGGACATTGACCTCCTCAGGTCCCTCACTGTTGGGCAGTCTACCATTTTGAATGCCATCCAGGGTGTAGAAAGGCAGTTGCAACAAACAAATGCATTCCTGGAGGGCTTTCATTCTGGGCAGGCGGCCCTTCAGCGAGCCTTTCAGGCTCTGGCCTCAGCACTGATGGCAGCTATTGTCCCTGTCTCTAGCCTCCCCCCTCCAATGTCCTCCACCCAGACCCAATCCCCTGTACCTCAGCCTATCCCAAGCACACCTTCAGACCAGCATGCACACACGCCAACACACAAGGGAAGCTCTGGCAAACATAAGCACCACACATCCCACAGGCATTCACGCAAGCATCACACACATGCAGACACACCAACATCCACTGCCTCCACTGTGTCCTCCTCCTCCTCATCTCCCTCCTCCCTCCCAGTCTTGTCTCCACTCACACCTGCATGCACTACATCTACAGACACTACTTCCATCACCAGCACACACACCACCACACCCCGCTCACATGCACTCACCACCCCCACTACCATTCACACGTCCCCTGTGTCCTCTCCCAGTGTGTCTGTGACGCCACCTCCCAAGATACACAAACGCAGCCACACACCCATCCAACAGCCATCCACCTCACGACAGCCTCCAGCGCATGCACCTTCACCCAAAGTCACCAAACGAACACCTCCTACAACCACAACCTCTTCCTCCACTCCCAAACCCCCTCCAGCTACCCGTCCCAGTGTTCCCAAGAAACCTTTTCTGTCCACCCTTGACCTCTTTCCCTCACCTCCCCCACCCCATCAGTCTCCTAGGGTCCGACTCTCCAGGTCCCAACCTAGCACCTCAGCCACAACATCTCCGGGACCAGTGGTGCCTGTAGTCACAGGAATCTGGAGTGCACCGGCCACCAGGGCAGCCAGTGTGGCACAGAGCCACAGCACGGACGGTCCCCCACCTGTCAAGCATCAAAAGTTGGCCAGTGCCCGGCGGGAGAGGGGGAAGACTCCAGCCACCAAAGCCACTCCCAGGGGTACAGGTGGGAATGTGGATTCAGCTGCGACACCTTCCAAGGTGGGGAAGGGGCACAAGAAACTCAGCAAGTCTGGGAAGAGCAGCACGGCGGAGAAGACCGCCATCATCCCCGCTGCCCAGGAGGCCACCGCCAACACCAGCCCTGCTGCCCAGGAGGTCACCGCCATCATCCCCGCTGCCCAGGAGGATACCGCCAGCACCAGCCCTGCAGCCCAGGAGGCCACCACCATCATCCCCGCTGCCCAAGAGGCCAGCGCCAGCCCAGCTGCTCAGGACAGTACCGCCAGCACCTGCCCTGCTGCCCAGGACAGGACCGCCAGCACCAGCCCAGCTGCCCAGGACAGGACCGCCAGCACCAGCCCTGCTGCCCAGGACAGGACCACCAGCACCAGCCCAGCTGCCCAGGACAGGACTGCCAGCACCAGCCCTGCTGCCCAGGACAGGACCACCAGCACCAGCCCAGCTGCCCAAGACAGGACTGCCAGCACCAGCCCCGCTGGGCCAGACAGGACCGCCAGCACCAGCCCCACTGGGCCATAAGGGACTGCCAGCACCAGCCCCGCTAGGCCATAAAGGACTGCCAGCACCAGCCCCGCTGGGCCCGACAGGACCGTCAGCAGCTGAGTCACTGCCAAAGGCCCCGCTGAACACTGCTGAACAGGACACCTGCCGCCACAAGCACCGCTGCCAAGGACACCACCGCCACAAGCACCGCTGAACCGGACACTGCCGCAACAAGCACCGCTGAACAGGACACTGCCGCCACAAGCACTGCTGCCACGGACACCGCCGCAACAAGCACCGCTGGCCCATGAGCGCAAAGGGCACTGACGCTACTGAGTCCGTCACGAGCAGGATGAAGCAATCTGGGCACAAGGCCCCCTCCAGAACCAGTGGAGAGATACATCCACTACCTCTGTCCTTGGCATGATGAAGCACTCTGGGCACAAGACCCCCTCCAGAACCAGTGGAGAAAGGCATCCACCTGAGAGACTGTGGCTTTGCACTCCCCAGGATGAAGCAGTGGGCAACCCACCCACTGTAGAGACTTGAGAGATTGTGGCTTTGCACTCCCCAGGATTGAACAGTGGGCAAACCACCCACTGTAGAGACTTGAGAGACTGTTGCTTTGCACTCCCCAGGATTGAACAGTGGGCAAACCACCCACTGTAGAGACTTGAGAGACTGTGGCTTTGCACTCACCATGATTGAACAGTGGGCATGTGCCCCCTTGTGGATTTGGCGTCGTGCACTCATCCGGCTGAGGTGCCCCCCCTTTCCCTTCCACCTGAGGTGCCTGTTTTATTGCTATCTGATGCCCCTGCAGTGTTCTCTCCGTCATGTTCGGGGATTGAGTGTGGGCCTCGCCCATGCCGTGTGGGCCCAGTGTTCCACGGACTTCAATGGAGCACTACCTGGACTACTATTCTTGGTGTATATATTTGTTAATAGTGTATATATCTTTTTGCGTCTTGGATTGTAATATATTACAATGGTTACACTCATTTGCTTTTGTCTTTGCAGTCTTCCGTGGGGTTTGGAGGGGTGTAACTGTAATGTATCATGCTGTATTGGTGTGTGTGTTGTAGTGGGTGAGGGTGGGGGTGGGGGTGTTGTGTGTGTGTGACACTGTTTTTTCCCTCCCCTCTCCCCTGTCATAGGTGCAGTACTCACCGTTGTCTTCGCCGCCAGCGTTTGTGCTCCTGGTAGAGGAGCAAGACGATAAGGGCTGGCAGGATGTGGAGCTCGGGTTCCATGGCGTCCGGATTCTTCGTGGGGTGTGTAGAGGTGAGCGTTTTCCCTTCGAAGTCCTGTTTCCGCCGTGTTTTTGTTCGCGGTGAATCCGCCCCGGAAAAGGTGGCGGATTGTTAGGTTGTGATACTGTGGGCGGTACATTGTCCTCCGCCTGTCTGTTGGCAGTGACCGCCAAGCTGTTTGTTTGTACCGCTGTGGCAGTCGGAGTGTTAAAGTGGCTGTCTTTGTTGGCGGTTTCCGCCACAGTCGTAATTCCAATTTTTTTACAGGCGGCCTGTTGGAGGTCTTACCGCCGCTTTTACTCCGACCGCCAGGGTTGTAATGACCACCGTTGTCTTCCCTAGAAGAGATTGAGTGTTCATCCATCAGCCAAGAAAACATAAGTCTGATGCTCCATTGGATGCTGAGCCATTCTAAGTCGTGTCCAGCCAAGGACACCTGGTGACTTCCCAACGTCCTGAGATATCCATCAATTGAGAGTCCTCTCATTTCCAACATGTAGCTCATCACCAGTCAGATCCCAGTGTCAACATTGAGGCTGGTTCTAAAAGGACAATTGAAAAATCCCTGAATACTGTTGCTCCTACATCTCTAATGCGAGTGATGGACACTCCTATTGCCGGTTCCAGTTTCTGAAGACAAGATCGGGAAGAGTAATGAGAGTGCCACAAAGGCTCATTGAAGAACTATGATTGTGTATATATTTGTAAATAAATTGTAATGTTTTAATGATGTAGTGTTGTATGAGCCTGTTAGACCCGGCATCCTTGGCGTGGTCTCCCCTGCCTTTTATGCCTCTGCTTCCTAGGTTTTGATTGTGTGCTGGTCTCTGTTTTTACTGTTTTTGGTACTCTGGACACCTACCCACTGCTGACCAGTTCTAAAGGGCAAGTGCTCCTGTGTAAATTATATGTCTAATTGGCTTATTTCTGATTGGCATATTTGATTTACTAGTAATTCCCTAGTAAAGTGCACTAGAGGTGCCTAGGGCCTGTAAATCAAATGCTTCTAGTGGGCCTACACCACTGGTTGTGCCAGCCACATGAGAAAAACTGTAAACATGGATCAGACCCTCCACTGCAGAGTCTGTGTGTGCAGTTTTAAACTTTAAACAGTTTAATTTTTTGTGCAGTTTCAGTGTACCCACTGGCCAGGCCTAAACCCCCGCTTTTTCTACTGCCGGTTAGGATACGTTGTGTATCCTGCATGGAAGCAACACATCAACAGACCAGTTACATATCAGACCATTGTCCTTTCCTGAACTAGGATTCCTGCAAAAGATCATCAAGTTCTGTTGTACTTACCAACAAGCCAGGCCCTCTCTGGTCCACTTTGTAACATCATCATGGATACATTGCTATTTCTTAATATGAATAAAGCATGTGTTGACCCAGGGAAGAGGGTACACACCAACTTCAGATGTAAAAGTCTGGTAAGCAGACAACTTGTGCATTGATGGAATGGAAGTTCTTCTGGTTCCAGTAGACCTATTCTCTGTTGTGTGGTAGCACTAGGGCAATATGCGTGCCAACTATTGCTCTAAACATATATGGTATTCCTTTCAAAGCATAAACTTCTCCCTTAACTGTGGCCATGTCCTGTGGATATGTGAACTGGATGTAGGTCTTGATTTTTTTTCATCAGGGAAGCAAGGACCTCTTGTAGCACACCAATGAATGTTGGCTTAGACACAGCCTCAGAAACTGCCACAGTGTATTGAAAGATGCCAGTGGCTACAAAATGCAGTACTGCTATGAGTTTTACTATTGGTGTTATGGCTGTTGGATTTCTATTGTGAGGCAGGAGAATAGGCTCCAACTTCTGACACAGATCCAGGATAGTATACCTATTTAGATGATATTGCTTGATGATGCCCATTTCCTCCATGGTAGCACAGTCGGGAAAGGGCAGGAACACTTGGAGCTGCCAACCACTACCTATAGCTGGGTCAGACATCTGTATGTATGCTATGGAAAAGGTCAGGTGAACTGGTTGGTCCATATTTTTTATGTCAATTCCAATCCGAATTCTGAGCAACAATAGAAATCTCTTTGGGTAATACCTGTACAGGCATCAAATATTTGGTCCACTAAGATCTTACATATTTAAGATTTTTCAGTTATCATGTTCAAATAATACACTTAAACTGCATTACTTGAACCTATTTTTTTTTTAATTTTCTTTAAAATACCATCAGCGGAGATAGTGCTTCCCCATTGTCAAAGACAATCACGGTTCACATTTTAGCATGTAATATCTTGCCAAGATAATTGTTGTCTGTATCTGATATTTAGAAATGCACTAGCCTGAGTGCTGATGAGGCAAAACATTTGTAAAATGTGCAGCTTCACCACCTTAAATGGTGGCTGCCTGAGCTTGTCGTCAGGTCATTGGCTACCCGATGGCCATCAGTGGAAGTTGACAGCGTAACTGTGGCTGTGCCTGTCTCCATCATGGATCGCATCCACCGTGTACTTGTATGCCGCGTTGTTAAATAAAACTCACCTGCCCCTTAACACTGCACCTATCAAGACCTCCTCTTTTTTTGGAGCTGTTACGAACCTTTGGGAGCCAGGATGCCAGGCAAAGCCTGTTCCTTATCCTCTAAGGAGCTGAAGCTTTTTGCCAGTGAGGTTCTGTCTCTGTACAGCTAACTCTATGGAGTTCCAGAGGAACAGGAACATGTCTGATTGAGGAATGTCTGACTCAGTAACCTCTTCCATTCTGATTCACAGAATTTCATTTTTTGTAATGTGGGTGGTGTTGTGCTTGAAGTTGACAGAATGATGCAGCTGGGACATATTTTTCTGACCAATGTATGAAATGTCTGTGCATGGCAATGTGGCCTGTAGCCAGTGTACTAGTAGTATGATTGACAGCACACAGCATACTGACAACATACGGCCAATGTTGTAATAGCAGTGTTGTTGACAATGCAGGAATCTGCCGAAAAGCCTTGCAATGAAACTACTCCTTCCTCACCGGAAGAACACAGAGAGTCAGGCTCCCACCCTTCATATCCAAACCAACAGAAGTATGCTGTGGAGTCCCTCAGGGATCCTCCCTGAGGCCAATGATCTTCAACAGCTACATGGCCCTGCTTGCAGCCATCGTCAGAGACCACGAAATGAAGATCATGTCATAGGCCGATGACACACAACTCATCATATTCATCACTGAAGATCCGGATAAAGTTAAGAGGAACTTTCACACCGGGATGAAAGCTGTTGCTGCCTGGATGAGGGAGAGCTGCCTCAAGCTCAACTCAGACAAGACAGAGCTCATCATCTTCACAAACTCCACTTCAGCCTAGATTGACTTGTGGTGGCCCACATCGCTCAGCGCACCACCTACTCCAACTGACTACATCCTCGACTCTTCCCTATCAATGACCCGACAGGTAAACACAGTCACCTCCTCCTGCTGGCACACCCTCCGCTAACTCTTCAAATTCTTCAAATGGATCCCAGTCGACTGCTGCAAGATAATCACCCTCGCCCTAGTCACAAGAAAGCTCAACTATGGCAATGAACTCTATGCCGGCACCAAAACAAAGAACATCAGAAAACTACAACCAATCCAAAACTTTGCCGTTAGACTCGTCTTGAACCTCCTCTGCCAGGAGGACACCTCCCAAAACTAGAGAACCCTCTCTATTAGTTCCTAGTGGGGAAGCTAATCAACTTTAAACCATTCACCCACATATACAAGGCCCTTCATAACATCTGACCGGCCTACCTGAACCATTGCATCTCTTTCCATAACCCCACCAGACCGCTCCGCTCCATCCAGCAGATACTAGCTACCATCCCACGCATCCAGAAAACCACTGCTGGATGAACATCTTTCACATAACTCACAGCTAAGTGATAGAACAACCTGCCCATGCACCTCAGACAAAGCCAATCACTCACCATCTTCAGGAAGATCCTAAAAATGTGGCTCCTCGAAAGAGGCCCAGACCCACCACCGGTGGCTTGGACCCTCAAGAGTGAGTAGCTGCGCTTTAGAAAAACTGTTTGATTGATTGATTCAGTAAAAAATGTGGGCGTTCTGGAGTTTTCTGATGCTGTACTGTCACATGGGATTCCTGCACATATAGTGTATCAGTTTGCTCTGTATGTGTTAAACATGTCATGGAACCACATATAGGCAGATTTAAATTAGGTGAGGCAAGTTCAGATGACACTGGCTCATCATCGTCCATCCCAGTTTGTTCCATTAGAAATGACACTTGTTCAAACAACCCACAAATCTCCGTTCTCTTTGACACATAGCATCTCTCAGACTTTGCCCTCAGTCATTGTATGTGATGCAAACCATAGGTTCGGACTCTTAGGAGTTTAGACATAAAGCCAGTGTATCTGTGAGTATTATTATAGGATTGTACAGGTTGTTCGGCCTTCAGTGGATCACAATGATTGTGAGTAATCAGGGGTTATTCTCACAAAGAATGGTTGCATATTTCTGGCCAAGATGATGCCATAGGTCTGATTAGGTAACATGAGAAGCTAGTAAGTATTGACAATGCATATAAGATCACTGCAAATCAGTATTTCCACTCTACCTATGACAGTTTTATGGCAAACAAATCTAGTAATTGTTTCATAAATGTACATGTGAATTTATGAACTGTGATCTCACATTACTACTGCCCAACAGTGACACTGAATTGTATTTTCCTGTCCTTTTATGTTATCTATACAGGTCAATATCGATCAGAAGCGGGATATCTGAAAGATCATGGCCAAGAAGGTGCGGACCTGTGGGGTCCACAAGAGGCTTAGCCAGTGTTGTCAGAAGAGGTGGGTGGACCTGTGTCGGGCTACCAGAAAATCATCCAAGAGCAAAGTCGGCCAGTCCTCCCACCGATGCAGATGGGTGGCCCGCAACTTGACCCCCCCCAATGGTCTGCATCTTTGCAGTGGCTTAAACGGAGCTTGATGGGCAGTTGAGGACCCAACAGCAGCAACTAGGGGGCAAGTCATTGACTGTAGATATTGTTGTGGTTTGAGCTCTTTACTTTCCAGCTATGTTGTATGAAATCAACTTTGAGGAAAACACACATCCAAAGCCCATGATGGATACTGGAGGTGTAAGTTGATCAGACACTGTCTGACGCTCTGTGTGGAGTATTGATTTCTGCTGTAGAATGCCACTATATTCCTCCTCATAAGGCAAGTACTGTTGTGGGCAGACACATGGTTGCATGCAAATAAAGGAATTGCCAGCATTTTTACAATAACATGTTCGACAGTTTCACAAAACATGCCCATGTCATAATTGGGTCTAGTGTGATGGTACATCACAATGTGTTTCTTGAATGTAGGCTTCATTACTGGTGACTGTGGCAAACTACACTATTATGAAGCAGCTGATATATCAGACTTTGCTAAATTGGTGCTTTTATAATGTGAGCATTGCATCTGCACCAATTGTTTTGATATTCTTTGTACAGTGGCATCATTCCTTATCTTACACATGTTTGAAAACAGTTTCTCCAGAAAACTTATGATACATTATGTGAACAACAGCAGGTGGACCTGAGTCCTTAGTCCATATAAATGTGCATGTAAGCTATTCTTTAATTGCTAAAATGAGTTTCTATGCCAAACTGAATTGTAAGCAACAGACAGGAATGTGCCTACATTGGTGAGAGAGTTGTGTGTCCCACAGAAAACATTTGTGTGACCTTAGTCCTGCCCAAGGAGAAAATGATGATGGAGAGCAATGTGATACTGAAAGGGACATTTGGATGTGGAAGGTCATATCATACAGATGTTTGGTGTCCCAATATAGGCAGACAATTTCCATTAAAAAAACATTGGGAGAAGGCAACCAATTAAATTCTTGTCCTGCAGTGGTTCAGAGATGTAGCCAAACCTATATGTTTGTTATCTTTGCTATGGAGTGGACTCCAAATGTATAAGTTGCAAAGGCATGCATGATATGCAGCTGAGAGGTGAGATAGCTGAACTTGTTACAAATATTGTGTGACGGACATTGATGTCCAATTGTGTTCTCACAGACACACTATAACTGTTGTATCTTTTGTTTTAACATCAGCTGGGCAAGGGGAATGTGACAGCAGCCACATCAGCCTGGATGAAGCTGTCCACTGGGTATTGGTTGTGGACACTACAGACAATGAGAGACCCAGTGGAGGGTGAAGCGGACTGGCCAGGAAGCTAGAAGGTATTCAAAATCTTCCTCGGAGGCCTTCAATGAAGACAAGTCCGTAATCGGGGCGACCCTGGAGAGACTGTGTCCACCCCTGCATTTCAACTTCCACCCTCCCCTTTGTCCCCCCACTTAGCCGTAGTCACCCCCCTAAAAGGGACAGCATCACCTTTGCTGCAGGCACCTCTGCCCCTGCCCTGGTGTCCTAGGAGGCTCTCACTGAGGAGGCTGTTGATCCTTTAAGGGTGATCCTTTGAGCAACATCGCACCATTGAATACCATCCAGGTGCTGGCTGGCCAGAACACCTAGATGCTGGCTCACCTCGATGCCATTCACAGTGCCTTGTGTGACCTACAGTGTTATTCCAAGGTCTGGCCTCCTCATTGGTCGTAGCCTCCCACCCATTCCAACCTCTTACCCAGACTTCCACCTCTTCCCAAACCTAAATTTCTCAACCCAGCCCTGTCCAAAACACATGTAAACATATGCATGCATCCTCAATAACACTCACAGCAGCACATCAAAAAACAAAAGGGTAGACACACACATGCAGACACCACAAACGCACACCACCACAGTCATTGCCCCAGTCAGTACACCAACCACTACACAGGGACACCCCCACTAGCACAACCACAGACACAACACCCACCACTACAGCAACACCCACACACCACAAGCACACCCCCAGTCATCAAATCCACCCCCACAAATGCATGTACCAGCACACTGCCAGGCACCACAGCAACAAACACCACAACCTCAACGGTCACATCCACATACACACACTCAACACAAACGCCCACACTAACCCACCCAACAATCAGTAAAAAACACAAATCTAAACATACAGCACATACACTAGCCCCTCAAGCACTCACACATTCAACAGATATGTGTACAATAGACGTAGCCATTCCCGCTACCTCCCAACCCAGACTCCCTCTCAACCACCATACCCATTTCCCCCCAAAAGACCTTCTTTTTGCCCTGGACTTGACCCCTTCCAAATCCCAAACCACTTCTACTAAACTCACCTCTCCCAAACCCAAGGATGCACCCCCTCACTAAGATCATTGAGGTGCCTGTTCTCTGCCCTATAGATGCCCCTTACAGAGGAGGTTTATTCTGGCAGAGTATTTAGGAGGTAAGTGATGAGCCTGAAAGCCATTGTGGCCTCCATGGGCTGTGATATTAAGGGGAATATTTATAAGCCCCTAGCACCACCTTGGACCAGCCCAGTGTAATTTTCTCATGCTAAGGCGGTATTAAGGAGACCTTTCTCCCACTCTGTATTTACAAAGTGGTGCACTGCTTGCATTGTACCACTTTCTAAACCGTTATGCCACATTGTGCATGTGCCAGGCATAATGAATGCAATAGGGTGTTCCGATTCAGGGAGGCCCAAAAAAATGGTGCAGTGAAATTTACAACATTTCACTGTGCCATTTATTTCCGTCATTTTTAGTGCCTGTTCAGAGCAGGCATCAAAATGACGCTATTGACCTAACAACTGCCATGGTGAGTTGTATTGCAAATATGGCACAAGCATGATGCTGGTAGGTGGGGCAGGGGCAACGGAAATAAAGTGGCGCATCGGGACTGATATGCCACTCTCTTGTAAATATGCCCCTAACTTTTTACAGTGGATGGACTTATGACATTTCATTGAGTGACTAAACCCATCACTACATAATGTATTTTATTTTGAGTATACCTTTGTCCTGGCCTTATTATTCAGTTGTTACTAATTTTTTGCTGATGATGTTATTTAGGTGTAAGAGTGAGCCGTGCACTTACTACCATTTGTGACAGTGACAAACACAGGCTGTATGTTTTTTTTTTTTTTTTAAATGCATGCATTAGTATTGTACATTAGTGATGGACATATTTATTTTTGTTCAGGCATTTGTGTTGTTTCTGGACACTGAAACCAAAATTATATGTGTTTCTGTTTTTGTGAGTGGAGAATGCGCATATGGTTATTTTGACAGGATGTGTCAATAATATGCACATATGCATTACACAAATGACCTGGCACTTTACAATTGAATGTGATCTTATGTTTGTGATATATTGCACACACCAAGGGGACATGAGACCTGCATACATCTCTGACATATTTGCAGGTCACCAATGAATATTGTGTTACATTCTGTACACACCCACTTTATAGCATGTTGTGGTGTAATTGCTACATTATCATGGGATTGTTTGGCTCAAATTGGGGATACTATTACAGTTGATACTTAAGATCTTTTACGTACATTTTACACACAGCTTTCTGGACACATTACTATTTGTGAATGTTGAGACTTGTTTTGAAGGTTTCCATTGCCATGTAGGTAGTGCATAAAAAATAGGTGGGTGCTACCTATATCTTGAGGTCTCTTCTGATACATTTTCAGGCCTCTACATTACACACTTCAGCATTGCACCACAGTATGGTTGTGTTTACACAAAATATTGAGCCATGTACAAGTCCAGTGTTACCATGCAGCTACAACTCCGAGGGTAACAGGAATACCTGTGACTTACCTTCTTTTCCGGCGGCAATGGGACAGATTTCAATATTGAACCTAGCCCAGGAGCAATGGAAAAACTGGTAACACCGGGTTCATGGTGACAGGATATGTGAAAAGCGTTCAAACAATGAATTTTGTGTTTATATAGCTGCCAATCCCCCAACTAAGGTGTGGAGGTTTAGCCACAACATTTGCATGGGCAGGACTGCACATTATGATTGGCTTGGTGGTAAAAGAGCCTGCAGTCCTGCAGAGCTGCTTTTGCCTATGGTATCGTCAATGCTGAAGAAGATTCTTAGCACTGACGGTGGACCGTCAGCAGTCTTTTGCCTTTGCTCCTGCTGACATCTAAAGACGGCAGTTGGACCGTCACAGTGGCAGGCAGGTTTCCTGTTGAAAAGTCAAAGGCAGGACCGTTAATGCCAACATCTAAATCAGACCCAAAGTGTTTTCATACAATATCAAGATTAGTACACATATTGTTGGTGGAGAGGTAAAGTGGACAAAACAGCTGCCCACTGCTGGTGAGCCATTCACAGATATCCTGAGGCATACTTGCTTTCTGTCTGCCTTTGGCACACCACCAGGGGACCGGCTGTGTATGTCTATTGTGCGGATATACCACAGGAGTCATTATATAGTCTGCTCACTCCAACAAACCAAATATGTCCCTCAAGGGCCATCAACAATGGAGCACCATCCTCCTAGTAGGGGGACTGCCCTTCAATCCTTGGAAGCAGTGCACACATTCCAGACTGCAAAGGTTTAAATGCTTCCATCACATGATTGCTTGGCCTGTAACAATTAATATTAGAGTTTAAAAAGGCTACAAAGTTTATAAAAGCACTGACATTTTCCCACAATCCAGCCAGGGACTCAGCAAGCTGAAGTATGCAGAAAACAGAATTCAACTGCCACTAATCATACAAATTAAATGTATAGCAGCTGTCATAAATAAATTCAGGCAACTTTATATGTCAAAGATCTTGAAAGAAATGACCTGTAGCACAAGCCATATTACACTCTACCCTCTCCGATCAACTAAAATGTCACCCACAAAGACCAGCAACAATGGCAGCCATTGCACTTACCCTGGAACCAGCTTGCAACATTCAGATTGCAAAGGTGTAAAAAATCTCTCCACTTGACTGTTTGATTTCAGAAAATGCTTCTTTTTGAATGATCACCCCAAATATTTTACACTGATGTTGATGTTTTTTTTTCTTACTCTGTGCACTTGGATTATGCTAACCATGCCCCAGTACATGTTCTCTGTCCCCTAAAACACATAAAAATTGGCTATACCCTTAATTGCCATTTTTAACTTACCTGAAAGTCCCAAGTATGTGGTGCAAAGTGTATCCACAGCCTGTTAGTTTAATTTCACTAGTGGACTGTAGCACTTACTGTACCACCACCAAAGTGCCAATGCAAAACATGACTTCAGGCCAGCCACTAATAACCTGGCAGTGCAGGTACAAGCTACAAATTCAACACGTCAAAATAAGCCATTTTGACACGCCTAAACCTTCCTTTCAAATATTCAAGTAAGCCTTATTAGGACATGTAAAACGTTAATGTAAAAATGTCCTTACAGTGAAAAGGCCCCAAAAGCTATTTTTACTGAAGCAGGGTTAGCTGTTGCAAAGGCAAGCATTGTGAGTTAATATTAAAATGTAATAATGCTATCTCAAAGATGACTTCTTAGGCTTTTTAAATATTTTAAAATATTTTAAAATATTTTTAAATATTTTTAAATTTTTACAAAGGTATATTACAAATATTTATTACAAATCAATTGATTGGTAAAGGCAGATTTGTACTAAATATTTTACAAAAGACACTGATAAAAAGTTGTTACCTTTTGCCTGCCAAAACCCACAGAATCCCATTTGCATGAGCTTCCAACTGTCACCGAGTATCTAAATAGCTTGATGAGGTGTGAAGTTGCTCCCAGAGCTGAGGCAAAGACTTTGGGTGTGAGGAGGTATTCTGCTCCAACCAGCTGGGCAGTGCCCAGGAACTTGAAAATCTTCAAAGAGGCCTACCCTGCCACAGACAGAAGTATCTAACACATGGGTCTGCACACCTTTTTTTGCTTAGCCTATAAGATGCAAGAGCCAGTGGGAGAGGAGCTGTCCCCAGAACTAGGCTTGAAAGACCACTGAAGAAGGTTTGCCCATTTCCCTGAGCACAACACTAGAGCAAGTACAGTAGTTCTGCACAGAGGAAGAAATATTATGCCATTTTGGTATTAGATAGATAGGGGCACTATGGATTGTTTGAAATAGGGTATAAAAGAACTGCTGCAAAATAAGGTAGGGTTGTCCATGGAAACTTTTTTCCCATTGGCTCAATTCTGTTAAGCGATAGAGACACAAAGGCTGCAAGAAATGCCCAGCTGACCAGGGCCAGCCTTGGACCCTACTTGTGGGATCTGTCGGAGTGAGTCCTAATCCCAAGTTCTGTTATTGAGGTCCTGAAATTCTGGGATGGTGTTTCAATCAATCAATCAATATTTGCAGATGCTGCTAATCACCTAAGAGGGAATCCTGGTACTCGGTTTGCTTTGCTCAGTCGAAAAGCCAGGGCTTGTGCCTCTTCCTGAATTCTACCAGTGACGGGGATGTCCGGTGGTGGAAGGGAAGGTGTTTCCAGGGTCTGGCCACAAGGTAGGGTAAGGAATGGCTTCTGCTGTTGCTGTGGTGGATGTGCAGCGTCTGTATAAGGAGGAGGAAGGGGGAGTGAAAGTGTCTTGGTGGTTGGTGGAAGTTCAGGCAGTGGTTGATGTATGCTGGTCCTAGGTCGTAGAGGGCTTTGTAGGTGTGTGTCAAAACATTGAATTCATATCTTTTCTGGGCGGAGAGCCAGTGGCAGCTGCATTATGGATCGTCTGGAGTCTCCTCATGAATTTGGTGGTGGTTCCTGTGTACAGTATGCTGTCATAGTCCAGCTGACTGGTGATTAGGACTTTAGTAAAGGCTTTTCTTGTGCTGATGGGGAGCCATTTGATGATTCTTCAGAGCATGAAAAGTGTATGGAAGCAGGTGGAGGAGACTGCATTGATCTGTTGTTTCATGGTGAGTTTGCTGTCCAGGAATGTGCTGAGTTTGCGGGCATGGTATGTCAGTGTGGGAGTAGGTCCAGCGGGTCACCAGGTGCCGTTCCAAGGGGAGGTGTTGTTGCTGAAGATTAACACTTTGGCCAGTGTTGAGCTTCATACAGTTGAAGTCATCTAGTCAATTAAATTCTTCATGTAGTTGTGGAAGTTGGACTTTGTGGTGGTGGCTAAGACTGAGAGAGGAGAAGCTAAGTGTTGTCAGGTATGGATATGAAGTTGAGATTGTGGGTTCTGACAATGTCAACTAGAGGTGTCATATAGGTGTTGAAGATGGTGGGGCTGAGAAATGAACCTTGAGGGATGCCACAGATGGTGGTCTTGGGTTCTGCGGCAAAGAGAGGGAGAGGTATTTGAATTCTCATGGAGATTGATGCAATCCGCCTGAGGCATCTTCCTAGATCCCAGATGGTACAGTCTCTAGATGAGTGCATAGGTGGATATTGTATATAATGCTGTGGAGAGGTAGAGGAGGATCAGGGCCGCTGATCCTCCCCTTTTGAGGATGGTGAGGTTGCCATCAGTGGCAGAGATCAGGGCCGTCTCAGTCCTGTAGTTGGTGTGGAAACTGGACTTGAAGGTGTCAAGCAGATTGTTTTCCTCCAAGTTTTTAATGAGCTGCTGGTTGATGGTCTTCTTGAGGACTTTGATGGGGAACAGTAGCAGCATGATTGAGCAGTAGTTCTGGGGTCGGCAGAGGGTTTCTTTAGGAGAGGTCTGACTTCTGCGTGTTTCCATGCGTCGAAACAGGTGGCTGTGGCTAATAATGCTTTGAGAATGGTGGTGAGTTGGAAGCTGATATCCTTGCCTCCTCGGTTGAAGAGTTGATGCGGATAGGGGGTCAGTAGGTGCTCCCGAATGGATAGAGTGCATGAAGGCTGTGGTGTTTTGTGTTCTGAGCTGTTCCATTTGTGGTGCGTGGCTGGACAGGGTAGTCTACCATAGGAGTAAGAAGGCTGTGGAGTTTGGTGGGTTGGGGCTCAAAGCTCCTGTAGCTGGTGGATAGCTTGGGGAAATGATTCGATAGAGTGTCACAGAGTTCCTGTGAAGAAGGGATCGTGTTTTCTGTGGTGGTTTGGAAGGAGAACTCTCTCACAATGCTGAAGAGTTCCTTGGTGTGGTTGGTGCTTGCCTTGATTCAGTTTGCCAAGGTGTTTTTTTTTTCTGCATCGTTGAGTCTTTGGTGGTATTTGTTGAGGGCTGACTGGAATGTGGCTAGGTCTGTGGTGCCACTGTTGGTGTGCTAGCTTCTCTCCAGTAGTTTGCAGCTGTTTTTCATTGTCCTGAGTTCTGCGGTGTAACACCTGCCTTGTTTGGTGGATCTGTTTTTTTTTGGCTGGTTTCATTAGGGTTAGGTCGGATGTGTTGGTGATCCAGGTAGTGAAGTTCTCGACTGCTTGTTGTTGCCTGAGTGACCTCCTTCAGCCAAAACCTGAATCATCTGGGACTTAGAATGATTTTGCAAACTTTTTGCCTGTAGAACTGTCATGATACCAGGATCAACATGCCAGCTGAATCACCAAGTTTGCCTAACAGGTAAGTCCTACATCACTGGAGCTCCAACTAAGTTTTTCTCAGCAGCAGCATATCCAATTCGGCGGGCCCAATGCCAACTGGCATCCATTACATTGAATGCTTTTTGGCCTGCACCCTGCAGCATTGCTCCAGTGAGGAAATATATTTTCCAGAAAACAGTCTACACCTGAAGGTAGGAATCTTCCCTGCGTCTAATGCTAAGCTGCATCTAAGGTCTACAGATTTCTGGGCATGAACTCTGGACTTTTTCCAATCTGATGTTTTCCAGCCATCTTTGGCAGCTTCACTGCGACTTTTTCCTTCATCTACACATTCACAAGGAGCATGTGTTCCGATCCAGTCTGTAGCCTTTCCCCCAAGGACTCTACCTTTAGTTTTTCTAACTTTGAAGGTCTCTTTCTAACATGTGTTGCATAGTTGCTAAAAGAACATGTCTAAAAACATGGCTAAAAATGCTATACAACCCCCTCCCCTTGCCGGTTCAAAGGTGATAAAAGGGTAACATTAAAACAATAAACAACTAAAAGCTATCCTTAAAAGCATACATAGATACAAGTCAATAAAGACAAGTTAAAAGACACTTGAGCATATGGAATGTTAAAAGGAGCAATTTAAAACATCAGCAGTGGCGCCAGTAGAGCCAAATTTAAAAGTCAGTGTCATTTTTTAAATCAACAATTATATCCGGGACAATTGAAGACAGGAAACGTAGCACTTTAGCAGATGGTAAAGTAGTCAAGTTGTTGCCAAAGAAAACAAAGAAGCACTCATTTCCAAAGCAAGAGCTCCAGCTGAGGCAGCAGCATTCTGTGTAGTGCCCAATGTTGATTTAAAAGCTGCATGATCCACAAAGGGCAACTAATAATCAGCTTCCCGTAGTAAACGCACCCTCAATGCACATGCGTGATAATGAGCCCTTGGCGAGAACATCAACAGATCAGCATCAAATGAAACTAAGCACCACATAGAAAGACAAAATGTTAGTGCACATTCGAAAAGGCAACAAAGGCATCAAAACATGGGCTGCATACAATCCAAAAACTATCTAAATGACAGGGACCAGTAGCACTCCAGTTCTTCCAGGAACAGTCCTCCGAAATACTGCATCATACGTTTACGACACAGCTGCGCTGGTGGAAGCGCTTTCACTCCTCTGTATTGTAAAGAAACAGCCATTGAGAATAAAAAATAGCAACAACAGGATGCCACCTATTACAGCCAAAGTAATCAGAAATCCCCAGAGAATACTCAAAAATATTGAGTGTTTATATGAAGGTATTATGCCAAATATAGAGGAAAAGGTGGAAACGAAACCAGAACCAACAGCCTTAAAGAAATTAGGAATCCCAGTAGTACTGAATGCATTAAATATTCGTCCCACGAGTTCTCCAAAGTGTCTCAGATATTTTTTACTTAAATGGGACTGTATATCTGCAGATGACCTTGCAAGTTGAAGCGCATAGGTCTCGCGTGTAGATGTAAGAGCCACATGTTTTTGAAACAATACAGCCTTGAGTCTGCCCAATTTGTCAAAATTCACACTTGAAGTAGCAATATGAGACCAAATATCTGTTACTTGCATCTGTTGTATTCCAGCAGCAGGTGACAATTTGGGAGACCGAAATGACATATGCTATTCCAGCTCGCATTTCACAACCGCTCTCACTGTTGAGGAGCACATAGCTTTCAGTGTGAGAAATTAGCCTCTTTCTAGCATGGTAACCCACACTTTTGCCCTGTTTGTGAGTGTATGTCAGTGTGTTTTTACTGTGGAACTGGGATCCTGCTAACCACGACCCCAGTGCTCATAGATATAAACCTATATGTCACTGTGTTTTGCCTGTCTCTCTGGGATCCTGCTAGCCAGGACCCCAGTGCTCAGAGTTTGTGGCCTAATGTATATGCATGTGTAGTGCCTAACTGTGTCACTGAGGCTCTGCTAACCATAACCTCAGTGCTTATGTTGTCTCTGCTTTTAAATTTGTCACTGTAGGCCAGTGACTTCATTTACCAATTTCATTTGGCACACTGGACCCCCCTTATAAGTCCCTAGTATATGGTTCCTAGGTACCAGGGCATTGGGGTTCCAGGAGATCCATATGTGCTGCAGCATTTCTTTTGCCACCCATAGGGAGCTCAGACAAACCCTTACACAGAACTGCCATTGCAGCCTGCGTGAAATAGTGCACACTCTATTTCCCAGCCATTTTCACTGGACTTAAGTAACTTAGAAGTCACCTATATGTCTAACCTTCACTTTTTGAATGTTAAGTGCAAAGTTACTAAGTGTGAGGGCACCCTTGCACTAGCAAAGGTGCCCCCACATAGTTCAGGGCCATTTTTCCGGACTGTGTGAGTGCGGGCGCCATTACAAGTGTGCACTACATATAGGTCAATACCTATATGTAGCTTCACAATGGTAACTCCGGATATGGTATAAGATAATGGAATTGTCCCCCCATTCCAAATCTGGTATTGGGGAGCCAATTCCATGCATCCTGTGGGATACACCATGGACCCCCAGTACTGCCAAACCAGCTCTCAGAGGCTTGCACTGCAGCTACAGCTGCTGCCACCTCACAGACAGGGTTCTGCCCTCTTGGGGTCTGGGCAGCCCAGTCCCAGGAAGGCAGAACACAGCATTTCCTCTGAGAGCAGGGTGTTACACCCTTTGCCTTTGGAAATAGGTGTTACAGGCTGGGGAGGGGTAGCCTCCCCAGCCTCTGGAAATGCTTTGAAGGGCACAGATGGTGCCCTCCTTGCATAAACCAGTCTACACTGGTTCAGGGACCCCTTCTCCCCTGCTCTGGCAGGGAACTGGACAAAGGAAAGGGGAGTGACCACTCCCCTGTCCATCACCACCCCAGGGGTGGTGCCCATAGCTCCTCCAGTGTGTCCTAGACTTCAGCCATCTTGCTTTGCAAGGTGTGGGGGCACTCTGGAGGGCTCTGAGTGGCCAGTGCCAACAGGTGATAGGTCCATACCTGATAAGGTAGCCAATCCCCCTCTCAGGGCTATTTAGGGTCTCTCCTGTGGGTTCTCTTCAGATTCTGCTTGCAAGTTTCCTTCAAGAATCCCCTGCAACAACTTCAGACTCTTCTGGCCTCAGATCACCCGCAGCCTGCTCCAAGAAACGCTGTAACTGCAACAAAGTGTCCACAAGAGACACTTTTCTGCAGCAACCTCAGCTCCAAGTCAGCAACTACAACAGTTTGCATGGTGTGCATGCTCTGAGGACTCCTTGTCTTCATCCTGCACCAGAAGGACTGAAGAAATCTCCTGTGGAGTGACAGAGTCACTCCCCTGCTCCAAGCAGGCACCTTCCAAGGCAACGACTGGTACCCTGGAACTCCTCTCACAGCGACAAGCGTGCTCCTAAGGACACAGACGGTGGACATCATTGACATAGACCTTGCCTTCCCTGAGAACGATGGTATCTCTGTGTATTGTGTCTTCCCCACCTCCTGCAGCCTCTGTGCTTTCTTTGCAAAATTCCTTCATGCATAGCCTGGCCCAGGTCCCCAGCACTCCACCCTGTGATCCTCAACTCGCTGAGTTGTCTCCGGCGGCGAGGGACCTTCTTTTGTTGTGCTGCATCAACTGCGTTTTGTACCTCCTTTGAACCCAGATCCTGCAGCTTCTGGGGGTGCTGACTGGCATTCTGAGGGCTCTCTAAAGTGCTGAGAGCCTTATTTTCCTCCTCATACAGAGTTGAGGCCCTCAGGTCCAAACAGTGCCATTTCGATGAAAAATGCACTTTTGCCCTAGCCAAGACTTGTTGGCGCTTTCCAACACGAAATCTCATCTGCAACAATCTTCACACCGTGGGACATCTTTTGCATCATGCAGGAACCCGCTGGCATCTTCCTAGGGTGCATTTCTGCATTCTTCAACTAACCAGGGACTCCTCTTGTGTACCCTCTTCTGGGTTGGCAGGGGCTCCTGTCCTTCCTGGAACTTCTTTCAACTTCTGGACTTGGTCCCCTTCCTTTGCAGGACTTCAGGTCCAATAATCCAGCCGTTGTTCTTTGAAGACTTGGTTGGCTGCTACAATATCCCAAAAAAGAGGTGTAGTGTATCCTAAGGAAACTTGTAGTACTTTACTCCTGCTTTTCTGGGCTCTGGGGTGGGGTAACTTACTTACCATTACTGTATTCTTACTCTCCCAGCGATTCTGCACACACTACACTTGTCTAGGGGGGAATTCATGATTCACATTCCACTTTTTTAGTATATGGTTGGTGTTGCCCCTAGACCTATTCTCTCCCATCTCATTCTATAGGATTTTCTACTATTTACTTGCCCAATTATGGTGTCTAGTGTATATATTGTGTATAATAGTACTCCAGAAGGAGTATTGTCTCTAAGATATTTATGGTACTGTGTCACCCAAATAAATACCTTTATTTTTGGTAATACTGAGTATTGTCTTTACTTGTGTATAAGAACTGTGTAACTATAAGTGGTATTGCAAGAGCTTTGCATGTCTCCTAGTTTAGCCTAAGCTGCTCTGCTATAGCTACCTCTATCAGCCTAAGCTGCTAGAACACTACTACATTCACTAACAAAGGATAACTGGACCTGGTGTAAGGTGTAAGAACCCAAGGTACCCACTACAAACGAGGCCAGCCTCCTACAAAGAGCACCTGAAATGCAGGTCTAATTAAGGTGACTTGACTCCCTTTAGAGAGCAAGATAAGGGCCAAGTGATGCACCATTTTTCTTGCTACCCCCTTGCGTCCCCTAAAGCCACCATGGTAGCACCATATTTACAATACAGCACACCATGATGCATGTTAGGGGCAATAGCGTAGTTTTTCTGATGCTATTGTAACACTATACTAGATTAGCGTAAAAAAATGAAGCTAATCCAGTATAGTGTTAAGTGGCCCATGTAAATCAATGGAAGCCTCATTTTAATGCCTGCTTTAAGCAGGCATTAAAAATGATGCTAGAAATGGGGCAATGGAATCTTGTAGATTCCATTGAACCAGTTTTAGTGACCCTCTGAGTAGGGAACACCCCCTTTGCATAGATCGTGTATATATTATGCATGATGTTGCACAAAGGGTTTATAAGGTGGCGCAACATAGTTTGCACCACCTTGTAAATATGGCGCTATGGTAGTGGCCCGTTAGCATCATATTTGTGGCAAAAGGTTTTCCTCAAATGTGGCACTAAGGAGCACAAGGTCCTTGTAAATCTGGCCCTAAGTTTGCTACAGAAGAGTTACATGCCCCAGGCAAGGGCAGCTGCTTACAAACAATTGAATGGCTCACAGAAGTCTTGCATTCACTGCTGCTAAGGAAGACCGCTTTCATGCCACTGAAACATTTGTGCGAAAAGGGAAGCTCCCACGCCTAGTGTATGTAACTATCTCCTACCCATTCATATCTGCCTCCTGAAATGTGTTTCAAGCAGGATGTGAACTGAAGTGTTGAAATAGCCAGATTAATAACTCTGTGATTTAACCATGCAGCAGATGATATTTCAGCCCCAGTAAAAGGCAACTTATCTAATTTCTCTGTGTTTAGCATGACATAAGTCGCTTCCTTCTTAGCTATTATTTGTGGTTGTCGTGTTAAATTAAATGTTGAAAATAAGTCCCTTTTGTTTACGTGTTGCCAGGGAACGCAACTTGCTTTCAATAGTAGTGTCCAACCTAGCTGCAAAATTTTCCTTAGCTGTCTCGGCCCATGTTGTAAGTATGAAATGTCACTTTGCACTATGTCTATTGCTGAAGAAACAATGTTGTTTAAAGTGTGTATGCAGTCAGACAAGGTGTTAATCCCATTATTTACAACGCCTACTGCTTTCTGTAAATTTTCCTGATATATGTGCCTTAACCGGAAAGCAGCTTCTTGTTGGGAAAGTTTCCAAATTTCATTTTATACTGCATATAAGAAACCATTTCTACATTGTCTTCAGAGGCCTAACAGGAAATTCTGCAAATTCTGCAACTCTGGATCGTTAGACAGGAGACTTAGGTTTCCTTTAACAGCATGTATTGAGGAACTTTTTAACCATTGCTGACATAATTTCCCTACTCTGTATGTTGTTACTATACCTGAATATTCTGGTGACACATAGCTAGGGTCTGGCCTATTTGTTCTAAAAGCCCCCCCCCTGGAGTTTACAAAACATGCATGACAACCATTGGTGTTTACCGGCCACAATAACCACCCACCTGGATGTGAAAGCTATGTGTTAAATGTTCCATTTTGGACCAACTCGTTGAGCTGATCTTCAGTTGCAATAATATATTTTTGACATTTGTAAAATTTAGCAGGGGCAGGGATACTGGGCACATTCAAGTCCTTAACCTCATAAGTGCAGGCGTTGGACACTGGCAGACGCCCACACACCCTTCCTGGTGCAGGTCACGACCAGTAGCTGACACCAGGGAGGGGTTTGAAAAATCATTCAGTGCATTGCACCCCAGAGGTTAAAAAATAAAAAATTAAATTGACAGAGGGTCGCCCATGCGCAGGGCTGAATTTGTTTTCAATAGCTGTATGGTTTCCTTGAGTGCCACTATGGCCCCCAGGAAACCATACAGCTATTAATATATATATATATATATATATATATATATATATATATACATATATATATATATATATATATATATATATATATATATATATATATATATACATATTTATATATCACTTTTGTCAATGCGTGTGTGGTTCCCTGGGGGGCTGTGATCGGCCCCCAGGAAAACCACACCCACATTTATGTGATCTTTTTACATATACGCATATATTTATACAGTATATATGGTTGTCACCAGTTCTCTTGCAGTTGCAGCTTTCGTGTTCAAAGCAATGCACATTCTTAAATGATGCGTTTCAAATGTAGCTTTTAGGCATCAATAAAAAAGTCAAGGAACTCTTGTGATAATGGTTCTGCTGCAAAAGGATCTGACTTTTGTATAGTGGCAGTTTTGATGCACTAAAGTAGCGCAGAAGGTTTATATGCCTAGTGAAAAGATCAAATCTGTATTATATGTAAATAGCTGAGTGGATTAGTAAAGTCAGCCATTACCTGTGCCATAATACAAATGAAATGCATGTGCAAGGGGGGGGGGGAATGGAGAGATGAAGGACACTTTTGCTGGGTGGAAGTGCAGGAATCCGAGGAGAAGGTAATTGGAGGGGGAGCGCCAATAATGATTGTTGGACTGGGCGTCAGAGGAGCCAAAGACTCTGAGGACTGAATTGTGACAAGGTGAAGTAATAGTGTGTCTTTTTAGTTTTTTTGAGTGTCTTGAGAGAATGTACTGATTGAGGGAAGAAGCAAAGGTAAGGTGACTGACCTTTACTGTCGCAAATATACTCAGCAGCAATTTTGTGACTGTCTATGTAGGCTAGTGTTTTAGAGCGGGAGTTTAACCAGTAGCAGAGATGGCGTCTTGTTGGATGACTGCTGCTCAAGCCCTAACTCAGGTTATAGAGGACAGCTCTGAAGTAGAATCAGAGAATGAGACAGCAGATACTGAGAAAGCATCTGAGGGATAGGAAAATGGTGCAGACTCTGGCAGTGATTTTTCTGTCGGAGGAGTCACATCCGATAACTCCTCTTCCAGTGATTCTAAGGAAGGTGATGAAGACAGTTCTGCTGTCCCTTCGCAAGCACAGTCTGTGCATCAGGACAATAGCGGGTTAGCCCATCCCAGAGAGCAGGTGCATGCGGCGGCAAGCACAGCTCTCTTGGGAGCTCCCCAATTTAGTTCAGCCCCAAATTCCACCACCCAGTCGCATTGTGGAGACATCAAAATTATCTATCACAAAACAACCTGTTTTATTAAGGCTGGCACCAGTGTTTTTGGTCCTTGGCTCAGCGGCCATATAGGGCAACCTACAAAACTCAGACATTTCTGGAAATTACACACCCGGTGGAATACCCTGCAAATGTGAAATGTTGAATAAAAACTCAATGTATTCTTTCATTTCTGTCACACAAACTACAGGAATATGCTGGTATCCACAAAAGTCCTACCACCGAGTTTTTCCCCACCTGTTATTATAAAAACGCTACCCCACTTGAGTGCCTGTAAGTAGTGCCTGCGTCACAAATAGATCACCCCAGGGTCAACAATTGCCCTCATGTAAGGACTAACATTGACCATTGTGTGATCTATTCCTGACATGGGCACTAGGCCTACCCACACAAATGAGATACAATTTTTATCGGAAGACTTGGGGGAATGCTGGGTGGACGGAAGTTTGTGGCTCCTCTCAGATTCCAGAACTTTGTAGCACCGAAATGTGAGGGAAAAGTATATTTTGCCAAATTTTGAGGTTTGCAAAGGATTCTGGGTAACAGAACCTGGTGAGAGCGCCACACGTCACCCTATCCTGGATTCCCCTAGGTGTCTAGTTTTAGAAAATGCATAGGTTTGGTAGTTTTCCCTAGGTGCTGGATGAGCTATAGACCAGAATCTACAGCTAGGCATTGTCAGTTTTCAATGTAAAAATGTCATGTGTTAATGTTGCGATTCCTTTTGCGGGCATTAGGCCTACCCACACAAGTGAGGTACCATTTTTATTGGGAGACTTGGGGGAACACAGAATAGAGGAACACGTGTTATTGCCCTTATGTTTCTCTACATTTTTTCCTTCCAAATGTAAGACAGTGTGTAAAAAAAGACATCTATTTGAGAAATGCCCTGCAATTCACATGCTAGTATGGGGACCCCGGAATTCAGAGATGTGCAAATAACCACTGCGCCTCAACACCTTATTTTGTGGCCATTTTGGAAAAACAAAGTTTTTCTTGATACCTATTTTTCACTCTTTATATTTCACCAGATGAATTGCTGTATACCCGGTATGCAATGAAAACCCATTGCAAGGTGCAGCTGATTTATTGGCTCTGGGTACCTAGGGTTCTAGATGAACCTACAAGCACTATATATCCCAGCAACCAGAAGAGTCCAGCAGACGTAACTGTATATTGCTTTTAACATAGCTGCCATATCTGGAAAAAGAAATAGAAGTAAACGTGAACAGAAATAGCTCTTTTTTTCACCTCAATTTCAATATTGTTTTATTTGGACTGTTACGTTAACCTTGAAGGATCTACACAAATAACAACTTTCTGAATTCAGAATTTTTTCTACATTTCAGAAATGTTTAGTTGTCAAGGATCCAGCACTTGGTTCACACCCATTTCTGTCACTAACTGGAACAAGGCTGAAAGCACAAAAAATAGTAAAAAGGGGTAATGTCCCAGTAAAATGCCAAAATTGTGTTTTTCTGATAAAAGTCTGCCTGTTCCTGAAAGCTGTGAAGATGATGATTTTAGCACCACAAACCCTTTGTTGATGCCATTTTCAGGGAAAAACACATGCTTTATTCTGCAGCCCTGTTTTCTAGAAAAAAATAAATATAAGTTGTATTTTGGATAATTTATTGGTTTCCTCCAGGGAGGACCCACAAACCCTGGGTACCTGGGAAAAAAAGGACACACATTCGGCATGGATAGCTTATGTGCACAAAAAGTTATAAAGGCCTAAGAGCAAACTACCCCAAATAGCCAAAAAAGGGCTCAGCACAGGGGGGGAAGGCCCAGCAGCTAAGGGGTTAATGTTTACCAAGCCTTGTCCGTTGTACTGTTTCATTTACCAATATCATTTGAAGAGGTATCAGGCATGCTCTAAATAAAGCTTCCGTTCCCCTTATTTCCCAATTCTTAATTCCCCACACATTTTTCAAGTCAATCAACTTCAGCCAATATTCATAGTCTTCTATAGCTAACCAGGAAATAAAGGGATCAGAATAAATCAATTTTGTATCAGCTAATAAGATATGTTGACTTTCCATCACTGGCAACTTAAAGTAATAAAACTCCCCTTTTTTTACATAGTGCCTAGGAAAATACATAAACTTTTCAGAATACGTTTTGTAACTCCCTACTGGCGGAGTTGGACAGTGTTCGCATTGTGTATAATTAAAAATAGTCTTTGGGGTACTTGCTCTCTGAATGAAATGATGTCCATAACAATTATAACAAAACATATCTTCATAATTTTCTCTTGATTGATAAACATCCTCACGTTCGAATACAGAGAAATATTGCAAATCAGACTTCATAGAATCAATTGTTTTCAGATCCCAATCATCAGAAACAACTCCAGGTGTTATTACATTGTTCATGAAAAGTTTAAATACATATGGAATTTGAATGACCTCCGTCTTGCCATATATATCAAATGGTACTTTATTCCAAACAAAACCATCAAAAATTGGTACAGCTGAAATGTTCACTAGGACAAACAAATCTCTACGGACCTTATGGGAGGAAAAATGTGCTTTTAGGACCTCATCCACCAGTTCAACTGTAGAGCATTCAGGAAGGTAATGACGATGTATTAGTAAAAAAAAACAATGACGAACGCAGTCCAAAGAAGGAATGCAAGTACAGTTAATAAGAGCCACAGATAGTTCCATGGAAGAATGAAATAGTTAATTTTGAGCCAAATTATCAGCTTACATGCTCTTGACTGTTCTTTTGCAGAAGAGGCAGATGAGTTGGTGAAAGTGTCATTGATGGCGGCAAAATATCTGTGCAAAAACTGGAGCTGTTTTTGGAAGAGGAGAGCTGGTATAAGACTCCCTTGGTGGTTCACAGTAGACTAAATCTTCAGGTTGTGTGGAATTTGAGTAAAATCTCTCAATATTGTTGACATTACTTGTCACAGAAGAAATTAATGGGACAAATAAAAATCAATTTGCACCCTCCTCAAGCTCAAACAGGTGTCAGCATTGCTGCTTAAAGCCTGTAGAGGAACATCCTAGTCTGTAGTGAGAGGGATTCGAGTACTCTAGGTCTGCTGTGCAGGATCTCGCATATGGTGTAGCTTGACATTGTCGATGGAGACAAAGCGATTTTCTTTAGAACCAGGTAGCGGTCCTAGAATGACAGTTCTGGTAACTAACGTGTATTCCCAGGACTGGAACAAGTGCATAATAGAAAGGACCAATTTCCTTTTTCACAGCAATCTTTTCACACACTAGATCCCTAACTTTAGGAATCCAGCTGGTAGGTGTTATTGGTGCATCCCTTATTCCCAAAGATGTGGCACTGGCAGATGCGTTGTCATCACGGAACTGCTGTAGGTCCTGCAAGACACTGACATGTTTATTTATGTTAAAAGGTGTTTCTGCCGGCTCTGCTTCAGGACCATCAAGATCTGCAACATACATTTGTGTTCGAAACAGGCATTCATTTGAGGTACGCCCCTCCCCGGGGCAGATTATTGAAAGCTCTCTGGACTCCATACAGGTGATTAAACCAACTATGACTCTTGACTAACACTCCGGCTTCTAAGGATTGCTTTAAATCCTGGTTTCTTTGATCCATGACACTATTTCCCTAGGGATGAAATAGAGATGAATAATACAGTTGGATCCCTAATGCAGATATGGCATCCCTGAAACCCCTTGAGGCAAAAGCAGGACCCTGGTCTGAGTGGAAAGCTACAACTCCATATGTGTTAATAAAGACTTGCAAATCTTTAATAACAGTTAAAGTGCCAGCTGAATATTGTGGCCAATCCCATATAAATCTAGAGCATGAGTCAACAGCAACTAAAATTTATTTGTGTGCACCAGCAGGTGTTAGGGGACCACAGGGGCCCAAGTACACACATTGCAAAGGTTTGTTGGAAATTAGCTGACAGATGTCACAGCATAGCACAGAATGCTAGGTATGTTTTTATAGACCTGGCCACCAGTAGTGTGCTTGTAACAATGAAATTGTAGCCACCACACCAGCATCTGGTCCTTGATCTTGGTTGGGGATCACACGTTCACCCACCCTGATATTGTTACCGGGTCAGTATTGAGGCTTGATATGCTGTAGGAATATTTGGTAGGATAGGCCTTTGGCTTGGGCTTGCTGTCAGCCGAAGCTTTCAAAGTAGCCAGTGTTTCATCATCCAATTTTGTTCTAGAATGAGTTATTGCAGCAACAGAAGCCGTAGCTACTGCTGACTGGGCTGCTTCATAATAATGTGTATTCCAACACACTGATGTCCCAGTGTATATATAACATGGACATTGGGTAGCGTTTCCCTCAGATCGGCTACTTTCCCCCACAGAAGCCTTTGCTTGATGGTGTTGCCTTTTGAATCTGTGAACCTGTGCTGGCACCATTAATGTAGATATTCATAGAAAGTCTGGACACAATAGTACAAATCACAGACGATTAATATTAAGGCCCATTGTTAGAAATGGGGTCTTTGTTTGACAGTCAGGTTATGCCCTGTTCAAGCAGGGACCCTCACTCTAGTCAGGGTAAAAGAGAATCACTCTCAGCTAACCCCTGCTTACCCCCTTGGTAGCTTGGCAGAGCAGTAGGCTTAACTTCAGAGTGCTAGGTGTAAAGTATTTGTACCAACACACACAGTAACTTAATGAAAACACTACAAAATGACACAACACAGGTTTAGAAGAATAGGAAATATTTATCTAAACAAAACAAGACCAAAACGACAAAAATCCAACATACTCAAGTCAAGTTATGAATTTTTAAAGATTAAACTTAAAAATAGCACTTAGAAACAAAAATGCTTCGATGAGATGTTAACACGGTGTCGTGACGGAGTCATTCCCAACAAGCCGACACCAGCGGCGCCGGACACGGAGTCGTGTAGACCCCCAAGTACAGTACCTTTGGTGAAGAGTGAAAACAAGCCGATGCGCGAAGTCGGGGATCGCGGCGTCTATGCGAAACGTTGAATCCACGCACTTCGAGTGGCGTCGGTCACGACGTGGTGCGGTGACTTCCACGGAGTCGCGGACTTCAGCGGGGCTGCAGCGGCGTCGGGCCTGCGAAGAGCGTCGTGCTCCAGCGAAGGTCACGGCGTCGGGTGCAGGCGGCGTCACCGGATTCAGCAGCGGCGTCAGTCCGGAATCGTCTGAAGTCGATTTCCTTGGATTTCCACCAGCTTTCCTTTCAAGGGCCCATGGACTGGATAGGGCACCACTTGTAAGAGCAGGAGTCTCTCCAGAGACTCCAGGTGCTGGCAGAGAGAAGTCTTTGCTGTCCCTGAGACTTCAAACAACAGGAGGCAAGCTCTAAATCAAGCCCTTGGAGATTTCTTCACAAGATGGAAGGCACACAAAGTCCAGTCTTTGCCCTCTTACTCTAGCAGAAGCAGCACTGCAGGAAAGCTCCACAAAGCACAGTCACAGGCAGGGCAGCACTTCTTCCTCAACTATTCAGCTCTTCTCCAGGCAGAGGTTCCTCTTGGTTCCAGAAGTGTTTCTAAAGTCTGTAGATTTGGGTGCCCTTCTTATATCCATTTTAGTCTTTGAAGTCACCTTTCTTCAAAGGGGACTCACACCTACTTGTGAAATCCTGCCTTGCCCAGGCAAGGCCTCAGACACACACCAGGGGGTTGGAGTCTGCATTGTCAGAGGCAGGCACAGTCCTTTCAGATGAGAGTGACCACTCCACCCCTCCCTCCTAGCAGAGATGGCTAATTAGGAAATGCACGTTACACCCCAGCTCCCTTTGTGTCACTGTCTAGTGTGAGGTGAAAAACAACCCAACTGTCAAACTGACCCAGACAGGGAATCCACAAACAAGGCAGAGTCACAGAATGGTTTAAGCAAGAAAACGCTCACTTTCTAAAAGTGTCATTTTCAAACACACAATCTCAAAACCAACTTTACTAAAAGATGTATTTTTAAATTGTGAGTTCAGGGACCCCAAGCTCCACATGTCCATCTACTCTCTAGGGGAATCTACACTTTAATCATATTTAAAGAAAGCAATGTGTTGAATTTTTTGACGCACCATCTACAATAGAGTTGATAAATGATGAGCCACTTGCTTCGCAGCTGAAATTGATTCTCCACCTGCATCGCGGCTGGAAGATCGACGCATCGCAGATGGAGAAACGACTCGCAACACCTGCTTGGGGCTGCATACAATGATGCAAACCCCACACAGTGCGTTTTTCGTACACCGGGCAACCGGATTTTGAACGCAACATCTCTGGGTGTGAAAAATCTACGCAAATCCTGGCTGGACCCAAGGTGACGGTCCGGAAATCGATGCATTATCTTTAGCGAGGTAGAAAAATGACATATTGCCAACCTGACAGGAAAAGAAACAACCCACAACCTCACTTGAGAGTAAGGAATCGACACATCGCTGACTCTTCCGACACATGTTCGCCCGTGCGGCATAATTTTTGATGCAAACCAAGTACTTTGTGTGACAACAACGTTTCCATTGTTTTCTGTGGATTAAGACTCTTAGGGGGTCATTCCGACCCCGGCGGGCGGCGGAAACCGCCAGAAGACCGTACCGCGGTCAAATGACCGCGGCGGTCATTCTGACTTTCCCGCTGGGCCGGCGGGCGACCGCCAGAAGGCCGCCCGCCGACCCAGCGGGAAAGCCCCTTCAACAATGAAGCCGGCTCCGAATGGAGCCGGCGGAGTTGAAGGTGTGCGACGGGTGCAGTGGCACCTGTCGCGATTTTCAGTGTCTGCTAGGCAGACACTGAAAATCATTATGGGGCCCTGTTAGGGGGCCCCTGCACTGCCCATGCCTGTGGCATGGGCAGTGCAGGGGCCCCCAGGGGCCCCACGACACCCGTTCCCGCCATCCTGGTCCTGGCGGTTTTTACCGCCAGGACCAGGATGGCGGGAAGGGGGTCGGAATCCCCATGGCGGTGCTGCGAGCAGCGCCGCCATGGAGGATTCTTTGGGGCAGGGGTAAACCGGCGGGAAAACGCCGGTTGCCCTTATCTGACCGCGGCTTTACCGCCGCGGTCAGAATTGCCCTTGAAGCACCGCCAGCCTGTTGGCGGTGCTTCCTCCGTCCCCGGCCCTGGCGGTCCATGACCGCCAGGGTCGGAATGAGGCCCTTATTCTTTTGAAAATTCAGATCTTGACTTGTGTATGTTGGATTCTTGTCACTTTGGTCTTGTTTTATTAAGTTAAATATTCCCTATTTTTCTAATTAGGTGTGGTGTCTCTTTTGTAGTGTTTTCACTGTATTACTGTGTATGTTGTTACAAATACTTTACACATTGCCTCTGAAATAAGCCTTTCTTCTTGTGTCAAGCTATCAAGGGGGTGAGCAGGAATTATCCAAGGTGTGTTTCTCCTTTACCCTGACTAGAGAGTGGGGCCCTGCTTGGACAGAGTGCAAACTGACTGCCAATAAGAGACCCCATTTCTAACACTGGTGATCAACGGTTTGGATTGGAATTGTATTTGTACTTGACATATAGTGATTAAGTGTCCATCACTGTTTTCAGTGCAGACCATTACGCAACCACAAACAGTTTTTTCCTTTTTAGGTTGAGCCTAGACAGCACGCATTCGTTGTTTGGAACACCTGTTGTTAGGGATATACGCATTTGCTAACGCCTGTCTGGCACTTCCAATAGGTTGAATGCAGTGTTTCTTTTGTTGTGCTGCCTTCTAAGTGGTTTGGCAGCTGATACGTCACTTCCTGTACTTGGCTGATGAGCACTGGCCAAGTACAGTTTACTTACACTTGGAATGTTTTTCTGTTGTTTGGACAGACTATTTTTCTTGGTTTCCTGCCTCTCGTGTTTGTAAGTGAGAACTGTTATATTTGTGGTTTGTATTTTTTGTTGCTTTAGATCACATGAAATCGACCTAGGAATTCATCTGCAATAGAGGCTCTCCTGGCACAGCAGGAGAGCTGATAATACAATATTCACTGCACTTGGGGAAACACCCCATAATGATTTGTAGGCATTGGTTTTACTACACATTTGTGCCCATAACTCAGCCTGTGGTGGTCTTAGGGCAAAGGGACCACCCCCAAAACATTCAGAAGTATGTGCTCTTTCTGTTCAGGCAATCTTGTGGTTCACACTAGGGGAGAGAGGGCCCAAAAATAATACCTCTTCCACCATTTGGTGCATATTTAAATTCTCTTGTATCTGAAGCTTTTGTTTTTTATGGCTGAGAGGAGCTTGTGTTGTAAAGGTATTGTTTGTAATAGTATTCTGATAATTCTGGTTGATCTGCAAATGTGTAATGCACTACACTTTTCTCAGAAGGGTAATTGTTCCAAGGTACTGTAAGAAGCTGGCCTGGTGTTTGATGGATACCTATGGTACTTACATCTTATACCAGGTCCTGGTATCCCCTTAGTAGTGTAGTGAAATCAGTGTATAGAAGGAAGGCACTCTAGAGGTAGCTGTGGATGAGCAGCCAAGGCTTATTTAGAAGATATGCAAAGCTCATGCAATACCACTGTAGTCACATTAAGGCCCAGATTTATACTCTGTTTGCCCTGAATTAGCTTCATTTTTAATGCTATTTCAGCACAAACTTAACACCATATTTATATTTTGACGCTAGACTAGTCTAACGTCAAAATATTAGAGTTAAAGTAATTTTTCTAGTGGGAAACTACCTTGCGTCAATGAGGTGCAAGATAGGCGTTCCCGGAAAAAAATGACTCTAAGTCCCTAGTGCCTTATTTACTCTCCCTTGCAAAAATGGTGCACAGGAGGGCCTAAATAATGGCGCCAACCCTGCTTAGCACCAGTATTCAACACCTGGGTCAGGGCAGGTGTTAGGGGACCTGTGGGCCATTTCCATGGTGGAACACCATGGAATGAGTCCACAGGTGCCCTCCCCAGACCCCGGGGACACCCCCACCCACACCAGAGGGACAGCTGAGGATGGGGACCCCATCCTATGTAAGTATAGGTAAGTAAAGGTAAGTATTTTTTTTTAAAGTGCCATTGGGGGCCCTGAAATGGGCCCCCCTACATGTCACTGGGTGTAATGACCATGCCCAGGGGACCCCTGTCCCCTGTGCTGGCCATTGGGGTGTTGGGTGACTCTTATCTTTTCTAAGATAGGAGTCATGTGTTATGGTAGGCTTAATATAATTTCTTGGTGCAAAATCCCCTTCACCCATCCCGCCACCATCACCTGGCTAACATAATTTTCCTTGACGTTAGCCCACCCTTAGCGCCGGCTGGCGCCATTCCTTAAATATGGCATCCGGCTGGCTCTGTGGAATGGCACAAGCCGACCCTATACTTTTTGACACAAAACTGCATTTGCGGAGTTTTGCATCAAAAAGTATACATCTGTGCCTAACTACTCACATACATGAAAGTAATCAGTCAGTGTTACAAAAATAAAGATACTTCATTTTAGAGACACAAATACCAAAAAAACCACAGAGCATATACCACCTTGGTTGGGAGGTAATTAATACACTATATATATATATATATATATATATATATATATATATATATATATATTAGAATGAAGAATTAGGCATAAAAACAGTTAGAGAACAGTGTAAAATAGAAATACTCTCATAGAGAATAATGGGCCTAGGGTGAGCACAAACCATATACTAAGAAAGTGGAATGCGGATGTCAGTCTCCAACCTAGGCAAGTGGGTGTGTAGAGGGGAGATGTGAGTATCAGAAAAGCACCAAGGTAAGTACCACAACACCCCCCCAGCCCCCAGTAAAGCAGGATTAAAGTACTGTAGTTTCCCAAAACCACCCACTTAGAAGGAAAGAGGAATATTGCAAAGACGAGCAGAGACTATAAGACACCAGCAGTGGATTCCTGGACTAGAAGACCTGTGGAGAGATGGGACCAAGTCCAAGAAGCACAGAAGAGTCCAGGAAGGGCAGGAGCCCCTACCCACCAGGCTGAAGGTGCAAAAAGAGAACCACCAGTGGAGAAGAGAAGTCAGTACTGCACCCAAGAAGGTGGAGTCGGGTTCCTGGTTGGTGCAAGTGATGTTCCACGCTGGATGGAGGATTGCAGTCTGGTTTGTGTTGTCAGAGTCTGCCAACAAGCCTTGGCAAATGCAAAGCTCGAAGTTGGAGGAAAATGGCACTGCTTGGGACCAGGAAGGACCAGGTGGACTCCACCAAGGAGGGGGAATCAGAGGGGGTCCTCAGCAACTCAGAGAGCCCTCAGAAGACCAGGGAGTACACCCAGGAGTCACAAAACTCAGGGGCAAAGAAGTTGCAGAAGAGGCCCATGCAGCACTATGACAAAGGCTCCCACGCCACTGGAGAACCACTCAGGAAGCTGTGCATTGCAGGATGGAGTGCTGGGGGCTGGAGCTACTAGGTGCATGAAGGACTTGGAGGAAGGATGCGAACAAGCCTTGGAAACTGCAAAACACGCTGCGCACAGGGGTACTGTTTTGCGAGAGGAGGCAAGCTCGTACATCCACCAAAATTGGACAGCTGGAAGACAGGACCATCCTGACCACTTCAGTCTACCACCCGTGATGCAGGATCCATGCAGCTCAACGGTAGAGAGGATCTTCATTGCAGATGGTCCCTGCAGAAGCAGGTGAGTGATACCTTCACCCCTAGGGAGAACCCTTCTTCCTTCTGATGCAGGCTGAATACTGGCTGTCTCCAGTAAATGTATGACTGGGAAACTGTTGCAGTCGCTGGCAAGAGCCGGAGACACAATGTTGCAGGAGGAGTCTTGCTTCTTTGTTGCAGCTTGTAGGTTCCTGGAGGGTCCAAATGCTGTTTCTTTGGTGAGAAGTAGAAGTAAAGGATATAGAGGAGTCCTGGTGAAGTCTTGCAATCTGAATCTGAGAAACCACCCAAGAGAGAGACCCTAAATAGACCTGAAAGGGGCATTGGTCATGTAACCAGGTAAGCACCTATCAGGGAAGGGCTCTAACGTCACTTGCTGGCACTGGCCACTCAGATGCTCCCAGAGATCCCTGCCAACCTTGGAAAGAGGATGGCAGAACCCAGGGACCCTCTGGAGTAGCCATGAGCAGCGCCCCTGCGGTGATGATGGACAGCGGAGTGGTCTCTCCCCTTTCCTTTGTCCATTTTTGCACCAGAGCAGGGACTGGGGGTCCCTGAACCGATGTAGACTGGATTATGCAAGGAGGGCACCAAATGTGCCCTTCAAAGCATTTCCAGTGACTTGGGGAGGCTACCCATCCCAAGCCTGTAACACCTATTTCCAAAGAGAGAGGATGTAACACCCCTCTCCCAAATGAAATCCTTTGTTCTGCCTTCCTGGGCTTGAGCTGTTCAAGCAGTAGGAGGGCAGAAACCTGTCTGTGGGGTGGCAGCAGCTGGGACTGGCTTCAAAACCTCAGAAGGCTAAGATAGCAGTACTGGGGGTCCTCCAAGAAGCCCCAGAGTACATTGAATCATACAACCAATGCTGGCATTAGCATTGGGGTATGATTCCAACATGTTTGACACCAAACATGACCATACTCGAAGTTACCATTATGTAGCTGGACATAGATATTGACCTACGTCCAGTACACGATTAAAATGGCGTCCCCGCACTCACGAAGTCTGGGAAAATGGGTCTGGAGGTTGTGGGAGCACCTCTGCTAGTGCAGGGGTGCCCTCACACAGAGGTACTCTGCACCCTGCCCTCTGGGCTGGAAGGCCTGCCATAGGGGTGACTTACAGGTGACCTGGTGCAGTGTAAAATGGCAGGGAAAGGGTGCATGCACCTTTTCATGCAAGGCTGCAATGGCAGTCCGGCAAACACTTTTCATGGGCTCCCTATGGGTGGCAAAAGATATGCTACAGCCCATAGGGATCCCCTGAAACCCTAGGGCTGGGTACCTAGGTACCATATACTAGGGACTTATAAGGGACACCAGTATGCCTAATGTGGAGGGAAATACAGAGTTTGGAGAGAGAGAGAGAAGAATCACTGGGGTCCTGGTTAGCAGGGACCCAGTGAAAACAGGAAGGGAAGGAGCGGGTTGTGCATCAGAAAATTATGCTAGCCTGGTTAGAGGCAAACAAATGCCTCTAACCAGACTAGTGCCATTTCTTGGCACACAACCTCCAAAAATATGACCCCAGTCTTAGAAAAGACAGTACTCATGCCCACCACCCCAATGGCCAGCACAGGAGACAAGTGTCCCCTGGGCATGGCCATTGCACCCTGTGCCGTTCAGGGGGCCCCATGTCAGGGCCCCGATGGCACTTAAAAAAAATACTTACCCATACTTACCCTACTTACATGGGATGAGGCCCCCACATCCTCTTGTTTCCCCCCTTTGTGGGTGGGGTGTTCCTGGGGATTAGGGAGGGCACCTGTGGACCTATTTCATGTGTTTAACCATGGAAATGGGTTCACAAGTCCCCTAACGCCTGGTCTGACCCAGGCTTTAAATAATGGTGCAAAGCAAGCTTTGTGCCATTATTTGGCCCTCCTCCCACCTGTTTATCATTTTAGCACGGGGGAATCCATATGGGGCTATGGGATTAACAACATTTTTTGGGATGGGAATGCCTACCTTGCATCTCATTGACCCAAGGTCGGTGCACGCATCCAAACAATGGTGCTAACTCCAATATTTTGATTCTAGACGTGTCTAGAGTAAAAATATAAATATGGAGTTAGGTTTGCGCCTAATTTGCGTAAAACAAAATGACGCAAATTCAGTACAAACTGAGTATAAATATGCCCATTGGTGCCCAAATGAAATACTGCTAAATTTGCTTTTCACTGTTGCAAGGCCTATCTCTCTCATAGGTTAACATAGGGACTGACTTCAAATATTATTAAAGTGCAAATCCCCTTTGGGAGCATATAGAAAAATGGAGTCTGGTGTCTCTGAACTCACAATTTAAAAATTCATCTTTTATTGGAGTTGGTTTTTAGATTGTTAGCTTGAAAATGCCACTTTTAGAAAGTGGCCATTTTCTTGCTTAAAACATTCTGTGACTTTGCCTGTTTGTGTATTGCCTGCCTGGGTCAGACTGAAAGTTAGGCTGTTTGTGAATCTGCTCTAGACAGTAACACAAAGGCAGCTAGGGTGTGGCCTACATATCCTGATGGGCCATCTGAGCTGGAGTGGAGAGAGGAGTGGTCACTTACACCTGAATGGGCTGTGCCTGCCCTCACACAAGGCAATCTCCAACCCCCTGGTCTGAGTCTGGAGCCTGGCCTGGGCAATGCAGGATCTTGCAAACAAGAGAGACTTCCCTTTGAAGTTTGCCAACTTCAAAGGTAGTAAGGGGTATAAGTATTGGACCCAAACCCCCTGAAAAACAGATTTCTTCAAAATCACTTCTGGATTCAAGAGGAACCTCTGCCAAGGAGAAGAGCTGAAGAGCTGAGGAGAAGTGCTGCCCCTACTTGTGACTGTGCTTTGTTGGGCTATCCTGCAGTTGCTGCTTCTGCCTTTGACAGGGAACACTAATATATTTAATAACTACACCCACTTTGTTGTGCATTCCTGCTTGAAGAAGAATCTCCAAGGGCTTGAATTGAGCTTGCCGCCTGTTGTTGAAGTTTCAGAGCCACCAAAGACTTCCTCTGCTAGCACCTGCTCACTCTGGTAAGGTTCCTACCCTGCCCAGTGGTGCCCCATCCCAGCCCTGGGCCCTTGAAGGTGATGCTGGTCGTAAAAGACTAAAATCCATGCAAAGACTGCAGTGCGGGGAAATTTCCAATGCACCACCTGTAGTGTGGCTGATAAATGACAAGCCACCAGCCTTGTGACAGAAGTCAACTCTACGCTTGTATTGTGGCTGTAAAACTGACGCATCGTGGCTGGAGAAATGACACGCAACACCCGCTTGCAGCTGCTGATAATGACACAAACCACATACAGTGCAGTTTTCTGACACCGTGTGACCGGATTCCGAACGCAACAGTGCTAGGCATGAAAAATAGAAGCAAACCCAATGTGCCCGTCCGGAAATTGATGCATCGCTCTTTTGCGAGAGAGAAAAATAACTAATTGCCGACCCGACCGGAGAAGAAACAATGCACAGCCTCACTTGCTTGTAAGGAAACAGCACATGCTCGCCTGTGCTACCTTTTTTTGACACAAACCAGCAACTTTGTGTGACAACATCATTTCCATTGTTTTCTATGGATTAAGACTCCCATTCTTTTAAAAATTCATATCTTGCTTTATGTATGTTGGATGTTTGTCATTATGGTCTTGTTTTATTTAGATAAATATTCCTTATTTTTCTAAACAAGTGTGGTGCCTCTTTTGTAGTGTTTTCACTGTATTACTGTGTAGGTTGTTACAAATACTTTATACATTGCCTCTGAGATAAGCCTTACTGCTTGTGCCAAGTTCCTAAGGGGGTGAGCTGGGGTTATCCCAGATGTATTTCTCCTTTACCCTGACTAGAGTGAGGGTCCCTGCTTGGACAGACTACAAACTGACTGTCAATCAGAAACCCCATTTCTAACACATGTCTTGTTGCAATATTCTGAGAATGCATATGTGTTCGACTATCCAATATTGGCTCGAAAAATGACAGGACGTATTAAGTCATACAATGGTTCAATGCATTGTGCATAATCTGGAATGTATGTTCTTCCAAAGTTTGAAAAGCCCATCAGTTACTGGAGCTTATTGATAGTGTTCGAGGTTGTAGTTGTGCGCATGTTTCTAAAAATTGGGGTGCTAGGCTCTTGCCTTCATCTGATAATTCGTATCCCAAAAACAGGATACTAAGGAAGGCTATTTTTGTTTTTTTTAAATTAAATTTGTAGCCTAATTCAGCAAATCCCACAACAATGTGGGCAACCCATCTTACATATTGTATGAGTTCATCGTCCGTGCGATATCTGTCATCTCGGTAGGACAATGCCTCAGGGTTAATGTTGTGTAAAATAGAAGTAACACAAGCTGAAAACAGTCCTGGACTATTCTTGTACCCTTTTAGGAGAAGGCAAAACATTTTTGGGAGCCTAAAACTTGTCAAGTCCTTATTTTCAGGTGTTATTTTTTGGCAGAAACATTTTTTGTTTTGTTTGCGCACTATATTGTTTATAAGTGCTGTGCTGTGTGCATTTTGTATAGCAAATGCGCATGTATGACTGTTTGAATGTCTGTAGTCTAAGACTATTCTATATGAATGGTCTGGTTTGGCTACGGGGAACAATAGATTGTTCATTGGTGAGACACAGGGTTCGATTATGCCCTGGTACTCTAGCGGTGTGAGGGTTTCCCTCACAGGTGCTTTACCTTCATGCTTTACTGGATATTGGGGTTGAGGTTGGGATCTGATTGGTATTTCATGATAGGGTGAATCTAATCCCACCCTACGTGATTGCGATATAACGCAGGTGCCTGCGCCTTAGCCCAAACAATGGCGTAAAACTCCCATTGTTCCCAGAGCTGCCCATAAGGGAGATGATGGACAAAATCTGGTGGCCAATCCTTTTCGGCCAGCAAAATATCATAAATGATAACAACGTGATCCAAAAAGATGGCGTCTACTGTGCACTCAATGTCTCCTTCTAATTGTAATGTTACTTTATACAACCTATTGGGAGTGGAGACACACATGTCCACAGTCACAACTTGTAAAAAAACATCAGTTGCTTTCACCTCTGCCGCACTGTCTAGAAGTGCCAGTTCGCACTTCCTGTTCTTCAGTAAAGTCCTCTTCCTGAGTGACATGTAGTATAGCAATCACTGCCACTTTTTTTCCACCTGAATTGGGGTTTTTGTTAGGGAAGTCTCTTTTCTTTCTGTAAAGAAACTTCAGATGAGCATTGTGAGTCCTTTCTTGGTTTCATGTACTCAGTTTGCCGCTCTCACCACCCACCTCTCTGACTGCGTTTTTCTGGTGAGCGCTGAAAGGAACGAGATTGGGGTATATCAGTATATTGATATCTGTGTTGCATTTTTATACTATCTCTATTTCTAAGATTATAGCAATTTTGTGGAGTCTCCGAATATGGAGATTCTCCCCTTTCTTTTTAGGTGTTTGATTTTATTTATTCCAGCATTTCTGAGAACCCTCAGGTGCTTGTTTGGTTGAATCTTTATTAGATTTTTCCTGTAATTGTAGTTTAATAGCTCTGGCCCCCAGAATATCTTGAACAATACTAGAGTAGGTCTCAGTGACAATCTTTGGCAGCTGGCATTCCTGATCCTGTGCAGGAACATCCCTGAGTTGCATTTGCACTGCTAGTGCAACTGCTTCCCATTTAAGATTACTTAATATAATTGAAGAAGCTGTGGCAAAATTTACCATGGATTGCATCACCAAATCCAGGGCCGGTGCAACCCTGTATTCATCTTGAATTTGTTTTCATACTTCTGGAAGATTGGCAAGTGTTGGTGTACCATGTGCAGTAGTATAGAGCATGGCAAATACTGTGCACCAAGTATTGCAGTTATCTACTGTGGGAACCATCCCAAATGGGAAGCACATAGTGGGTATTCTATCTTTATCCTGATGTCTCATATGGGGAAAAACTGCTTTCAGAGCATTTTTTTTTAGGTAACTAAATTGGAATCTCCTCCTATTTGGTGGGTACTTTACCCATGATTGAATGTACAGTTGCAGGGTTAATGTCTGGAGTGACTGAATGTGGTTTCCCCAGCACATGCTGGGTTAGTATTTAAGGCCAGATTCATACTTTTTTACACAAAACCGCTGTAAAGCAGTTTTGCATGAAAAGTATACTGCAGTCTAGTGCCATTCTAAAATGCCAGGAGGGTGTCATAATAATGGAATGACAATAGCTGGTGGTAAGGCCCGGTTAGCATCATAAAAAAGGATGCTAGCCTGGTCAGGGGGGTATAGGGGGAACAGGAGGTGTCATTTTTTGACGTAAACCCAATGGTCATGACTCCTGTCTTAATAAAGACAGGAGTCATGCCCACCACACCAATGGCCATGCCCAGGGGACATATATCCCCTGGACATGGCCATTGGGGCCAGTGCCATGTTGGGGGGCCCAAGTTAGGCCCACATTGCACCTTTAAAAAAATGTGTGAGTACTTGCATGTACTTACCTTACTTACCTGCGATGGGGTCCTCCCATCCTCCTCCGTCCCTTTGGTGTGGGTGTCCATGGGACTAGAGAACGGCAACTGTTGGCCCATTCCATGGTCTCTGACCATGGAAATAGGCTTACAGGTCCCCTAACGTCTGCCCTGACTCAGGCCTAAAATAATGGGGCTAATAAAGCTGAGCGCCATTATTTAAGGCACCCTTCCCTCCATGCTTGATTTTAGCACGGGGTGATAAATATGGCCCTAAGGCCATATCATAATTTTTTGACTGGGAATGCCTACCTTGCATCTCATTGATGCAAGGTAGTTTCCTGTAGGCAAAAAGTGACTTTAACTCCAAAATGGTGGCACTAGATGGGTCTAGCGCCAAAGTATAAATTTAGAGTTAGGTTTGCACTTAATTTATGTCAAAAAATGATGCAAATTTGACGCAAAGCAAGTCTAAATCTGGCCCTCAATGTCTGCATTACACACTATACTAACAGTCTGTATGTTGCCGTATGCTCTGTGTATAAGTGGCTAACACCAGCTTCCGCCAAGGTTGCTGCATCAGGATGAGTTGTATATGTGGCCAATAAAGGCCAGCTAGGCCCATCATTGCTCAAAGGACCTAACCAAACATGGAACATTGTATGTGATAGGGCTCCATAAAGTCAGTTACTATGGTCTTGATAAGATAGAGGTATCTTTAAGGATGCATAAGCTCTGTATTGTGCAGGTATATTAGCATGGGATATGTGATGAAATATATTAGTGTTCCTATCAACTGCTGGAAAAGTGACCCAAGAATAAAATGTTTCTGTTCTGTAGGCTGGATAAGCCTCAACTACAAATGTTACTGGACCTCCCTGGGCTGTGAGGTCATTTGCTAGCAAATAAGCAGTGAGGGGTTGTTGCATGTTTATTGGAATTGTTACCCATTGTGGGTTCATCATGGTGGATATACCTGTTCAGAGATAAGGACACCAAGTGAGGATTGATCCTTTTAAGGTTCAAGCTTGAACAACTTACAGCGTTGGATAGGTACTACCTACCTAGCAGAGGAGGAAATCTTCAATACCACTGATGTCTCGGTATATAGTATTGAGGTGCCTTTGGCACGTAGTGCAACAGAGAAACTCAGGAAGATCAGAAAATTAGTGCCTGACCAAAAGTTGGGCACCATGTTGCGTAGGCTTTCATTATCCTAATGAGGCTAATGGATTTAGGTGACAGAATCACCTGAAATATGGAGAACGGAGTCCAATCCCACAACATGTAACTACTATCAGCCTAATCTGGGTATTTTGGCTAAGTAGCAGTGCCTCATCCTCAAGAGCATGGATGATTGTGGCAACTGGGTGCATGACAGAAATGACTCCCCAGGAGAATCATGGTCAATCAGATCTGATCCTTTTCTTTTCTCTCAGTTACATTAGTCTCATATATGCATAGACAAACAGAGGCATAGTATAGTTCAATTAGCGCCTTGAGACCCGCACGGGTGAGTAGCGCGCTTTATAAATGTTAATGATTTGATTTGATTTGAATAAGGTTTATTTAATTAACTGCATCTTAGATAAAATGGCATGAATTGCAATAACTATGATTATAAAACACACTAGAAGCAAAATGGTGACAAGAAGAGTGAAACATAAAAAAAGGCCCACCATACTCTCACTATGCGTAATATATGGTTCCTACCTAAGCTATGTTAGAGCACAGGGTGATAAGCCCTAATCCGCCCTTCAGGTTTTGCCCTGGGAAGACCTCATCCCCTATACCTAAACGAGGAAGCCTGTTGTCTAGAAAGACACCATCCCCATGCAGGCCAGGGATCTGGTAGTCTAAGCGAGCAGCTGTAGTGAAGACAATCAGCATGAGGTTGTTTTCATCTGGCTGAAATCTCCATCTAACATGTATGGGACAGAGAAGTGTTTTTATGATAAAACAGCTGATGTTCTGAGAAAATGCCCCCACGCAAGGATGTGTATGTTTCCATGAATGTTGAAGACACAGCGTACCACTTTGCTGTTAACTCTATTTGTCTGCAGCCTTGAGGAAAGCATAAAGTGAAAAGAATATCTTGCTAGGAACGTAATGCTTTCCTAGGCGAAAGAGCTACTAGATAAAGAAAATAAAACAGCACCATAAATGTGACCTATGCTAGGAAAATAAAAGAAGCTGAATAAAATGTAGCTGGGCTAAAGTACACACACAGCAGACCTAGTTGCTAAAATAACGTGTCTAAAAACATGGCTAAAATAGCTTTATAAAACAGGGATCAATCTAGTCTTCAGATCCAAACTACGCTCCACTGTTCACTGCGTTAAACCTTACCCTTCTCCTGGCCTAATTCGGCCAGTTACCCAGAGTTGGTGCTTTGCACTTTTTAAAGCTATTTTTATGTAAAACTTTAAAAACTCACATCCTTGGTTCTCTTATTGGATTTTACTTGTAGTGGTGTCATTTGCTTCACCAAAATATTCTATATTTTGCAAATTGGAATGAGACTTGTATTGTGTTGTGTGTTTGACTCCTTGACTGCTTTGGTACTTCTATATGATTTACACATTTTCTTAATTTAAGCATCCCTGATGAGGTTTTAATCAGTGAAACCTTTACTGGACCTAATAAGAATGGCGTCAATATTAATTGTGTATGATGACCATTCACCTGAAGTAATAACTCACTTTCTGACACTTGCTCTGTAAAAAATTTATACCACATTTCAAAAAGTTTAAGGAACTGATTTAGACTCCGTCACAAACGTGACAGATATTCCATCCACTGTATTACAATTCCATTACAGCCTATGGAACTTGTAATATGGTGGACGGGATAACTGTCACATTTGTGGTGGAGTAACCCCCTCTGCCAAATTCCAAATCAGGCCCTTAGTTTAATAAGACAGTAAAAACTGACTTCATCCAATCTGCACATCAGCCAGCTGATATAAGCAGAAAACAGAAAAAGTAATTCAGTTGTGTCTAATAAAAAAATGAAACGTAAAGCAGCAGTAATAAATCAATTCAGGCACCTTTACAAAACTTTTTAAATCAGTTTGGTTTATCAGATGTGCATAGTATGTTTCTTTATAAGAAGGATCACTGGTATGTCTTCTTTATAAGAAGACTGTGGCCTTTATCTTCAGAATCTGTTGCAGGTTAGGCTATCTTCAAGTGTCCTCCGTGGCAAAGGTTACTGAGAAGCAAGATTCTATACTGCAGGAACGCTTCCCGAGACAACCCTGTTGCATCATTAAGTACGAAACTCGTCCGGCTTGCGGAGCATTTGCAAAAGAGTTGCTATCTCTCATTGTCAATGTCATTGAAAAAGTTTGGAGATGTCCCCACCTGACCAAACATTTAATGGAAGCCAGGAGAATGTTCAGTCCAGAGCAGGCAGAGGTGAAACCAGCGGAGATTAGCAAAGTTGTCCATAGTTTTGCAACCACCTACTGCCCACCATTATGTTTGAAGTCCTTAAACAAGGACTAGTTTTCTTCAGTATTGTTTGTGAATGCAAGCCATCCATTATTTGCATAAGTTAATACGTCCTTATAGTTTTAATTCAGACCATCATGACCTGAAACTGATATAGAGACAGAATAAAGCATATAGCAAACATGTCTGGGAGATGTTTCCCACGTAAGACACCAGTTCCAGTGTCAGACTGCAATAGACTTGTGCTCTTAAGAGGAGGCCAGTCTTTTACCAGGCTGAACACTCTGCATGTGAACATCTGCTTTCAGATTTATAATAGGATTCATTACTTTGATGTGTTTTCCTTTTAATCACTTCAGTCATACTGTTCCTGAGACTTTTGTAGAGACTCTGGGGGTCATTACAACCCTGGCGGACAGTGTTAAAGCTGCGGTAATACCGCAAACAGGTCGGCGGACAAAAAAAGGGAATTATGACCGTGGCGGAAACCGCCAACATAGACAGTCACTTTAACACTCCGACCGCCACGGCGGTACAGACAAGCAGCGCGGCGGTCACCGCCAACAGACAGGCGGAAGACAATGTACCGCCCACAGTATCACAACCCGCCAATCCGCCACCTTTTCCGGGGCGGATTCACCGTGGATAAAAACACAGCGGAAACAGCTTTTGCAATGGGAATACGCTCACCTCAACACACTCCACGAGGAAGGAGGCCACCATGGAGCCCGAACTACAAATACTCCCTGCGCTTGTCTTCCTGCTCCTCTACGAACACCAGCAACGTAGGCGCAGAAGACAACGGTGAGTACTGCACCTGCGACATAGGGGAGGGGGGAGGCAAAAGTCAGGGACACACACACGCAACACCCCCATCCCCAACCCGACCCTCACCCACTACAACACACACACCAATGCATTTCCAAACAGCACAGTAACAACCCCCAACCCCCCCAGAAGAATGCAAAGACAAAAGGAAATGAGTTCAACCATTGTAATGTATCAAAATACAGCAACCAAATATAAACAGATATATATAAACATTTGAAAATCATACATCACGATTAGTACTGCAGGTATGCACATATCAATGTCCGTGGACCACTGGGCCCACAATGCATGGGCGAGGCCCACACAAGATACCTGTCCACAAACGGAGAGAACACTGCAGGGGCATCAGATAGAAATACACCAGGCACCTCAGGGGGAAGGGAAGGGGGGGGCACCTCAGCCGGATTACAGCACCACGCCAGATCCACGACGGGCCTCCATGCCCATTGATGTATCCTGGGGAGTGCAAAGCCACAGTCTCTCAAGTCTCTACAGTGGGTGGGTTGCCCACTACTTTATCCTGGGGAGTACAAAGCCACAGTCTCTCAAGTCTCTACAGTGGGTGGTTTGCCCACTGCTTTATCCTGGGGAGTGCAAAGCCACAGTCTCTCAAGTCTCTACAGTGGGTGGTTTGCCCACTGCTTTATCCTGGGGAGTGCAAAGCCACAGTCTCTCAAGTCTCTACAGTGGGTGGGTTGCCCACTGCTTTATCCCGGGGAGTGCAAAGCCACAGTCTCTCAAGTCTCTACAGTGGGTGGTTTGCCCACTGCTTTATCCCGGGGAGTGCAAAGCCACAGTCTCTCAAGTCTCTACAGTGGGTGGTTTGCCCACTGCTTTATCCCGGGAAGTGCAAAGCCACAGTCTCTCAAGTCTCTACAGTGGGTGATTTGCCCACTGTTCCATCCTGGGGAGTGCAAAGCCACAGTCTCTCAATTCTCTACAGTGGGTGGTTTGCCCACTGCTTTATCCCGGGAAGTGCAAAGCCACAGTCTCTCAAGTCTCTACAGTGGGTGATTTGCCCACTGTACCATCCTGGGGAGTGCAAAGCCACAGTCTCTCAAGTGGATAACAGTCTCCACTGGTTCTGGAGGGGGACTGGTACCCAGAGTGCTTCATCCTGTGAAGGACAGACAGAGTGGATGCAGGTCTCTACTGGTTCTGGAGGGGGACTGGTGCCCAGAGTGCATCACGCTCCCCGTGACGGTCCCAGTTCCGTCACTGTCCCAGCTGCACATGGGCTAACAATGCTTGATTTGGCGGTCTTTGCCCTGTTCAGCGGTCTTCACCATGGCGGTCTTTGCCCTGTTCAGCTGTGCTTGCCTTTGCTGTCTCTGACCTGTTCAGCGGTGCTTTGCCATGGTGGTCTTTGCCCTGTTCAGCGGTCTTCACCATGGCGGTCTTTGCCCTGTTCAGTGGTGCTTGCCTTTGCTGTCTCTGACCTGTTCAGCGGTGCTTTGCCATGGCGGTCTTTGCCCTGTTCAGGGGTCTTCACCATGGTGGTCTTTGCCCTGTTCAGCGGTGCTTGCCTTTGCTGTCTCTGACCTGTGCAGCGGTGTGTGGCATGACGGTCCCTCAGTGCCCAGCGGGGCTGTGGCTGCCGGGGCCCTCCAGGTCACTGACTCTGGCGGTGGTCTCCGGACCAGTGACGATACTGCTGCCCTCCAGGGCAATGACTCTGGCGGTGGTCTCCGAACCAGTGACGATAGTGGTGCCCTCCAGGGCACTGACTCTGGCGGTGGTCTCCGGACCAGTGACGATACTGCTGCCCTCCAGGGCACTGACTCTGGCGGTGGTCTCCGGACCATTGACGATTCTGCTGCCCTCCAGGGCACTGACTCTGGCGGTGGTCTCTGGACCAGTGACGATAGTGGTGCCCTCCAGGACACTGACTCTGGCGGTGGTCTCCGGACCAGTGATGATACTGCTGCCCTCCAGGGCACTGACTCTGGCGGTGGTCTCCGGACCAGTGACGATAGTGGTGCCCTCCAGGGCACTGACTCTGGCGGTGGTCTCCGGACCAGTGACAATACTGCTGCCCTCCAGGGCACTGACTCTGGTGGTGGTCTCCGGACCAGTGACGACAGTGCTGGCGGTGGCTTCCCGGCCGGCGGGGAGGATGGCAGCCTTCTCCGCCGTGCTGCTCTTACCAGACTTTGGAGACTTCTTCTGCCCCTTCACCACATTGGGAGGAGTCACAGGTGACTCAGCACTCCCCCCGGGACCCTTGTGAGCTGTTTTGCTGGCAGGAGTCTTTACCCTCTCCCGTAGGCCACTTTCCAACTTAAGGTGCTTAACAGGGGGTGGACTGGCAGTGCTTTGGCTCCATGTCACACTGGCTGCCCTGGTGGCGGGTGCACTCCACAGACCTTTAACACGCACCACTGGTACTTTTTTTGGCTGAGGTGCTACTACGGGACCTATGAATTGGAGGGGTGGGGGTGGTGGGAAACAGGTCAACGTTGCTGAGGAAGAGTTTCTGACGAACACTGGGATGGGTAGCTGGAGGGGGTCTGGGAGTGGAGGAAGAGGAGGTGGTTGCAGGAGGTTTATTGGGTGTGTGAGTGGCCGTGTTTGTGTACTTTGGGAGGGGGCGTCACAGACACACTGGGAGTGGACACAGGGGATGTGTAAATGGTAGTGGGGGTGGTGAGTGCAGGTGAGCGGGGTGAGGTGCTGGGTGTTCTGGTGTGAGTCCTAGTGCCTGTAGATGTAGTGCATGCAGGTGAGAGTGTAGACGACACTGGGAGGGAGGAGGGAGACGACGAGGAGGCGGACACAGTGGAGGCAGTGGATGTTGCTGTGTCTGTATGTGGGTGATGCTTGTGTGAGTGCCTGTGGGATGTATGGTGCCTATGTTTGCCTGAGCTACTTTTGTGTGTTGAGGTGTGTGCATGCTTGTCTGATGGTGTGGTTGGGATAGGCTGGGGTACAGGGGATTGGGTCTGGGTGGAGGAAGTTGGAGGGGGGAGGCTAGACACAGGGACAACGGCTGCCATCAGTGCTGAGGTCAGAGATTGCAGGGTTCGATGATGGGCAGCCTGACCAGAATGAATGCCCTCCAGGAATGCATTAGTGTGTTGCAACTTCCTTTCTACACCCTGGATGGCATTCACAATGGTAGACTGCCCAACAGTGAGTGGCCTGAGGAGGTCAATGGCTTCCTCACTGAGGGCAGCAGAGGTGACAGGGGCAGGGGCTGAGGTGCCTGGGGCGAAGGTGATGCCCACCCTCCTGGGTGAGCGGGCACGGAGCGAAGGCTGAGGGGCTGCTGGGAGGGCGGTGCTGGTAGGGGGGGTGGCGGCTGTACCTGTAGAAGTGGGGGGCACAGATGTTGCCGCCACCACAAGGGAGCTCCCATCGGTGGACGAGTCCGTGTCGCTGTTTGCTGATCCGGTGACCGACGTGAAGCTCCCCTCGCCCTCCGTCCCACTTGTGTATTCAGAGTCTGTGGTGTGGCCCTCCATGGCCATGTGGGATGCAGCTCCATCGTGCTCCGGTGCCACTGTACCTTCGCCTGATGATGCTGATGCACAAATGAACAGGGAGAGCACAAAAAGGGGTGGGGACGACAGAAGAAAGACAGGTTGAGTGCATGGCTTACCGCTACCGTTGGCGGACAATACAGACACAACAGCCCCCTGCACTACGCTGTGCCCTTGGCCTCTACAGATGCAATTCCTGGGATATGGCCTACATGGCTATGAGTGTCATTTGTTCACATAGATGACACAGGGGTATGTATACCTGTACTTGGCACTCTACAGAGGTGGGGTGGAGGGCCACAGGGCCATGCCTTACGAAGGGGCCTAGCCTACGTAACTCGCCCTGGCCTAGGGAAACCCACAGCCCTCCTCCCCCACCCAGACCGCTCCACTGCAAGCAAAGTCAGCTGAATGAGAGTGTACTCACCCCCTTGTGTCTGCTGTGATGCCCTCACGCGCCCATCCAACTCAGGGTAGGCCACCGCCAGGATCTGGAACATCAGCGGGGTCATGGTGCGACGGGCACCCCTCCCACGTTGGGAGGCCATCCCCAGGTGAGCCTCCACCGTCTTCTTGCTCCAGCGGTGAATGTCCTCCCATCTTTTACGGCAGTGGGTGCCCCGTCTCTAGTGGACTCCCAGGGTCCGTACGTCCTTGGCGATGGCACGCCAAATGTCCTTCTTCTGGTGGGCGCTGACCTACATGACATGTACAGGGGAAGAAGAGAAGTCATTACCAACTGCACCGTCAAAGTGAGTGGCCCCCATCCCTACCCTTGCCATGTGGCACATGCATTCACAGTCCTTCATGGTTGCAGAACTCTGCTCCCTTCCTACTGACATCCAGCCCTCTCCACCCACCATAGCCCATACAACGTGCTCCCTGTGTACTTACCTGCTGGTCTGGAGGACCGTAGAGTAGCGTGTACTGGGGGAGGATCCCGTCCACGAGCTTTTCCAACTCCTGAGCAGTGAAGGCAGGGGCCCTTTCCCCAGACGAAGCAGCCATTGTCTCTTCCAGACCGAGGTCACAGCAGCACTTGCAGTGTTGTGTCGAAGATCAGGTATCGAGTGATTGAACAGATAGAAAATGGCGGTCACGTCCGCGGCCGTCACGTCCGCGGCGGTGCGTATCATCACCGCCAGCGCACTTCATCATTGGCTCCTGGGACCCATAGGGTCCAATGTTAACCAATGCAGCATTGCGCCACGGTCTACGACCACCTACAGAGACGGTGTACAACGCCAGCGCAGATACCTCACATCCCATTGTCCCACTTTAGAGGTCAGGCAGCCCCCATTTCAGGAGCCCACATGGCTTCTTTTACTACTGCGTCACACATACCTAGGCCTACACTCAAAACACATACAGGAAGAGTTTTGTATTTGGTGTCGTGTTCTGTGTAGCTGTGGGTACATACCTGAGAATTTGTTGACTCTGTGGTCGCTGTTGTCCTTCTTAGGCACCGTCAGCTGGGGCATTTGAGGAGATGGCGGAATCCTCTGGTATACCGACCGCTGGTGGACCTGTTAACAATGGAGGAGCGACATTTGATCATCACGTACAGGTTTGACCGTGCCACAATCCAGGAACTGTGTACCCAGTTGGAGCCAGACCTGATCTCACCAATCCACCATCCCACAGGAATCCCACCTGAAGTGCAGGTGCTATCAGTGCTCCATTTCCTTGAAAGTGGATCATTTCAAACAACAGTGGCCATGGCATCAGGGATGTCCCAGCCTATGTTTTCCAATGTGTTGTCCAGAGCGTTGTCTGCCCTGCTGAAACACGTGAGGAGCTATATCGTTTTCCCTCAGGTGGAGGATTTGGCTACAGTTAAAGGTGACTTCTATGCCCTGGGACATATCCCCAGCATCATAGGTACTATTGATGGCACCCATGTAGCTCTGGTCCCCCCACGCAGGAGTGAACAGGTGTACAGGAACCGGAAGAGTTATCATTCGATGAATGTACAGATGGTATGTTTGGCAAGACCAGTACATCTCCCAGGTAAATGCTATGTTCCCTGGCTCTGTGCATGACGCCTACATCCTGCGGAATAGCAGCATCCCTTATGTGATGGGTCAACTCCAGAGGCACTATGTGTGGCTATTAGGGGACTCTGGTTACCCCAACCTGTCATGGCTATTGACCCCAGTGAGGAATCCCAGGACCAGGGCAGAGGAACGCTACAATGAGGCCCATGGGCGGACTAGGAGGGTGATCGAACGCACCTTCGGCCTCCTGAAGGCCAGGTTTAGGTGCCTCCATATGACAGGTGGTTCACTATTCTACTCACCAAGGAAGGTGTGCCAGATCATCATCGCCTGCTCGATGCTTCACAATCTTGCTTTGCGACGCCAGGTGCCTTTTCTGCATGAGGATGGTCCAGATTACGGTGTTGTGACAGCTGTGGAGCCTGTGGACAGTGATGAGGAGGAAGCTGAGGAAGAAGACATAGACAACAGGGAGTCAGTCATACAGCAATATTTCCAGTGACACACAGGTGAGAACAATTTTTTTACTATTACATTCACTTTCACACTTCTACCTCTATCCTGTCTGTCAATTAGAAGCAGTATTTGGTAACTGAGTTGTACATTTCCATTACGGTTTCACAGGTGTGGTTACCAACGTGTGGCATCTGCTTGCATCCTTCATGGACTTGTGATGTGTGACATAGGTATGTTGGCATTATATTTGGAAACGCATTTTGTCACTGTCATTGGTAATGCACATTTTCTAAATCACAGACTGACTCCAGAATGTTTTGTGGTTCAAGGGTGTTTATTGAAGTGCTAATTATTGGAGGGGGTGGCAAAATGGTGATGGGTGATGGAGGAGGAATGTCCATGGCTGAGTCCAGTCTATTAGTCTCACAGGTGCACTGCCCATATGGGCATAGGAAGTGGAGCTGGGGCAGTCCCAATCTGGACAGGGTGACAAAGTGAGACAGTTGGATGACAATCAGGGTGGTCTAATTTCCTGGCGGGGGTCTTGCCATCTTGCTCTGTTCTGTTCCTGGATCTCAGGGACCGCTTGAGTGGTGGTTCTCTGTCTGCAGGGGGTGGGGTGCTGGTGTGGTGGTCCTGCGGCGGGTCGTCCTGTCCACTAGCGCCGGCGGAGGTGGTGGGCAGTTCATCGTCCAGGCTAGTGTCAGGGGCCCCTTGGAGTGCCACGGTGTCCCTCATGGTCTTTTGTATGTTCTTCAGCACCCCTACGATGGTGCCTAGGGCGGAGCTGATGGTTCTGAGCTCCTCCCTGAACCCCAAATACTGTTCGTCCTGTACGCGCTGGGTCTCCTGAAACTTGGCCAGGACCGTTGCCATCGTCTCCTGGGAGTGGTGGTATGCTCCCATGATGGAGGAGAGGGCCTCGTGGAGAGTGGGTTCCCTTGGCCTGTTCGCCCCCTGTCGCACAGCAGCCCTCCCAGTTTCCCTGTGTTCCTGTGCCTCAGTCCCCTGGACTGTGTGCCCACTACCACTGCCCCCAGGTCCCTGTTGTTGTTGGGATGGTGGGTTATCCTGGGTTCCCTGTAGTGGTGGACACACAGCTGATTTACGTGTCCTGGGTACGGAGGTATGGGCCTGCTGGGTGGGTGCTGTGCTGGTGTTACCAGAGGGTGGAAGGTCAGTGTTGGGCTGTGCCTGTGCAAGGGGAACCGACTGTCCTGAGGTCCACAATGGTCCAGGCTGGTCATCTGGATTCAGTTGGCCAGAGCTGCTGTCGTCACTGTGGGCCTCTTCTGTGGGTGAGTGGAGATGTCTGGACCCTCCTGTGTGGTGACGTTACGTAGTGGTCCTACAGGGGTATAAGAGCATGATTATTGCATGTGTGTGTGTCATGGTGTGCAATGGGTGGATGTGCGTGTACCCCAGTGCAAGCATTCCTGTGTGGGGCTTGTGTGATGATGGTTGGGGGGTTGTTATGGGTATGTGCAGTTGCCATGCTTTAGTGATGGGTGTCCATGCTTAGTTGCGTCATGCAGGGTTTGGTGTTGGGATGTGTGGTTTGTTTTATTAGTACATTAGTGAGGAGTTGTAGTGATAGGGGAGGAGGTGAGGGTGGGGGTGTGTGATAGCATGCAGGTAGGGTGGGGGATATGATAGTTAAGATTTGACTTACCAGTGTCTATTCCTCCACCGACTCCTCCAAGGCCCTCTGGATGCATGATGGTCAAGACCTGCTCCTCCCATGTTGTTAGTTGTGGGGGAGGAGGTGGGGGTCCGCCGCCAGTCCGCTGAACCGCGATGTTGTGCCTGGAGACCACGGAACGCACCTTCCCCCATAGGTCGTTCCACCTCTTCCTGATGTCCTGCCGATTTCTTGGATGCTGTCCCACAGCGTTGACCCTGTCGACGATTCTTCGCCATAGCTCCATCTTCCTGGCTATGGAGGTGTGCTGCACCTGTGCTCTAAATAGCTGTGGCTTTTCCCGTTAGATTTCCTCCACCATGACCCTGAGCTCCTCCTCGGAAAACCTGGGGTGTCTTTGGCGTGACATGGGGTGGTGTAGGTGATGTGTGGGATGGTGTATGTGTTGATGAGTGTGGTGATGTGTGGTGGTGTGGGGTGTTTTGAGCGTGGATGTTGTATGGGTGATGGTGTTGTGTGCCTCTGTGTGGTGGGGTTGTCTATTGCTGTAGTCTCTGTCTGTCACCTTCGTCTTCAGTTTTTGGTCGTAGGGGTTTGTGGGTGATGTGGGTGTGTGTTTTATATTGTGTTTGGTATGGGAGTGGTGTTTGTATGTGTATCAGGGGTGTGGATTTGGAATTGTCCAATGAGGCCGTGTTTTGGAGATGTGTGTGTATTTTGAGCGCGGCAGTGTGTACCGCCAATGGAATACCGTGGTTGAAAGACCGCCGCATGGATTCATGGGTCTTGATTGCATGGGTGTGTTTCTGTTGGCGTGACGGTGGAGGTTTTGTTTTTGCCAGTTTATCACTGACCTTTGTTGTGGCTGACTTGTGTGGGTGTCTGAATTTCGGCGGATTCCGAGATGTGGGTCATAATAGCTGTAGTGGAATTCCGCGGCCGCGGCGGTGTATTGGAGCCTTTTACCGCCAATGTTGTAATGACCCCCTCTGTGTTTTGTGAAGCTGACCCCCTCTGTCCTTTGCAACGCTACGGAAAATGAAAGGTCTGCAAGTACATTAGCTGCCATAGGGTTCTGTCTAGTCTAATGGTTTAAATGTTTCCCAACAGAAAGAAAAATGTAATCTGTGGCTGCTTCCTGAGCAGTTACACATCATAGTATTGATCCATTTATGTATCTCAGATTACCACTTGAAATTTGTAAAATTTGTATTAAAAAATCCAATGCTCATTTTCATAGTATAATTCAGTAACCGATTTTATGGTATTGAAATCAACAACTTATCCCAACAATGCTAGTACATTTTGTGGAATTGGTCTGGTTTTTCCTAGAGAGGTCTAGCCCTTTTCTTGTTATCCAAAGGAGCTCTAGTGGTATACCCACCTAGCAGAGTTAAAAGGATCATCCACTGAGTATTGTCACAATAGATCTCAACACCCTAAAAAGTATCATCAACAAAAGAACATTCTGCAATGCAAATTGTTGGTGATCGTAAGTGATAGGGAACTGGGTAGCAAGAATTGCATTTGTGTCAGCGACAAAGCCTCTCCACAGCATATTTTCTGGTATGCCATGTATTTCTAAAAGGAAATGGCACCTTACATACCAATGAGAAAGCATTCCTTTAGGTTTACAACTACATCATTTGTTGAGAAATTTAAAGGGTGGTCCATTTCAGATAGACACTACCATTGTTTTCATTAAGCTTTAGAAATGGCATCATTGATGTCTGGCAGTAATGATTCCTAATGCTAACCAGAGGGTCAAATAATGTCAAGCCTGTAAGGTGGTGCAGTTTGCCAAAGCCAGTCTGCAACTAATTTTTCTGGTTAGTCCTAGTTAGGAAGAAATATTTCCAAATTCTGAGGTAGGTAGCTCCACATCAGGGGGTTCAGTTTCCTTGACTAACAGATTTATGAAAATTTGGTAGATAACAATTTAACAATTTAACAAGCATAGTGAGTAAAGGGAATGTTATATTATAGGTGGCACAGGTATGCCTGAATGTGTGTCACGATTTTAATGTGCAATGGTGACAAACTTACAGATCAGAGAGGATTCCAGGATAAGTAGGTTCTCGTGTGTCCTTATCACCTAGCTAAGATCTGGAGCAAGAAGCAGGCAGTTAGGGCCCACCAGAACATATAGGTTAGGTCACACAAGATAGAGTTCTAGTATTAACACAATAGGATCACTTTCTTCCTGTATCACAAATGCCTGATGTCTGAGTCAGGAGTGGTACAGAAGAACAAGAGTGCATATCCACTGTGCATATTGCCATAATGCCTCGGTCACACTACAGTTCCTCATGTGGCTTTCAGTTCCTCATGTTTATTTGTTTACTTTTCCTCTGTTCCCTCACATTGTTAACCCTTGATGTTACAGTGTTAGGATATTATCCCTCATGTGACTGTTCCCCATTTCACAACAAAGTCTCCCCTGACCCCCCTACCTCACCTCTTTCTAAGCTGCATGGAAGACTTTTTGGTGTTCCTCAAGATTATAAAAGAACCACCTGAGGGAGGACTGATGTGGTTGCACACACAAACTTATTGCTCTTCTCCAGGTTTCTTCTGTGACACGTCGTCTTCTTTCAGACTCTCCAAGTACTGGCACTCAGTCATGGATAGAAGACCTCATTGGGAGTGTAGTGTGTTTTTCTCCTCCTCATTCTTCATCCCCCTCCTGTTGTGGTTATCAGCTGTATCCTAGGCAATAGCTACAATGGAGAATAGGGGAGAACAATTCACCCAGTGCCTAATTTGAGCCTGTGACTGCCATTGGGGGCAGTCAGCATACATTGTTAGGGACTAGCACTTATTTGTTCCCCATCAGACATTTCCCCAGAGCAAGAGAGGGAAATAAACAAATAGGAAAGAATGAAAAAGAGAAAGACATAAAACTGTCTGGAAGGGAGAAAGCAAGATAGTGCAAGACCACACTAAAATGGTGGCGGCTGTCTGGTAGATCATTAAAGGAGGATAAGGTGGATTCAAGCTCATGCAGCTTTGGAAAAAGCAGTGGCCACAGACTTCTGAGCAGATCTTGGAGAACTATCAGTCGTTATTTTTTTAAAGAACTGGATTCACCTTAATGAAACAGTAGCCTGAAACCTCATGGTTGTGGACTGTAGCTGCCTCTAAATGATGAAGTGCATCAGTGCAAACACACGTCCAGTGTTACTAGTTATTTAGAAAAGATGGACCTTGAAGCTGTACTTGAGTGGGTCAAAAATCTATTTGCATGCAATTTTTCTCTAGTTTTAATGGCACAGAACAGTTCAAGCATTTGAAATAAATAAAGCTAACATAATTAACAGGACTGTTTTCCTCTGGATGAGCTTTTCCTTGGAAACATTTGCCGCTATGTGGCTTATATGAGCTTGCTGTAACTACAGAGGACGAGTGAGCTTGAGGACTTTGAGCTCTGGGAAAACGAAAGTTAAGAATCCACTTATATCATCCACATCAGATCCTGTTGGAGCTCCAAAGGCGCAGACTTTGTTCCTCCTACTTCAGTCCTCTACTGCTACAATTTTTGTCTGTCATCCATTGCTCCAGAGTTAAGTCTGGGTTTCTTTCTAGCGTTACCATTTGGTCTTCAAGGACCATTATTTTCCTTTTTGTCATGTCTAGCTGTTTGGAAAATGCTCTAGTTGGCTTATAGTTATTTGTGTTTACTGGTCATTGATTTGGTGTCCTCACAGAGTGAGTCCATAGTCTTTTAAGCAAAGGTGTGTTCTCTCATCAGGATTTTGAGTGTTATATCAGATATTTTGCCCAGGTTCATTCTTAAAGTGACTACTTCCATGAAGAAATGTTTCTGTGTGATGTAGCCTGAGGGCATTTGTGGCTGGGGGAGGCATGAGATAGAGGATATTCATATGCTTTAAGATAGAATTCCCCAAGCGATCACTCACCGCAGGGCTCTTAGATGGCTGATGGTATTTAGAAACAATGATCTCTGCTGTCTCATCCAGTCCCAAGTGCATGAGCAGTTACACATCATAGTATTAATACATTTTTATATCTCAGGTTACCACTTGAAATTTGGAAGATTTGTATTAAAAAAATCAAATGCTAATTTTCTTAGTATATTTCAGGAACATATTTTATTGTATTGAAATCTGTTGTCGTATACTATTCGGGCAATGGGGAAAGTTGACTGGTTCAATCAGTCAATCAATCAACTAATCAGGGTACTTGTAAAGCATGGCTTGTCTCCCCTGGAGGTCTTCAGGTGCTGTCAGGTCTAGTGAGCTTTGGTCAGGTGGTGATCTGGTCAAAGAACTAAGGGGGTCATTCCGACCTTGGCGGTCGGTGTTAAAGCGGCGGCTAAACCGCCAACAGTCTGGCGGTAAAAAAAATGAAATTCCGACCCTGGCGGAAACCGCCAACAGAGACCGCCACTTCAACACACCGCCCGCCACGGCGGGACAAACAAACAGCGCGGCGGTCACCGCCAACAGACAGGCGAGAGTCAATGTACCACCCACCCCATCACAACCTACCAATCCGCCACCTTTTCCGGGGCGGTAGCCCTGCAGATAAAAACACGGCGGAAACAGCCATTTCGAACGGAAAACGCTCACCTCCATACACCCCACGAGGAATCTGGACAGCATGGAACCCGTACTCCACATCCTCCCAGCGATTGTCTACCTGCTCCTCTACCAGGAGCACGAATGCCGGCGCAGAAGACAACGGTGAGTACTGCACCTATGACACAGGGGAGGAAACAAATTACGGGGACACACATAGGCGACACACCCACCCTCACCCTCACCCACTACTACACACACATCAATGCATAGCAATACATCACAGTTACCCCCCCCAAACCACCCAGAAGAATGCAAAGACAAAAGGAAATGATTCTAAACATTGGAATATATTGTATCACTGGCTTAAAAATATATCACACATCTAAAACCTTTATATACATAAATTTTAAAGTCCGATCATTGTAGCAGGCATTGTCCGTGGACCACTGGGCCCAAATCACATGGGCAAAGCCCACACAGGAAACCTGACTCCAACGGAGAGAACACTGCAGGGGCATCAGATAGAAAAACTACAGGCACCTCAGGGGGAAAGGAAGGGGGGGCACTTCAGCCAGATGAGTCCACGACGCCAGATCCACAATGGGACTCCATGGCCACTGTTCCATCCTGGGGAGTGCAAAGCCACAGTCTCTCAAGTCTCTACAGTGGGTGGGTTGCCCACTGGTACATCCTGGGGAGTGCAAAGCCACAGTCTCTCAAGTCTCTACTGTGGGTGATTTGCCCACTGTTCCATCCTGGGGAGTGCAAAGCCACAGTCTCTCAAGTCTCTACAGTGGGTGGCTTGCCCACTGTACCATCCTGGGAGTGCAAAGCCACAGTCTCTCAAGTCTCTACAGTGGGTGGCTTGCCCACTGTACCATCCTGGGGAGTGCAAAGCCACAGTCTCACAAGTGGATAACAGTCTCCACTGGTTCTGGAGGGAGACTGGTGCCCAGAGTGCTTCGTGCAGCCCTGCCCGACACAGAGGCGGGCCTGCCCCTTCCGCCAATGGGCCAGCGGTGCTTGAGACGGCGGTGCACAGTGCAGCGGTGCTTGAGATGAAGGGCCCTGTTCAGCGGTGCTTGAGACGGCGGTGCACAGTACAGCGGTGCTTGAGATGAAGGGCCCTGTTCAGCGGTGCTTGAGACGGCGGTGCACAGTGCAGCGGTGCTTGAGATGAAGGGCCCTGTTCAGCGGTGCTTGAGACGGCGGTGCCCTGTTCAGCGGTGCTTGAGACGGCGGTGCCCTGTTCAGCGGTGCTTGAGACGGCGGTGCACAGTGCAGCGGTGCTTGAGATGAAGGGCCCTGTTCAGCGGTGCATGAGACGGCGGTGCCCTGTTCAGCGGTGCTTGAGACGGCGGTGCACAGTGCAGCGGTGCTTGAGATGAAGGGCCCTGTTCAGCGGTGCTTGAGACGGCGGTGCCCTGTTCAGCGGTGCTTGAGACGGCGGTGCCCTGTTCAGCGGTGCTTGAGACAGCGGTGCCCTGTTCAGCGGTGCTTGAGACGGCGGTGCACAGTGCAGCGGTGCTTGAGATGGCAGTGCCCTGTTCAGCGGTGCCCTGTTCAGCGGTGCTTGAGATGAAGGGCCCTGTTCAGCGGTGCTTGAGACGGCGGTGCCCTGTTCAGCGGTGCTTGAGATGAAGGGCCCTGTTCAGCGGTGCTTGAGACGGCGGTGCACAGTGCAGCAGTGCTTGAGATGAAGGGCCCTGTTCAGCGGTGCTTGAGATGGCGGTGCCCTGTTCAGCGGTGCTTGAGACGGCAGTGCACAGCGCAGCGGTGCTTGAGATGAAGGGCCCTGTTCAGCGGTGCTTGAGACAGCGGTGCCCTGTTCAGCGGTGCTTGAGACGGCGGTGCCCTGTTCAGCGGTGCTTGAGACGGCGGTGCACAGTGCAGCGGTGCTTGAGATGAAGGGCCCTGTTCAGCGGTGCTTGAGATGAAGGGCCTGTTCAGAGGTGCTTGAGACGGCGGTGCACAGTGCAGCGGTGCTTGAGATGAAGGGCCCTGTTCAGCGGTGCTTGAGACGGTGGTGCCCTGTTCAGCGGTGCTTGAGACGGCGGTGCACAGTGCAGCGGTGCTTGAGATGAAGGGCCCTGTTCAGCGGTGCTTGAGACGGCGGTGCCCTGTTCAGCGGTGCTTGAGACGGCGGTGCCCTGTTCAGCGGTGCTTGAGACGGCAGTGCCCTGTTCAGCGGTGCTTGAGACGGCGGTGCCCTGTTCAGCGGTGCTTGAGACGGCGGTGCACAGTGCAGCGGTGCTTGAGATGAAGGGCCCAGTTCAGCGGTGCTTGAGACGGCGGTGCCCGGTTCAGCGGTGCATCGGATGGGTGTCCAGCTCAGCGGATCCGGCCATGGCATGGAGGTCATTCGCCACCTGACCTGTGGCTGGCTGTGCCTTCCTGCCCATCTGTCGTGTGGCTGGCGGGGCCCTCCTGGGCTGCAGTACCGGGCCTGTGGGTGTCCTCCTGCCCACCTGGGATGGGGCAGGCAGGGCCCTCCTAACCAGCTGGGCTGCTGGCGGACTTGTCGGGCGTGCTGCCCTTCCCAGCCTTCCCTGTTCGCTTGTGGCCCTTCCCCACCTTTGGCGGTGTGCCAGGTGGCACCACACTTCCTGCCGGAGCCATGGTCGGGATTTTGGTCCCTGGTGTCTTCGGCCTCTCGCGCCGGCCACTGACAATCTTCGGATGTTTTACCGGGGGTGGGCTGGCCGTGCCTTTGCTCCTTCCTGAACTGGCTGCCCTTGAGGGTGGGGGACTCCACAGTCCATGGCATACTGTCATTCCAGGTCCCGCTTTTGTGGTGGCTGAGGTGCTGACTGGAGCCCTATGAGATGGACGGGGTGGGGGAGTTGTAGGAAAGACGTCAAGTTTGGAAAGGAAAACCAATTTAGGAACAGAGGGACGGGTAGGTGTAGTGGGTATGGGAGTGGAGGAAGAGGTTGTGGTTGTAGGAGTCTTCAGTCTGGTGTCTTTGGGTGCAGGTGCTTGGGCTGGATGCTGTCGTGAGGTGGATGGCTGTTGGGTGGGTGGCTGCCTGCGTTTGTGTAGCTTGGAATAGGGGGTCACAGACACAGTGGGAGAGGACACAGGGGACGTGTAAATGGTAGTGGGGGTGGTGACTGCATGTGTGCGGGGGTTCTGGTGGGTGTGCTGGTGATGGACGTAGTGGCTGAAGATGTTGTGCATGCAGGTGTGAGTGGAGACGTGACAGGGAGGGAGGAGGGAGAAGACGAGGAGGGGGACACAGTGGAGGCAGTGGGTGTTGGTATGTCTGTATGTGGATGTTGCTTGTGTGAATGCTTGTGTGATGTGAGGTGCTTATGTCTGGATGAGCTTCCCTTGGGTGTTGAGGTGTGTGCAGGCTGGTCTGATGGTGTGTCTGGGATAGGCAGAGGTACAGGTGATAGGGTATGGGTGGAGGAAGTTGGAGGGGGGAGGCTAGAGACAGGGACAATTGCTGCCATCAGTGCTGAGGCCAGAGTGTTGAACGATCGCTGATGGGCAGCCTGACCCGAATGAATGCCCTCCAGGTATGCATTACTCTGGTGCACCTCCCTTTCTACACCCTGGATGGCATTCAAAAGGGTAGACTGCCCAACAATGAGCATCCTCAGGAGGTCAATTACCTCCTCACTGAGGGCAGCAGGGGTGACAGGGGCAGGGCCTGAGGTGCCTGGGGCGAAGGAGATGCCCACCTTCCTGAGTGAGCGGGCACGGGGCAAACGCTGAGAGGCTGCTGGGAGGGCGGTGCTGGTGCGCTGGGTGGCGGCTGTACCTGTTGTTGCGGGGGGCACGAAGCTCCCTTCAGAGGACGAGTACGTGTCACTAATGTCTGCACGAGTCCCCGCTGTGGAGCTCCCCTCGCCCTCCGTCCCACTGGTGTACTCGGAATCCATTGCATGGCCCTCCAGGGCCATGTGGGATGCAGCTCCCTCGTGCTCCGATGCCACTTCTCCTCCGCCTGATGATGCTAATGCACACATGAACAGGAAGACAACAAAAAAGGGGGGGGGAAATAAAGACATGTTGAGTGCATGCATTGGCGACACAGTTGGCGGAGAGGACACTACGCTGCGCACTTGGGGTCCACTACTCAATCCGTGGGACATGGCCTACAAGACTATGGACGACAACTGCACACATAGATGACACAGGGCCATGGATAACTGTACTTGCCACCCTACAGAGGTGGGGGGCGGGGGCACAGGGCCATGCCTTACGGAGGGGCCTAGCCTACAGAAATCGCCCTGGCCTAGGGATACCCACAGCCCTCCTCCCCCACCCAGACACCTCCACTGCGCGCAAAGTCAGCAGAATGAGGTTGTACTCACCCCCTTGTGTCTGCTGTGATGTCCTCACGCGCCCATCCAAATCGGGGTAGGCCACCGCCAGGATCCGGGACATCAGGGGGGTCAAAGTACGACTGGCACCCCTCCCACGTTGGGAGGCCATCCCCAGCTGAGCCTCCGCAGTCTTCCTGCTCCAGCGTCGGATGTCCTCCCATCTCTTCCGGCAGTGGGTGCCCCGTCTGTGGTGGACCCCCAGGGCCCGGACGTCCTTGGCGATGGCACGCCAAATGGCAATCTTCTGGTGGGCGCTGACCTATGTGAAATGTACAGGGGGAGAAAAAGAGTCATCACCTTCTGCACCCTCAATGTGAGTGGCCCCCCATCCCTACCCTTGCCATGTGGCACATCCTGTCATCCGTCGTCTGATGCATGCCTCATTCGCTCTCCTCCTCACCATCTTTCATCCACCCGACTCAACACAGGCATTGCCCACAAAGCATGGTCCCAGTGTACTTACCTGTTGGTCTGGAGGACCGTAGAGTAGCGCATACTGGGGGAGGACCCCATCCACGAGTTTCTCCAATTCCTGAGCAGTGAAGGCAGGTGCCCTTTCCCCAGTCGCATGAGCCATTGTCTCTTCCAGACCGTGGTCACAGCAGCACTTGCAGTGTAGGTCTTCTCCTGTCGAAGATCAGGTATCAAATGATTAAGCCGATAGAAAATGGCGGTCACGCCCGTGGTGGTGCGTACCGCGGTGGTGCGTACCGCGACCGCCGGCGCACATCGTCATTGGCTCCTGAGACCCATAGGGTTCAATGTTAACCAATGCTGCTTTACGCCGCGGTCTTCGACTGCCTACCACCACGGTGTGCCACACCAGCACATTGACCTCACATCCCATTGTCACACTTCACAGGTCAGGCAGCCGCCATTTCAAGGGCCCACATGGCTTACTTTTAACTGCGTCACACATACCTAGGCCTTGCATCAACACTCCTACAAACCATTCAATGCATTGGGAATTGTGTTTGGTGCAAACTGTGGTAACATACCTGTGGGCTGATTGACTCTGTGCTCGCTGTTGTCCTACATAGGCACCGTCCGCTGGGACATGCGAGGAGATGGAGGAATCTTCCCGTGTACAGACCGCTGGTAGACCTGTCGACAATGGAGGAAAGACATGTCATACTGACCGAGCCACTATTCAGGAACTGTGTGCCCAGCTGGAGCCAGACCTGATGTCACCCATCCGCCAACCCACAGGGATCCCACCTCTAGTGCAGGTGCTGTCAGTACTACATTTCTTTGCAAGTGGGTCATTTCAAACAACAGTGGCCATATCATCAGGGATGTCCCAGCCTATGTTTTCCAAGGTGTTGTCCAGAGTGTTGTCTGCCCTCCTGAAATACATGCGGAGCTACATTGTTTTCCCTGAGGTGGAGGATTTGCCTACAGTAAAAGGTGATTTCTATGCCCTTGGACATATCCCCAACATCATAGGTGCCATTGATGGGACCCATGTGGCTTTAGTACCCCCCAGCAGGAGTGAACAAGTGTACAGAAACAGAAAGAGTTATCATTCGATGAATGTATAGATGGTGTGTTTGGCAGACCAGTACATCTCCCATGTTAATGCCAAGTTCCTTGGCTCTGTGCATGACACGTACATCATGCGGAATAGCAGCATCCCTTACGTGATGGGTCAACTCCAGAGGCATCATGTGTGGCTAATAGGTGACTCTGGTTACCCCAACCTGTCCTGGCTACTGACCCCAGTGAGGAATCCCCGTACAAGGGCAGAGGAACGGTACAATGAGGCCCATGGGAGAACTAGGAGGGTGATCGAGCGGACCTTCGGCCTTCTGAAGGCCAGGTTCTGCTGCCTCCATATGACAGGTGGATCCCTATTGTACTCACCAAAGAAGGTGTGCCAGATCATCGTGGCCTGCTGTATGCTTCACAACCTGGCTTTGCAACGCCAGGTGCCTTTTCTGCAGGTGGATGGTCCAGATGGTGGTGTTGTAGCAGCTGTGGAGCCTGTGGAGAGTGAAGAAGAGGAAGCCAAAGAGGACGACATAGACAACAGGAACACAGTAATACAGCAGTATTTTCAATGACACACAGGTAAGAGTCCAACCCGTCATATTACATATACTTAACCCCTACTACCTCTCTACTGTCTGACCTTTTCCCCCAGTGTGTGGTAACTGAGTTGTGACTTTCCCTTCCAATTTCAGAGATGTGGCCCCCAGTGTGTGACATCTGCTTTGTTTCCCCACGGTCTACAGCTGTGTGACAGTGGTATGTTGGCATCACAATGTAAATATGCATTTTCGGACGGTAATGGAAATCGGTGAGGGGTGATGGTGGAGGATTGTCCATGGCAGAGTCCAGACTATTAGTCTCACAGGTGCAATGTCCAAATGCCTGTGGAAAGTGGAGCATGGGCAGTATAAGAATGGACAGGGTGTCAATGTGGGACAGTGGGATGACAATCAGGGGGGTATCCTTTCCTGGCGGGGGTCTTGGCATCTTACTCTGTCTTCTTCCTGGATCTCAGGGCCCGCTTGCGGGGTGGTTCTCCTTCTGCAGGGGGTGGGGTGCTGGTGGCCTGTTGGTCCTGTGGCGGGGCCTCCTGTCCACTAGCGCCGGCGGAGGTGGTAGGCAGTTCTTGGTCCATGCTAGTGTCAGGGGCCCTTTGTCCTACCACAGTGTCCCGCAATGTGGTGACTACCTGATTCAGAGCCCCTACAATGGTGGCCAGGGCGGAACTGATGTTTCGTAGTTCCTCCCTGAACCCCAAATACTGTTCCTCCTGCATGCGCTGGGTCTCCTGAAACCTGGCCAGGACCGTCGCCATCGTCTCCTGGGAGTGGTGGTAGGCTCCCATGATGGAGGAGAGGGCCTCGTGGAGAGTGGGTTCCCTGGGCCTGTCCCCCCCCATCGCACAGCAGCCCTCCCAGTTCCCCTGTTTCCCTGGGCCTCTGTCCCCTGGACCGTGTGCCCACTACCACTGCCCCCAGGTCCCTGTTGTTGTTGGGGTGGTGGGTTAACCTGGGTGCCCTGTAGTGGTGGACACACCGCTGATTGACTTGTCCTGGGGACTGAGGGATGGGCCCGCTGGGTGGGTGCTGTGCTGGTCTTCCCAGAGGGGGGAAGGTCTGCTATGGGCTGTGGCTGTCTGAGGGGAACCGACGGTCCCGAGGTCCCCGATCGGCCGGGCTGGTCATCTAGATCCAGGTCGACAGAGGTGCTGTCCTCACTGTGGGCCTCTTCTGGGGGTGGAGTGGACATTTGTGGACCCTCCTGCGCGGTGACGTGGCGTTCGGGTCCTGCAGGGATATAAAAGTATGGTTATTGCATTTGTATGTGCCATAGCGTGTAATGGGTGGGTGCCCTTGTACCCCAGTGCTGGCATTCCCGTGTGGGGGCTTTTGTGACGGTGATTTGGTGGGGGATGGGTATGTGCAGTGGGCATGCTTTGGTGATGGGTGTCCATGCTTTGTGGTCGCATGCAGGGCTTGGTGTTGGGATGGGTGGGCTGTGATGTGGAGACATTTGCAAGGAGCAGGATGTGATGGGGGTGAGGGTGGGGCTATGAGTTGGCATGCTGGTGGGGTGGGGGGGATGTAATAGTTTAGAGTTGACTTACCAGAGTCCATTCCTCCAGATACTCCTGCGAGGCCCTCAGGATGCAGGATCGCCAAGACTTGCTCCTCCCATGTTGTAAATTCTGGGGGAGGAGGTGGGGGTCCGCCGCCAGTCCTCTGCACCGCGATGTTGTGCCTGGATACCATTGAACGCACCTTCCCCCGTAGGTCGTTCCACCGCTTCCTGATGTCGTCCCTATTTCTTGGGTGCTGTCCCACAGCGTTGACCCTATCGACTATTCTGCTCCATAGCTCCATCTTCCTGGCAATGGTGGTGTGCTGCACCTGTGTCCCGAAGAGCTGTGGCTCTACCCGTACCAGTTCCTCCACCATGACCCTGAGTTCATCCTCGGAGAACCTGGGGTGTCTTTGCGGTGCCATGGGTGGTGTGGGTGATGTGTGGGGTGGATTGTGTGGTGATGTGTATTGGTGTGTTGTGTGAAGTGCGTGGAAATATTGCTGGGTGAAAGTTAAATGCGCGTCTGGGTGCTCAGTTCTCTTTTTCTCAGTGCGTGGTCCCGATTCTGTAGAAGTGGGTGTTTGTGGGTGATGTGGGTGTGTGTTTATATTGTGTTGGGTGTGTGGGAGTGGTGTGTGTATGTGTATCAGGTGTGTTTTTCGATTTTTCCAATGTGGATGTGTTTTGAAAATGTGTGTGTATTTTGAGCGCATCGGTGTGTACCGCCAATGGAATACCGCGGTTGAAAGACCGCCGCGTGGATTCGTGTGTCGTGATAGTGTGGGCGTATTTCTGTTGGCGTGACGGTGGAGGTTTGGTCATCGCCAGTTTCTCGCTGGCCTTTGGTGTGGCGTACTTTTGTGGATGTCTGTATTTTGGCGGTTTGCCTGTTGTGGGTCAGAATTACCGTGGCGGTTTACCGCGGCCGCGGCGGTATGTTGGTGGTCTTCTGACAGCGGTAAGCGGCTTTTACCGCCAAGGTTGGAATGACCACCTAAGTCTTGAGCTGCTTCCTGAAGTCCTGCAGGGAAGGCAAGGTTTGTAGATGCCTGGGGAAGTCGTTCAAGGCGTTGGTGGTGATGTGGGAGAAGGAATGTCCTCTGAAGCGGTTGCTGTGAATGCAGGAGACATGGGCCTAGGTGAGGGAGGAGAAGCAAAGTGCCCTTGTTGGTTGATGGAAGGAGAGGCGGTTGTTGAGGTAGGTGGTACCTGATTTTATCGAGGGCTTTGTAAGCATGGGTGAGGAGCTTGAAAGGACATCTTTGCTGGAGAGGGAGTCAGTAAAACCCCGTGAGGTGAGAGGTTCCTTCCCTATAGGGGCAAGTCCCATGCATTTCCTTTGAGGCACCCCTTGTGATGGCAAAGAGAGAGGGACTACGCAATAGTGTGTTAGGGGTAAGTTCATGGATGGTCACAGGGTCAGCCAGCCATCTCTGTTGATATTTTTCTTTAATGTGGGAGTCTCACGTGTTGGGCTGTATCTATGTCCTTGACCTGAATTCAACTTTTCATCCAGGAATTTATGGGAAGATGAACTGAGAGGCTGGATTGCATTTTAGCATGACCCTCATGAGTGCATTACACCTTTCCACAATTACCAGCAAGCCTCACTATGGTCAGATCGTTTTTTACATTAAAGTAGCGCGCTAATCAGCTTTTGGTGATGTGCTTTCTATATGGTATAAATAGGAGGTCGATGTCCTGTTGTGGTGTGGTCTCCCCCTGAGAGTGTCCACTCCAGGATTTAAGTGTTGCATTGCTGGACCTCTCTGTGTCGAATTTGGGTATGGGAATGGGAAGCCCCAAGTCCCCTGCTTCTCAAGCCCCCGTTTACCCCATGCTGCAATTTTGCTGTTCGGGAGAGGAGTGGACTAGCTTTTAGTTTTGATCCAAATGCAGGTTATATCCCGCACTGTATAAAATCAAGGGTGGTTCCCACCACTAGAGGACATACCTTGCTCATGCTGTCCTTCTCTCCATCAGTCTGTGCCTAACGCACACTACTCCTATGCATATAGGCCCATATTTATTGAAGGTGAGCATCACCATAGGTCAATGTATTTCGACACTAAAGTGGTGATAACTTAACTCCATATTTATATTTTGACGTTTGACCCATCTAGCATCAAAAATCGGTAGTTAGCGCCATTTTTAGGAAGTGCCAATCTACCTTGCAGTAATGAGATGCAAGGTAGGCGTTCCCTTTCTAAAAATTATGCTAGCCCCCAAGCGCCATATCTAACACCCAAAGCAGAAACAACGTGCAAGTGGGAGGCGGACCTAAATAAAGGCCCTAGGCCCACTCAGCGCCATTATTTAAACCCTGGTCAGACCAGACGTTAATATGCAGGTAGGCCAATATCCATGGGTACATACCTTGGAATGGGCAAAAAAATGCCAACCCAGCAGCACCAGCATGAGGTGCCTACGACCTCAACAAACGTCAAAGAAATAATAACTCTTATTCCAGGAGATGATCACTCTCCTTATAGTTAAAAAAAAAAAACTTTTGTTTTGCAATAAAAATGCTCTATCTTCGAGCATTAGTGTCATTATGGGGCATATTTATACTCTGTTTGCGCCGAATGTGCGCCCAAAATTTTGACGCACAATCGGCGCAAACCCTGCCCCATATTTATACTTTGGCGTCCGACCCCGCGGGCGTCAAAATTCCACCATGTGCGTCATTTTTTGGAAGGGGGAACCAGCCTTGCGTTAATTATATGCAAGGTAGGCATTCCCTTCCAAAAAATGACTTTAAGGCCTGTGCCCCATATTTATACTCTGACGTCATTTTGACGCACAGGAGGGGGTGGGCCTTAAAAAACGGCACACAGCCTGATGGGCGCCGTTGTTTAACGCCTGGGTCAGGGCAGGCGTTAAGGGACCTGTGGGCTCGGAAGGAGCCCAGAGGTGCCCTCCCCTGCCCCCAGGGACACCCCCTGCCACCCTTGCCCACCCCAGGAGGACACCCAAGGATGGAGGGACCCATCCCAGGGAAGATGAGGTAAGTTGGGGTAAGTATTTTTTTTCGTTTTTTTTAAGTGTCATAGGGGGGCCAGATTTTGGCCCCCCTACATGCCACTATGCCCAATGACCATGCCCAGGGGACATATGTCCCCTGGGCATGGCCATTGGGCAAGGGGGCATGACTCCTGTCTTTGCTAAGACAGGAGTCATGTCAATGGAGGTTGGGCGTCAAAAAAAATGGCGAAAATCCGGTTTGAGGCCTGAATTTTGCCTCAGACCTGACTTGCCCCATTTTTTGACACACAACCCCCATTTTCCCATATGCCGGAGCTGCCTGGTGTGAGTCATTTTTTTTGACGCACACCAGTCCGCATCGCGGGATAACGTCATTCCATAAATAAGGCGCCCGCATGGCGCGTTGGAATGGCGTTAGCCGGCGGTAACATTTTTGACGCACAACTGCGTTGGCGCAGTTGTGCGTCAAAAAGTATAAATATGGGCCTATATTTTTAAAAGGGTAGAACTCGTACCTCTTTGAATTAATCATAAAAAAATTGGATTTCATTGATAAGGAAAAGGAAGTGGCATCAGGACATGAGACATAGGTGCTAGTGGCATATTCCACACATCTGCTCCATGCTGAAAAACATAAAGATACAATATTAACCGTGAAGTAACAATATAGTTCCATGTTTCGAGTATTGAACCTGTGATTCTGCCAGCGAAAAAGGTGCAATGCTTGCAAAGTATTGTGCATCAAAGCTGAGCTCTATTCTTCTAGCACATCAACAATGCCGTTGAGACACCTTGAAGATGTCGAAAATGGGAGTGGATAGAAGACACAGAACAAGCTTTTGCAATGCAAAAAGTCTTGCATATTTAGAGTCATATTTAAGAAAAGTACACTGCACAAAGTGCAGCGCCACTTTTCTTGAGTCTTTTAGCGCCCTGTAACGCCACCATGTGTGCGCTGTATTTAAAATACGGTGCACCTTGGTGGTAGTTAGGGGACTAGCGTCTGAATTTTTTACGCTAGTCTGCCGCTTTGTAGGTTTAGTGTCAACAATTCTGACCCTAATCCTGCAAAGCCCACAGAGGCCCATTGTAAACAATGGAAGCCTTCTTTTAATGCCTGCTCTGACCAGGTGTTAAAAGTGTGGAAAATAACGGCGCAAGGAACTCTCTTAGATTTCCTTGCGCCATTTTTTTGGCCCCCATGACAAGGGTACGCCCGCCTTTGCATATATTATCCCTGGCGCAGGCATAATGTTGTGTGAAGTGTTACAAAGTACCACAATGCATGCATTGTGCCATTTTGTAAATAATGCATGGCGTTTTTGGCCTTCTAACGCCACATTAGCGTAAAAAAATTGCGCTAATGTGCCATTGAAATGGTGCTGGTGGCTTTTAAATATGTCGCTTAGTATGTTTGAATTGCCATCTTTTGACAACAATGCCCACAAACACAAACAGAAGAAAACATGAATGTAAGTAAGAAAAGACAATTTAACAAAAATAATTTGCAAATTTGTCATGCTGAGCACGTTTTTGTCAGTCACAAGCCTTCTGTTTTATGGGCACTAGAAGATAAAAAGAGCAAATAGTACCTCACTTGCGTCGGCAGCAGCAGACTGGCACTGATCAAGATAAATCAATTAGTGCTTGATCTCTGCTCCACACAGAGAAACGGAAATTATGCTAGGCATGCCTTGATGAATTAATAGGATATAAAGAAGAGTGCCACACAAACCAAAAAATGATGAGCGACAAATGGTCTCCAAGCCCTTTATTATACACAACAGAGTCTCGCAAGCGAGATGCATGAGCTAGAGCATGCACTTGCAAGCTCGACCCTAAAAAAGAAAATCCATCACCATCAGCAGCAATCTAAGGGCAGTCAGCTCTTCACAAGCCACCCAGCAGCAATTACCATGAAACAATAAAAATTAGACCCATTAACGCAGATGACAGCTTAGTACCAAACCCATACTTGAATAAAAATCCCAAGATCACCAAGAATTTGTTTGATGAGAACAATAAGTCCTATTCTTAATTGAATTTCACTCCTCTCATTTTTTTTTATATATTCATGCCCCTATGTTGGAATGGCTGTTTTCCAAATATTTGCTATAGAAAAAGAACAAAAGTTAAAATGTAAAAAAACTAAGCGGGAAAAATATTTTTATAACCATATACTTTTGTTAAAAATCTAGCTTGTTTACTGAAGATCATAGTCTTAGCCGAGTCTTAGCATAGTAGTAACTGTCCTAAACTTTATACTTTTTAATCCCTGGCATTCAATTTAAGCTGTTAAATCATTGGTGATGCCCATTGGGTTTTACCCCTCCCACATAATAGGCCCTTCAACTACTGCAGCACTTAGAATGTGTCATCTACAGCTGTGGTTGGCTGTCCGCTGAGTAGGGCTCAGGGTCTGTGACCAGGCCCTGTGGCTATCACTCTGTGTGGGCAACCTCACTACACATTGCGTCCATCCAGCCCTAGCTGCACACAGCCACAGACCGTGCACAGTCTTTACAAGGCACGGATGTAGCATATCCTTAAATTAATTTTCATCAAAATAATAAACTAGTTTGAGAGAGATTTATTGTTTCACGCTGATAAACAGGAACGGCAAAAAGCTCAGACATTCACTAGACAGTGATATGAAGGAAAACTGAAAACCCTTGAAAGTGGCCATTTATAGGAAGCTAAAACTAAACACCTAACCCCACTGGCCATCAACTGAGAGCCAATGTCCTTGGAGTTCTTTCTCCCCAGGATATCCGGGGCAGATCACAGTGGTCTGTTTGTATCAGTTCACATTGTGATGTGTGAGACATATGGTTTTGCGATCATGACGTTTGATCTTAACAAAAGCAGGTGGAAATATATCATAATTTCATTGCTGCAAAGGGCTTTAGTGTTATTATAAAAGATAACAGTGAACTGTCTTGAACAGTTCTATTAAAACTAATCCAACACATATATTAATTTAAAAGCTAAATAATTTGTCGATAATGCTAAATACAATCTGCATGACATAAGATAAATATCTGCAAAGAAAAATATATAGATTGAAAGCTTGTGACCATGGCCACAGGTCAAATATCATACAGAGAGTGGAGAATAACAATGTTCATGTGAAAAACGTGTATGTAGGCCCATCTCTGCAGCCTCTGGTATCTTTTGTAGCCATGTGTGAGTGGTAGGTTAGGGGAGGGTGATGGGAATGTAGCTTGCACTGAGGTGAGGTGGTGCATGACAGGGATGTTTGGTATCTTGGATGGAAATGGTGCAGTTGATAAATATAGGACGGAACAATGCATGCCGGAACCCCACATGCCTAAACAATGCTGTTGGAACAATGACCGCGTTGTTACCACGAATGCCTTTACCACGAATGCCTTGACAATGATTTTTCATTGTAAAGGCATGCCTGATAAAGGCATGCATGGAACGGCATGCGTGGAATGGTGTCTGTGGTTACAGCATGCGACGCCCCACTGGCCCCCACCCCTAAAACAATCCTACCCCTAAACCCACCACGCCCCTAAAACAATCCTACCCGAACCCACACCTCTGCCCCTAAAAACACTCCTACCACAACTCCCACCCCACCCCTTACAATAATCCTACCCCATCCCACTGCCCCTAAAAACAAACCTACACCATCCCCCCACCCTGCCCCTAAAACTAAATCTACCCCATCTGCCCCTAAAACTACGCCAAACCCCCACCCCTGCCTCTAAAACTAAAACTACCATGACCACCCACCCCTAAAACTACCACAACCCCCCACCCCGCCCCTAAAAGTAAAACGTCCCTGAACCCCCCACCCATGACTCAAAAAACTAAAAGTACCCCAACCCCACTCCCCCACACCTAAAAGCAAAAACTATCTCGACCCCATACCTCCATCCCTAAAACTACCATGACCCCCACCCTGCACCTAAAACTTAAACTGCCCCAACCCCCACCTCTGCATCTAAATAAAACTACCCTGACCCCGCAAATCGTTCCTAAAACTACTGCAACCCCCCACCCCGCCCCAACACTTAAACTACCCGACCCCCTAACCCCACCCCTAAAACTACTGCAAGCCCCCACTCCCACCCCTAAAACTAAAACTACCCCAATGCCCCACCCGCCCCTAAAACTACTGCGACCCCACAAAAACATAAACTCTCGCCCATAAAAATTAAAACTACCTGACCCCTCACCCTCAAAACCGAAAAGTACCCCGACCCCCACCCCACTCCTTAAACTACAACTACCCTGGCCCCCCACCCCTTCCTCTAAAAACGAAAACTACACCAACCCCCCACTCCCACCCCTAAAACTACTGCAACCCCCAGCTCCACTTCTAAAACTAAAACTACCCTGACCGCCCAACCCTTCCTGTGAAACTACCATGACCCACCCACCCTAAAACTTAAACTACCCCAACCCCCACCCTAAAACTAAAACTAATCCGACCCCCCACCCTACCCCTAAAACTAAAACTACCCTGACCTCTCACCCCGCCTCTAAAAACTAAAACTACCCTGACCCCTCACCCCGCCTCTAAAAACTAAAACTACCCTGACCCCCACCCCACCCCTAAAACTACCACGACTCCCAACGCCACCTCTAAAAAACTAAAACTACCCCCTCCCCTAAAACTACCCCCCAAACCTGTCCCAGCCCCACTTACCTGATCGCGTTCTTATGAGCCTGTTTACCTCAGGAAACAGCCTGAACAACGACGGCTGAACAACGGCGTCCTTGTCCACGAAAGCTGAACAACACTATTGTGGACTACAACACTGTTGTTCTCTGCATTAACCACGCAGAACAACAAACATGCATGGTTAAGGCATAGGAAAACAAACTCAGGAGGACACGGTCAGGTAAGTGGGGCTGGGGCAGGGTTGGTGGCAGTTTTAGTGGTGGGGTACTTTTAGTTTTTTTGGGGCTGGGGTGGGGGTCGGGTAGTTTTAGTTTTAGGGGTGAATGTGGGGATGGGGGTTGGGATAGTCTTAGGTTTTCAGTGGTTGCAATAGGTTTAGGGGTGGAGATGGGGGACGGGGTAGTTTTAGTTTTAGGGGCAGGGGGTCAGGATAATTTTAGTTTTAGGAGCAGGGTCGGGTTTTGGGGTAGTTTAAGTTTTAGGGTGGGTGGGGGGTCGCGGTAGTTTTAGGGGCAAGAGTGGGGGTAGTTTAAGTTTTAGGGGCGAGGTGTGGAATTGCGATAGTTTTGGGGGCAGGGGTAGGGGATTGGGGTAGTTTTAGTTTTAGTGCCCTGGGTGGGGGGGTCGCAGTAGTTTTAGGGGTGGGGTGAGGGGTAGGGGTAGTTTTAGTTTTTAGGGATGGGTCAGGGTAGTTTTAGTTTTAGGGGCGGGTGGATGTGGTCGGGGTAGTTTTACTATTAGGTGTGGGGTGGGGGTAGTTTTAGGTTTTTGGGGTGGATTCGCAGTAGTTGTAGGGGTGGGGGTTGGGGTACTTTTAGTTTTAGTGGCAGGGGGTCAGGGGCGTGTCAGTTTTAGGGGTAGGGTGGGGGCCCAGAGTAAAATTAGTTTTAGGGGCGGGGTGGGAGGTCAAGGTAGTTTTAGTTTTAAGAGCGGGGTCGGGTCAGGGTAGTTTTAGGTCTAGGGGTGGGGATTTGGGTAGTTTTTGGTTTTGGGGTGGTGGATAGCTGTAGCTTTAGGGGCAAGGGTGGAGGGTCGGGGTAGTTTTAGTTTTAGTGTAGGGGGTTGGGGTGAGGGTAGGTTTCGTTTTTAGGGGTATGGTGGGGATTGGGGTAGTTTAAGTTTTTAGGGGTGGGGGCAACTGTAGTTTTAGGGGTGGGAGGTCGGGTAGTTTTAGTTTTAGGGTCAGGGGTGGGGGATGGGTAGTTTAAGTTTTAGGGGCGGGGTTGGGGGGTCACTGTAGTTTTAGGGGCAGGGGTGGGGGGTCGTAATAGTTTTAGTTTTAGGGGGTGGGGGTTGGGATAGTTTTAGGTTTTTGGTGGTTGCAGTAGGTTTAGGGGCGGGATGGAGGATGGGGTAGTTTTAGTTTTAGGGACGGGGTCAGGATAATTTTAGTTTTAGGAGCAGGGTGGGGTGTTGGGGTAGTTCAAGTTTTAGGGTGGGTGGGGGGTTGCAGTAGTTTTAGGGTCAGGGGTGGGGGTAGTTTAAGTTTTAGGGGTGAGGTGGGAGATTGCCATAGTTTTGGTGGCAGGGTTGGGGGATTGGGGTAGTTTTAGTTTTAGTTGCCGGGGTAGGTGGGTCGTGGTAGTTTTAGGGGCGGGATGGGGGTCGGGGTAGTTTTAGTTTTTAGGGATGGGGTCAGGGTGGTTTTAGTTTTGAGGTAGGGTAGGGGTTGGGGTAGTTTTAGGGGCGGGTGTAGGGTTAGTTTTAGGGGTGGGGGATGGGTTAAGGATTGTTTTTAGGGGTGGGGGATTGGGGTTGGATTGTTTTTAGAGACGGGGCACTGTAGTTTTAGGGGCAGGGTGGAGGTCAGGTAGTTTTAGTTTTTAGGGGCTGGGGTGTGGGGTCAGAGTACTTTTACTTTTTAGGGGTGAGGGTTGGGTAGTTTTGGGTTTTAGGGGCAGGGGTGGGGGGGTCACGGTAGTTTTAGGTGCGGGGTTGGGGTTTGCTGTAGTTTTAGTTTTAGTGGCAGGGTGGGGAGTTGGAGTAGTTTCAGGGGCAGGCGTAGCTTAGGTCTGGCTATTGTCAAAAAGAGAATAATTAAAATGTCCCATTATGTTAAAATAACACATAGAAAAGTGCTAGTATATACCTGTGTGTTTGCACAACAATTTCAGAGACTTAGGGACAGATTTAAGAGCCCCTAGTGCCTCCTTGTGCCACATTAGCGTCATTTGTTTATGCTAATGTGGCCCAACGAGGCCAAAATTGCCATGCCAAATTTACAAACTGGTGCAATGCATGCATTGCGCCACTTTGTAACCCTTTGTACTACATTATTTCTGCTCCAGGAATAATGTATGCAAAGGGGGTTTCCGCTGTTAAGGGGGCGAAAAATGGTGCAAAGATATCTAAGAGATTTCTTTGCATCATTTTTTCAGCACGTTTAGCGCCTGCTCAGAGCAGTTGTTAAAAGGAGGCCCACTGTTGTTTACAATGGGCCACAATGGACTTTGCAGGATTAGCATCAACATTTTTGACACTCATCTTGCAAAGCTCTGAGTTAGCGTAAAAAAAAAATCTACATTTATTCAGCAGGGGACATTTTATGAAATGGATCTATAACACAAAAGGTGCCTCCTCTGCATCCTGTTTTCTTATGGGAACATAGAAGCTTTTATACTTTGATTAAAGTTTGCACTGAGGCTCTCCTGCAGAACCTAAAGTATTCAACAGTTACATTGAGTTTTCTTTAGCGCTCCTGGTGAATCAATTGCGTATTTAGCCAATGTTTTTGAAAAAGTCTAATGCAAAATGCATCACCTTGGTCAATTTTTGCAGCAATTTTGTTTGAGGACAGTACTTTTTCTTTAGCAGAACTATGATGCTTAGTTTATTGGGTGCAATTTCCCTCACATCTTGTAGCACCAAGACCATCTGGGTGTTCTGTATTTCTTCCCATAATAAATGCATATCAAGTGTCTGTTAATTCAAAAAGAAGGGCCCGATTGAGAGTTTGGCGGTCCCGGGACTACCACGGTGGCAGCAGTGTTGGCAGTCTGACCGCTGTATTATGATACATGAAGTTACATAGATGAAAGTCCACCGTGGTCCCGTCCACACCACCAGAAAATCTATACCTCCACTTGGCCCCACAACTTTCCTCACAAACCAATGCCACAAGAACTTCCAGAAGAAGGGGAATTTAGAGGGCATTCCAGGCATCTCAATCGTCACTGTTGGTGGGGTTGGGCTGGTTGTTGGATGGGTGGATTTGTTCTTGGGAGGGGTGGGCTTCACTTTGGGAGGGGTCAGATTATTTTTCATTTTGGGTGGGGTATGGTGGGTCAGGGGGGAAGGCATCATATGGGAGAACTTGGACATGTAAGGGATGGCTAGGGGTGTAGGCAGAGTCCTTTGTTCTTTGGGGAGGGTTTCACAGAGGTACTGGCAAGGCCAAACAGAAAACTTTATTTGGGAAAATAGGGAGAGTGTACAGGGGGATTAGGGGTTTGAAGTTTGAGGAAGTACTTGTGTCAGCTGTGGACTTGGGTGTTTTTGGTGGTGGTGTGTGTGTGTCTGAAATAAGTTTGTGTTGTGTTGTCTATTATGTCTGTGAGTGTAGGAGTTTGCGTCTCTTGTTGGGCTGCAACATGGATGTGAGGGGTAAGGTAGGAGTGGTGGATGTGTCTGTGTGGGTGGGGGTGGTGTCTGGACATATTGTGCAGATGGTGGCTGTGTCTGTGGGTGTTGGGGTAGTGTCTGGAGGTATAGTAGAAGTGGTGGATATATCTGTGGGTGTTGAGTTGGTGTCTGGGGTATGGTGGATGTGGTGGCTGGGTCTGTGGGTGTTGGGGTGGTGTCTGGGGGCATGGTGGATGTTGCAATCAGAAAATGTTCTTATACACAATACCACATCATGATGAAATGATGGGCAAATAATCTAGCCATGTTGCAGTAAGAAGTACAATAGCCTGAAGAAGGTGACATGGAAACACTCATGTCAAACTGTAAAATCTTACCAATGGTAACATCACAATATGTATATTGTCTAAATAGTGTCATGAAAGTTGTACTACTGTTTCTTTGCTAGATAACACATTGTGCACAGAAAAGTGAAATGGGGACAAAATGTATGGGAGATTTGTCCACAAATATCTACAGCACTATGAATCAGCTAGGTCTAGGGAAATCACATGTTTTGAATGGTACTGCTGAGAACACCCTTCTAATATTGCATTACTTAAAGGCAATAGCCCACTGAATATTATGGCTCAGGAAATCTGCAATATCTGAAGAGGACATTTTACATGTTTCTCAATGCGAAGGGACATCTCTGTACTTTTTTGTCATGCAAACACAATATTCCATTATATTACTGAGTGTACACACTCACATATGATTCCACCATTTCTGCAGGTCACTCACTGATGCATGTCAACAGTCAGGTAATGAATCTTCAACAACTGGAGAAGTGTTGCTCAATGGTTAGAGTGGCAGACCCTGATGTAGAGATGTGGCCTGGGACCAGGGTTCAATTCCCACCTTGGCGGGTCTTGGACTCAATTTCCTCAGACCTGATAACTCTTGCGTCGGTGCCAATCTAATCATGGGGTCCCACTCTGTAACTCTGGGCAATAACTTGCTTAATCTCCACAATGGCCCCAACAGCACTAGGGATACCTGGCTTCACCTTGGAGGTACCCAGGAGTGGGCACTTCACAGGGAAAGCCAGGAAGGGTTCCACAGTGGTATGTGTAAAAGTGCCAATATGCCCTCAGGGTGAAAGAGCGCTATACAAGTACACAGTTTACAGTTTTACAACTGACATGTGCAAAGCACTAAGCCAAATGATTCAAAATCGATGGCATGGAATGCACATTGTGAGTAAGTTGTGTAGGTCTACCTGTCATGTCCTTCATTGTTTCTGCAGTTGATCATAATAAATGATGGCGTAACAGGTTAGGGTGTGTGTGACCCAACAAACAATGTTGACACACTCCTGTCAGTGGTACCACATGAATTGTATACTCATCATATAAAACTGTTTTCCAAGAGATTTTGGCATGCACACATATGTGATGGAATCAAACATCATCCCATGAAGACAGGCAGATCATGTATGAAACAGTAGCTGTAATGATACTATAAAAGTGCAAGATACACATGCTAACATGTAGGCAGAAATACTGATGCCAACAAGGATGTTATTCAAATCACTTAACTGTACATTTCCTACTTACCAGGTAAAAGTATTGCTCAGTGACTGCACACAAAGGACAATGTATGCTATGTCACATGTATGATGGCCACCACAACATGAGAGACAATGGTGAGGCATGAGCACTTTTGATACACTGGAGACAAGTGGCCTGTTGGATACAGATGCCAATATACTCTACTGAGCAGACACATGGCTTACCACAGTGACCTATTATCTCATTTGTTTTAGGTTTGGGGCTTACATACTAAAGATAAGTGGACTATTGGCTACAAATGACACCCACAACATGGAACAACATGAGAAGACTGACCACTGCACTCAGCCATGTGCCTGCCCAAGATAGTATATTGGTAGTGTATTGTACTCTGTTGTGTCCCTGGTCAACAGGAAAAGAGGCAAGGTAGATCACCTCCAGAGCAGTACACCGGTCAGGTGTGTAGGGTGATGCCAGCCCATGGGCAGGACTTCTTCCACCCTATGGCCCTGGTATCCCTAGAGTGGGGTGGGGAGGTGACCCAGAGGTGGGTTATAGTCAGTTCCCAGATGCCCATAAACTGCTTTCTGGGAAATTAGTTGCCCCAGGTGTCAGGGGAACTGTGATGGGTGACTCCCAGTGGCTCCCTCACAGATGTCTGTGGGTACCACTCCAAGGCGCAAGGTACAGGACCCCAGCAAGAGGGGCAGGAGGAGGGAGAGCCCACCCCTGTCCCCCGCTCAGCCTGAGGGTACAAACCCTAAGGTGAGTGTCCAGTCTCAGGATACCACTCCTGAACTGGTGGGAAGTGAAGTGGAAAAAGGGTGCAAGTTACCTGGGGTTACTGCCCCCCACTTTTTTGTAACCACAGAGGCTAGAGACCCTAGGATAGCCTGGGTCCTGGCTCTTGATACTGGCAGCTGTCAGTGGCCTGTGTTGGTTGCTATCGTTGTGGTCAGATTTTTCCCTGAGAGGGAAACTGAAGTCAGGCCCCAGGGGTGGAAATGGGCCAAACCACACAGTTAGCCCTGACCATGCACCAACTCCCATACCTACATGAACAATAACTCATGTTGTGTATTGCACATTAGCCATCTGCAATACTTATGGGGAGTAGGCTGTCTCTAACACATGAATATGGCAATGGTACCGGTATAAATCTGCCCAAGGTTCACCCCTTTTTAGCTGATGTGCTCCCCTCAAATGCCCATCGAGCTCAGAGTAGGCCACCGCAAGTATGCAGGCCGTCAAGGGGGTCAAGGTCCAGAGCGGCTCCCACCCACGTTGGGAGTGCAGCCCCAGCTGGACCTCTGCAATCTTCTGAGCCCACCGTCTCAGGTCCTCCCATCTTTTTAAACAGTGGAAGCTCTGTTGGTGAGATGCCCCCAGGGTCTGCACCTTCTGTGCTATGGCTCTCCAAATCCCTTGCTTCTGATGGGTATTGATCTGTATGGATGCAATAGACAAATGAAGAGGTCACAATTGCACCTTTTTAGAGTAACTGGTTGTTAAACTCAGTTAGGAAACACCTATCCCAAGCATTCTGTAATTGTCAACACACAACATGTGTAAACCACACATGGTGATAAGTACAGGGACATAAATAAACACTTTTGGAATCATCTGCTGGTTAGCCACAAACCTGGTCATGGCGTACACTAACTAAGCAAGTCCACTGACATCATGTAGCCCAGGACCAAACAACACGTCCTGTGATGTGAGCTACTAGGAAACGAAACACACTATTGTAACCTTCTGAAAGGTAAGCTATTTGTGCATGACTGTAGAGACACCTTTACATCCAGGCATGTTGACTTGCTGCATACAGTCCATACAGTTAACTAACATGATATAGACTACACCTCAAGAGTTAGGTGACAATGAAAGGGCTGGCATGGGAGTCACTAAAAGCTTCTTCTCTCTGGATATGTGGATATGTGGTCTATAAAATAGAATCTCATACCGCTTCTGAGTTGGTTTGTGTGGTACGTACTGGTATCAGAGGAGACACCTCTTACTATATGTGACACTCCTACAGAGATGACATTGAACATACTAAGGTCTTTTTGGTGTAATTGGTTGCATATATCATGCTAGTGATTCACACGTAATGACTTCCCCTCATCATCATCAGATATATAATTGTTTGGCCGTAAAGTTTACTTACATAGATTTATGAATGCAACACATTGTGTAGTGCGTTGCAGGTCACGGTTACCATATCACAGCGGTGCACTGTACCTCGCCGGTGATGGTATTTTTGGCAGTCTGAATATACTTTACAATGTCGAGGGGCACAGGGGGAGCAGATATGTTTCAGACACATGTCTAGACAACCATGGGGATCATAGCTGACCCTTGAATAGTATACAGTTTTGATGTGGAATGTATTTATAACCACTAATGTTTTGTAACATGACTTTGGTTTTACTCATTAGATATGTTGATCTGGGCACAGTGACTAATGATGCAACTCATTTAATTCCACCAATAGGTACCCTGGGAGAGGGAGGATGCAACCATTTCTAGACCTCCAGACCATTGAAGAATGTTACATAATAAAGCAGTTCCGTCTGAATAGGCAAACAACGCAATATCTGTGTTGTCAGTTGGAGCAATATGTCATGCCTTAAACCAATAATCCACCAGGTATACCACCCATTGCGAGGCTCATAGCAATTATTATACTTGCTGGCCACCGGGTCATTTCATTACTCAGTGGCTATATCTGGTGGTATGTCACAGCCTACATTCAATGGTTTTTTAAAAGATGTGCTATCAGAAATGATGGAACACGTTGACAGCTATATCAGGTTCGCCAGAAGTAAAGATTAAGCCAATGTGAAGGTTGACTTCTATTCATATGTTCACCTCCTACATATTGTGGGAGCCATTGATGGCTCCCGTATTGATTGGGTGCCACCACATGCCAGCCAGTGAACAAGTCTATTGCAACAGGAAGCACTTCCATTTGATCAACGTGCAAGTTGTCTGGTTTTCAGAGCTGTACATTTCAAATGTCTGTACCCGTTTCTCAGGTTCAGCGCATGATTCCTTTGTTATTAAGAACAGCACCATACCCCAACTGCAACGGGAGAGGGTCTGGCTTATTGGTAAGTTATATCTGTTGTGATCTTGTGTGTGCAATGTCAGGTGCTACAATCAGGAAGTGTGTGACACCTTGTTGCACTTATGCCTCATTACAAAGCAGGAGACTCAGAATATCCGAACCGCCCTTGGTTGTTAACACCACTGACAAATCTACCTACACCTAGGGAACTCCGCTTTAACTGAGGCTCATGGAAAAACACAGAAGCCAGCTGATCAGGCTTTTGGGCTTCTGAAGGCCACGTTTTGATGTTTGGAAAAGACTGGGACAGCCCTACTCTACTAACTCGGGAAGGTGTGTCAAATCACTGTGGCTTGCTGCATGCGCAATAGCATTGCCCTGCAAAGGAATATCCCTAACATCCCAGAGGAGGGGGAGCCTGCAGTGCCACCAGGTAAGAATCCAGAAATGCCAAATGAACATGATCATGGTGAAGAGGAAGCAGATGACTTGTGACAAGATCTCATCAACAGCTTCTTCTCATGAGTGTCAGTATGGCACGAGATGTCATGACTTCAACTGTTCAATTAACTTTCATTGTGATGATGTGAGGAGTATGTAGAAAATGTTAGGAAGCTGAAGCTCTGACAAAATCAGACAAAGGGTTTTTAGTGAGGAAGGTTTTGAGATATTCTCATTTTGTTGATGTTGCTTTGTTTATGTCAGATTTTTGTCATGGACTGCGTTCTCCAGACCTTGGCTGTCTGAATTGTGTGATATGTATGGTTTCCAAGCTAAACTCTTTTTCTTTGTGTTTTTTAGGTAACTTCACCATGGCATCTTCGTTTGGACATTCTGAGTTGTGACAGTAGCAAGTATATGATGCTGTTGGGACATACAAAGCGGTCATGGCTTGTTCCTGGAAATGTACGTCACAGACTCTGGGCGAACAAAACCTGTGCCAAGACAGCTTGCATAGTGATAGAATGGAAGTTAAGGAGACTCCATTGGACTTGTTCCTTGTCATGTGATAGCCATGATTCATTATGTGTGTCATCATGTGCTCAGACAATATGGGGCAGATTTAAGAGCCCCTAGCGCCTCCTTGTGCCACTTCAGCGTCATTTTTAGGCTAATTTGGCCCAATGAGGCAAAAATTGCCTTATCAAATTTACAAAGTGGTGCAAGTCATGCATTGCACCACTTTGTAACCTTTTGTTCTACATTATGCCTGCACCTTTCATAATGTGTGCAAAGGGGCGTTTCCCCATTGGGGGCAGGGGCGAAAAAATGGTGCAACGAAATTGCTGGAGCATTGTTTACAATGGGCCTCAATGGGCTTTGCAGGATTAGTGTCAACATTTTTTACGCTAACCCTGTAAACCTCCGAACTAGCATCAAAACAGTTGACGCTAGTTCCCTAACTACCGTCATGGTGTGCTGTATCTCAAAAGCGTCACACACCTGGTGGTATTTCCCTTTCGTAAATCAGGCCCATGTATTTTTAGGACAAATTCATGTTAGTTCACCTTCACATTGGCTGTTAGACCTGCCATCCTTGGAGTAGTCTACCCTATCATTTTGCCTCTGCTTCCTGTGTTTTGAATGTGTGCTGGGCTTTGTTTTTGGTGGTTTTGGTACTCTGGGTACTTTACTACTGCTGGCCAGTGCTAAAATGCAAGTGCTCCCCATGTAAATTGTGTGTGTAATTGGCGTTTCAATGAGTGGCATATTTGATTTACTAGTAAGTTCATAGTAAAGTGCACTAGAGATGACCCGGGCCTGTAAATCAAATCCTACTATTGGACCTGCAGCACTGGTGGTTCCACCCACATAAGTACCCCTGTAAACATCACTCAGACTTGCAACTGCAGTGTCTGTGTGCAGTTTTAAACTGCAAATTCAACCTGACAAGTGTAGCCACTTGCCAGGCCCAAGCCTTCCCTTTTTGTAAATGTAAGGCATCACTAAGCTAGGCCCTAGGTAGCCCAATAAGCAGGGTGCAGTGTATGTTAAAGGTGGGACATGTAATGAAGTTTTTTACATGTCCTAGCAGTGAAATACTGCCAAATTTGGTCTTCACTGTTGTAAGGCCTATCTCCCTCAACATGAGGGCTGCCTTTAAATATCTTTTAAGTGTAGTTTCCCTTTGGGAGTAGATAGGGACATGGAGTTTGGGGTATCTGAACTCACAATTTAAAAATACATCTTTGGTAAAGTTGTATTTAGAAAGTGGGCATTTCCTTGCTTAAACCATTCTGTCAATCTACCTGCTTGTGTATTCCCTGCCTGGGTCAGACTGGCAGTTGGGCTGTTTGTGAATCTCCACTAGACAGTAACACAAAGGGATATATCAGCATATCCCTATGGGTCATCTGGGCTAGAGTGGAGAGAGGAGCTGACACTTACACCTGAATGGACTCAATACAGTCTCCAACCCCCTGGTGTGAGTCTGGAGCCAGGCCTGGGTAGGGCAGGATCTTGTGAACAACAGAGCATAAGTAGTGGACCAAAAACCCCAGCTTTTCAGATTACTTCTGGAATCAAGAGGAACCTCTGTCAAGGAGAAGAGCAGGAGGAAGACTACTCTCCCTTTGTCAGTGACTGTGCTTTGCTGGGTTGGCATGCAGTTGCTGATTCTGCCTGTAAGAGGACACAAACTGGACTTTGTGCTTTATTTATGCTTGTGAAGTGTCTCTAAGGGCTCGGACTGAGCTTGTCTCCTGTTTTGAAGTCTCAGGGCCATCAAAGACTTCCTCCGCCATCACCTGGATTCACTGCTGAAAGGTGAAGATGTTAGAACCAAGGTGGAAATCCATGCACATGAGCCACCTGTGGAAAATTTTGACTCACCACCGACAAAGCGGCTGTAAAAATTATCCTGTGACGCCTCGGAGACCAGCAGCATCCCACTTGCGGGCTGCTGTCAGATCGGCGGTCCGTGTCTCGGGTGGCCGTTTCTACTGTGGGCTGCTTTTCGGGCTGCAACTTGCTTTTTGATCTGGAAGTCTTCCTTTGGTGTCTGGTTCGCGCTGTGCCCACTCTTTGCCATCATAATTGTGCTTACCTGATTTTTTGCTGTTTTTCTTCTTCTTTCTTCCTTTTATTTTTTCCTCGTCGGCCATATCTTCTTCTTCCCAGGAGTCTGTGTTCCCTTCCTTGCATGCCTTGCTCACTACTTGTGTACTATGGCTATTTTCCCATTCACATTAATGTGGGCTTTCCCAATCCAAGATGGTGTCTTTAATACTTCCTGCATGTCACTTCCTGTTTATCAGTATATAAGCACAGTTGGTTTTCTGTTCCTTGCTTTGCAAACACTTCTGTCCTTGTGATTCTCCTCGCTCCTGCATCCTGTGATTTTGGATACCTCCTGATTTTAATTTACATCTTTTTCAGGATTTCATTTGATCTGAGGTATTTCCCAAGATTGGGTTTTTTCCTCTGGGACTCCTTCTGGAGGTTACGGCCTGCTTGGTGTTATACTATCAGCAGCACCGTGGCATTTGGAAGGGGTCGCCCTTACCTTGGCCAATCAAGAAAAAATCAAGAAATTAGGTGGAACCCCAAGATTGGTAGATTAAAGCGGTAAGAAGTGTTCAGATCGTGACAGATGCACCACCGGCCTCGCAGCTGAGAAATCCATGCACCACCTGCATCCTCACTGGGAAATCGATGCATCACCTGCATCATGGCTGGAGGAACGATGCAAAATTCCCACTTGTGGATGGTGAAAACAATGCAACCCCCACACAGTGCGGTTTTCCATCTCAATGCGGCTGGATATCACACGTATCATTGCTGGGCATCAAAATCAACATGAACCTGCCTGGATCTGAGGTGCCCGTCCAGAAATCAAATGCATCATTCTGTTGCGGGAGAGAAAAATGCTACATTGCCTACCCGACCAGAGAAGAAATTACGCACGGACTCACTTGCGAGTAAGTAATTGATGCATCGCTGACTTTTCCGATGGAGGCTCGCCCATGCAACTTTTATTTTCGCAAACCAGGTACTTTGTGGAACAGCAAAGTTTCCACTGTTTTGTATGGAGTAAGATTCTATTACTTTAAACATTCATAACTTTACTTGTGTATTTTGGATTTTTATTGTCTTGGTCTTGTTTGATTTAGGTAAATTTTGGCTATTTTTCTAAACTGGTGTGGTGTCCATTTTGTAGTGTTGTCACTGTCTTATTGTGTGTGTTGGTACAAATACTTTACACATTGCCTTTGGGATAAACCTGACTGCTTGCGCAAGCTGCCAAGGGAGTGAGCAAGGTTTATCTTAATTGTATATCTCCATTATCCTGAGTGAGGGTCCCTGCTTGGACAGAGTGCATACTGACTGCCAACCAGAGACCCCATTCCTAACAGGCATCAAGTTTCAGTGTATTTCATCAGTTGCAATAAAGCAACCAGCTTGGAGTTAACAATGCAAATACTTGCATAGGGATAAATGATACCCCCTCATTCCTGATGAACTAGCTAGTCAGGAGCCTTATGTCCCTGTAGCCCTAAACAGGAGACCAGTTTACTGACTCTTGGAGACACTCTAGTAGTCAGTATTCAAGCAAGAAGCCAGGTCTCAGGCAGCAGTGTTGAAGTAAGCCTCAGCAAGGCCTACTAGTGCAAGGGGTTCACCTTTCTCTGCACAAAGTCCTCAGACCATGTAGGAAGAAGTTGGCACAGAAACTGGAATAAAAGACAAAAGTTTATTAACCTCATGAGGTGGGACTACAGTTCAGACAGCACCCTTGGGTAATGTCTGAAGTAGCACACTGAACTGAGAGAGCATGGTCCTTTTATACCCACGCAGGGGCTAAAAGGAGATGGTACAATTATAGAAACAAGACTTGTATACATGTAAGGTCATGTGGAAAATGCACAGTCGACAGGTAGGAGGAGCTAACAGTTTCCAAGGACTAACAGCTGCAGACCTTACTGAGCATGTGCGAAAGTAAGAGATGCTAAATATAACTTGTCACTAGGCAGATTTCAAGAGCAGTTAACAGAAAGGTAGGACAGAGCACATGGTGAGCACATGGCAGCATGTAGCAGAGAAAATGGCTGCCATGAATACAAAATGGATTCCGCAAAATGTTCACGATAGTTACTAAATACAAGATGTCTTCTGCTCATACTTAATCTAATCACTGCTAAATTACAACAGACGACCCTTTCAGCATTAGCTGAAGACATTCGTCTTTCTGGGATAATCTAAATATTCATCTTGTATATTTATGCTCATCATTTCAGCTATTTCCTTATCTAACATATGTTGTGCCTTCATTTCTGTGATATTTTTTTGGGTAGGCATACAAGCAGTAATACACATGGAGCAGAACATTGGACCACACTGAATACAGATACAGCATGTAAAAAATATTGCAATTATTACACACAGGATAGTCAGTAGTTTCCAGCCCCAGGCGGAAACAAGAGCCCAAAACCATCCAGAAAAAGTCCAAGTACCAGTCTCTGTATGGATTTCTGCAGCAATTTTATGCAATTTAGATATTGCATCATATACTGAAGGTGAGTGATCTGGGATAAAAACACAACAACTACTACCGATGATTCGACATGCACCACCTCGATCAGCTAATATCACATCTAGTACCATACGATTTTGCAGCGCTACAATCCTCGCAACTTGAAGCTCCTCAGTAATATTCCCAAGTGCCAGAGCTGCCTGATTGGTAACAGCTTCCACAACCCTAGTCAATTGTCTCACTTTCCTACTGTTTAACGCAACACCTACAGAGGGGAACAGTCCTAAATTAAAATCAACATATTGTTGCAGGCTAGTATCCGTTTGGTCTACCTCATTTGTACTTATTTCCCTTTTATATCTATTGTTAATGATGTCATTGAACAGTTTTAAATCTCGGTGATATGATGCAGGAGCCAAAAACACAGGGGGTAATAGAAAAGATACATAACACACACCTGACCACCCAACAGGTAGTTGGTAATATCCATAGTTACCACAAACAAAATATGTATTATGTGAAGCTGTAAAACTACTATTATTTACACCCTCAATAGTTAAAATCATGGTACAATCGCTTATCCCTACTGGAATTCGTCCAATGCTTCGTATACATAAATCTGCTTTAGTTTTTGTAATAGAAATCACAAATTGTTCTTTCTTGTCAGAGTCTCGTATATTTGTGAAGACATATGGTATTGAAACATTGTCCGGTTGATACTCTTCCGATTCCCATTTAGTTCCTTTAGCTTGGGGATACCCATCTTTGTCTTGGTAGCACACTTTATTAGGGCGAAAAAGAAGTACGCCCTCCGTACGTTTTCCAGATGCAAACAAAGGCATGTACCAAGCTTGACAAGAACCATTGTGTGAAAAAGGAAGAGGAATGAAAGGTGTTCCTCCTTTCTTTTGATGCGCAGGTATCATTCCACATACCCAACAGTTAGTAGTATTTGTAGCATTATGAGTATGATGCAACATCTGAATGAAAGTATTATTGAAGTACGATTGACGGTGCTTCTGCTCCTGATAGGGAAGCGTAAAGTAATAGTGATCCTCTGGTACTGGAGTAGTGGCAACAAAAAACTCACGAGCAGGAGACTTCTTTTCAATAAACCAGGCGATTGTTGCTGTAACCACCAAAACAACAACAAACCCCATAATACTAATGATCAATTTGTTATTAATTTTAGCAACAGTGATAATCGACCCTTTCAGAAATGAATTAAAAACAATCGTTGGAGCTCTTATCCCTGGGCAGCCGCTGATTTCTTCACCACGGGCCAAGACGGGTGTCACTACTCTAATGCACGGCTGATCCACCCCCCTTGCCACATTGGCTCTCCGTTTCACTAACCCAGGGCGGTAGCTCAACCAGTCTTTTCAAAACAATTTTCAGATTCTTTCCTTGGTCTCAAATTATATCGCAACACTCCAGAAGTCGTATGGTCCGGGAAGCCCTCTGCAGATTCGTCAGGTGATATAGCACGGCCTTTCTCTGTAGTCAAAATCTCTCGATGATCGGTCAGCACAGCAGGTTCCACCAAGGTAGGTAGCACTCTCTTGCAGTGAGTACTATGGACCCAATTCTTTCGGTTCGTCACTCGAACTGCTGTCCTTGTCGCAAGGAGCACCTGTTCTGGGCCTCGCCACCTTGGTTCCAAACTGCTTGATCTTTCAAAAGACTTAATCATCACCTGGTCACCAGGTCGGAGTTCATGGCCTTCACCTGTAGATCTGTCAGGAAGTGCTTCTCGAACCTGTTGATGAATAGAAACCAAATTGTCGGTTAACTGTGCCAAATAATCATTCATCAGGACACAAGGTACATCATATACAGATTTTGGTTTAGGAACTCCCCAAATATTCATTGGTCTCCCAAATACTACTTCATAGGGGCTAAGGCCAAGTCGGGAGTGTGGCACTGACCTAATAGACAATAATGCCAATGGTAATGCATCCGGCCAAGTTAAGGATGTGGAAGCCTGTATCTTCGCTAATTTCAGCTTCAATGTAGCATTATACCTTTCCACCAACCCTGCTGATTGTGGGTGGAAAACCGCATGGAACTTCTGTTTGATCCCTAATCCTTTCAGGACATACTTAAGAACTTCCCCAACAAAATGAGGTCCGTTATCACTCCATAAAAGTCTGCAAACACCAAATCTAGGGAAAAATTATTTCAAAAGCACCTTCGCTGTGGTAATGGCAGTATTATCCTTTGTGGGGTACGCCTCTATCCATTTACTGAAGGCACAAACCACCACCAAGACATACTTTAAATTGTTGCAGCGTTCAAGCTGAATATAATCCATTTGTAGAACTTCAAAAGGTGCAGTTGGTGTAGCAAACCCTCCTGCAGGAGTACGTGTCCCTTTTCCAGGATTGTATTGTAAGCAGATCAAACAAGACTGTACTACTCTCTTAGCTGTACTGGAAATTTCTGGATGCTCCCAAACTTGCTTGCGTAAGCAACTTCGTTATTGTTGAAGCTCCAACATGTGCCAGCCCATGTGCCATCTGAACCATAGGTTGTACAAAAGCTATAGGCAATTTCCGTTTACCCATCTGCTTATTCTGCCAACAGCCCTCATCATCCAATTCTCCATCTTTAGACCATTGCTCACGTTCTTTCACAGAAGCAGATTTCTGTATATCTAATACGTCTTGTCTAGCATTATGCCAACGATCAGCTTGTGACTTCACTACATACATAGAAGTAGTACTTCGCTGCATCGCATTCTCACGTGCTACACGGTCTGCAAGAGCATTACCTTGCCCTATCTTATTGGTCACTTTCTTATGTGCACTACATTTCACAATAGCTAGTTTATTTGGATATGTCAATGCAGTCAAGAGGTTATGCACTAATTCTCCGTGCATTATCTGCATCACGTGGGATGTGAGAAAACCTCTCTCCTTCCACAGCAAACCAAAATCATGAGCCACTCCAAAAGCATAGCGGCTGTCTGTGTAAATGTTCACACTTAAATCAGTACTAAGCTCACATGCTCGTGTCAAAGCTATTAGTTCAGCTGCTTGAGCTGACTTCTGTGGTATACGAGCTGTCTCCACTACCGTGTGTATTGTGGTGATTGCATAAGGAGCTGAGGTCGTACCATCTGGCAACTTCAAACAAGACCCATCAACCCACAGTTCCCCGTCTACATCTAAAAGGGACGTATCTTGTAAATCAACACGACCCTTTGTCTGTTCTTCGGTAAGGAACATACAATCATGTGTTTCTTGTGACTGAGGCTGAGTCACTGGATATGGCAACAAAGTAGCTGGATTTAGTGTCGCACATCTCTTCAGTGTAATGTGAGGAGCCAACAATGTCAACCCATATCCTGTCATATGGGCGCTAGTTAAATGTTGTGTCTTTGTTTGATTTAAAAGAGCATCAACCGCATGGGGTACTAGCACCAACAGCTTATGTGACAAAACTATCCCTTCACTCTGACGTATTGAGACAGCTGTTGCGGCAACTGAACGAAAACACCCAGGCAACACTCGAGCGACAGGATCAAGTACTGCTGAAAAATATGCACAGGGACGCTGCTTATCGCCATGTGTCTGTACTAAAACTGACAATGCACATCCATCTTTCTCGTGTACGTAAAGTGCAAAAGGCTTCATGTAATCTGGAGTACCTAACACTGGTGCAGAACAAAGGGCTTGTCGCAGCTGCCGGAAAGCAGTCTCACATTCATCTGTCCATGGGAGGGGCATTGGAGTATCTTTAGTCAAAAGTGCTAGCAAAGGTTTGGCAATGTTTGAAAACCCTAATATCCATTGCCTACAAAAAGAAGTAAGACCAAGGAATGCACGAACATCTTTCTGAGTAGAGGGTACTGGTGTGTCTAAAATTGCTTGAATACGATCTGATGTAAGTGCACGGCCCTCCTTAGACAAAAGGTGACATAAATAGGTTACCTTTGGTCTACAATATTGCAATTTCTTTTGTGACACTTTATGATGGTGTGAAGCAAGAAAAGAAAGTAAGGACAAAGTGCACTTTTCACATTGCTCCGGGGTATCAGCTGCCAACAAAATATCATCAACATATTGTATGAGAGCCACACCTTCAGGCAAAACAAAGGAATCAAGTTGTCGTTTTAACGCCTGACTATAAATACTTGGACTCTCCGTATAGCCTTGAGGAACTCTGCAAAATCTAAATGATCGTTTATTCAAAGTAAAACCAAACAAATATCGTCTGTCAGGATGAATAGGGATCGAAAAGAAAGCATTCTTCAAGTTTATCACAGAGAACGTAGTTGCTGTCGGGGGAACCAAAGTAAGGAGTGTCGTGATATCAGATACCACAGGATATTGTGGTATCACAATCTTATTGACTTCTCGTAAATCAATAATGAATCGGTAAATCCTAGTATCAGTATCCTTTTTCAGAATAGGAAGAATCGAACTGTTACAAACAGTATACAGAACTTCCTCGAGAACTCCAACTGCAATAAGATCATGCACAATTCGTGTGAGTGCTTCTTCGTCCTCCTGCGAAATTTTGTATTGAGGAAAACGTGGCAATACAGCTCCCTCCTTGACACTAATATGTACCGGTGGAATAATCATTTGTCCCACATCAGTATCTGAAGTAGCCCACAAAGTAATAGGGAGTGAAGCTAATGCAACATCGTCTTTAAAAAGACAAATTCTTTCCATCACAGGATGATTATCATTTAAAATAACACGCACCCCTTCAGGAGAGCATCGTATTGTAGCCCTGAAATACTTGAGCATATCAAGACCCACAATATTGTCTGGTGTATTTGGAGAAAGCAAAAATGGACATGGAGCAGTAAATTCATCAACATGGAATGCAAGTGATTGTGACAATGGGCTAGGGGAAGGTGTTCCATCGAAACCTATCGATGTAATGGTTAAGCCAGACAGGGGAGCCCTTGGAATCAATTGTTTAGACAAGGCTCTACGAGTAGCTCCTGTATCAACCAGAAACTGATCAGTAAGACCCAAAACATGTGCTGTAACATAGGGACCCCTCTGATCTACTGGAACTTCAACTGATTCCTTACCCCATCCTAGGCAATCCTATGCATAAGCAGAATCTTGGAAATCAGGCTGCACATGGTCAGACATCTGGTATTGGTTCCGTCTATCAAAAGTGTTAAACCCATCCTGCCCTCGTGTATTAGCATCAACCCTAGCATGATCATTTGTGCTTCTTCTAGGTCCTGAATATCCTGAGCGATTTCTCATTTGTCCCCGACCACGTGAACACTGCTGAACACGTAGTGCGGGAAAATCGGCAGCCCAGTGCTCAAATTTCTTACAATACGCACACTGATCATCAGACAAATTCGAACAAGTATAAGAAGAACCATAAGATCCACGTCCACCTCTATCACTACCTCTAAAAGGTGGACCATAAGCTTGAGCCAACATAACCTTCGTCTTTAATTCTTTAATCTTTTTCTCCTCGCTACCTTTTGCTTCTAATTCCTGTCGTTCATAATACTGAGCCATAGTCAAAAGAGAAACCGGAGTAGAGGTAGTCCATTAACTTTCACTAGCTTTTAGACGACTAGCTATTCCTGGTAACAGATTTGCAACATATTTATCGACGAACAAATGTCTGCCCGTATCATCTGACAATGACTGACCGCTAAAATCATGAAATGCTTCTTCAAAGCGTGTAAAGAAATCAGAGACCGATTCATCTGCCTTTTGTTTACAAGACGCTAAAACAGTCCAATCTATCTTTTTAGGGGGAATAATCGTTTTCAACTTAACTAATATGGCTGCAGGAAGATCTAGAATCAACTGACATGGCTTTTTCGCAGGTTTCCTATCCCCGTCCATCTGTTCTATTTCTTTCCATGATGCCCCAAAAACTGTACGATCATCAATTTTACGAACAGTTCTCCACATATCTGGCGGTAATATCAATCCGAAAAATAAATCAATGTCAGCCAAAGTCATAGTACAAGAACGAATTGCTCCCTCAACTTCCTCATAAAAGGCGGCTGGATTTTTCCGCAGGTCAGGTAATGCTGTTTTAAGTGCCATTACATCTGCCCTATTCCAAGGAGTATACACCCAATTATAAATAAAATAACCCTTAGCATCAACAGAAGTTTTATCATCATTTGTACCCAATCCTTTAGGAGGAACATACAAAGGCGCGGCCTCCCGCATTGGTTTCGCGTGAACTATCATAGTCTTATCTGTTTCAAAGATGGAAGCTTGCGCCCCTTCGGTCTGAGATGCTCGTGCAACTGCGTCCACAGCCCTTTTCTCTTCTTGCAAACAGACTGCCACAATACGTAATTTCATTAAACGCCTGATTGCATCAGCCACCTGGGAGAAAACAAAAAGACCATCACGCATTTGCTTATGATCAGCTGCTACATCATCGGGCTCTAACTCATCAGAATATTTCCGATATAGTTCAATAACTTCTGAGCCAAATGCCTCAGTAAAATATAGCTGCTCCTTTTCCGTCCATCCTTTCATGTTGTCTAAAAGTTCAGAAGCAGAAACAACGCTACGAATTGTTTTACGAGCAATCGATCTAAGCTCAGACGCACGGTCAGCAGACAGCATAGAGCGACTGTCCCGCATCTTCTGTTGCTCCGAACTGGAGACTTTAGGTAACTCATGAGGGGCAGAAGGGACGACATACGGAGGTGGAGGGCGATCTAGTAACAATAAATCATCATGTGGTTTATTAAGGATAGGATAGAGAGGTTGCCTAACAGTGTATTGGCCAGTTACCTGTAGCTTACGTTCTTTCTCTTCTAGCTCCTTTAAGTAATTTATTTCTTTCTTTCTCATTTCCAATGCTTTCACATATACATTCTTCCGCTTTTCTTTCTCAAGCAAGGCTTGCTCACGCTTCACTCGTCCACGCGCTTCTTTCTCCCACATTCTGAACACAGTCAAACATATCTTGCCTAGACTTTCGCTTACACATACATTGTTCCACATACTCAATCTTTCGCAAATCAAATGACCCATGCATAGGCCAACGTAACTCAGGATCCGCGCGGGTGTATTTATTCCATAATGTGCTGTACATTATAGAAGAAAGACCATGTTTAACATACATATCTCTATTTGGCGTCCCCTCTGGGGGTGCCGGTTGCGATTCTTCCAGTCTCAAATTGGTACCATTACAAAAGCAACACATCCTACGAAGTGCGCTAAAAACAGGCATGCCAAAAATAGTGCAGAATATGCAATATTATAATCAAAGTAGCACTTAAGGTGCCGTTCAAATCAAAATTAAATTGGAGAAAATTCTCCTCATTACCTGCCTATATAAATTGCAATTTATATATCAAATCAAAAGAATACAAATTGACTAGTCACCCAAATCACGAAAGCCACAGTAAGTAGTGCTAAACTACATTACCAAACACAGGCATCAAAACCCACAGCAAGTGCCGTAAAACGGCTCTTACCAGTCACAGGGTGTCCAGGTTCCAACTGCCAAGTTCTAAAATCGACCAAATGGTCACTGCATGACGAATGAACAAAAAGGATCTCAGTCGAGGACCGGCGCCACCTGGATGGTCAAATCAGAAAGAAGGGAAAAACGCCGTGGTTGCCAAGACTCGGGTCTCCTCAGGCATTGATCGTCCGCAGCGAGATTCCAATCCTTCGTCGCGACCAATCCGTTGGGCATCCGAGTCGCCGATGAGTCCCTGTTCGGGCGCCAGTTTGTTGAAGTAAGCCTCAGCAAGGCCTACTAGTGCAAGGGGTTCACCTTTCTCTGCACAAAGTCCTCAGACCATGTAGGAAGAAGTTGGCACAGAAACTGGAATAAAAGACAAAAGTTTATTAACCTCATGAGGTGGTACTACAGTTCAGACAACACCCTTGGGTAATGTCTGAAGTAGCACATTGAACTGAGCGAGCATGGTCCTTTTATACCCATGCAGGGGCTAAAAGGAGATGGTACAATTATAGAAACAAGACTTGTATACATGTTAGGTCATGTGGAAAATGCACAGTCGACAGGTAGGAGGCGCTAACAGTTTCCAAGGACTAACAGCTGCAGACCTTACTGAGCATGTGCGAAAGTAAGAGATGCTAAATATAACTTGTCACTAGGCAGATTTCAAGAGCAGTTAACAGAAAGGTAGGACAGAGCACATGGTGAGCACATGGCAGCATGTAGCAGAGAAAATGGCTGCCATGAATACAAAATGGATTCCGCAAAATGTTCACGATAGTTACTAAATACAAGATGTCTTCTGCTAATGCTTAATCTAATCACTGCTAAATTACAACAGCAGGGCAGTTCTCAAACAGCTGGGCTGTCCTCAGCCAACAGGGCAGTCCTCAGCAGTCCTTTTTCTTGTAGAGTATGCCGGTCCAGGAATGTTTTGAAGACTTGGTCTCAGGGTCCAATATGTATACCTCTTGGCAGGTTTGAAGTCAGAGAAACATCTAGCCATCACCCCACATCTGCTTCTAGAATTTCTTTCCTACCCTTGTCCAGGCACCAATATATCTCGGCTGACAAAAGGATAGTGTGAAGTTCTTTGTGAGTGCAGGAGGCAGCCCCTATTGAAGTTAAAGTATGGTCTCTGACAGCTCAGCCATCATCCAATTTGCCAGTATGGCCCATCCTGCCAACACCCTGTCCCCCTTTGAGACTGTCTGGAAAGACTGCACAAAGGCCAACTGCCTACTACACCTTGTCATGTGACCCAGGACACAGGCGTTGGGCCCCAAACGGTTAGGATGCCAAGTTTCTGAAAGTGTAATTGTCAGAATTGTGATTTAAAACCTGACTCAACCATTAAAGAGGGTTTTAAATTACAAATCATAAGAGACCAAAATGACATTTCTACCTGTTCTCAGACAAATCACATACTAAGTGTAATAAGGTAACCCAATGTTATCCAATGTGAGCGGTATGCTTTGCTGCAGTGAAAAAGGAATGTAGGGTTTTTCACTACAAGAGCATATAAAACTTAAAAAGTACATGCCCAACTGTTTAAATACACTACAGTCTGCCCTATAGGCCTAACTTATGTGTGACTGTTATGAATTAAAACGGAAGGCGTATCTTACCAGGTCAACAATTGCAGTTTAAAAAACTTCACACAGAATGCAATGGCAGGCATGAGATAAGTTTTGAAGGGCTAAATCAATGGGTGCCATAGGGAGTGCAAGTCCACTATTAGCATTTAACTTACAGGCCTTGAGTGTGTGTAGTACAACTTTACTGGATAATTACAAGTACATTAAGGGGGTCATTACAACCCTGGTGGACGGTGTTAAAGCGGCGGTAATGCCGCAAACAGGCCGGCGGACAAAAAAAGGGAATCATGACCCTGGCGGAAACCGCCAACAAAGACAGCCACTTTAACACACCGCCTGCCACGGCGGTACAGACAAGCAGCGCGGCAGTCACCGCCAACAGACAGGCGGAAGACAATGTACCGCCCATAGTATTACAACCCGCCAATCCGCCACCTTTTCCGGGGCGGATTCACTGTGGATAAAAACACGGCGGAAACAGTTGCTGCAATGGGAAAACGCTCACCTGAACACATCCCACGAGGAACGAGGACTCCCTGGAGCCGGAACTACAAATACTCCCTGCGCTTGTCTTTCTGCTCCTCTACGACCACCATCTACGTAGGCGCCGAAGACATCGGTGAGTACTGCACCTACGACATGGGGGAGGGAGGAGGCAAAAGTTAGGGGGACACCCACGAAACACCCCCACCCCCACCCTCGCATATTACAACATACACACCAATGCATTTCCAAACATCACAGTAACAACCCACAATCCCCCCGGAAGAATGCAAAGACAAAGCAAAATCCGTTCAAACATTGTAATGTTGCAATAAACAAGTCTTACAAAAATATACACATATATACGAAAATCTGGCACAAATATACACAGTACGAGAAGTAGTGCAGATATGTACATATCAATGTCCGTGCACCACTAGTCCAAAAATGCACGGGCGAGGCCCACAAAAGATACCTGACCACAATCGGAGAGAACACTGCCGGGGCATCAGATCGAAATACTACAGGCACCTCAGGGGGAAGGGAAGGCGGGGCACCTCAGCCGGATGACTGCAAAGCCAGATCCACAACGGGGCTCCATGCCCACTGTTCAATCCTGGGGAGTGCAAAGCCACAGTCTCTCAAGTTTCTACTGTGGGTGGCTTGCCCACTGTGCCATCCTGGGGAGTGCAAAGCCACAGTCTCTCAAGTCTCTACAGTGGGTGGCTTGCCCACTGTGGCATCCTGGGAGTGCAAAGCCTCAATTTCGCAAGTAGATAACATCCGCCAGTGGCTTATGAGGGGGACTGGTGCCCAGACTGGATTAGTCTCCCCGTGAAAGTTCCTGTCCCGTCAGTGTCCCAGCTGCACATGGGAAAAGGATGCTTGATGTGGCGGTCTATTCATTCTTACCCGGTGCATGCCCTGTTCAGCGGTCTTCACCATGGCGGTCATTGCCCTGTTCAGCGGTGCTTTGCCATGGCGGTGCTTGCCCTGTTCAGTGGTCTTCACCATGGCGGTTCGGGACTGTTCAGCGGTGCTTTGCCATGGCGGTTCTGGACTGTTCAGCGGTCTTCACCATGGTGGTCATTGCCCTGTTCAGCGGTGCTTTGTCATGGCGGTGCTTACCCTGTTCAGCGGTCTTCACCATGGCGGTTCGGGACTGTTCAGCGGTGCTTTGCTTTGGCGGTTCTGAACTGTTCAGTGGTCTTTACCATGGCGGTCATTGCCCTGTTCAGCGGCGGTGCTTTGCCATGGCGGTGCATGCCCTGTTCAGCGGTGTTCACTATGGCGGTTCGGAACTGTTCAGCGGTTCTTTGCCATGGCGGTTCTGGTACGGACATTGGTGTGTGGCATGACGTTCCCTAGACTGGGCATTGGTGTGTGGCATGGCATTCCCTCATAGCCCACCTGGGCTGTGGCAGCCGGGGCCCTCCTGGGTACTGACTCCGGCAGTGGTCTCCTGAGTAGTGACGATACTTGGGCCCTCCTGGGCACTGACTCCGGCGGTGGTCTCCTGACCATTGACGATACTTGGGCCCTCCTGGGCTATGACTCCGGCGGTGGTCTCCTGACCAGTGACAATACTTGGGCCCACCTGGGCTATGACTCCGGCGGTGGTCTCCAGACCAGTGACGATACTTGGGCCCTCCTGGGCTATGACTCCGGTTGTGGTCTCCTGACCAGTGACAATACTTGGGCCCTCCTGGGCACTGACTCCGGCGGTGACGGTGGTCTCCTGACCAGTGACGACGGTGCTGGCGGTTGGGTCTCGACCGCCGGGAATGATGGCGCCCTTCTCCGCCGTGATACTCACAACAGGCTGGGCAGACTTCGTCTGGCCCTTCCCCACCTTTGGTGGAGTCAAAGCTGACTCTCCAATCCCCTTGGAACCCATGTGAGTTGTTTTCCCACCAGGAGTCTTCACACGGTCCCGTCGTCCACTCTCCAATTTCAGAGCCTTTACAGGGGGTGGGCTGCCAGTGCCTTGGCTCCGGGTCACACTGCCTTCCCTGGTGGCCGGTGCACTCCACATACCTTGAACAGGCACCACTTGCATTGGAGGCTTTTTGGCTGAGGCGCTACGACGGGACTGATGAATTGGAGGGGGGTGGGGGCAAAAAGGTCAACTTTACAGAGGGGCAGTTTCTGACGAACACTGGGATGGGTAGTTGGAGGGGGCCTGGGAGTGGAGGAAGAGGAGGTGGTTGTAGGAGGTGTCACTTTAGGGCCATATTTTATACTTTTTGACGCACAACTGCGCCAACGCCATTCCAATGCGCCATGCGGGCGCCTTATTACTGGAATGACGTTAGCCGGCGCTGCGGACTGGTGTGCTTAAAAAATTTTTACTCACACCAGGCAGCGCCGGCGTATGGGAAAATGGGGGTTGTGTGTCAAAAAATGGTGCAAGTCAGGTCTGAGGCAAAATTCAGGCCTCAAACCGGATTTGCGCCATTTTTTTAAACGCTCAACCTCCATTGACATGACTCCTGTCTTAGCAAAGACAGGAGTCATGCCCCCTTGCCCAATGGCCACTTATGTCATGGTCATTGCTCATAGTGGTATGTAGGGGGGCCCAAATCAGGCCCCCCTATGCCACACAAAAAATCAGAAAAAAATACTTACCCCGAACTTACCTTTACTTCCCTGGGATGGGTCCCTCCATCCTTGGGTGTCCTCCTGGGGTGGGCAAGGGTGGCAGGGGGTGTCCCTGGGGGCAGGGGGGGGCACCCCTGGGCTCCTTCCGAGCCCACAGGTCCCTTAATGCCTGCCCTGACCCAGGCGTTAAAAAATGGCGCACATCAGGCTGTGCACCGTTTTTTAAGGCCCACCCCCTCCTGTGCGTCAAAATGACACCAGAGTATAAATAAGGGGCACAGGCCTTAAAGTCATTTTTTGGAAGGGAACGCCTACCTTGCATATAATTAACGCAAGGCTGGTTCCTCCTTCCAAAAAATGACGCACATGGTGGAATTTTGACACCCGCGGGGTCGGGCGTCAAAGTATAAATATGGGCAGGGTTTGCGCCAATTGTGCGTCAAAATTTTTGAAGCACATTCGGCGCAAACAGTATAAATATGCCCCTAGGTGTTTTGGGTGCAGGTGCAGGTACTGGAGGCTGTCGTGAGGTGGATGGATGTTGGGTGTGTGATTGCCGGCGTTTGTGTACTTTGGGAGGGGGCGTCACAGACACACTGGGAGAGGACACAGGGGATGTGTAAATGGCAGTGGAGGTGGTGAGTGCAGGTGAGCGGCTTGTGTTGCTGGGTGTCCTCGTGCGATTCCTGGTGCCTGTAGATGTGGTGCATGCAGGTGTGTGTGGAGACGAGACTGGGAGGGAGGAGGGAGAAGAGGAGGAGGGGAACACAGTGGAGGCAGTGGATGTTGCTGTGTCTGTATGTGGGTAAGGCTTGCGTGAGTGCCTGTGGGTTGTGTGGTGCCTATGTTTGCTTGAGCTACTTGTGTGTGCTGACTTGTGTGCATGCTGGTCTGTAGCTGTGCTTGGGATGGGCTGGGGTACAGGGGATTGGGTCTGGGTGGAGGAGGTTGGAGACAATGGCTGCCATCAGTGCTGAGACCAGAGATTGCAGGGTTCGCTCAAGGACAGCCTGACCAGAATGAATGCCCTCCAGGAATGCATTACTGGGTTGCAACTCTCGTTCTACACCCTGGATGGCATTCACAATGGTAGACTGCCCAACAGTGAGTGACCAGAGGAGGTCAATGGCCTCCTCACTGAGGGCAGCAGGGGTGACTGGGGCAGGGGCTGAGGTGCCTGGGGCGAAGGTGATGCCCACCCTCCTGGGTGAGCGGGCACGGGGCGAACGCTGAGGGGCTGCTGGGAGGGCGGTGCTGGTAGGGGGATGGCGGCTGTACCTGTAGAAGTGAGGCGCACAGATGGTGGCGCCACCACAAGGGAGCCCCCATCGGCAGACGAGTCCGTGTCGCTGCTTGGTGATCTGGTGGTCGACGTGAAGCTCCCCTCGCCCTCCGTCCCACTGGTGCATTCTGAGTCCGTGGTGTGGCCCTCCATGGCCATGTGGGATGCAGCTCCCTCGTGCTCCGTGCCACTGTACCTCCGCCTGATGATGCTGATGCACAAAAGAACAGAGAGAACAGAAAAAGGGGGGGGGAACAGAAGAAAGACAGGTTGAGTGCATGGCATATCGCTACCGTTGGTGGACAAGACAGACACAGCAGCCCCCTGCATTACGCCGTGCTCCTGGCCTCTGCATATGCAATTTCTGGGATATGGCCTACATGGCAATGGTGGACATCTGCACACATGGATGCCACAGGGGCAACTATACCTCGACTTGGCACTCTACGGAGGTGGGGTAGAGTGCCACATGGGCTGCATTACAGAGGGGCCTAGTCTTCGTGTTTCTGGCTGGCCTAGGTACACCCACAGGCCTCCTCCCCCACCCAGACCCCTCTACTGCGCGCAAACTCCACAGAATGAGGTTGGACTCACCCCCTTGTGTGTGCTGTGATGCCCTCAAGTGCCCATCCAACTCCGGGTAGGCCACCGCCAGGATCCGGAACATCAGGGGGGTCATGGTGCGACTGGCACCCCTCCCACGTTGGGAGGCCATCCTCAGCTGAGCCTCCGCCGTCTTCTTGCTGCAGCGGCGAATGTCCTCCCATCTTTTAAGGCAGTGGGTGCCCCGTCTCTGGTGGGCCCCCAGGGTCCGTACCTCCTTGGCGTTAGCACGCCAAATGTCCCTCTTCTGGTGGGCGCTGACCTACATGACATACACAAAGGGAAGAGGAACAGTCATTACCAACTGCACCGTCGATGTGAGTGGCCCCCTCCCTACTCTGGCCATGTGGCCCATTCATTCACATGCATTAATGTTCTATGAACTCTGCCCCCTTCCCTCTTCCAACCAGCCCTCTCCACCCAGGCCTAGCCCATACAACGTGCTCCCTGTGTACTAACCTGTTGGTCTGGAGGACCGTAGAGTAGCGTGTACTGGGAGAGGACCCCGTCTACCAGTTTCTCCAACTCCTGAGCAGTGAAGGCAGGGCCCCTTTCCCCAGACGCAGCAGCCATCGTCGCTTCCAGACCGAGATCACAGCAGCACTTGCAGTGTAGGTCCTCTCCTGTCAAAGGTCAGGTATCTAGTGATTGAACAGATAGAAAATGGCGGTGACGTCCGCGGCGGTGCGCATCATCACAGCCGGCGCACCTGTTCATTGGCTCCTGGGACCCATAGGGTCCAATGTTAACCAATGCAGCATTGTGTCACGGTCTACGACTGCCTACCGCCACTGTGCGCAACGCCAGCGCTGTTACCCCACAATCCCATTGTCCCAGTTTAGAGGTCAGGCAGCCGCCATTTCAGGGGCCCACATGGCTTCATTTACCTCTGTGTTACACATAGCTAGGCCTACACTCAACACACATACAGGAAGGATTTTGTGATTGGGGTAGTCTTGTGTGTAACTGTGGGTACATACCTGGATGAAAAATGACTGATTCGTCGCTGTTGTCCTTCGTAGGCACCGTCAGCTGGGACATGTGAGAAGATGGCGGAATCCTCCGGTGTACCGACCGCTGGTGGACCTGTTGACAATGGAAGAGCGACATTTAATCGTCACCTACAGGTTTGACCGTGCCACAATCCAGGAACTATGTACCCAGTTGGAGCCAGACCTGATGTGACTAATCCGCCATCCGACTGGAATCCCCCCTGACGTGCAGGTGCTGTCAGTGATCCATTTCCTTGCAAGTGGGTCATTCCAGACAACAGTGGCCATGGCATCAGGGATGTCCCAGCCTATGTTTTCAAACGTTTTGTCCAGAGTGTTGTCTGCCCTGCTGAAACACGTAAGGAGATACATAATTTTCCCTGAGATGGAAGATTTGCCTACAGTGAAAGGTGACTTCTATGCCCTTGGACATATCCCCAACATCATAGGTGCCATTGATGGGACCCATGTAGCTCTGGTCCCCCCCCAACAGGAGTGAACAGGAGTACAGGAACCGGAAGAGTTATCATTCCATGAATGTAGAGATGGTATGTTTGGCAGACCAGTACATCTCGCAGGTAAATGCTATGTTCCCTGGCTCAGTGCATTACGCCTACATCCTGCGGAATAGCAGCATCCCTGATATGATGGCTTAACTCCAGAGGCACCGTGTGTGGCTATTGGGGGACTCTGGTTACCCCAACCTGTCATGGCTATTGACCCCAGTGAGGAATCCCAGGACCAGGGCAGAGGAATGCTACAATGAGGCCCATGGGAGGACTAGGAGGGTGATCGAACGCACCTTCGGCCTCCTGAAGGCCAGGTTCAGGTGCCTCCATATGACAGGTGGTTCCCTATTCTACTCACCGAAGAAGGTGTGCGAGATCATCATCGCCTGCTCAATGCTTCATATTTTGGCTTTGCAACGCCGGGTGCCTTTTCTGCAGGAGGATGGTCCAGATGACGGTGTTGTGGCAGCTGTGGAGCCTGTGGACAGTGATGAGGAGGAAGCTGAGGAAGAAGACAACGACAACAGGGAGTCAGTCATACAGCAATATTTCCAGTGAGACACAGGTGAGAACATTTTAATTTTTACCATTACATTAACTTTCACACGTCTACCTCTATCCTGTCTGTCGATTTCAAGCAGTATTTGGTAACTGAGTTGTACCTTTCCATTGCAGTTTCACAGGAATGGTTACCAACGTGTGTCATCTGCTTGCATCCTTCAAGGACTTGTGATGTATAACATAGGTATGTTGGCTTTACAATGGGAAACGCATTATGACTCTGTCATTGATAATACATATTTACAATCTCACAGACTGACTCCAGATTGTTTTGTGTTTCAAGGGTGTTTATTGAAGTGCTCAGAAATGGGAGGGGGTTGTAATATGAGGATGGGTGATGGCGGAGGAATGTCCATGGCAGAGTCCAGTCTATTAGTCTCACAGCTGCACTGCACATCTTGGCATAGGAAGTGGAGCTGGGGCAGTTAAAGTATGGACAGGGTAACAAAGTGGGTCAGTGGGGGGACAATCAAGGTGGTCTCATTTCCTAGTGGGGGTCTTGCATTCTTGCTCTTTCCTGTTCCTGGCTCTCAGGGACCGCTTGCGTGGTGGTTGTCCGTCTGCAGGGGGTGGGGTGCTGGTGTGGTGGTCCTGTGGCGGGGCGTCCTGTCCACTAGCGCAGGCGGAGGTGGTGGGCAGTTCATCGTCCATGCTAGTGTCAGGGGCCCCTTGGAGTGCCACAGTGTCCCTCAAGCTGTTATGTATGTCCTTCAGCACCCCTACGATGGTGCCCAGGGTGGAGCTGATTGTCCTGAGCTCCTTCCTGAACCCCAAATACTGTTCCTCCTGCAGGCGCTGGGTCTCCTGAAACTTGGCCAGGACCGTGGCCATCGTCTCCTGGGAGTGGTGGTATGCTCCCATGATGGAGGTGAAGGCCTCGTGGAGAGTGCGTTCCCTTGGCCTGTCCGCCCCCTGTCCCACAGCAGCCTTCCCAGTTCCCCTGTGTTCCTGTGCCTCCGTCCCCTGGACCGTGTGCCCACTACCACTGCCCCCAGGTCCCTGTTGTTGTTGGGGTGGTGGGTTCTCCTGGGTTCCCTGTAGTGGTGGACACACCGCTGATTGACCTGTCGTGGGTAGGGAGGTATGGGCCCGCTGGGTGGGCGCTGTGCTGGTGTTACCAGAGGGTGGAAGGTCAGTGTTGGGCTGTGCCTGTGCAAGGGGAACCGACTGTCCCGAGGCCCACGATGGTCCGGGCTGGTCATCTGGATCCAGCAGGGCAGAGCTGCTATCGTCACTGTGGGCCTCTTCTGGGGGTGGAGTGGTGTTGTCTGGACCCCCTGGTGTGGTGACGGTCCTTCGGGTTCCTGCAGGGGCATAAGAGCATAATTAATGCATTTGTGTGTGTGATGGTGTGCAATGGGTAGGTGTCTGTGCACCCCAGTGCAGGCATTCCTGTGTGGGGGCTTGTGTGATGATGGTTAGGGGGTGTTCTGGGTATGTGCAGTGGGCATGCTTTAGTGAGGGGTAACCATGCTTAGTTGAGTCATGCAGGGCTTGGTGTTGGGATTTGTGGTTTGTGTTATTAGTACATTAGTGAGGAGTTGGAGTGATAGGGGGGGGGGGGTGAGGGTGGGGGGGTGTTATAGCATGCAGGTAGGGTGGGGGATATGATAGTTAAGATTTGACTTACCAGTGTCCCATCCACCACCGACTCCTCTGAGGCCCTCTGGATGCATGATGGTCAAGACTTGGGCCTCCCATGTTGTTAGTTGTGGTGGAGGAGGTGGGGGTCCGCCGCCAGTCCGCTGAACCGCAATGTTGTGTCTGGAGACCGTTGAACGCACCTTCCCCCGTAGGTCGTTCCACCTCTTCCTGATGTCCTCCCTATTTCTTGGGTGCTGTCCCACAGCGTTGACCCTGTCCACGATTCTGCGCCATAGCTCCATCTTCCTGGCTATGGAGGTGTGCTGTACCTGTGAGCCAAATAGCTGTGGCTCTACCCGGATGATTTCCTCCACCATGACCCTGAGCTCCTCCTTTGAGAAGCGGAGGTGTCTTTGGCGTGACATGGGGTGGTGTGTGTGATGTGTGGGGCGGTGTGAGTGTTGATGTGTGGTGATGTGTAGTGGTGTGTGGTGTTTTGTGCGTGGATGTGGTGTGGGTGATGGTGTTGTGTGCCTCTGTATGGTGGTGTTGTCTTGGCTGTGCTGTCTCTCTGACCTTCGTCCGTGAATTTTGGTTGTAGGGGTTTGTGGGTGATGTGGGTGTGTGTTTTATATTGTATTGGGTGTGTGGGAGTGGTGTTTGTATGTGTATCAGGTGTGTCTATTTGGAATTGTCCAATGTGGCGGTGTTTTGGAGATGTGCGTGTATTTTGAGCGCAGCGGTGTATACCGCCAATGGAATACCTCGGTTGAAAGACCGCTGCGTGGATTCGTGGGTCGTAATAGCATGGGCGTGTTTCTGTTGGCATGGAGGTGGAGGTTTTGTATTCACCACTTTAACACTGACCTTTGGTGTGGCGGAGTTGTGTGGGTGTCTGTATTTCGGCGGATTCCGAGATGTGTGTCATAATAGCTGTGGTGGACTACCGCCGCCGCCGCAGTGTATTGGCGGTCTTCTGCACGGCGGTAAGCGCCTTTTACCGCCAATGTTGTAATGACCCCCTAAATGTGCAAACTTGATTTAAAACATGCTGTGAAGGAGTGTTAGTAGTTGTAATGTACACAGATTCATACGGCCAACAAATAAATTCAGCAAAACTAGAGGGGAGAAGGCAAAATGTTTGGGGGAAGACGTCCTAAAGCTGACCAGTACAAAAAAATCTTTGACATATATATTTCCCATATGCAACATACAGTATGCATGTTATTTAATAAGGGTATAGATCACAAAACATTATCTCACTTTCTTTAGTGTTGCTGAACACAAACAACCTTTGCCACTACATCATAAAAAAACATATTTTTGTGGGTGATAATATGTGAAAAGAATATTTGTGTAGATTTATTATATGTTATTTTATTGTGGTAATGATGTGTTGTACTGTTTTTATGCTGCGTTGTTTGTGCTTAATTATTGGATTGTGCTGTTTTGGTGAGCGTTTTTTGTGTTCTAACTAAGCTGTTTTGTTGTGCTCTTTCATTTTTATGTTGTGTTATTATTTTACTTTGTGTTATATTGCTGTGTTTTTAAAATATTATAGAGATGTCAACAAATGCTGCCATATTTCTAGCCATTAATAGCACTTGCCTAAACTTTTGACAAAAAAGCTTTTACAACTGATTCTGACAGTAAGAAATTAAGCATCCAACCTTCTGTGGATCCTTGGTCGAAGCTTCCTGGCTGGTCCCTTAAATTATCTGTCTTCTTTTTAAATCACTGCATTCCACTGTTTTATCAGTGTTATCAGTCTTTCATTAGTCAGTTTAATATATTTATCTGTCAGACTAGTCTCGTTCATGACCACATCGTGGATGTTAAGCCATCTGCTGGAAGCTTTTTTATTTACTCGTATAAGCATTTAGGTATCACTATCCTCATGTTTCATATTTCTTCAAATATATATCATTTCATATAATTCCTCCAGACAATCAATGATTGGTTTTGCAATCAGTTATTCTTATCCTTTTTATTATTGATTCATATCTAAATTTCTACATTTTCTTTTTATGTTCTTTAAATATTTTCTTGTCATTGAGTCTATAATAAGGGGTAAGTGTCATCCTCATTAATGGATTTCAGAATAAGAAGATTCTTAATACAATTTTCAACTTGTATTTTTTTTCAGAGCACCTGAAAATATTAAATCATATGCGGACATATTTTGGCATGGTTAGTGTCGCTCTTGCACCATGCTGCATGGTGGAAACAGTCAGATGAAAGTTTGCAAACGAGACATGAAGATGTGTTTTGAGCCACCTGTATTTTTGATAATAATATCTCATTTGAAGAGGCAAGTATAGAATTTTATAATCCAATCTGCTATTGATAAGGAAGGAATGAAAAAGCTTTCCTCAACAAGTTCATCATGTGGAAACAGGTGCCGATAGTAGAGAGAAACTGCTCTTTCATGGTAAGGGATTAGTCCAGTCGGAAACCCAAGTTCTTGATTGCCTGTTTGGGTATCTGACCAGCACCTAGTGCTGAGGATCAACGGTCTCAGGACCTTGGCAAACAGCATAAACTTGTTTTTTTCTGCATTCAGCTGCAGTCATCCAGGCTGCAAACGATGTCATCGCTGTTGAAAAGCATTCTTTTACAATGCCCAGGTCTTTGTCAGAGGATATGTGTTGTCTGCATAGATAGTACTTCAAATCCAAAGGATTTCACAGTCTTGGCAAGGGCAAAAAATATATTAAAAGGCGTTTGACCTAGGCATGAGCCCTGAGGCACCCGCTTGTCTAACATCATGGTTCTTGATTTGAAAGATATAACTGAGATGGTGTGGGTTCTGTTTTTTAGGAAATCACTGAACCATTGTAGAGCTACCCCATGGATTCTTATTTCATAAAGCTTTTGGAGCAGCCTGCAGTGGGACACAGTGTCAAACACTGTGGATAAATGAAGCCGCACAAGCATAGATGGTATATTGACATCCTGAGAGAGTCTTATATGGTCTGTGACCTCTACCAAGGCAGTCTCTGTGCTGTGTGAGGATCTGAACCCAGATTGTGATGGGTCCAGGGTCCTGTTAGCCTCTAGATAATCAGTAGTTTGGTTGTTTCTTCAACCTTCCAACAGCTTACCCAAAGTGGAAGCAGTGAGATGGGCCAATAGTTAGTGAGGTTGGTAGGTGTCATATTAGCCTTCTTTTGTATTGGTGTGATCCGAGCATCTTTCCAAACCATGGACATGTTTTTGGTGTTAACTGATGAGTTTATTAAGGAGCATATTAGAATTGCAGGGTGGCCCTATAGCACAGGAAACATGGCACAACCCAGTGTAACTAACCTGGTGCAGAGTGGATCCACACATATTGACGCGGCTCAGAGCTGTGCCACTAGAGAAAATAAGATCTTCCAATTGCAATCTGTGGGTCACAACACATACAGGCTGAGCCCACAACTACTCTGACAAACAATCATGCAAACACAACATATTGTGTACGTCTGTGAACATTGTGGTGTACAATTTCACATTGACAGGCGGTAGATGGTGCATGGGCAAGTCTGGCATTGGTAAGACTGCTAATGCAGTGTACCCTCTGCGGTTGACAGTATGGGTAACACGTTGGGATGGCAGGTGGAAATCTGTACCCTCATGTCAGCTCTGTGGGGCAGTTACCACAACATTGTTGATGGATCAAATGGAGTCAGCACCAATATTGGGGTGTATTGGGTGTGACAGTACATACTGCAACTGTCACTGCAAATCAGGCAGTGGAAAGCGCAAAGGTCCTGGGCTTGGGACCTCCTGCACTGCCCAGGCCAGGTGCATGGGCAGTGCAGTGGCACACAGGGACACACCACACCACATAACCACCAACCTTTGCATAGGGTTTGACCGCCATGCAAAAGCTGGTGGAAAAGTGGGAACATACCTGGAGGGTAGGTCTGATTGCAATACTGGTCTGGTATCACAAGACAGGTGGCATTGCCAGTCTGTAAGCTGCCTGCAACATGCCAGTGCCAGGCCATTGGCCCATGGGGCATTCCCCATAGACAACATGTGCCACTTCCACCTGCACTGTTGGCGGTGTTCATTTTGCCAATGGCAGTCTGGTGTTCATAGGACTGCCAGACTTGTAATGAGGGTCCATGTATGCACCAGTACAACTACCTGCAAAAACTCCATCACACTAGCTAGATGCCGTGATCTAAGTTCAACAGTAGTCAACTGGCTATGTTCATTATTTTGTGGCATCAGGCACTGTCGTAGAAAATTATGTTCACATCAACAAATAAAACCCATGCTGCCCATCCCTGGGTCAACCCCTGTACCACTGTTGCTGCACTACCAAAATGCTGCATCTCTTGCACCATAGCACAAGGATGGCAGCATTGAGGGGGAAACCATAGTTGTTTAGGAGGGAGCACCTTCCTGCACAACCAGAAACTGATATTGCAATCTGCTAGGTCCATGGATGCTGTGCAATGTAGCACACATATACATACATCTACATGAGGAGTAAGCAAAGGAAATAACAATGTAGCACCTTTGTAATCCCATCCCTGGGGTGGGGTAAGGTTTTGGTGCTGCCCTGGCATATGAAAAAAATTGAAAACTGGGACAGGCACAAATTGCAATGTGTGTTGCTGTGGCCTGACCACGGCAACACCCATTGTAAGTCCCAACCATGTAAATGGATGCATAGGAAGGGTCCACAATAACAAGATGGTGTTAAGCCACCAAAAGGAAATACAACACACCTTGTAAATCTGACGCAGCCAATTGTACCACCTGAGCTTCACATGACGTGGCACTCAGGTGGGGCAAGGGGCTATGCAATTACATCCACAATGTACAAAAGCAAAGTGTGGGCTGTAAGTTGTCACTGAACCACCAATAGCAAATCAGCGATGTGACATGTCAACTGCCACTACATAGCAAGTTTGATTTTACACCATCTCATTGTGGAGGATGATGGCTCTCCGATTGTATGTCGGAATGCCGACTGTTGGAACAACAAGTACCTGAACAACGAGGTCGAAACAACAACCTCGTTATTACCACTAATGCCTTTACCACGAATGCCTTAACAACGATATTTCGTTGTAAAGTCATTCCTGGTAAAGGCATTAGTAATAGGCATCCACTGATCCTGCATGCGTCACCCTGAACCCCCACCCCTGCCCCAAAACCTAAAAACCCCCACCCCGCCCCAAAACCTAAAACCCCCCACCCCGCCTCAAAAACTAAAACCCTCTGACCCCCCCACCCCGCCCCAAAACCTAAAACCCCCCGACCACACACCCCTGCCCCAAAACCTAAAACCCCCATCCCCAACCCCCGCCCCAAAACCTAAAACCCTCTGACCCCCATCCCTTCCCCAAAACCTAAAACCCCGACCCCCCCAAACCCCGCCCCAAAACCTAAAACCCCCGACCCCCACCCCACCCCAAAATGTAAAACCCTCCGACCCCCCACCCCGCCCCAAAACCTAAAAGCCCCCGCCCCCTCACCCCGTCCCAAAACCTAAAACACCCCGACCCCCCAACCCCTCCCACCCCAGAACCTAAAACCCTCCAACCCCCCCACCGTGCCCCAAAACCTAAAACCCCAACCCCCCACCCCCACACCAAAACCCCGACCCCCCCAACCCCACCCCCAAACCTAAACCCTCCGACCCCCCACCCCTGCCCCAAAACCTAAAAGCCCCCGCCCCCCACCCCGTCGGAAAACCTAAAACCCCCTGACCCCCCAACCCCGCCCCAAAACCTAAAACTCTCTGACCCCCCACCCCCGTCCCAAAACCTAAAACCCCCCACCCCCCCACTTACCAGAGTCATCGCCCCGTCATCCGCGTCATATTCCTCAGCCGACTCCCTTGTTTGTGCCTTAACCACGCATGTTCGTTGTTCAGGACATGCATGGTTAAGCCACAAAACAACTAAGTCGTGGGTTAGGAAAGCGTTGTTCTGCTTTCGTTAACCAGGACTTCGTTGTTAAAGAGTCAGCGTAGAGGACGTTTCCCTGGCTCTCCTGCTAATCTGCCTGTCCTGGAGTTCTCAGATGACCTGGATGACCAACTGACATTCATCAGCCAAGAGACTCTCCAGGAAGTCTTGGTATCCCTCCAGACACCATCTCCAGTTGCAAGGAGAACGACCAATGAAGCAGCCATCCCAGATGACCCACCCAACACCCAAAGATTACAACCTGACACCACCCACACAGCTCAGGACTCCGAGGACCCACAGACAAGCTTCCAGAGAACAGTGGTACAAGTCCAGCGAGAGCTGGACAACAAGGTGTGAGTGGGGATAAGGACCGTGGCAGCCAGCCTAGAGGGAATGCGCACATGCCTCGTAACAGATAATGAACACACATCTGCCAAACGAGGCACACACTCCCCACTGCGTGGAGTCCAGCACTGTCTAACTGACGTAGCTGCTGCCACAACAACTGCCCTCCCAAACTGGCAGCAGCATGACAGACAACAAACTGGACTCCATTCAGCGTGAAGTGGCCTCCCTCAGGGCAGACATGGCTGCCCACTGCCGGAATGTTGCTGCTGTCCTGAAAAAACAGCAGTTTCTCCTTGCGGTATTGATGCCATATGTTGTTACACAAATGGCAACTGCCAGGAAGTGGAATTCCACATCTTTAACCACTGAAGTGTGTGTGGCCCCCTCTACCTCCCCACCACCACCACCAATGGCACAGGAGGCACCACACACATAGGAGGATGAAGATGTGGAACAGATCCCCTGTATCCAGTAGCACCAGCCTATGCCTCATGGGCAGTGTTCTCCTTAGTTCTGTGCTAAAGATCATGCCAGTGTTATCACAGTAGGACATATGCACTTTTCGCCTACACACTGTTGACCTGTCTACTATGGACTGTCATTGTCTCTCACTTACCAGTTGGCAATTTTTGTTCCTCCACATTGACTGACACGATGCTGAAGCACGTGTCAAGACATGTCCCTAAGCCCTGGATTTCTGTTGTGTCACAAATGTATGGATTTCACAAATGGGGTCACTGACCTGGATATTGTAAATATATCACTACTACCATTCCACTTGTAAATAAACACCTACTACACAATCAGCATGTCTACGTCTATTGTGATTAATCGACTCTGCTAAATGATTGTAATGTGTGAATCCATGTCATTGGTCACAGAATGTCAGTACAAGAGTGCAGGACTGTGGGGGCACAAACTACACACAAGGTTCCTAACATGATAAATGTGTATGCTGCTCCCATCACCTACAAGCAATTCACTGAGAATATCACCAATGATAAACACATATATGGTACCCTCACCATATATGGCAGGTATGGCTGAAAAGCAAGTCTAGGGCAATATCGTCAGCTAGGAGTACCAGAAGAACTCATTGGTGTGATACAGAGGTAGCTAACCTCATTTGTGATGGCCCCCAGTAAGTTTTGCAGGATAGAGTTCCAATTGAGGCTGTTGTCAGATGTGCCACAGTTCCTTGACATTCCTAACACTGACAGCTGAAGTACCAGACCTACCTGTACAATACAAAGTATACATAGTCATCATGAGTGGTGGGAACACTGGATGGCAGATGCATGGACTAGTAGATGTGATGTTTCCATTACTGTGACAGCCCCGTTGTCTATAGGGAGTACACATGGTAAATTAGGCTTTCATAGGCAGGATGGATTCCATAGACTATTTTCCTAGTTTGGCCAGTACACACATGGAGAGAACCCTGAGATCCACACTAATTACACACACTTGTTGCAATCATAACAGGATATTTATTATAAGAAGGATCTAATAAAAAAACACTAAAACCTCCCCTAAACTAACCTACACTAACTATACTTATCATACAACTAAACTATCTAACCCATGCTAAACTTAACTTACACAGAAAACACCACACTCTAAACATTGTCCCCCCCTTAAGAAACAAGAAACAAGTAGGACAGCGATGACTATAATTACACATGTACTAACTAAACCTATCACCTAAACAAATATATATTTTGTTGCGTTTATTACATTAAAACACATATAAAACCAACATGATCCCCCATCCAACAACCCACCAACACAAACCTAAGAATAGACACCCACTCCTCCAACTCCACTTATCCTAACTAATGGCTACACTACACTAACCTACCACTAACTATGTAAAAGCCAAGCTAAAATATGGTACAGCTGTATAAAGGGAGGAGAAGGTATTAGGAGGTGGTCCATCATAGTATTTGTTCACTTGTGTGACCTCTTAATCTTCTTTTTGATGTATTTGAGGACTTTGGGGTCGTCTGCCATTGCTTCCTCCAACCTGTCTAAATGCTGTAGTATGAGGGTCACATTCCGATGTAAGTCCATATCCAATTGTGAGAGAGCAGCAGCTTGTGGTGGCAAAACTGGTGTGGGGGTTGCTACTGGTGCTGCAAAGGTGTATGGGATGGGTGCAGCTGGGAGCCTTTGCTGTGATGATGACCCTGCTCCATCCTTTGATTTGGGTGGGTGAAAATGCCCACCATTCCCCAGTTGCCTTCTCCGAACGGAAACGGCATGCCATGGTCTGGTAACCTGTGTGCACCTCCAGGATGTGGCAATACCTTTCTGACTGGTGGTTGAACTGATGCCGTTCCTCATTGGTCATGTTGGCTGCTGAAAAATGAGGACAATCAACCATCAGTATCAGCATTGGGTGAAGTATGTACAAATTTGCAACTTGCACTGCTACAGCTGAGTACACATAGGGGGTCATTCCGAGCCCGGCGGGCGGCGGGCACCGCCCAAACACCGCACCGCGGTCAAATGACCGCGGCGGTGATTCCAACTTTCCCGCTGGGCCGGCGGGCGATCTCAAGAAGATCGCCCGCCGGGCCAGCGGGAAAGCCCCTGCAAAGAGGAAGCCGGCTCCGAATGGAGCCGGCGGATTTGCAGGGGTGCGACGGGTGCAGTTGCACCCGTCGCGATTTTCAGTGTCTGCAAAGCAGACACTGAAAATCATTATGGGGCCCTGTTAGGGGGCCCCTGCACTGCACTGCCAGTGGCATGGGCAGTGCAGGGGCCCCCAGGGGCCCCACGACACCCGTTCCCGCCAGCCACACCGCCAGGAACAGGCTGGCGGGAAGGGGGTCGGAATCCCCATGGCGGCGCTGCAAGCAGCGCCGCCATGGAGGATTCCCTGGGCCAGGGGTAAACCGGCGGGAAACCGCCGGTTGCCCTTTTCTGACCGCGGCTTTACCGCCGCGGTCAGAATTGCCCATGAAGCACCGCCAGCCTGTTGGCGGTGCTTCCGCGGCCCTCTGCCCTGGCGGTTTCAAACCGCCAGGGTCAGAATGAGGGCCATAATGTCCTACACACATGCCTCAAAAAGGTGTATTGCACCTCATGTGCCTCAATATACAACCATACAGCACCAGTATCTTGTACATGTCAGTGGGATAAGCTTAAATCCATTGGAAATAATGATGGCCCACAGCTGATAGGAACCGACTATGGACCAGCAAACATCACTTTCATCTATACTTTGAGCATCAGATGTCTCAACAAGTATGGATTATTTGTCTCCCTTTGCTGAAGGGGGGTTCAGCATGCAATCCATCAGCCAAACACCCATGGCAATACCACAAGGCCTGAGCACCCATCATGGAGTGTAGGAGTGGGCCAATTATTTGTCCCGCTGCCAACTACAAAGCTGGCATGCTATGTTGTAGTACCTCTACCTTCATGTGTCCAGGTGTAAAACCTGGCCTGAACCTACATAACTAGGGCCCAGCTGCATTTCCCATGCTGTGGCTATGTAAAACTAATGCTACCTTGATGAGTAAGGTTGTGCAAACACCGGTGAAAATCTTGCTTCCAATACTCAAACTAGCCAACCTTACCCCATGGTGCTTAGCTGGCTGCATGAGGGGGAGATAGTCTTTGTGCATGGAGGGACACCTTCCAACACATACAAATTCTACAAAGGGACTCTGCACTTTTGATGTGTGCTGCCAAATGCAGCACCCATTGAAAGAGCAAAGTATGGAAGGCACGCCAACATATATTAAAGGCTGTTGTGGCCCGTTAAAGACACACCTTGGTGTGTTTGCAGGATGTGCTACAGCTTCCAGTGTTAGGAAATGTATAGGTATGGGTGTTTCTATGGCACAGCCACTGCAACACTCATTGTACACTCCTTCCACGCAAAGTGCTGCATGTGAAGGGGCCGTATTGAAAAGTTGATATCAAGCCTCAAAATGTGACTACGGCCATCATGTATACATGGTGCAGGGCATAGCGTCCCCAGAGCCTCTCAAACATTAAGGCTGCAGTGGTGTTTGTGCCTCTTACACATGCCCCATGATGTCACCATCCATCATCCTATGATTTCTTATCATTGGTCCAAAAAACAACATCACTCATTGCATTCCACTCTTCTGACTGACTCACACCAAACTCAGGAGTAGCTAATAGGAGCCACAAAATTACACTTACTGGATGCATCGGGTCTTCAAATCTTGCCACCTCTCTGATGGTGTAAGGGGCAAGTTCACTTGTAAGACATGTATAGAACACTACTTATTGTAAATGCTACTTAATGCAAATGGACAACATAGTTCAGTGTACAATACTGACTCTGTCACACAATGCACAGGTAAAATGGAACTTCCAGTAGTCTGGACCCCATGCATGGCCAGGCTCCATAACAGGGCCTTGCAAAATTATACAAAGAGGCCAATAGCACTACAGTATTGCAGCACCTATTGCGTCCATACTGTCTTTGTGTTCCTTAGTGCGCCCCTTACTCACATCCATGTGTGTGTGCGGTCATTATTAGGTCACAGCCTGCTGGCAGTGTGGGTCAACATCATGTTTACATGTGAAGGCCAATAATGCACTCAGCAGGAGCTGCTACAGATCATGGACCCACCTGCTGAATACATAGGGGTCCTTCTCAAGCATTTCCATGCACAGATTTCACACCTACACTCAGCAGCCCCTCAAAGTGTTTGGAAATCATACTTTGGAACATTTGTCGTGGCACTGAGGCCTGGAGCTTCCTCTCCATAACTATTTGTTAAACACCCTTTCAGGACTTTTTCCTGGCACATTGTAGGAGGCTGGCCTGGTTTGTAGTAGGTACCAAAGGTACTTAAACCTTATACCAGGTCCAGTTATCCCTTATTTGTGTATGTAGTCAGTGTCTAGAAGCGAGGTCTCTCTAGTGGTAGTGTGGATGAGCAGCCAAGGCCTAACTAGGAGACATGCAAAGAGCATGTAACATCACTACAGTCACACAGTACGTACACACATGAAAGAAAATACACAGTGGTACAAAAATAAAGGTACTTTATTTTGGTGACACACTTGCCAAATATACCTTAAAGACTATACTCCCTTTGGAGGTAAGTAATATACACAATATATATAGTAGTATCCAAAAAAGGTAAGTAAACAGTTAGAAAACAGTGGAAATAGTGAAAATCACAATAGTTAGAAATAGGCCTGGATGAACACAAACCATATACTATGAAAATGGAATGCGAATGTCGGTTTCCCACTGAGGCAAGTGTTGAGGGGTGCTGGGAGTGCAAGAAAACACCAAAGGTAAGTAATAGAACCCAACCCAGAGCACAGGAAAGTAGGAGTAAATCACAGGAACTTCTCACCACACACGTACCACCATAATGGGGCAGCCATGGTAATGTGAATGGATTCACTACAAAAGCTAACCTAGAAACAACATAATAGCTTTTGTGTCATAAACCCTATGAGAGTATGAATGTACCCATCAATTGAGCACTGACATACAGTACATATGTGCCAGTGAGCTGACTACACAGGCAATAGTAAAAAGGACAAGTTCTGTCTATGCAGGAAGATATCAATGTGAGCTTTTGCATCTCCTGACACAGCAATGTCGTGCCATATGACACAAACCACACTACACATGTCCATACTGACACATGGCATATAACATTCTCTACCAACACACGTGTCCATAACATCTGCAGCAACTAAGAAGCATAGGAAAATACATGGCACATGTGTATCTGTCCTATAACTAGCTAATTACGATTAGTAACCAGTTAGTAGACACGCATGCACACTCAACTTGACAGGGGCTATGTGATGTCACTGCAGTCCCAGTCCACTGCATACTCTAAGTATATGCTGTAATGGTTGGCACATGCCTTAGCATGTGAATGACACAGGGCCAACATAACAATATTTATGTAGGTATGTGTAGGAAAGTACCATCTTGCCTGGCATGTTACCTCCATTTTTACATGTATGTAAGTTTGTTTTTGCCTGTCTCACTGGGATCCTGCTAGCCAGGACTCCAGTGCTCATAGTTTGTGGCCTGAATGTGAATACCTGTGTAGTGACTAACTGTGTCACTGAGGCTCTGCTAATCAGAACCTCTGTGCTTATGCTCTCTCTGCCTTTAAATTTGTCACTATAGGCTAGTGACCACATTTACCAATTTCAATTGGTACACTGGAACACCCTTATAATTCCCTAATATGTGGTACCTAGGTACACAGGGTATTGGGGTTCCAGGAGATCCCTATGGGCTGCATCATTTATTTTGCCACCCATTGGGAGCTCAGACAAACCTTTACACAGGACTGCCATTGCAGCCTGAGTGAAATAACACACACATTATTTCACAGCCATATACATTGCACTTAAGTAACTTATAAGTCACATATATGTCTAACCTTCACTTGCTGAAGATTAGGTGCAAAGTTACTAAGTGTGAGGGCACCCTTGCACTAGCAAAGGTGCCCCCACATAGTTCAGGGCCATTTCCCCAGACTTTGTGAGTGTGGGGGCACCATTGCACACGTGCACTACATTTAGGTCAATAACTATATGTAGCTTCACAATGGTAACTCCAAATATGGCCATGTAACATGTCTAAGATCATGGAATTGTCCCCCATGCCAAATCTGAAATTGGGGTGCCAATCCCATGCATCCCCAGGGCTCCACTATTGACCCCGGTCACGGCCAAACCAATTCTCTGGGGTTTACTCTGCAGCTGCAACTGCTGCCACCCCACAGACAGGGTTCTGCCCTCCTGGGGTCTGGGCAGCCCAGTCACAGGAAGGCAGAACAAAGAATTTCCTCTGAGACAGCGTGTAACACCCTCTCCCTTTGGAAATAGGTGTTAAAGGCTGGGGAGAGGTAGCCTCCCCCAGCCTCTGTAAATGCTTTGAAGGGCACAGATGGTGCCCTCCTTGCATAAGCCAGTCTACACCGGTTTAGGGAACCCCCCAGTCCCTGCTCTGGCGCAAAACTGGACAAAGGAAAGGTGGAGTGACCACTCCCCTGTCCATCACCACCCCAGGGGTAGTGCCCAGAGCTAGTCTAGTGTGTCCCAGACCTCTGCCATCGTGAATCCAGAGGTGTGAGGGAACTCTGGAGGCCTCTGAGTGGCCAGTGCCAGCAGGTGAGGTCAGAGACCCCTCCTGATAGGTGCTTACCTGACTAGTTGACCAATCCTCCTCTGAGGGCAATTTAGGGTCTCTCCTGTGGGCTTTTCCTCAGATAGCGACTTGCAAGAATTCACCAAAGTTCCTCTGCACCTCTCTCTTCGACTTCTGCCAAGGATCGACCGCTGACTGCTCCAGGATGCCTGCAAAACAAAGTAGCAAGAAGACTACCAGCGACATTGTAATGCCTAATCCTGACGGCTTCCTCGATTGTTTCCTGGTGGTGCATACTTTGGGGGCTGCCTGCCTATATCCTGCACTGGAATCCACGAAGAAATCTCCCGTGGGTTGATGGAATCTTCCCCCTGCTCCAGCAGGCACCAAACTTCAGTGTCACCGGTGCTCTGGGGCCCCTCTCATCCTGACGAGCATGGCCCCTGGAACACAGGTGGTGGACCCAAGTGACCTAGACTGTCCAGTGGTCCAACTGTCCAAATTTGGAGAAGGTAAGTCCTTGCCTCCCCTCTCCAGACTGTAATCCTGTGCACTGTGTGAACTACAGCTACCCCCGGCTTCTGTGCACATTTCAACACAATCCTTTGTGCACAGCAAAGCCCAGGTCGCCAGCACTCTGTCCTGCAATGATCAGCTCCCAGAGTTGATCTCTGGCTTCGTGGGACCCTCTTTTGTAGTGCCAAGATGACCACCATGTTCAGACTTCTTGAACCCATGATCAAGTGCTTCTGTGGGTGCTACCTTCTTGTGCATGGGCTCTCTAGGTTGCTGAGGGTCCCCTCTGTCTCCTCTCCCAAGTGGCAACATCCTGGTCCTTCCTGGGCCCGGGCAGAACCCTTTTTCTTCAACCACAACTCTTGCAGCTAGCAAGGCTTGTTTGCAGTCTTTTGCCAAAGAAACAACTCTGTATCCTCCAGCACTCGGTGGGACATGAGGGCAAAGTTGCTAGTATCTTTTGTTGTTGCAGAATCTTCAGCTTCTTCCATCCAGAGGCAGCCATTTTGCACCTTCATCCGGGGTTTAGTGGGCTCCTGCCCCCCCTGGACACTTTCACGACTCTTGGACTTGGTCCTCTTCCTTTGCAGGTCCTCAGGTTCAGGAATCCGTCTTCAGAGCTTTTGCAGTCTGTTGTGGTCTTTGCAAAATCCCCTATGACGTGTTTAGTGTGTTTCTGGGAAATAGTAGTACTTTACTCCTACTTTCCAAGGTCTTTGGGTGGGGTATCTTGGACACCCTTGGGGCCGTATTTATACTTTTTGGCGCACAACTGCGCCAACACAGTTGTGCATCAAAAAATTTAACGGCATTCCAAAGCGCCATGCGGGCGCCGTATTTATGGAATGACGTTAGCCGGCGGAGCTGCCTGGTGTGCGTAAAAAAAAATGACTTACACCAGGCAGCGCCGGCGTAGGGGAAAATGGAGCTTGGGCGCCAAAAAATGGGGCAAGTCAGGCTGAGGCAAAATTTTCGCCTCAACCCGATTAGCGCCATTTTTTTTGGCTCCCAACCCCCATTGAAATTACTCCTGTCTTAGCAAAGACAGGAGTCATGCCCCCTTGCCCAATGGCCATGCCCAGGGGACTTCTGTCCCCTGGGCATGGTCATTGGGCATAGTGGCATGTAGGGGGGTACAAATCAGGCCCCCCTATGCCACCCCAAAAAAAAAAAAAATACTTACCTGCACTTACCTTAAATTCCCTGGGATGGGTCCCTCCATCCTTGGGCGTCCTCCTGGGGTGGGCAAGGGTGGCAGAGGGTGTCCCTGGGACCATGGGAAGGCACCTCTGGGCTCCTTCCGAGCCCACAGGTCCCTTAACGCCTGCCCTGACCAGGCGTTAAAAAATGACGCTAAAGCGGCTGGACTTCATTTTTTTTGACCCGCCCACTCCCGGCGTCATTTTTGCCCGGGAGTGTAAATACGGCGCACATGCCTCGGAGTAATTTTTTAGAAGGGAACGCCTACCTTGCATATCATTAATGCAAGGAAGGTGTCCACGCTAAAAAATGACGCAAACTCCAAGATCTTTGGCGCTAGACGGGTCTAACGCCAAAGTATAAATATGGAGTTAGTTTTGCGTCGGATTTGCGTAAAAAAAAACAACGCAAATCCGGTGCAAACAGAGCATAAATATGCCCCTTAGGGGGTCATTCTGACCCTGGCGGTCGGTGATAAAGCGGCGGCCAACCCGCCAACAGGCTGGCGGTTCCAAAAATGGAATTCTGACCCTGGCGGGAACCGCCAACACAGCCCGCCACATTAACACTCCGACCGCCACGGCGGGACAGACAAACAGCGCGGCGGTCACCGCCAACAGGCAGGCGGCAGACAAAGTACCGCCCACCCTATCACAACTCACCAATCTGCCACCTCATCCAGGGCGGGAGCCCTGCCGATAAAAACACGGCGGAAACAGACTACGAATGGGAAAACGCTCACCTCTATACACTCCACGAGGACGGAGGACAACATGGAGCCCGAATTACACATCCTACCCGCTCTCGTCTATCTGCTCATCTACCACGAGTACGAACTCCGGCGCAGACGACAACGGTGAGTACCGCACCTACGTCACAGGGGAGGGGGGGAGGAGGAAGGGTTACGGGCACACACATACGCATCATACCCACCCCCCAACTATCTACACACCAATGCAGAGCACCAAGTCAAAGTTACCCCACCCAAACCCCCCGGAATAACGAAAAGATATGATTCAAGTGAGAAACAACATTTATGTACAAAATAGGTTCATTGAAGACATGGCAAAATAGGAAAATTATGGAAAAATTATCTAATGTAAACATTGCGTGACCGAGAAATAGAGGCAGAAAGTCCCGCACAGTCACAGAAATTGCAAATGTCCGTGGGCTGAAGTGTATCAACACATGGGCAAAGCCCACACAGGAGACCTGAGTCCGTTGGAGAGAACACTGCAGGGGCATCACATGACAAAACTACAGGCACCTCAGGGGGAAGGGAAGGGGGGGCACCACAGCCACATAAGTCCACGACGCCAGATCCAAGAAGGGGCCACCATGCCCACCGTCCAATCCTGGGTAGTGCAAAGCCACAGTCTCTCAAGTCTCTACAGTGGGTGGCTTGCCCACTGTCATATCCTGCGGAGTGCAAAGTCACAGTCCATCAAGTGGATAACAGTCTCCACAGGCAATGGAGGAGGCAGGGTGGGCCGAGTGCAGCGTGAACATTAGCACAACACAGAACCGGCACAGTCATTGGCCCAGCGGTGCATGAGACGGCGGGGCCCAGCGGAGCGGTGCCTGAGATGAAGGGCCCAGCGGAGCGGTGCTTGACAGGAAGGGCCCAGCGGAGCGGTGCTTGAGACGGCGGGGCCCAGCGGAGCGGTGCCTGAGATGAAGGGCCCAGCGGAGCGGTGCTTGACAGGAAGGGCCCAGCGGAGCGGTGCTTGAGACGGCGGGGCCCAGCGGAGCGGTGCTTGACAGGAAGGGCCCAGCGGAGCGGTGCTTGAGACGGCGGGGCCCAGCGGAGCGGTGCTTGACAGGAAGGGCCCAGCGGAGCGGTGCTTGAGACGGCGGGGCCCAGCGGAGCGGTGCCTGAGATGAAGGGCCCAGCGGAGCGATGCTTGACAGGAAGGGCCCAGCGGAGCGGTGCTTGAGACGGCGGGGCCCAGCGGAGCGGTGCCTGAGATGAAGGGCCCAGCGGAGCGGTGCTTGACAGGAAGGGCCCAGCGGAGCGGTGCTTGAGACGGCGGGGCCCAGCGGAGCGGTGCCTGAGATGAAGGGCCCAGCGGAGCGGTGCTTGACAGGAAGGGCCCAGCGGAGCGGTGCTTGAGACGGCGGGGCCCAGCGGAGCGGTGCTTGACAGGAAGGGCCCAGCGGAGCGGTGCTTGACAGGAAGGGCCCAGCGGAGCGGTGCTTGACAGGAAGGGCCCAGCGGAGCGGTGCTTGAGACGGCGGGGCCCAGCGGAGCGGTGCTTGACAGGAAGGGCCCAGCGGAGCGGTGCTTGACAGGAAGGGCCCGGCGGAGCGGTGCTTGAGACGGCAGGGCCCAGCAGAGCGGTGCTTGACAGGAAGGGCCCAGCGGAGCGGTGCTTGACAGGAAGGGCCCAGCGGAGCGGTGCTTGAGACGGCGGGGCCCAGTGGAGCGGGGCCTGTCTTGGCGGGGCCCTCTTCAGCAGTGCCTTCCTGCACGGCGGGGCCCTCTTCAGCGGTGCCTTCCTGCACGGCAGGGCCCTCTTCAGCGGTGCCTTTCTGGACGGCGGGCCCTCTTCAGCAGTGCCTTCCTGCACGGCGGGGCCCTCTTCAGCAGTGCCTTTCTGGACGGTGGGGCCCTCTTCAGCGGTGCCTTCCTGCACGGCGGGGCCCTCTTCAGCGGTGTTTGTCCTGTAATTCCAGGGAGTCTGACCTGGGCAGGACTCCCTGCTCAGTCGCCCTCCGACCGTGCAGTTGCTGGACCCTTCGGTGACGGTCTCCTGAGCCCTTGGGTGTCCTCCCTCACACCCGGGATGGAGCTTGTGGGGCCCTCCTGGTCCGCGCTCCTGCTGCCTGACTTCTCCGCCCTGCTGCCCTTGCCCTCCTTCGCTGTGGCTCTCTGGGCCTTGCCTCCCCTGGATGTTGTGGCAGGTGAAGTGTCCGAACTTTGGTCCTTGGGGGCAGCCGTGGCACTCCTCCCGCGGCGGCCCCTCACTTTCCGGGTCCTCTTTCCAGGGGGGGGGGGCTGGCTGTCCCCTTGCTGCTGACCGATGTCTCAGTGCTGGCAAAGGGGGGACTCCAAAATCCATGGACTACGCTGACACGTGAACCCAGGCTGGTGGTGGCTGAGGTGCTCTTGGGACTCTTAGCAGATGGAGGGGGTGGGTCAGGTGAGGGAAAGAGGTCAAGATTGGAGAGGTAACACTTTTTAGGACCAAGGTAAAAGGTAGGTGCAGTGGTTATGGGAGTGGAGGAAGAGGAGGTGGTTGTAGGAGAGTCAGGTGTGCTGTCCTTGGGTGAAGGTGCATGGACTGGAGGCTGTCGTGAGGTGGTTGGCTGTTGGGTGGGTGGCTGCCTGTGTTTGTGTGTCTTGGAAGAGGGGGTGACAGACACAGTGGGAGAGGACACAGGGGACGTGTAAACGGCAGTGGGGGTGGTGACTGCACGTGTGCGGACTGTACTGGAGGGTGTGCTGGTGATGGGTGTACTGGCTGTTGGTGGTGTGCATGCAGGTGTGAGTGGTGACGTCACAGGGAGGGAGGAGGGAGACGAGGAGGTGGGGGACACAGAGGTGGTAGTGGCTGTTGGCATGTCTGCATCTGGGTGTTGCTTGGGTGAATGTTTGTGTGATCTGTGGTGCTTATGTCTGGAAGAGCTGCCCTTGGGTGTTGAGGTGTGTGCAGGCTGGTCTGATGGTGTGGATGGGATAGGCAGATGAACAGGAGACAGAGACAGGGTGGAGGCAGTTAGAAGAGGGAGGCTGGAAACAGGGACAATGGCTGTTTTTCCCCCCAGTTCCTTTCAACTGAATTGTGACTTTCCCTTGGCTTTTCAGAGCTGTATGACCCAGTGCGTGACTTCTGGTTTGTTCGGCAATGGAGTAAAGCAAATTGACATTGGTATGTTGTCATCACAAAGTAACTGCACATTTTTGACCCGTTATGCATAATACATTTGTTAAGAATACAAGCAGACTCCTGAGTGTTTTATGTGCAATAAGTGATTTATTTAAAGTGCTACTTATAGGTCTATGATAGTAAAACGGTGATGGGTGGGGGTGGGGGTCATTGGGCATAGTGGCATGTAGGGGGGTACAAATCAGGCCCCCCTATGCCACCCCAAAAAAAAAAAAAATACTTACCTGCACTTACCTTAAATTCCCTGGGATGGGTCCCTCCTTCCTTGGGCGTCCTCCTGGGGTGGGCAAGGGTGGCAGGGGGTGTCCCTGGGACCATGGGAGGGCACCTCTGGGCTCCTTCCGAGCCCACAGGTCCCTTAACGCCTGCCCTGACCAGGCGTTAAAAAATTACGCTAAAGCGGCTGGACGTCATTTTTTTTGACCCGCCCACTCCCGGCGTCATTTTTGCCCGGGAGTGTAAATACGGCGCACATGCCTCGGAGTAATTTTTTAGAAGGGAACGCCTACCTTGCATATCATTAATGCAAGGAAGGTGTCCACGCTAAAAAATGACGCAAACTCCAAGATCTTTGGCGCTAGACGGGTCTAACGCCAAAGTATAAATATGGAGTTAGTTTTGCGTCGGATTTGCGTAAAAAAAAACAACGCAAATCCGGTGCAAACAGAGCATAAATATGCCCCTTAGGGGGTCATTCTGACCCTGGCGGTCGGTGATAAAGCGGCGGCCAACCCGCCAACAGGCTGGCGGTTCCAAAAATGGAATTCTGACCCTGGCGGGAACCGCCAACACAGCCCGCCACATTAACACTCCGACCGCCACGGCGGGACAGACAAACAGCGCGGCGGTCACCGCCAACAGGCAGGCGGCAGACAAAGTACCGCCCACCCTATCACAACTCACCAATCTGCCACCTCATCCAGGGCGGGAGCCCTGCCGATAAAAACACGGCGGAAACAGACTACGAATGGGAAAACGCTCACCTCTATACACTCCACGAGGACGGAGGACAACATGGAGCCCGAATTACACATCCTACCCGCTCTCGTCTATCTGCTCATCTACCACGAGTACGAACTCCGGCGCAGACGACAACGGTGAGTACCGCACCTACGTCACAGGGGAGGGGGGGAGGAGGAAGGGTTACCGGCACACACATACGCATCATACCCACCCCCCAACTATCTACACACCAATGCAGAGCACCAAGTCAAAGTTACCCCACCCAAACCCCCCGGAATAACGAAAAGATATGATTCAAGTGAGAAACAACATTTATGTACAAAATAGGTTCATTGAAGACATGGCAAAATAGGAAAATTATGGAAAAATTATCTAATGTAAACATTGCGTGACCGAGAAATAGAGGCAGAAAGTCCCGCACAGTCACAGAAATTGCAAATGACCGTGGGCTGAAGTGTATCAACACATGGGCAAAGCCCACACAGGAGACCTGAGTCCGTTGGAGAGAACACTGCAGGGGCATCACATGACAAAACTACAGGCACCTCAGGGGGAAGGGAAGGGGGGGCACCACAGCCACATAAGTCCACGACGCCAGATCCAAGAAGGGGCCACCATGCCCACCGTCCAATCCTGGGTAGTGCAAAGCCACAGTCTCTCAAGTCTCTACAGTGGGTGGCTTGCCCACTGTCATATCCTGCGGAGTGCAAAGTCACAGTCCATCAAGTGGATAACAGTCTCCACAGGCAATGGAGGAGGCAGGGTGGGCCGAGTGCAGCGTGAACATTAGCACAACACAGAACCGGCACAGTCATTGGCCCAGCGGTGCATGAGACGGCGGGGCCCAGCGGAGCGGTGCCTGAGATGAAGGGCCCAGCGGAGCGGTGCTTGACAGGAAGGGCCCAGCGGAGCGGTGCTTGAGACGGCGGGGCCCAGCGGAGCGGTGCCTGAGATGAAGGGCCCAGCGGAGCGGTGCTTGACAGGAAGGGCCCAGCGGAGCGGTGCTTGAGACGGCGGGGCCCAGCGGAGCGGTGCTTGACAGGAAGGGCCCAGCGGAGCGGTGCTTGAGACGGCGGGGCCCAGCGGAGCGGTGCTTGACAGGAAGGGCCCAGCGGAGCGGTGCTTGAGACGGCGGGGCCCAGCGGAGCGGTGCCTGAGATGAAGGGCCCAGCGGAGCGATGCTTGACAGGAAGGGCCCAGCGGAGCGGTGCTTGAGACGGCGGGGCCCAGCGGAGCGGTGCCTGAGATGAAGGGCCCAGCGGAGCGGTGCTTGACAGGAAGGGCCCAGCGGAGCGGTGCTTGAGACGGCGGGGCCCAGCGGAGCGGTGCCTGAGATGAAGGGCCCAGCGGAGCGGTGCTTGACAGTAAGGGCCCAGCGGAGCGGTGCTTGAGACGGCGGGGCCCAGCGGAGCGGTGCTTGACAGGAAGGGCCCAGCGGAGCGGTGCTTGACAGGAAGGGCCCAGCGGAGCGGTGCTTGACAGGAAGGGCCCAGCGGAGCGGTGCTTGACAGGAAGGGCCCAGCGGAGCGGTGCTTGACAGGAAGGGCCCAGCGGAGCGGTGCTTGACAGGAAGGGCCCAGCGGAGCGGTGCTTGAGACGGCGGGGCCCAGCAGAGCGGTGCTTGACAGGAAGGGCCCAGCGGAGCGGTGCTTGACAGGAAGGGCCCAGCGGAGCGGTGCTTGAGACGGCGGGGCCCAGTGGAGCGGGGCCTGTCTTGGCGGGGCCCTCTTCAGCAGTGCCTTCCTGCACGGCGGGGCCCTCTTCAGCGGTGCCTTCCTGCACGGCAGGGCCCTCTTCAGCGGTGCCTTTCTGGACGGCGGGCCCTCTTCAGCAGTGCCTTCCTGCACGGCGGGGCCCTCTTCAGCAGTGCCTTTCTGGACGGTGGGGCCCTCTTCAGCGGTGCCTTCCTGCACGGCGGGGCCCTCTTCAGCGGTGTTTGTCCTGTAATTCCAGGGAGTCTGACCTGGGCAGGACTCCCTGCTCAGTCGCCCTCCGACCGTGCAGTTGCTGGACCCTTCGGTGACGGTCTCCTGAGCCCTTGGGTGTCCTCCCTCACACCCGGGATGGAGCTTGTGGGGCCCTCCTGGTCCGCGCTCCTGCTGCCTGACTTCTCCGCCCTGCTGCCCTTGCCCTCCTTCGCTGTGGCTCTCTGGGCCTTGCCTCCCCTGGATGTTGTGGCAGGTGAAGTGTCCGAACTTTGGTCCTTGGGGGCAGCCGTGGCACTCCTCCCGCGGCGGCCCCTCACTTTCCGGGTCCTCTTTCCAGGGGGGGGGGGCTGGCTGTCCCCTTGCTGCTGACCGATGTCTCAGTGCTGGCAAAGGGGGGACTCCAAAATCCATGGACTACGCTGACACGTGAACCCAGGCTGGTGGTGGCTGAGGTGCTCTTGGGACTCTTAGCAGATGGAGGGGGTGGGTCAGGTGAGGGAAAGAGGTCAAGATTGGAGAGGTAACACTTTTTAGGACCAAGGTAAAAGGTAGGTGCAGTGGTTATGGGAGTGGAGGAAGAGGAGGTGGTTGTAGGAGAGTCAGGTGTGCTGTCCTTGGGTGAAGGTGCATGGACTGGAGGCTGTCGTGAGGTGGTTGGCTGTTGGGTGGGTGGCTGCCTGTGTTTGTGTGTCTTGGAAGAGGGGGTGACAGACACAGTGGGAGAGGACACAGGGGACGTGTAAACGGCAGTGGGGGTGGTGACTGCACGTGTGCGGACTGTACTGGAGGGTGTGCTGGTGATGGGTGTACTGGCTGTTGGTGGTGTGCATGCAGGTGTGAGTGGTGACGTCACAGGGAGGGAGGAGGGAGACGAGGAGGTGGGGGACACAGAGGTGGTAGTGGCTGTTGGCATGTCTGCATCTGGGTGTTGCTTGGGTGAATGTTTGTGTGATCTGTGGTGCTTATGTCTGGAAGAGCTGCCCTTGGGTGTTGAGGTGTGTGCAGGCTGGTCTGATGGTGTGAATGGGATAGGCAGATGAACAGGAGACAGAGACAGGGTGGAGGCAGTTAGAAGAGGGAGGCTGGAAACAGGGACAATGGCTGTTTTTCCCCCCAGTTCCTTTCAACTGAATTGTGACTTTCCCTTGGCTTTTCAGAGCTGTATGACCCAGTGCGTGACTTCTGGTTTGTTCGGCAATGGAGTAAAGCAAATTGACATTGGTATGTTGTCATCACAAAGTAACTGCACATTTTTGACCCGTTATGCATAATACATTTGTTAAGAATACAAGCAGACTCCTGAGTGTTTTATGTGCAATAAGTGATTTATTTAAAGTGCTACTTATAGGTCTATGATAGTAAAACGGTGATGGGTGGGGGTGGGGGTCATTGGGCATAGTGGCATGTAGGGGGGTACAAATCAGGCCCCCCTATGCCACCCCAAAAAAAAAAAAAATACTTACCTGCACTTACCTTAAATTCCCTGGGATGGGTCCCTCCATCCTTGGGCGTCCTCCTGGGGTGGGCAAGGGTGGCAGGGGGTGTCCCTGGGACCATGGGAGGGCACCTCTGGGCTCCTTCCGAGCCCACAGGTCCCTTAACGCCTGCCCTGACCAGGCGTTAAAAAATTACGCTAAAGCGGCTGGACGTCATTTTTTTTGACCCGCCCACTCCCGGCGTCATTTTTGCCCGGGAGTGTAAATACGGCGCACATGCCTCGGAGTAATTTTTTAGAAGGGAACGCCTACCTTGCATATCATTAATGCAAGGAAGGTGTCCACGCTAAAAAATGACGCAAACTCCAAGATCTTTGGCGCTAGACGGGTCTAACGCCAAAGTATAAATATGGAGTTAGTTTTGCGTCGGATTTGCGTAAAAAAAAACAACGCAAATCCGGTGCAAACAGAGCATAAATATGCCCCTTAGGGGGTCATTCTGACCCTGGCGGTCGGTGATAAAGCGGCGGCCAACCCGCCAACAGGCTGGCGGTTCCAAAAATGGAATTCTGACCCTGGCGGGAACCGCCAACACAGCCCGCCACATTAACACTCCGACCGCCACGGCGGGACAGACAAACAGCGCGGCGGTCACCGCCAACAGGCAGGCGGCAGACAAAGTACCGCCCACCCTATCACAACTCACCAATCTGCCACCTCATCCAGGGCGGGAGCCCTGCCGATAAAAACACGGCGGAAACAGACTACGAATGGGAAAACGCTCACCTCTATACACTCCACGAGGACGGAGGACAACATGGAGCCCGAATTACACATCCTACCCGCTCTCGTCTATCTGCTCATCTACCACGAGTACGAACTCCGGCGCAGACGACAACGGTGAGTACCGCACCTACGTCACAGGGGAGGGGGGGAGGAGGAAGGGTTACCGGCACACACATACGCATCATACCCACCCCCCAACTATCTACACACCAATGCAGAGCACCAAGTCAAAGTTACCCCACCCAAACCCCCCGGAATAACGAAAAGATATGATTCAAGTGAGAAACAACATTTATGTACAAAATAGGTTCATTGAAGACATGGCAAAATAGGAAAATTATGGAAAAATTATCTAATGTAAACATTGCGTGACCGAGAAATAGAGGCAGAAAGTCCCGCACAGTCACAGAAATTGCAAATGACCGTGGGCTGAAGTGTATCAACACATGGGCAAAGCCCACACAGGAGACCTGAGTCCGTTGGAGAGAACACTGCAGGGGCATCACATGACAAAACTACAGGCACCTCAGGGGGAAGGGAAGGGGGGGCACCACAGCCACATAAGTCCACGACGCCAGATCCAAGAAGGGGCCACCATGCCCACCGTCCAATCCTGGGTAGTGCAAAGCCACAGTCTCTCAAGTCTCTACAGTGGGTGGCTTGCCCACTGTCATATCCTGCGGAGTGCAAAGTCACAGTCCATCAAGTGGATAACAGTCTCCACAGGCAATGGAGGAGGCAGGGTGGGCCGAGTGCAGCGTGAACATTAGCACAACACAGAACCGGCACAGTCATTGGCCCAGCGGTGCATGAGACGGCGGGGCCCAGCGGAGCGGTGCCTGAGATGAAGGGCCCAGCGGAGCGGTGCTTGACAGGAAGGGCCCAGCGGAGCGGTGCTTGAGACGGCGGGGCCCAGCGGAGCGGTGCCTGAGATGAAGGGCCCAGCGGAGCGGTGCTTGACAGGAAGGGCCCAGCGGAGCGGTGCTTGAGACGGCGGGGCCCAGCGGAGCGGTGCTTGACAGGAAGGGCCCAGCGGAGCGGTGCTTGAGACGGCGGGGCCCAGCGGAGCGGTGCTTGACAGGAAGGGCCCAGCGGAGCGGTGCTTGAGACGGCGGGGCCCAGCGGAGCGGTGCCTGAGATGAAGGGCCCAGCGGAGCGATGCTTGACAGGAAGGGCCCAGCGGAGCGGTGCTTGAGACGGCGGGGCCCAGCGGAGCGGTGCCTGAGATGAAGGGCCCAGCGGAGCGGTGCTTGACAGGAAGGGCCCAGCGGAGCGGTGCTTGAGACGGCGGGGCCCAGCGGAGCGGTGCCTGAGATGAAGGGCCCAGCGGAGCGGTGCTTGACAGTAAGGGCCCAGCGGAGCGGTGCTTGAGACGGCGGGGCCCAGCGGAGCGGTGCTTGACAGGAAGGGCCCAGCGGAGCGGTGCTTGACAGGAAGGGCCCAGCGGAGCGGTGCTTGACAGGAAGGGCCCAGCGGAGCGGTGCTTGAGACGGCGGGGCCCAGCGGAGCGGTGCTTGACAGGAAGGGCCCAGCGGAGCGGTGCTTGACAGGAAGGGCCCGGCGGAGCGGTGCTTGAGACGGCAGGGCCCAGCAGAGCGGTGCTTGACAGGAAGGGCCCAGCGGAGCGGTGCTTGACAGGAAGGGCCCAGCGGAGCGGTGCTTGAGACGGCGGGGCCCAGTGGAGCGGGGCCTGTCTTGGCGGGGCCCTCTTCAGCAGTGCCTTCCTGCACGGCGGGGCCCTCTTCAGCGGTGCCTTCCTGCACGGCAGGGCCCTCTTCAGCGGTGCCTTTCTGGACGGCGGGCCCTCTTCAGCAGTGCCTTCCTGCACGGCGGGGCCCTCTTCAGCAGTGCCTTTCTGGACGGTGGGGCCCTCTTCAGCGGTGCCTTCCTGCACGGCGGGGCCCTCTTCAGCGGTGTTTGTCCTGTAATTCCAGGGAGTCTGACCTGGGCAGGACTCCCTGCTCAGTCGCCCTCCGACCGTGCAGTTGCTGGACCCTTCGGTGACGGTCTCCTGAGCCCTTGGGTGTCCTCCCTCACACCCGGGATGGAGCTTGTGGGGCCCTCCTGGTCCGCGCTCCTGCTGCCTGACTTCTCCGCCCTGCTGCCCTTGCCCTCCTTCGCTGTGGCTCTCTGGGCCTTGCCTCCCCTGGATGTTGTGGCAGGTGAAGTGTCCGAACTTTGGTCCTTGGGGGCAGCCGTGGCACTCCTCCCGCGGCGGCCCCTCACTTTCCGGGTCCTCTTTCCAGGGGGGGGGGGGCTGGCTGTCCCCTTGCTGCTGACCGATGTCTCAGTGCTGGCAAAGGGGGGACTCCAAAATCCATGGACTACGCTGACACGTGAACCCAGGCTGGTGGTGGCTGAGGTGCTCTTGGGACTCTTAGCAGATGGAGGGGGTGGGTCAGGTGAGGGAAAGAGGTCAAGATTGGAGAGGTAACACTTTTTAGGACCAAGGTAAAAGGTAGGTGCAGTGGTTATGGGAGTGGAGGAAGAGGAGGTGGTTGTAGGAGAGTCAGGTGTGCTGTCCTTGGGTGAAGGTGCATGGACTGGAGGCTGTCGTGAGGTGGTTGGCTGTTGGGTGGGTGGCTGCCTGTGTTTGTGTGTCTTGGAAGAGGGGGTGACAGACACAGTGGGAGAGGACACAGGGGACGTGTAAACGGCAGTGGGGGTGGTGACTGCACGTGTGCGGACTGTACTGGAGGGTGTGCTGGTGATGGGTGTACTGGCTGTTGGTGGTGTGCATGCAGGTGTGAGTGGTGACGTCACAGGGAGGGAGGAGGGAGACGAGGAGGTGGGGGACACAGAGGTGGTAGTGGCTGTTGGCATGTCTGCATCTCGGTGTTGCTTGGGTGAATGTTTGTGTGATCTGTGGTGCTTATGTCTGGAAGAGCTGCCCTTGGGTGTTGAGGTGTGTGCAGGCTGGTCTGATGGTGTGGATGGGATAGGCAGATGAACAGGAGACAGAGACAGGGTGGAGGCAGTTAGAAGAGGGAGGCTGGAAACAGGGACAATGGCTGCCGTCAGTGCTGAGGCCAGAGAATTGAACGATCGTTGATGGGCAGACTGACCCGAATGAATGCCCTCCAGGTATGCATTGCTACGATGCACCTCCCTCTCTACCCCCTGGATGGCATTCAAAAGGGTAGTCTGCCCAACAATGATGGTCCTCAGGAGGTCAATGACCTCCTCACTGAGGGCAGCAGGGGTAACAGTGGCAGGGCCTGAGGTGCCTGGGGCGAAGGAGACGCCCGCCTTCTTGGGCGAGCGGGCACGGAGCGTAGGCTGAGGGGCTGCTGGGAGGGCGGAGCTGGTGCGCTGGGTGGCGGCTGTACCTGTAGAGGCGGGGGGCACGGATGTTCCCACCACCGCTAGGGAGCTCCCTTCCGAGGACGTGTCAGTGTCGCTGGTTTCACCACGGCTCCCCGTTGTGAAGCTCCCCTCGCCCTCCGTATCACTGGTGGCCTCGGTGTCTGTGCCATGGCCCACCGGGGCCTTGTGAGTCGCAGCTCCCTCGTGCTCCGGTCTCAAGTCTCCTCCGCCTGATGATGCTGAAGCACACAGGCACAAGAAGATAAAGAAAAAGGGTGGGGGGAGACATAATAAAAGGTTGAGTACATGCATTGTCAACACCGTTGGCGGAGAGGACAGACACAGGAGCCTCATGCACTAAGCCGCGCAATCGGGGTACACTACTGAGTACTTGTGACTGGGCCAACAGGTCTAGGGACAACAAACGCGCACATGGGTGATGGAGGACCATGGCTAGCTGTACCTGGCACCGTACAGAAGTTGGGGGTGGGGGCACAGGGCCATGCCTAAAGGAGGGGACTACACTACAGAAAGCGCCCTGGCCTAATGTCACCCACAGCCCTCCTCCCCCACCCAGATGCCTCCACTGCGTGTAAAGATAGCTGAATGTGCTGGTACTCACCCCCTTGTGTCTGCTGTGATGTCGTCACGCGCCCATCCAAATCGGGGTAGGCCACCACCAGGATCCGGGACATCAGGGGGGTCAGGGTACTACTGGCACCCCTCCTAGGTTGGGAGGCCATCCCCAGCAGTGACTCGGCGGTCTTCCTGGTTCCGCGGCGGATGTCCTCCCACCTCTTGCGGCAGTGGGTGCCCCGTCTGTTGTGGACCCCCAGGTTACGGACTTCCTTGGCGATGGCACGCCAAATGTCGATCTTCTGATGGGCGCTGACCTATTTGACATGTACAGGGTGGAAATTGAAATATCATAAATTTTCCGCATGATAGATGCGATTGGCCCCCCCTCCCCAACCTTGCCATGTGGCACATGCTCTCATCTGTCGTGCCTTGCACTCCTCATTCGCTCCCCACCCCACCATCTTACATCCACCATATACAACCCAGGCATAGCCCATTCAATGTGCACACAGTGTACTTACCTGTTGGTCTGGAGGACCGTAGAGTCGCGCATACTGGGGCAGGACCCCATCCACAAGTTTCTCCAACTCTTCTGTCGTGAAGGCAGGGGCCCTTTCCCCAGTCGCAGCAGCCATTGTATCTCCCAGACCGAGGTCACAGCAGCACTTGCAGTATAGGTCGTCTCCTGTAGATGATCAGGTCTCGAGTGATTAATCAGATAGAAAATGGCGGTCACCATAGGGTTCGATGTTAACCAATGCGGCTTTGCGCCGCCTTCCGCCACGGTGTGTCACGCCAGCGCATTGACCTCACATCCCATTGTCACACTTCTCAGGTCAGGCAGCCGCCATTACAAGGGACCACAGGGCTTAATTACTACTGCGTCACACAGGCCTAGGCCTTGCATTGCCACTCATACAAGCCATTCAATGCATTGACAATCGTGTACTGTGCAAGCTGTAGTTACGTACCTGTGGGTTGTTTGACTCTGTGCTCCATGTTGTCCTTCCTAGGCACCGTCCGCTGGGACTTGCGAGGAGAAGGATGAATCCTCCCGTGTACCGACCGCTCGTGGACCTGTCGACAATGGAGGAACGTCATATAATACTTCGATACCGACTTGACCGAGCCACTATACATCAACTGTGTGCCCAGCTGGAGCCAGCACTGATGTCCCCCATCCGCCTACCCACAGGAATTCCCCCTCTGTTACAGGTTCTGTCAGTCCTCCATTTCTTGGCAAGTGGGTCTTTTCAGACAACAGTGGCCATGTCATCAGGGATGTCTCAGCCTATGTTTTCTAAGATTTTGTCCAGAGTGTTGTCTGCCCTGACGAAATACATGCGGGCTACATAATTTTCCCTGAGGAGGGTGATTTGGCCACTGTGAAGGCTGACTTCTATGCCCTTGGACATATCCCCAACATCATTGGTGCCATTGATGGGACCCATGTGGCCCTAGTACCCCCAAAAGACGATGAGCAGGTGTACAGAAACAGGAAAAGTTACCATTCTATGAATGTCCAGGTGGTCTGTTTGGCTGACCAGTACATCTCCCATGTAAATGCCAAGTTCCCTGGGTCAGTGCATGACGCGTATGTTATGCGAAATAGCAGCATCCCCTTTGTGATGGAACAGCTACAGAGACACCGTGTGTGGCTAATTGGTGACTCTGGTTACCCCAACCTGCCGTGGCTACTGACCCCAGTGAGGAATCCCCGGACCAGGGCAGAGGAACGGTACAATGAGGCCCATGGGCGATCTAGGAGGATCATAGAAAGGACCTTCGGCCTCCTGAAGGCCAGGTTTAGGTGCCTGCATATGACAGGGGAATCCCTCATGTACTCACCAAAGAAGGTGTGCCAGATCATCGTGGCCTGCTGTATGCTTCACAATCTTGCATTGCAACGCCAGGTGCCTTTTCTGCAGAAGGATGGTCCAGATGGTGGTGTTGTAGCAGCTGTGGAGCCTGTGGAGAGTGAAGAGGAGGAAGACGACGGGGACGACACGGACAACAGGGACACGGTCATACAACAGTATTTTCAGTAGCACCCAGGTAAGAACCCCCCACGTCATTTTACATTTACTTCTGGCCTCCTGCATCTCTACTTTCTGTGTTTCCCCCCAGTTCCTTTCAACTGAATTGTGACTTTCCCTTGGCTTTTCAGAGCTGTATGACCCAGTGCGTGACTTCTGGTTTGTTCGGCAATGGAGTAAAGCAAATTGACATTGGTATGTTGTCATCACAAAGTAACTGCACATTTTTGACCCGTTATGCATAATACATTTGTTAAGAATACAAGCAGACTCCTGAGTGTTTTATGTGCAATAAGTGATTTATTTAAAGTGCTACTTATAGGTCTATGATAGTAAAACGGTGATGGGTGGGGGTGGAGTGATGTCCATGGCAGAGTCCAGTTCTCGGTCGCACGGGTGCATTGTCCATATGCCTGTGGAAGGATGGAGCAGGGGCAGTTCAAGGTTGGACAGGGTGACGATGTGGGACAGTGGAATGACATCCTGGGGGATCTTAGGCTGGCGGGGGTCTTGGCATCCTACTCTGTCTTCCTTTGTGATCTCAGGCTCCTCTTGCGGGGTGGTTGATCTTCAGCAGGAGGTGGGGTTCTGGTGGCCCGTCGTTGTGTGGGGGCCTCCTTTCCACTAGCGCCGGCGGAGGTGGTAGGCTGTTCCTGGTCCGGGCTGGTGACAGGGGCCCTTTGCGGTGCCACATGGTCCCGCAATTTGGTGACTATTAGGTTCAGGGCCTGGACGATGTTCCTGAGCTCCTCTCTGTACCCCATGTACCGTTCCTCCTGCTGTGCCTGGATCTCCTGGAACCTGGCCATTACCGTCGCCATCGTCTCCTGGGAGCGGTGGTATGCTCCCATAATGGTGGTGAGGGCCTCTTGGAGAGTCGGTTCCCTGGGCCTGTCCTTCCCCCCCTGTCGCACTGCAGCCCTCCCAGTTGCCCTGTTTCCCCGGGCCTCTGTCCCCTGGACGATGTGCCCGCTACCACTGCCCCCAGGTCCCTGTTGTTGTTGGGGTGTTGGGTCAGCCTGGGTGCCCTGTAGTGGCGGACACACCGCTGATTGACCTGTCCTGGAGACAGAGGCATGGGCCCGCTGGGTGGGAGCGGTGCTGATATTCCCAGAGGGGGTTAGGTCTGCTGTGGCCTGTGTCTGTGTGTGAGGAACCGACTGTCCAGAGGTCCCCGATGGTCCGGGCTGGTCATCAGGTTCCAGGTCGACAGAGCTGCTGTCCTCACTGCGGGCCTGTTCTGGGGGTGGGATGGACATATCTGGACCCTCCTGGCCGGTGTTTTGGCGTTCGGGCCCTGCAGGGGTGAAAGAGTATGGTTATTGCTTCTGTGTGTTCCATGGTGTGCGATTTGTGGGTGCCCTTGTCCCCCAGTGCTGGCATCCCCTTGTGGCAGGAGTTGTGAGGGTGGTTTGTGGGGGGATGGGTATGTGCAGTGGTCATACATAGGTGATGGGTGTCCATGGTTGGTGTTGACATTCAGGGTTTGGTTTTGGGTTGGGTGGGTTGTGCTGGTGAGACATTGGCAGGGAGGCTGTGTGCTGGGGGTTTGGGGGTGAGGGTGGGGGTGTGGGTTGGCATGCTGGTGGTTGGGGGGGGGAATAGTAGATGAGACTAGACTTACCAGAGTCCATTCCTCCGCCTACTCCAGCGAGGCCCGCAGGATGCAGGATGTTGAAGACCTCTTGCTCCCATGCTGTGAATTCGGGAGGGGTGGGTGGTGGTCCGCCGCCAGTCCTCTGCACAGCGATGTTGTGTCTGGAGACCATCGACCGTACCTTCCCCCGTAGGTCGTTCCAGCGCTTTCTGATGTCTTCCCGGTTTCTGGGATGCTGTCCCACAGCGTTGACCCTGTCGACAATCCTCTGCCATAGCTCCGCCTTCCTGGCTATTGTGGTGTGTTGCACCTGTGTGCCGAAGAGCTGGGGCTCTACCCTTATGATTTCCTCCACCATGACCCGGAGTTCTTGGTCAGAAAACCGGGGGTGTCTTTGGGTGCCATGGGGTGGTGTGGATGAGGTGTGGGGTGGTGTTTGCGGTGATGTGAGTGGTGGTGTGTGGTGATGTGTGCGTAGATGTGGTGTGGTTGATGATGTTGGGTTCCTGTGTGTGTTGGGGTTTTCGATTGATGTTCTCTCTCTCTCTCTCTCTCTCTCTCTCTCTCTCTCTCTCTCTCTCTCTCGCCTTCTCTCCGATTTTCAACTAGTGGGGGTTTGTGAGTGATGTGGGTGTGTGTTTTATAGTTGCTTGGATGTGTGGGGGTGGTGTTTGTATGTGTATCAGGTGTGTGTATTTCAAATTGTCCAATGTGGCTGGGTTTTGGAGCCTGGGTGTATATTTTGACTGCGGCGGTGTGTACCAACAATGGAATACCACGGCTGAAAGACCGCCGCGTGGATTGGTGGGTCGTAATGGCATGGGCGTGTTTGTGTTGGCGTGGCGGTGGAGGTTTGGTCATCTCCAGTTTATCGCTGCCCGCTGATGAGGCGGCCTTCCGTGGATGTCGGGTTTTTGGCGGCTTGGCAGTTGTTGGTCAGAATGACCGTGGCGGGTTTCCGCGGCCGCGGCGGTAGAATGCCGGTCTTCTGACCGGCGGTAGGAGCCTTTTACCGCCAAGGTCAGAATGACCCCCTTAGTGTTTTCTTACACTCCCAGTGACCCTCTACACACTACACTAGCCTGGGGTCCATTTGTGGTCCGCATTCCACATTCTTAGTATATGGTATTGCTTCCTATTGTATTCTACAGTGTTTGCACTACTTTCTGACTGTTTTACTTACCTGATTTTGGTTTGTGTGTATATTTTGTTTATTTTATTTACCTCCTAAGGGAGTATATCCTCTGAGTTATTTTTGGCACAATGTCACTAAAATAAAGTACCTTTATTTTTAGTAACTCTGAGTATTGTCTTTCTTATGATATAGTACCTATATGATATAAGAGGTATAGTAGGAGCTTTGGATGTCTCCTAGTTCAGCCGAAGCTACTCTGCTATAGCTACTTCTATCAGCCTAAGCTGCTAGAACACTACTAATCTACTAATAAGAGATAACTGGACCTGGCACAAGGTGTAAGTACCATCAGGTACCCACTATAAGCCATGCCAGCCTCCTACAGTATGTAGACATGTATTGCCCACAGACATAAGCATATACTCCACCTGCTATTTACTAGTTATACACATATGTGAACACATAGCACACATGTTTCAACATACATGTGGACACAATGTAGGGCACAAGAACATATGCCCAATTCATGAGTGAGTGCCTACAGCTGCGTCATGATAACATGTATTGGTTGTACATACCAATGACAGCGCATTTACATTCATGCACACGTAGCAAAAAAACATATACCACATAGTAGTACAGGCCATGAAACATGTGAAATTACTCAGGGTGCATTCAAGGGCTTCAATGGAAAAAATGACACTATTCCAATATGCGTAAAAAGAAGTACGCTAATGCATCAACACCACACCGCAAAATAGCAAAAATGACACCTGAGCCCTGAGCAGCAATTCAATGTTACCACTTCTCTCAGTGCACCATGTAGAAAAGTCGATGCATGACTCCCATGCATCAAAAAAATACACACATGACACAAACAACATGATGCACACGCCCAGGAAGTGATGTACACTTCTTGCCAGCAAGCATGGCACAGTAAGTATCGTTTCACTTTCACTTCACAGTCTGTTCCCCTGTCAGTGTGTGTGGTTGTGTTTTAGAGGTGCTGGTGAATTATTGGTGTGTTTGGAGGTCCTGTTGTGTCCCTTGTGCTGTGTCCTGTGGTTTTGTTGGATAAATTGTAAATTGACTTGCCATTTGTATTATTTGTGTACTGTTTTTTGCCATTGTATTGTGAGGTGTCTGTCTGGGGTATTTTAGTTGTTGGGGTAGCTTTGGGAGTTTGGGGTAGGTTTTGGGTTTAAGTTTACTTTCTCATGTATTTTTTTTTTACAGTACTGTATCCTTTTTTATGTCTGGGAAGAACAGGATGGGGAGAATGTCTCTGAATGAACTGGGGGGCCACCTGCTTGGTGGGCCATTACCTGCCTCACATGATGCAACTGGGTGGCCAGGTGATCCTGGGCTACCCCACCAATGCAAGGCGTCTGCGGTGGGGCAAGGTCGTATACCATCTAGGGAGGATCTTCCAAACTGGACGCAATGAGCACTACCTCAGACAACGGTGGGCAAACCTGGTGGCCAGGGAGCTGGATCTGTTGGCCCATTCGGGGATTGAAATCGGCAGAACTGTTGGCAAGTCCCCCTTTGCCATTCAATTGGCTGAATGTAGCATTTGATTGACAGTAGCGGATAAGTCGGAGTGCTGCTTGTAATGGTTGTGAACATGTCACATGCAACGTGTATGAGGAGTCTTTGCCCTACTTGAAGCCTGCAGATCATATGCCATATAATTTAGACCATACAGGACACATGTATGATGAACCCTGCAAAACCATCACAAAGGGGCATCCTGGGTCTAGGAGAGGGCTCCTTGCCCACAGTATCTGGATGGGCTCCTTGCCCACTGTCCCTGAAGGGGAGTCATTGGCCACTGGTTCTGGAGGGGGCTCTTTGCCCACAGCCTCTGGAGGGGGCACCTTGCACACTGTCCCCGGAGGGGAGTCATTTGCCATTGGTTCTGGAGGGGGCTCCTTACCCATTGTCCCTGGAGGGGAGTCTTTAGCCACCGGTTCTGGAGGGGGCTCCTTGCCCACTGTCCCTGGAGGCGAGTCTTTGGCCACTGTCCCTGGAGGGGAGTCTTTGACCACTGTTTCTGGAGGGGGCTCCTTGCCCACTTTCCCTGGAGGGAAATCTTTGGCTACTGGTCCTGGAGGGGAGCTACATGTCCTCTGGTGGTGGAGGGGGATCCTTCCCTCGGGTGGTGGAAGAGGATCCTTGCCCTTTGGTGGTAGAGGGGGATCTTGGCCCTTTGGTGCTGGAGGGGCCCCATTGGCCTTTGTCCTGGGACCTTTGTCCTTGCCTCCAGGTTTAGGAGGTGCCTCCACTGACCCCATCCTCTGTCTGGGAGGTGCTGGCACCCAAGACCTCCGTTTTTGGGGTGGTGGTGTGTCCTGGTGGGCGGGGCTGGCGTCCCACTCAGGGGTGGGAGCAGTGGCAGACAGGTTGGCTGAGGTGCTGGGCTGGGTTGGTGGGACCTTGCACTTATGGGCATGACAGGGGGAGGGGGAGTGGAGAGGTCAAGACAGGAAAGAAAAAGCTTCTTAGGGACTTAGGGTGGGATGTGGGAGGAGGGATGGGAGTGGAGGTAGAGGGAGTGGTTGTAGGAGGAGTAGGTGTGCGTATGTGAGGTGGGTGGCTGTTGGGGATGTGAGTGCGAGTGTTTGTGTGACTTTGGAGGGGGCAGAGAGGGTGGGAGAGAACATACAGGACATGTGGATAGATGCTGTAGTGGTGTCTTCAAGTCAGGTGGGTGTGCTGCATGAGGTGGTGATGGTGATGGTGGGGACTGCACCTATGGTTTGCGGGGTGCATGTCTGCGGGTCTGCTCTTGTGCTGTCTGTGGGCAAGGGTGTACAGGTGGCAGGGTCTGGGACAGTTGATGCAGTGCATGCAGGTGTGGGTGAGGATGTGATTGTGAGGGAGGAGGAGGAGGAGGGTGAGACAGTGGAGGCAGTGGATGTTGTTTTGTGTATATCTGTCTTTTTTCTGTGTGAGAGCTTGTGGCTTGAAGTGTGGTGCCGGTGTTTGTCTGTGCCACTCTTGTGTGATGTTTTGTGTGCATGCTTGTCTGTATGTGTGCATCGGATGGGTTGGGATTGAGGAGACTAGAACTGGGAAGTGGTAGTTGGAGGGGAGACCGAAGGACCAGGGACATTGGCTGCCATCAGAGAGGATGCCAGAGCCTGAAACGCTCTCTTTAGGGCTGCCACGCCACCGTGAATGCCCTCCAGGAAGGCATTGCATTGCAGCATCTGGGATGTCAGCCCCTGGATGGCATTCAATATGGTTCACTGTCCTACAGAGATGGATCACAGGAGGTCAATAGCTTCCTCACTGTGGGCAGCAGGTCTGACTGGGGCAGGACCTGAGGTGCCTGGGGTGGAGGAGATGCCCACCCTCCTGGATGAGCAGGCATGAGCAGCTTGTTGGGGGGCTACTGGGAGGGCATGGTTGGTATGGGGTGGCAGTTGTACCTGTAGCTGGGCTGGTTCCTGAGGGGTCCACCACCACCAGGGAGACCCCATCAGAGGAGGTTTCAAAGTCAGTGTTGTCACCTGCTGTCCCCGCCGTGGTGCTCCCCTCGCCCTCCGTCCCACTGGTCCCCTCGGCATCAGTAGACTCGGCCTCTTGGGTCCCGTGGGCTGTAGCTCCCTTACTCGCTGGTGCCCCTGCTCCTTCATCAGATGATGCTAATAGACACATGGACAGGATAACAGAAGAAAATAGGGGGGGATGAAAGGGAGAACAGAGTCAATCACAGTACCAACAGCACAGATGGGATAACCATCACTATCACACACAGTGACTAAGAATGAGCAGTATGGACCACACTGGCATACCATTGGCTAGATACCACAGCAAGTAAGAGCCAAACACTGCCATCTGCACCCCACGTAGGACCAACTAAGCCCTGTCTGACATGGAAAGGCAGCTAGCTAGCTATCCCAAATTTGCAAATCACCCAATTACCCAAAGCAGGACCACACAGTGCTGTCTAAGCTGGCATAAAGGGGCATCCACTGACTAAAACCCTCTACCAAAATCCCATGCCAGGCAACAAAGATGGTTGTCACACACACTAGACTTAGCCCCTTGTGGCAACTGTGATGCCCTCAAGAGCCCATCCAGCTCTGGGTAGGCCACCACCAGTAGGCGGGCCATCATGGGGTCAGATTCCAATGGGCACCCCTTCCTCGTTGGGAGGCCGTCCCCAGCTGGGTCTCTGTGGTCTTCCGGGCCCAGCGTCTCAGGTCCTCCCACTGTTTCCTGCAGTGGGTGCTCCACTGGGTATAAACCCCCAGGGTCCGCACGTCCTTGGCGACGCCACGCCACAAACCCTTCTTCTGATGGGTGCTGACCTGCAGGGGAAACACAAACAGAGGGACACCATAAATCCAACTATCCAGCCTGTCTTACATATGCCGTTCAAACATCATTTGCCCCTCAAATGGCACACATATCACCCGGACCCCCCAGCCACTAGCCATACCCCCCACCAAATGACAAACTGCCTGCACACACACACACATGTCCATGCAGCCTTGTTGCATGCAACGTCCCCATAGTGTACTCACCTGTTGGTCTGGCGCCCCATACAGCTGTCCATACAGGGGTAGGACTCCATCCACCAAGTGCTCTAAATCCTCCAAAGTGAAGGCTGGGGTCCTTTCCCCTGTCGCACGGGCCATGGCAGGTTCCAGACACAGGTCACCGTAGCACACGCAGTAGAGGTGTTGTCCTGTGGAAAGTCAGGAATCAAATGAGGTTATAGTCAGAAAATGGCAGTCATGTCTGCAGCTGTGTACACCGTCACCGCCGGCGGTAATCATCATTGATTACTGTACTCAATAGAGCCCCATGTTAGCCAATGAGGAATTGCACGGCTGTGCAGACCGCCTTCCGCCTTGATTCCTAATGATGGCTCAGTGAGGTCACTTCTACCTGTTCCCGCATACAGGGCAGGCGGTTGCCATTTTATAAAGCTGGTACACATATTTTGATTTAAAACTGCATCATTGGTGTCAAATGTACATACATAGGCATTTCTACTGTCCAACATACAAACATGCTCTGTATATACTGAATTGGTGGATCCATTTCTCCTGTTGTCACTCCCTTCTTACTCTTTTGTCCCTTAAGATCCTACCGCTGTGGAGGAATCGGAGGAGGAGGCAATCCCCTGTGTACAAACCCTTTATGGACTTGGGAACACTGGAGGACAGGCACATAATACTCACCTATCGACTCGACAGGGCCACAATCACAGAGCTGTGTGCTCAATTGGAGCCAGATCTGATATCCACTATCTGTCATCCCACTGTCACCCCCCCTTGTGCAGGTCCTATTAGCGCTCCATTTTCTGGCAACAGGCTGTTTCCAAGTAACAGTGGGTTTGGCTGCAGGAATGTCACAGCCAATGTTCTCAATAGTGCTGGCAAGGGTTTTGGCAGCCTTCCTAAAACACATGGGCAGGTACATCCCACGTAGATGATTTGGCCACTGTGAAGGCTGGATTCTATGCAATGGGACATGCACCACATGTAAATGGGGCCAATGACCGGACACATATACCATGTGTCCCCCCTCGGGCCAATGAACAGGTGTACAGAAATAGGAAGAGTTTCTCCTCCCTCAGTGTCCAGATGGTGTGCCTTCCTGACCAGTACATTTCCCACGTAAAGGCCAAGTATCCTGGATCTGTGCGTGATGTCTTCGTCCTGATGAATAGCAGCATTCCACAGCTGATGGCACAACTACAGAGGCAAAGAGTGTAGCTAATAGGTGAGCCAGAGTCCCCACTCAGCGTATGTCAGTGTATGCCTTCAGGAGTCATCCCCCATGCCATTGTGGAAGGCTAATGTGTGTCCCCCTTCTTCCTGCAGGTGACTCTGGCTACCAAAACCTGTCCTGGCTCTTGACCCCTGTAAGGAATCCGACTACTGGGGCTCAGAATAGGTACAATGATACTCATGGGCATATCAAGAGGATTATTGAAAGGACCTTCAGTCTCCTCAAGGCCAGGTTCACGTGCCTCCATCTGACAGGTGGATCCCTATGCTACTCCCCCTAGAAGAACTGCCAGATAGTTGATGTATGCTGCATGTTGCACAACCTGGCCATCAGACGACATGTGCCCTGTTTGCAGGAGGAGGGGGGTGAAAATGCTCCTGTGGCAGCAGTGGACACTGAGGTGAGAAGGAAAAGGAAGAGGAGGAGGAGGATGTAGACAACAGGCCATTAGATATACAGCAGTACTTCCCATGACACACATGTAAGACAGTTGAACTGATCATTTCTCTAATCAGATGTTTTGTTGTGTGGCTGTAGCATGATGGCAGTCACTACCTTAGCATCCTAACTAAGTGTCACCTATGCCTTTCCATTTTGCAGATGTTGGTGTGGTTACAACTGTGTACTGATGTGATGACTACAGACTGCTACAAGCCATTTGTTGGATGGATCCACACATTACAGGACAATTGCACAGGATGATACAGTTCAATACAGTGCACATTTCTGTCAGATAAAGCACCATTATTCCAGTTGTGTTCAACTGTGTTTATTGAAGTGACAATAATAAAGGGATAGTGCAATGGAGTAGGGTGATGGTAGAGGAAAGTCCAGTGTAGTGGGCCAATCTGTTTGTTGAACAGGTCCAGTGTTCAAGGGGCCATAGGAAGGGGAGTAATGGCAGTTCAAAGTAGACAAGGTGACACAGTAGAATACAAGGGGGACATCCTGGAGGGGCTGTTTTTCTGGGGGTGGTCTTGGCAAGTGTCTCTGGTGTCTGTCTGGGTCGCAGGGTACATTTGCGGGGTGGTTCACCTACTGCAGGGGGAGGGGTGCTGGTGGTCTGTGAGTCCTCTGGCAGGGCCCCCAGTCCACTAGCTGCAGATGATGTAGAGGGCTGGGCAGGGGGGCAGGAGTCTGGCTAGGGGAAGGGCCTGCTGGTGGGTGGAGGACTGACACATGACTGTAGCAATGTCTTTGAGCACCCCTACAATGGAGGCCATGTTTGCATTTAGGGGCTGGAACTGCTGCATGACCTCCTGGTGGTGTGCCTCCTGTAGCTGCTGGTTCTCCTGCATGATGTCAATCACATGGGCCATTCTGTCCTGGGATTAATGGCAGGCCCCAGGACATTTGTGAGTGCCTCCTGGGCAGTCGGGTCCCTGGGTCTGTCCTCCCACTGGTGCACAGCTGTCCTCCGGCTGTCCCTGCCCCCCATGCCTGTGTCCCCTGAATGGTGGGCATCCTAGAGATTGACGTGTCCTGGGGACAGCAGTATGGGTGTGTTGGCTGGCAGCTGTAGTGTTGGAATCTGAGGGGGAGGGCTCTGTGGTGACCTGGCTGTGTGATCAGGTAGCCGACTGACCAGTGGTTCTGGATGGTCCAGGGAGTTCATCCAGATCTAGAGCTCTAGAGTTGTTGTCATCACGGGGCATCTTCTGGTGTGGGGTCTAGGTAGCCGTGGCACCTCCTCGCCTCTGATATTGCCTGGGGCACATGTGGGTTTGTAAGTGATGAATTATGCGACATGTCTGAGACATTTTAGGTATTACTGACTTTCCCAATGTAAATGTTGTGGGCCTGCCGCCTTAGGTTGTGTGTGGAGATGGATTGTGGGATTGGCAGTTCTCCATGCTGTGCATACATTGGTGGTGGGTGTGCATGCAGGGCTGGAGGGGATGTGCATGCAGTGGGTATGGCATGCAGGGATTGCCATTTGGATGTGTTAATTGGAGTGGTGCAGTGTGTGGGATTGGATGGGGTGCTGGGGTGAGGGTGAATTGTGGTGGTGGCATGCAGGTATGGGGGGGTGATAAGTAGCAAAGTTTGACTCACCAGTGTCCAGTCCTCCGGCTACTTCAGTGAGGCCCTCAGGATGCAGTATACCCAAGACCTGCTCCTCCCATGTGTCAACTGTGGGTGAGGAGACGGGGTGCCACCGCCAGTCCTGCTGATGGCAACGGGGTGCCTTGCTGCAATGGAACGCACCTTCCCACGTAGGTCGTTCCACCTCTTTCGGATGTTGTCCCTTGTTTGTGCATATTGTCCCACGGCGTTGACCCTGTCGACGATCCTCTGACATAGCTCCATCTTCCTGGCAATAGATATCTGCTGTACATGTGCACCAAATAGCTGTGGCTCTACCCTGAGGATTTCCTCTGAAAAGACCTGCAACTTCTCATCGGTGAACCGGGGGTGCCTTTGTTGGGTCATGGGTGTTGTGTAGGGTATATTGTTCAGAGGGTGGTGTGTGGAGTGTTGAGTTGTGTGTGTTGTGTGATGCGTGAGGGATGTGTGGGTTGCTGTAGTGTGTATGGGCTGTGCTGTGATGGATTGGCTTTGCAAAATGTAGCAGCATTGTTGTGTTGGCAAAGGACTGTGGGTGATGTGGGTGTGGGTTTTATAGTGCTGCTGGTGGGAATGGGTGGTGTGTTTACGTGTGTCAGCTGTGGGTTTGTGGTATTGGCCAATATAGTGTTGTTTTGTATTTGGGTGGCTATTATGGCTGCGCCGGAGTGTACTACCAATGGTTTACCACTGTTGAATGTCCGCTGTGGTGATTCGTGGGTCATAATGTGGAGGGCGTTGTTTTATTGGCTTAACGGTATAGGTGTTAGTACTGACAGTTTATCCCTTACCTTTGGTGTTGCGGATTTGTGTTTGTGGCAGTATTCTGTCAGTTTTGTGTGTGTGTGTCATAATCTGGCGGATGGATTTTCGCCTCCGCAGTGGTATGTTGGCGGCCGTCACTGCGGCAGTAAGCAGAATTTACGACCAATGTCAGAATGAGGGCCTGAGTGTCCTGGTGCAAACCTAAAATATACAAACTTGACGTGGCATACTCCCTGTGTGTCCTGTCCACCCTACACTGCATAGGTTAAGGGTAAGTCACCCCTCTAGCAGGCCTTCCAGCCCTAAGGCAGGGTGCACCATACTAAATGTGAGGGCATAATTGCATGAGCAATATCCCCCCACTGTGTCCTTGCCAAACCTGGGACATAATGAGTGAACAGAACAGCCATTTTAATATATGTGCTGGATACTGGTCAATACGAGTTTCCCAGCTAAATAATGGCTACTCTTAACCCTAGGTCATTTGGTATCATACAACTCAGAATGATAAATCCAAATTGGTACCAGTACTGGATTTAATACAAAATGTACCCAGGGGTCACCCTAGAGGTGCCTCCTGCAAAACCTAACTATCCTGGCATGGTTGCTGACTGGTCCCGGCAAGACTGTCACAATCAAAAAGCCAATATATAAACCTGGGGGAGAGCCCTGTCTTTCTGGTTTGTAAAAAAATGCCCTTCCTGGGTGAAGGAACTAACCACCCTCTTCTGATGTAGGAAGAATAGGAATACATCACATACAAACAAACATAAGTTCCCAAATCCCAATACAAACATTTTAGGCTAGATAGTTGTAAACCAATGTAAGTAGTGAAAGGCTTAATACATGACATGTTAACAAAAGACAGACTGTGGGTTCAATAGAAAAGGCAGGTCATATTTAGGACAAACAAACACTTATTACTTAGGAAACTTATACACATGCTGCATTGTTAAGTTAGCTGTGCTGAAACACACAAGAGGCCCAAGCCACATTAGAATGAGAGTTTTTCTTTAAAGCTGCACCAACTGTTGCTTTCAAAATGTTCACTTAGCATGAACAGGGTGGAACAGAAGGGTGTATCCTTCCTTAGCACAGGGGGCCTAAAAACCACAAGTCATTCATATCGTGGTAAGGGGAACTGTGTAAGGGTCAGATAAGTATTTGCAAGGCAGGGCTACCATGAGCAGCACGCAATATATAGGGGGTCATTTTGACCTCAGCGGTCTTTTTTAAAGACCGCCAAGGGACCGCCGTGTGGAAGACCGCCAGTGGTGGCGGTTTGCCGCTCGGCTTATTATGACCGTTGGCAGCTCTCCATCCTTTTACGGACGGAGAGCCGCCAACAGCCATACTGGCGGGAGGCGGGGAAGTGGAGGTTGCTCCACCTCCACCGCCACGCCAACAGAACACCGCCCAGCGAATCACGTCCTGTGATTCGCCGTGGTGGTGTTCTGTTGGCGGTGTGGTGTCGGCGGAGCTGCCCCCATGGCTCCCGTCCCCTCCCGAAAGGATCATCGGACCAGGTAAGTCGATCGTCCGTGAGGGGAGGGGGTGGGGGGTGTTGTGTGTTGTGTGGGTGCATGGGGGTGTGCGTGTGTGTATGTAGAGGGGGTGTGTGAGTGCGTGTATGCCTGCGGGGGTGTTGTGTGTATGGGAATGAGTGTGTGTATGTCTGTGGGTATGTCTGTATGGATGTGTGCGTGTATGTTTGTATGTGGGTGTGCATGTATGACTGTGTGTGTGGATGTAGGCATGTATGTCAGCGTGTGTGCGTGTAAGTATGTAGGTGGTGCCTGCGTGCGTGTCGTGTGAGTATGGGTGAAGTGATGTTGGGGGTCGGGGTGGGGATGGGGGCCCTGCCACCTTTGGGGGGTGGCAGGGGTGGTGGGGGGTAGGGGAGGGAGTTGGGGTGGGGTGGGGGATACCCCTATCAGTGCCAGGGAAGGAATTTCCTGGCAATGATAGTGCTTACCGCCATGGATTTCATGGTGGTTCAAACCGCTGGAAATCCACGGCGGTAAGACGGGTCCAAATACCGCCGGCGGTATAGTGACAGCCGCCGGGCTGGAGACCCAGGTCTCCAGCCCGGCGGGCGGAACGGAGAACCGCCGGATGACCATGGCAGTAACCGCCATGGTCATGATTCCACAAAGTAAGACCGCCATCCTGTTGGAGGTCTTACCGCCGGTTCTCCGCCTTCCGCCAGGGTCATAATGACCCCCATACTCTCTTGTTGTGCAGAAAGATAGATATGGTGAATGACGTCAGTGTAACTTATCCACCCATGAGGCCAACAAGTGCATGTGCTTCTTTCCAGAGGCACCTCATTATCTTATCTGTACTGCTTGTAGTTGCTTACGTCAATGGTGAACTCTTCACCACAGTTTTTTGTGGTTTTTACAGTATAAATGCTACTGGTGTTTGAACCAGAACTTTGAACTTCAGTCATGGCCTCTATGTTGAGATTGCCTGTTGTTCCCTGCTGAAAATCGATTAAACCTACATTATTGTGTCAAATTGATCTGTCTTATTTTATTAACAGATTTCCCTCTCACATGTTGGCCAACTAAGCCAGGAGCTCAACGTTGATCTCACCAACTGCTGGACTGGGGGCCCTGCCTGTCTCCACGAGTTGATTTGCGCACTTTTTAAAGAGGTAAGGGAGATGCCAACATTTATGTAAAAATCTCTGATTTCGTGGGGACAGATGGGTCTCAGTGGAAGGTAGTGAAGTGGACAAAGTACGAGGTCTGTTCCTTTTATTTTATAAAGACATTTACAATTTTGACACTGTAATCTATGTCATTTTTGTGTTTGCATGCAAGATTGTGTATGAATTGAGATAATATTAAGGGATCCCGGTGGTAAGTCCAGAAGATACAAGGAACTTGACTAAGTAAGTCAAAAGTGGTCAGGAGTAGTGGTGGACTTGGGGCTGAGCAATCAGTGTATGTTCTAAAGAACACTCATGTCAACCTAACCCAGACATTAAGGGGGTCATTACAACATTGGCGGTAAAAGCCGCTTACCGCAGTGCAGAATACCGCCAATACACCGCCGCGGAATTCCGCCACAGCTATTATGACCCACATCTCGGAATCCGCCGAAATTCAGACACCCACACAAGTCCGCCACACCAAACGTCAGTGATAAACTGGCAAAAACAAAACCTCCACCGTCACGCCAACAGAAACACGCCCATGCTATCACGACCCACGAATCCACGCAGCGGTCTTTCAACCACGGTATTCCATTGGTGGCACACACCGCCGCGCTCAAAATACACACACATCTCCAAAACACCGCCACATTGGACAATTCCAAATACAAACACCTGATACACATACAAACACCACTCCCACACACCAAACACAATATAAAACACACACCCACATCACCCACAAACCCCTACGACCGAAAATTCAAGACGAAGGCGACAGAGAGATAGCACAGCAATAGGCAAACCCACCACACAGAGGCACACGACACCATCACCCACACAACATTCACGCACAAAATACCACACAACACTACACATCACCACACTCATCACCACATACACCACACACACATCACCTACACCACCCCATGGCACGCCAAAGACACCCCAGGTTTTCGGAGGAGGAGCTCAGGGTCATGGTGGAGGAAATCGTACGGGTAGAGCCACAGCTATTTGGATCACAGGTGCAGCACACCTCTATAGCTAGGAAAATGGAGCTATGGCGGAGAATCGTCGACAGGGTCAACGCAGTGGGACGCACCCAAGAAATCGGGAGGACATCAGGAAGAGGTGGAACGACCTACGGGGGAAGGTGCGTTCAGTGGTCTCCAGGCACAACATCGCGATTCAGCGGACTGGCGGCGGACCCCCACCTCCTCCCACACAACTAACAACAGGGGAGGAGCAGGTCTTGACTATCATGCATCCAGAGGGCCTCGGAGGAGTCGGTGGAGGAATGGACACTGGTAAGTCTAATCTTAACTATCATATCCCCACCCTACCTGCATGCTATCACACACCCCCACCCTCACCCCCTCCCCTATCACTCCAACTCCTCACTAATGTACTAATAACACAAACCACACATCCCAACACCAAGCCCTCCATGACACAACAAAGCATGGACACCCATCACTAAAGCATGCCCACTGCACATACCCATCAAACCCCCCCAACCATCATCACACAAGCCCCCACACAGGAATGCTACACAGGGGTACACGCTCACTCACCTATTGCACACCATGACACACACAGATGCAATAATCATGCTTTTACACCCCTGCAGGACCACTACCTAACGTCACCAGACAGGAGGGTCCAGACATCTCCACCCCACCCACAGAAGAGGCCCACAGTGATGACAGCAACTCTGGCCAACTGGATCCAGATGACCAGCCCTGACCATTGTGGGCCTCGGGACAGTCGGTTCCCCTCGCACAGGCACAGCCCAACACTGACCTTCCACCCTCTGGTAACACCTGCACAGCACCCACCCAGCGGGCCCATACCTCCGTACCCAGGACACGTCAATCAGCTGTGTGTCCACCACTACAGGGAACCCAGGATAACCCACCACCCCAACAAAAACAGGGACCTGGGGACAGTGGCAGTGGGCACACGGTCCAGGGGACGGAGGCACAGGAACACAGGGGAACTGGGAGGACTGCTGTGCGACAGGGGGCGGACAGGCCCAGGGAACACACTCTCCACAAGGCACTCTCCTCCATCATGGGAGCCTACCACCACTCCCAGGAGACGATGGCTACGGTCCTTGCCACGTTTCAGGAGACCCAGCGCATGCAGGACGAACAGTATTTGGGGTTCAGGGAGGAGCTCAGTACCATCAGCTCCGCCCTGGGCACCATCGTAGGGGTGCTGAAGGAGATACAGAAGCCCATTAGGGACACCGTGGCACTCCAAGGGGCCCCTGACACTAGCCTGGACGATGAACTTCCAACCACCTCCGCCGGTGCTAGTGGACAGGACGCCCCGCCACAGGACCACCACACCAGCACCCCACCCCCTGCAGACAGACAACCACCCCGCAAGCGGTCCCTGAGATCCAGGAACAGGACAGAGCAAGATGGCAAGACCCCCGCCAGGAAATGAGACCACCCTGATTGTCATCCCATTGTCCCACTTTGTTACCCTGTCCAGATTGAAACTGCCCCAGCTCCACTTCCTATGCCCATATGGGCAGTGCACCTGTGAGACTAATAGACTGTACTCTGCCATGGACATTCCTCCACCATCACCCATCACCATTTTGCCACCCCCTCCAATAATTAGCACTTCAATAAACACCCTTGAACCACAAAACAATCTGGAGTCAGTCTGTGATTTTGAAAATGTGTATTATCTACGACAATTACAAAATCCGTTCGAAAAAGTAATGTCAACATACCTATGTAACACATCACAAGCCCATGAAGCATGCAAGCAGATGACACACGTTGGTAACCACACCTGTGAAACCGTAATGGAAATGTACCACTCAGTTAGCAAATACTGCTTCAAATTGACAGACAGGATAGAGGTAGAAGTGTGAAAGTAAATATATTTGTAAAAAAATTGTTCTCACCTGTGTGTCACTGGAAATATTGCTGTATGACAGAGTCCCTGTTATCAATGTCTTCTTCCTCTGCTTCCTCCTCATCACTGCCCACAGGCTCCACAGCTGCCACAACACCGTCATCTGGACCATCCTCCTGCAGAAAAGGCACCTGGCGTCGCAAAGCAAGATTGTGCAGCATACAGCAGGCGATGATGATCTGGCACACCTTCCTTGGTGAGTAGAATAAGGAACCACCTGTCATATGGAGGCACCTGAACCTGGCCTTCAGGAGGCCGAAGGTGCGTTCGATCACCCTCCTAGTCCACCCATGGGCCTCATTGTAGCGTTCCTCTGCCCTGGTCCTGGGATTCCTCACTGGGGTCAATAGCCATGACAGGTTGGGGTAACCAGAGTCCCCTAATAGCCACACACGGTGCCTCTGGAGTTGACCCATCACATAAGGGATTCTGCTTTTCCGCAGGATGTAGGCGTCATGCACTGAGCCAGGGAACATAGCATTTACCTGCAAGATGTACTGGTCTGCCAAACATACCATCTGTACATTCATCGAATCATAACTCTTCCGGTTCCTGTACACCTGTTCACTCCTGTGGGGGGGGACCAAAGCCACATGGGTCCCATCAATGGCACCTATGATGTTAGGGATATGTCCCAGGGCATAGAAGTCACCTTTCACTGTAGCCAAATCCTCCACCTGAGGGAAAACGATGTAGCTCCGTACGTGTTTCAGCAGGGCAGACAACACTCTGGACAATACGTTAGAAAACATAGGCTGGGACATCCCTGATTTCATGGCCACTGTTGTTTGAAATGACCCACTTGCTAGGAAATGGAGTACTGACAGCACCTGCACTTGAGGGGATGGCGGATTGGTAACATCAGATCTGTCTCCAACTGGGTACACAGTTCCTGGATTGTGGCACGGTCAAACCTGTAGGTGATGATTAAATGTCGCTCCTCCATTGTCAACAGGTCCACCAGCGGTGAGTACACCGGAGGATTCCGCCATCTCCTCACATGTCCCAGCTGACGGTGCCTAGGAAGGACAACAGCGACCACAGAGTCAACCAATTCTGAGGTATGTACCCACAGCTACACAGAACACAACACTAAATACAAAAATCTTCCTGTATGTGTGTTGAGTCCAGGCCTAGATATGTGTGATGCAGTGTAAATGAAGCCATGTGGGCCCCTGAAATGGCGGCTGCATGACCTCTAAAGTGTGACAATGGGAAGTGAGGTAACTGCGCTGGCGTTGTACACCGTCGCGGTAGGTGGTCCCAGGAGCCAATGACGAAGTGCGCCGGCGGTGATGATACGCACCGCCGCGGACATCACAGCCGCGGACGTGACCGCCATTTTCTATCTGTTCAATCACTCGATACCTGATCTTCGACAGGAGAGGACCTACACTGCAAGTGCTGCTGTGACCTCGGTCTGGAAGAGACAATGGCACGTGCGTCTGGGGAAAGGGCCCCTGCCGTCACTGCACAGGAGTTGGAGAAGCTCGTGGACGGGGTCCTCCCCCAGTACACGCTACTCTACGGTCCTCCAGACCAACAGGTGAGTACATAGGGTGCAAGTTGTATGGGCTATGCCTGGGTGGAGAGGGCTGGATGTAAGTAGGAAGAGGGCAGAGTTATGCGAGCATGAAGGACTGTGAATGCATGTGCCACATGGCAAGGGTAGGGATGTGGGCCACTCACTTTGATGGTGCAGTTGGTAATGACTTCTCTTCTTCCCCTGTACAAGTCATGTAGGTCAGCGCCCACCAGAAGAAGGATATTTGGCGTGCCATCGCCAAGGACGTCCGGACCCTGGGGGTCCACCACAGACGGAGCACCCACTGCCGTAAAAGATGGGAGGACATTCGCCGCTGGAGCAAGAAGACGGTGGAGGCTCAGCTGGGGATGGCCTCCCAACGTGGGAGGGGTGCCCGTCACACCATGACCCCCCTGATGTTCTGGATCATGGCGGTGGCCTACCCTGAGTTGGATGGGCGGATGAGGGCATCACAGCAGACACAAGGGGGTGAGTACACTCACATTCTCATGACTTTGCACTCAGTGGAGGAGTCTGGGTGGGGGAGGAGGGCTGTGGTTTTCCCGAGGCCAGGGCGAGTTCCGTAGGCTAGGCCCCTCTGTAATGCAGACAATGTACCACTCCACCCCACCTCTATAGAGTGCCAAAAACAGGTATACATGCCCCTGTGTCATCTATGTGGGCAGATGACACTCATAGGCAAGAAGGCCATATCCCAGGAACTGCATCTGTAGAGGCCAAGAGCACGGCGTAGTGCAGGGGGCAGCTGTGTCTGTATCGTCCGCCAACGGTAGCGGTAAGCCATGCACTCAACCTGTCTTTCTTCTGTTTCCGCACCCCTTTTTTGTGCTCTCCCTGTTCTTTTGTGCATCAGCATCATCAGGCAGAGGTAGAGGGGCACCGGAGCACGAGGGGGCTGCGTCCCACATGGCCATGGAGGGCCACACCACGGACTCCGAATACACCAGTGACGGAGGGCGAGGGGAGCTTCACGGTGGTCAGCGGATCAGCAAACAGCGACACGGACTCGTCCTCCGATGGAAGCTCCCTTGTGGTGGTGGCACCATCGGTGCCCCCCACTTCTACAGGTACAGCTGCCACCCCCCATACCAGCACCACCCTCCCAGCAGCCCCTCAGCCTTCGCCCCGTGCCCGCTCACCCAGGAGGGTGGGCATCACCTTTGCCCCAGGCACCTCAGCCCCTGCCCCTGTCACCCCTGCTGCCCTCAGGGAGGAGTCCATTGACCTCCTCAGGTCACTCACTGTTGGGCAGTCTACCATTGTGAATGCCATCCAGGGTGTAGAAAGGGAGTTGCAACTTCCTCCACCCAGACCCAATCCCCTGTACCTCAACCTATTCCAAGCACACCATCAGACCAGCCTACACACACCCCAACACACAAGGGCAGCTCAGGCAAACATAGGCACTACACATCCCACAGGCACTCACACAGGCATCACCCACATACAGACACAGCAACATCCACTGCCTCCACTGTGTCCCCCTCCCCGCCGTCTCCCTCCTCCCTCCCAGTGTCGTCTACACTCTCACCTGCATGCACTACCACAACAGCCACTAGGACTCGCACCAGAACACCCAGCACCACACCCCGCTCTCCTGCACTCACCACCCCCACTACCTTTTACACGTCCCCTGTGTCCTCTCCCAGTGTGTCTGTGATGCCCCCTCCCAAAGTACACAAACGCGGGCACACACACACCCAACATCCATCCACCTCATGACAGCCTCGAGAACATGCACCTGCACCCAAATCACCAAAAGTTACACCTCCTACAACCACCTCCTCTTCCTCCACTCCCAGACCCCCTCCAGCTACCCGTCCCAGTGTTCGTCAGAAACTTTTCCTGAGCAACCTTGACCTCTGTCCCATCACCCCCCCTCCAATTCATAGGGCCCGTAGTAGCACCTCAGCCAAAAAGATTCCGGTACCAGTGGTGCCTGTTCGAGGTATGTGGATTGCACCGGCACCAGGGCAGCCAGTGTGACACGGAGCCAAAGCACTGCCAGTCCACCCCCTGTGAAGCACCAGAAGTTGGACAGTGCCCGACGGGAGAGGGGGAAGACACTTGCCGGCAAAGCCGCCCACAAGGGTCCCGGGGGGAGTGTCGAGTCAGCTGTGACTCCTCCCAAGGTGGTGAAGGGGCAGAAGAAGTCTCAAAGTCTGGGAAGAGCAGCACGCCGGAGAAGGCCGCCATCCTCCCCGCTGCCCAAGACGCCACCACCAGCCCCATCGTCACTGGTCAGGAGACCACCGCCAGAGTCAGTGCCCAGGAGGGCAGCACTATCGTCACTGGTCAGGAGACCACCGCCGGAGTCAGTGCCCAGGAGGGCAGCACTATCATCACTGGTCAGGAGACCACCGCCAGAGTCAGTGCCCAGGAGGGCAGCACCACCGCCAGAGTCAGTGCCCAGGTGGGCCCCGGCAGCCACAGCCCCGCTGGGCAATGAGGGACCGCCATGGCACACACCGCTGCACAGGTCAGAGACAGCAAAGTCAAGCACTCTGGGCGCCAGTCCCCCTCCAGAACCCGTTGGGACAATGCATCCACTCCATCTATCCTGCAAAGGATGAAGCACTCTGGGCACCAGTCCCCCTCCAGAACCAGTGGAGACATGCATCCACTCCATCTATCCTGCACAGGATGAAGCACTCTGGGCACCATGCCCCCTCCAGAAACAGTGGAGACTGTTATCTACTTGAGAGACTGTGGCTTTGCACTCCCCAGGATGTAACAGTGGGCAAACCACCCACTGTAGAGACTTGTGAGACTGTGGCTTTGCACTCCCCAGGATGGTACAGTGGGCAAACCAGCCACTGTAGAGACTTGTGAGACTGTGGCTTGCACTCCCCAGGATACATCAATGGGCATGGTGCCCTGTCGTGGATCTGGCGTGGTGCAGTCATCTGGCTGAGGTGCCCCCCCTTCCCTTCCCCCTGAGGGGCCTGGTGTATATCTATCTGATGCCCCTGCAGTGTTCTCTCCGTTCCAGGACAGGTATCGTGTGTGGGCCTCGCCCATGCATTTTGGGCCCAGTGGTCCACGGACATTGAAATGTGCATACCTGTACTACTAATCGTGATGTATATAGTTGGAATGTGTATATATTGATGTATATATGAGCTTACTTTTTTTTTATACATTACAGTGGTTGAACTCATTTCCTTTTGTCTTAGCATTCTTCTGGGGGGTTTGGGGGTTGTTACTGTGATGTTCGGAAATGCATTGGTGTGTGTGTTGTAGTGGGTGAGGGTCGGGTTGGGGGTGGGGGTGTTGCATGTGTGTGTCCGTGACTTTTGCCTCCCTCCTCCCCTTTGTCGTAGGTGCAGTACTCACCGTTGTCTTCGGCGCCGCCGTTGCTGATGTTCGTATAGGAGCAGGAAGACAAGCGCAGGGAGTATTTGGAGTTCAGGCTCCATGGTGCCCTCCTTCCTCGTGGAGTGTGTTCAGGTGAGCGTTTTCCCTTTGAAATGTCTGTTTCCGCCGTGTTTTTATCCACGGTGAATCCGCCCCGGAAAAGGTGGTGGATTGGCCTGTTGTAATACTGTGGGCAGTACTTTGTCTTCCGCCTGTCTGTTGGCGGTGACCGCCGCGCTGTTTGTCTGTACTGCCGTGGCGGTCGGAGTGTTAAAGTGGCTGTCTATGTTGGCGGTTTCCGCCACAGTCATAATTCCCTTTTTTTTTTCGCCGGCCTGTTTGCGGTATTACCGCTGCTTTAACACCGTCCGCCAGGGTTGTAATGACCCCCTAAGTCCGGAGGTCAGTTGTAAATAGTGAAAAGTTGTCCCCTCTATGAATCCAGAGGGAAGTGACCAGTAGTATTTTGTGTGCCCTAGTATGAAATTGAGAATTACTGTGTATGTATATGCATGTATAGACAGAAATGTGGCCACATAATAATGTCAATATATAAGTTTATGTTATTTAGTGTATAAATTAGGAATAAGTATCAGACCTCCTATTCTTATGAAGGTTAAGTTATAACAGTATACTCAAAAGTGAAATAATGTCCCAAAAAAGTCAACTAATTAATTCCACATCCCTGAATTAATTATTCATTTTTATAACGGTCAGGCTGTCGCCCTCTGCAACAGAACTGACCTTAGTAGATCAGCAATATCAATACCATAGAATCATTTTTTAAGTCAGAAGTTTAGGAATGCCTAGGTATTTATAGTATATCACCCCTAGGCCTAAAAAAGAACCTACATTGACATAAGAGAAATGCCTGTTAGACAATTATAAAAAAGTATTCAAAGAACTAATACAAGGACATTATCCTCCAAGTTAAAAGTAGTGTAGTAGCCTCATGAACCCCATAACAAATATTGACACTACTAACTATTATCCCCATTATGAAACTATAGAGCCTCAAGATTGGAGGCTAGATGAAATATCAAATAGTAAGACTGGGACCTACACACATGTATTGAAGGTATACAAATAGAAGGAGAATTATCAGCTACTATACATACAAATATATTTAACTACCTTTCAGATAGATGTGAACAGGATCTTCGCATAGTTAGAATAAAAGAGTTTATTTTGAAATATACAAAACCTGTTGCAGTTGTCTTTCCAAGAGTAAAGTTTTAAATTTGTTTTCATGTGTGACACTGGTGCCACCTTGTGGCAGAAAAGTGAATATATTGAAGTTACTGCAATTTTTCAGTGTAACCATGGGCAACAGTCACGTGAATTCCCTGCAATAATAACAGACTCATATTTAGTATTAGACCTCCTACTGTATGCATTTATTAGGGACTTCCCAGTATTGAATTTAGGATATGAGTAATTTATAAACATGTATATATCACAATAACATTATTGTTTGTTGTGTCAGGCAAACAAACCACTTAGGCAACACATAAATGCACCTACCCAATATATATGTAAATGAACAAAGTCTTTAGGAGATTAAGGATATATATATATATATATATATATGTGATGTTCACCTTCACAGCCTAATAATAGTTTATGTGAAGTCTGAAAATATCCTAGGAAGTAAATAGAAGTCCATTTAGAGTGTAAAACATATAGGTGGTCATTCTGACCCTGGCGGTCTTTGACCGCCAGGGCGGAGGACCGCGGGAGCACCGCCGACAGGCCGGCGGTGCTCCAATGGGGATTCCGACCGCGGCGGTAAAGCCGCGGTCGGACCGGCACCACTGGCGGGGTCCCGCCAGTGTACCGCGGCCCCATTGAATCCTCCGCGGCGGCGCAGCTTGCTGCACCGCCGCGGGGATTCCGACCCCCCCTACCGCCATCCAGATCCCGGCGGTCCGAGATCCGGATGGCGGTAGGGGGGGTCGCGGGGCCCCTGGGGGCCCCTGCAGTGCCCATGCCACTGGCATGGGCATTGCAGGGGCCCCCGTAAGAGGGCCCCTACATGTATTTCACTGTCTGCTGCGCAGACAGTGAAATACGCGACGGGTGCAACTGCACCCGTCGCACAGCTTCCACTCCGCCGGCTCGATTCCGAGCCGGCTTCATCGTGGAAGCCTCTTTCCCGCTGGGCTGGCTGGCGGTCTGAAGGCGACCGCCCGCCAGCCCAGCGGGAAAGTCAGAATTACCGCCGCGGTCTTTCGACCGCGGAACAGTAACCTGACGGCGGGACTTTGGCGGGCGGCCTCCGCCGCCCGCCAAGGTCAGAATGAGGGCCATAGTACAAAAGATGAAGTTCACTAAACAGACATGGGGTCTCCTTTAGAACACATGGTTAAAGTGTTCTCAGGAGTCAGGGACAGGATAGGAAAATACTGTAAGAAATGGCACAAAGCAACATTAAAACTTGCACATGCATGGCCCAAAGAGGGCACATTTGATAATACAATACTAGAACACATGGCCACCTTCCTACAGAGTAAATACAAGGGAAATAAACTAGAGAAAAGGAAGATCACACTAGACCAATGGAGGGTCTTTTGTGAAACAAATATGAATGAGTCAAATATATAGCCTCAAACTCTCCCTTCGGCTCCTCCACCCCCTATCAAGATGTGCGATTAAGGTTAGGCAGTGCAAAGGTACAGGGCATGTATACATTGCAACCTGGTGCCCCACACTCATTACCTACCTCTTTACATCCCCCTGCTGTGGGATATACAGACCCAGAGTATAGCCCACCTTTAGAATCTTTTTCTAAACATAGAGAATATGTTCACCCATCTCTATGTCCTCAAATGGCCAGTACACCACGGGAAATGTCAGGTGGGGACAGTACTAAATACATAGGGACAGTAGATGCCACATTTACACTTCATTTGGAGGACGAGATGTCCCTCACTAGGAAGAATGAAGGTATACCTAGTGAGGGATCAAGAGCGGTACAGAGAATGGAGGGGGCTAGAAAAAAGGAAGGTGTTTTGAAAAAACTGAGTAACAATATTAAAAATGAGACAAGAAGGTTAGCTTTCACAACAGAAAGTCCTCCCACAGAGTGCTGGAGGTTCATGCACTCAGGAGCAGAAGAGAATAGTGCAGGCAAGTGGGTCACAGAGCTGGAAGATGGAGGGGTAGACAAAAGAGCGACTTGGGAATAGGAGGAAGGGCCCCTGAGGCAGTCAAGGGCCCTCACTAGGCCACAAATAATTGAACAATAAGGACTAGATGACACAGTCTCCATACATAGCAGCTTAGGTGAAGAAGATATGGATTTAGAAAAATCCTACAAAGGATCAGAAGGGGCATTAGATGACATCACTGAACATATTAAAAGAATGTCCCTTTTTGAGGACCATAACAAGGAACAGTCACAATATGCCTGTGAGGGAGACGAAAACAGTAAGACAGGACAGACTTTACAAAAGAAGCCAAGAGAAGTACAAAGATTAGTATTTGACGGGGCGCATGCACGCCCATATGAGAGAAAGGGAACATTTGATATGGCAGGAAAAATGACACTGAGGAAAGACAAGGCACGTGCATTCCCTGTATGTCCTGGCAATAATTTGACACCAAATGAAATAGTAGCTCATTATGAAAATAGTTGGTATAATGCTGTCCCTTTTACTTACAACCTAGCAGGTTGGACAGAAGGATTGGCATCACAGATGGATGACACCATGGCCGCGAGAGGGTTTCTTTGAACCCCGAGACATGGCTAATGCAGAAATGTGCATTTTTCAGGGTGCAGGGGATCCTTACTGGGATTATACCTATATGCAGAAAAGTCTAAGAGTGTGGCAGAGATATGCTTGTAAGTATGACTCGCGTCACCCTACTGGCAATAGGACTACAGTCCTGTCACAACTACCCTTGATATTCAAGGGCCCAGGGGCGCCTCAATATATACCATGGCAACAGATGGACAAAGAAAATCTTAAAAAACAGTTGCCACAAATTGCTGAGGGTGCTGGGAAATGGACCGCAGCTCTGGAGAAACATACTGCAGGGATTACTCTTACAATAGGGGACATTAGGAGTTTACTAAGTTCCCTTATAGGAGATGAGACAGACACACTGTTCACAAAGGCAGGAGCAAAAGATGTGACATTGACTAACCCAAAATGTGATGGGGCACCCTTTAATAGATTAAGGGGAATTGTTTGGAAACAGCTGAGGAAAATGTATCCAGACAGGCCAGACATTGGGTCCCTTATGGCACAAACAATGCAGCCAAATGAGGACCCAGCCCAATTCCTTAGCAGAATGAAGGAAAAATGGACACAGGAAGTGGGCGAGAGTTGGGATGTCACTGGACAGAATGCAATACTATTTTTCAATATAGTGAAAAAGGGTCTACCAGTTGAAGTGCAGGATAAATTAGATAATATAGTGGTCTTGGAGGCCAAACCATGGACAGAGATACAAGCACACATAATACATTTTTGTAAGAAGAGACAAGAAAAGGAAAAGAGCGAGAAAGATAAAATAGAGAAAGCAGCAGCTAAATTGGTCCAGCAGAAACTAACCAAGAAAACAGAGGAAGGAATTGCCACTGCCACTACCCAGTTAGCTGCAGTGTCCCTGGGAATGCCTCCTTCAGGCACCCCAATGCAACCCTACCAGTATGCCCAGAGAAGCAATAACAGGAATAATGGAAGAGGAGGGCGAGGAAGGTTTGGGGGAAATAGAGTAAACACATTCCAGAGTGGACAGACATGCCACTATTGCAAAATGACAGGACATTTCATTAGAGACTGTAGGTTTAAAAAGGAAGATGAACTTAGCAACCAGACAATGGCAAATTATGGCCAACAAATGGTACCGCCTGGTGGCATTGTAGCACAACCTGCCACAAGTGCCCAAGTGATATATCTCCCACAGCCCAAAATACAACTGCAGCCTCAACAACAGATACAGCCTCAACAGTTACAGCAATCAGTGCCCCATATCCAGTATGGGCCACAGCAGTCAGTGCAGCCCACTTTGCAGCACCAGAACTTACAAGGAGGGGTAACTGTCAGGGGAGGGAAGCCATTCCAGCAAAACTACATGGGAGGATATGCCCAATGAAGGTGCCCAAGGAGAAGTCTCATGTGTCCAGTCTTATCGGTAACCCACAGGCCAGATGAGGAACCCACTGAGATGGTAGCCATAAATGACAAGGAGTACACCTTTCTCATCGACACTGGGGCCACTAGGTCCTGTATCCGTGAGAAGGGACTGTCATTGTCAAATTTATCAATGGACACACAGGGGTTCTCCAGGGCTGTAATGAGGGATCCATTCACTAAACCTGTGGAGATGGAAATCGGGGGGAGGTATGTTGATGGATGTTTCTTATTCTCCCCAAATGCACCACCTAATCTGCCAGGACGTGATCTCGTGGCAAAATTAAACATGACTATTCACTTTGAAGAGGATGGGACTATGATCTGTTCAACACCTGGAGTATCTAGTATACGCATCATGACAATGGTTACACCCCCCCAGATGATAACCAAGTTAGAGCCAGACCTGTAGACATTTTAGCCTTTACTAGAGCAGTGTACACTATCATAGCAGAAACACCAGAACTGACAGGGAAACTAGTTGAATTACCCAAAAACGTTCTCTTTAGACGACAGGGCCCCTATTTTGAAACATTAGACAAAAACCTCATTCTGGAAATAGAGGCTCTAGAAGTGCCCCCCACCTATGGGACACTGATGGCAAGTGACCACACTGGTGTGATGTGGGCATGTGTCATCTTTTATGATCCCAACATGCAGGTGGGCGACATATCAGATGACCAGTTGTTTGCTGATGACTTTAGAAGGACAGAGATTGTTTTTCAAAACAGTGTACCTTTATGCACCACACTGGAGACAAGGCCTGTGATACCAATAAATGTCTCCAGTCCTATCAAAGATAATGACCTTGCGCAGGTACCATCTAACTTATGGACAAAGGCCCTTATGATGTATGCCTCGTCCGCACAGCAGTACCATTCAGAATAACTTTGAAGGAAGGAGCAATACTGCCAAGAGTGAGACAATATCCTCTATCCAAAGAAGTAGAGGATGGCATTGCACCTGTTATACAGGCATTGGTGGAGCAGGGAGTCATATACCCAGGTGTATCCCCCTGTAACACCCCAATTTACCCTATAAAGAAGGCCAGGGGAAATTTGTGGCGCATGATTCAAGACCTGCGCCCCCTTAATGACATAGTAATACCAGAATTCCCTGTAGTACCTGACCCTTTCATCATCCTAACCAACATACCCCAAGATGCTAGATACTTTAGTCATAGACTTGAAGAATGCATTTTTCAGCATTCCCCTGCACCAAGACAGTCATTATTTTACTGCATTTTCCTATCGTGGTTCACAGTACCTGTATTCCAGATTACCTCAAGGGTACTGTGAGTCCCCTAGTGTCTTTAACAGGACGGTCAAGATTGACCTCACCAATTTTCAATGTGACAGCACAGTGTTGCAGTATGTTGATGACCTACTGATCTGTAGTCCAGCAGAAGAGCAGTGTAGAAAGGACACTGTGTCCCTGTTGTGCACCCTTGCTCAAAGAGGTTACAAGGTAGACAGGGACAAATTACAGTACCGCCAAGAAGAAGTTCAATACTTGGGGCTTCAGGCCGCCGAATAATGCCCGGGAGAGCAGAATCCATTTGGAAGATGACAGAGCCCGAGACTGTGAAAGGAATGCAGAAGTTCCTAGGCTTATGTAATTATGTCAGACAATGGGTTTTTGACTACAGTACTTTAATATCCCCACTGCTTGCATCTATCAAACAGGCAAAAACACAGAAAGACATGATAACATGGACTACGGAGATAAAACAAACCTTCAATAAGATAAAAACAGAGATAACAAATGAACCAGTGTTAGGAACACCAGACTATAACAAAGAGTTTTTTTTTTTGCCACTGTAATGGCCTGGCGATGACGGCTGTCCTCACCCTAAAGTATCCTTTAGGCACCAAACCAATTGCATATTTTAGTGGCCTACTTGATTCTGTCATGAAAAGTCATTACCCTTGTGAACAAGCACTAGCCACAGCAGCATTTGCAGTAGAGAAAAGTGCTCCCATTGTGATGGGTGCACCCTTGACACTGTATGCTGAACATGCTGTGCTTCCAATAATTCAGAAAGCTAAAACAACACTAACAACACAGAGAGTATCAGGCTATGAGATAATATTATCATTACCATCCTTGAAGGTGGTTAAATGCCACACAGTCAATCCTGCTACCTTCTTTGCACACCCCATTTCAGACACTGACGATGATGCCAATGATTGTGCCACATATACTCCAGATGAGTGTAGCCAAGCAACAGAAGACCCCATTCCAGGTAGAGTTGTATATTTTGTGGATGGATCTTCCACAATAGATCAGGACACAGGGGTAAGACATACAGGTGCTGCAGTGGTCAGAGCGATGCAGCACAACTCTTCAGACACACTGCAGATAACTGAACAGATAACCTTGCCATCTCAATATTCAGCCCAGGCTGCTGAATTAGTAGCTTTAGTGGCAGCCCTCAAACAAGGGGAAGGATAAACAATAACAGTATACTCTGATTCAGCTTATGTTACTACAACAGTGCATTCCAGCATTATGCCATCTCAATATTCAGCCCAGGCTGCTGAATTAGTAGCTTTAGTGGCAGCCCTCAAACAAGGGGAGTGAGAAACAATAACAGTATACTCTGATTCAGCCTATGTTACTACAACAGTGCATTCCAGCATTATGCGGTGGAATAGACGGGGATTTCTCAAGTCTGATGGAAGCCCTGTCATGCACCACCCCCTTTTAGAGGACTTGATACAAGCTTTAACACTGCCACATGCAGTAGCAGTAGTGAAATGCGCAGCCCACAATAATGCTCAGGATGTTTTGTCCTGTGGAAATGCCCTGGCTGATTGGGCATCCAAAGATGCAGCAACAAGCCCTCTTAGTGATGCACATACCACAGTTTTGTTAGCTAGTGAAACATTGATATCTTCAGACCCTTTGAATGCATCCAGACATTACACACAGAGGGCTCACCTGCATATAAGAGAGATACAAGAAAATGCACCAGAGCATGAGAAACAGTTGTGGGAAGCCAGAGGATACACACAGACAGGAACAGATTTAATATACAGACAAATATCAACAGGGAAGCCTGTCATGCCCCAAGCATTGCTACTGATAGCTCTAAACCAGCTACATCTTCCTTCACATACTGCTAGAGACAATAAGTCCCTCCAAATACGTCAGGATTGGTTTGTCCCTAACTTACATGAGATGATTACAATGTACATACACACCTGCACAGTGTGCCAGCAGTATTCACCAAATCCCACCTCTAAGGTAATAGCTTCCACAATACCTCGCCCACAAGGTCCCTTTAAGGAACTGAACATTGACTACATTGATATGATTGACAGATGCAATCATTATCGCTATCTTATAGTTGTAGTCTGCCCATTCTCAAGGTGGATTGAAGCAGGACCTTGTGTTCACTGTGATGCCAAATCTGCTGCTACTTTTTTGATCTGTGAGTTAATACCATGGTGGGGTGTCCCTGAGAGGATCAGATCCGACAATGGCACCCATTTTGTCAATAATATCTTTTCTCACCTCACCACCTTGTTAGGAATAACACATAAATTGTCCTCAGCTTATCATCCGCAAAGCAATGGAATTGTGGAGCGCCTTAATGGCCTCCTCAAGAACAAAATAAGTAAACTATGTGTGACATTGAAGAAGAAATGGTTGTACTGACTCCCTGTGGCACTCTTTGCTTTGAGAAATACCCCAGGATCAGATCATCATTTAACTCCCCATCAAATAGTGACAGGTAGAACAATGAGCACATTTGTGCCATCAACTAGACATAAATTGGAGACTGAGAGTGGACCTGAAGTTGTACAAACTAAAATGAATGAATACATGTCTGAGCTAACCAAAGTTGCAAAGTTCTTCTCTAAACAGGTTACACGTGCAGCCAAGAAGCGCGCCAACGCATCTCCTGTAAAGGATCAACAAACACCATTACCTTTGGGAACTTTAGTATATATTCGCAATTTTGTCAGAAAGTGGAAGGACTGCAAATTCAGTGGACCATTCCCAGTGACAGACAGCACAACTACAGCAGTGAAAGTCCAAGGCCACAAACCATGGTACCACCTCCAGGATATCCGCCTGTTCCCTACCATGCCATCCATCCCTTTGGACACCGAGCAGGAAAAAGAGGGGGGAGAACAGGAGAAGCAACCGGAGTAAAGCCTCCCTCTAAAGCTTCAATCTTAGACAATTCTTCTTTTAAGTTATGTATTGTATGTTTATTTTTCCTCCACGTTGCACTGATATTGCTGCTTTTAGCCCTTGGATATTTTAATTTTTTTGATCCTATATCAATTATTACACGCATGCGTAGAACTGTTGATAATGATACTGACCATCACCCTCTCCATATTGCTTTGTTTGACAATGTGTGGTATCAGCACATGCACAGTATAGGCACATCCACATCCAACACCAGTTGTTATGTATGCTCTCTCATCCCCCATACTGCTAGAGTAGATAAATTCCATTTCCATAAAGAGGTATCCCCAAACATTACACATTGTCTCCTGCACCTATTTTTATGCAGAATGAGAGCACAGCTACAGCCAACTCACGTTGGTCCTGCTCCTGCACGAGTTAACACAACTAGATTTGACACCACCCCAGAAGTCCTACAAGTACTGACAGAAAAAAAGAGATAATGGAAGATATATCAAGAATGAAGGAAGCAGGGTAAACAATGTTTCACCCAGATTGGGAAAAATGGGTATTACGTCGAGGTATTTTTGGAAGGTCTTACCCATCATCTGAATGTAGTAACTATTTAGCTGAACCCCTGCCCCCTGATTGTGCAGGTAGGCCAGTTCTTAGTATCACAGGATCAGTATTTGCCCATGATAAATGGCATACCGAGGCCAAGTTCTCATGTATAGCAATATCATTATGGAATGGTACCAAGACACAAGGTCCACTAAGCTTTAATAAGATAATAGGCAAGTGTCAGAAAATATGGGATGCGAATATACAGAGATATACATGGACAGGGACTATAATACACCCTAGAATAGCAATGAAATTAACACAGTTTTCTCTTTGTTTCAGAGGGAAAGGACAGTGAAGGTGGGGAGTAACCTCAACTGCAACATCACCACCTGCAACGCTGATATGCAGGGTGGCACCTCCAGCCTGATGGGTCACTACTGGATGTGTGGGGCCCGGCTCCACATGCAACTACCCCCGAACTGGAATGGCCTCTGCTCCCTAGTGACTTCGCACACCCCCTCCCTGGTAATACCAGGTGTGGACATCTCTCAGTTACATGACCATCCCATGAGCAGTCCAACAACCTTGCTTCACCATTACCGGCCAAAACGAGCTGCTAAGTTTCTTGGTACTGAAGTGTGGAAAGACGTTCCACAGGAACATAGACTATTTAATGATGCCCAAATCTTTGTTGGTAGCATCCTACCATTCATTCAGGCGAAGGCAACTGCACGCTGGCTGCAGATCACGCGCTTTGAATTGATGAAGACCATAAATGCAACTGAAGATGGGTTCAATGCTATCAAGGAAGAACTTCGAGCCCTTAGGCTGACGGTAATGCAACACAGATATGTACTTGATTTAATGACGGCCATGGAAGGAGTGGTGTGTAAGAAGATTGGATCGGCCTGTTGTACTTATGTGCCGGCCAATGATGAGGACAATGGGACATTAACTCAAGCCATTCAGACATTGTATGATCTACAAAAGAAAATGACCGATGAGGGGGGTGCCCCTGATGGGTGGTTTGAGGGCTGGTTCGAATGGGTGCCGTCCTGGATGTCGGGGTTGTTCAAGGCCTTGTTGCCTTTGATTGTGTTGTTGCTTTTGATGTGTCTTATTTTTCAGGTTATAATAGCATGTTGCAAAAGGATGACAGCTAAATTGGGAGGGACAGAGTAGTGGGTATGTGATTATTCCCCTAATTTCATTAGTAGATGGGAAGGCAGGAAAAGTAGTTGAATAATCAACTAGAGGGGGGAATGATGTAGGAAGAATAGGAATACATCACATACAAACAAACAAAAGTTCCCAAATCCCAATACAAACATTTTAGGCTAGATAGTTGTAAACCAATGTAAGTAGTGAAAGGCTTATTACATGAAATGTTAAAAAAAGACAGACTGTGGGTTCAATAGAAAAGGCAGGTCATATTTAGGACAAACAAACACTTATTACTTAGGAAACTTATACACATGCTGCATTGTTAAGTTAGCTGTGCTGAAACACACAAGAGGCCCAAGACACATTAGAATGAGAGTTTTTCTTTAAAGCTGCACCAACTGTTGCTTTCAAAATGTTCACTTAGCATGAACAGGGCGGAACAGAAGGGTGTATCCTTCCTTAGCACAGGGGGCCTAAAATATCATTCATATCGTGGTAACGGGAAATGTGTAAGGGTCAGATAAGTATTTGCAAGGCAGGGCTACTATGAGCAGCATGCAACATATAGGGGGTCATTCCTACCCTGGCGGTCCGAGACCGCCAGGGTAGGGGACGGAGGAAGCACCGCCAACAGGCTGGCGGTGCTTCTGGGGCTATTCTGACCGCGGCGGTAAAGCCGCGGTCAGAAAAGGGAAGCCGGCGGTTTCCCGCCGGTTTCCCGCTGACCCTGTGAATCCTCCACGGCGGCGCTGCAAGCAGCGCCGCCTTGGGGATTCCGACCCCCTTCCCGCCAGCCTGGTTCTGGCGGTTTTCACCGACAGAACCAGGCTGGCGGGAACGGGTGTCGTGGGGCCCCTGGGGGCCCCTGCAGTGCCCATGCCACTGGCATGGGCACTGCAGGCGCCCCCTAACAGGGCCCCACATTGATTTTCAGTGTCTGCTTGGCAGACACTGAAAATCGTGCCGGGTGCAACTGCACCCATCGCACACCAGCAACTCCGCCGGCTCCATTCGGAGCCGGCTTCCTCGTTGCTGGTGCTTTCCCGCTGGGCGGGCGGGCGGCCTTTTGGCGGTCACCCGCCAGCCCAGCGGGAAAGTCAGAATGACCGCCGCGGTCTTTTGACCGCGGTACGGTCTTCTGGCGGTTCCCGCTTGGCGGGCGGCGGTCATGTTGTGCAGAAAGATAGATATGGTGAATGACATCAGTGTAACTTACCCACCCATGAGGCCAACAAGTGCATGTGCTTCTTTCCAGAGGCACCTCATTATCTTATCTGTACTGCTTGTAGTTGCTTACGTCAATGGTGAACTCTTCACCACAGTTTTTTGTGGTTTTTACAGGATAAACGCTACTGGTGTTTGAACCAGAACTTTGAACTTCAGTCATGGCCTCTATGTTGAGACTGCCTGTTGTTCCCAGCTGAAAATCGATTAAACCTATGTTATTGTGTCAAATTGATCTGTCTTATTTTATTACCAGATTTCCCTCTATCACTTCTCAGGAATGTTCACTGCCCTGGCAGTGAGCTACAAAGGGCTACCACCCTTGAAACTCGACACCCAGGCCTGCTGCTAACAGCAGATGGCCTCCCCCTTTGCAAGCCCCCACTTTTGGAGGGAGCAAAGGTGGGAAAACCACACAGGGTAGGAGGAGGGGTCTCACTGAGCATGCACCACCCCTAGGGGCCTACAGGTGAAATGGACCCTCATTTCACTTTCCTTCATGATGGAATGTAGGAAAGTAGCCAATCAGGTTTAGGGCAGTGACCCTTCCCACACAAAGTGGTCACTATAGTGGGTGTAGCCACCCAAGGGTAAGGTGGTCATTACATCCCTGGCGGACGGTGTTAAAGTGGCGGAAACCGGCAACAAAGACAACCACTTCAACACTCCGACCACCACGGCGGTACAAACAAACAGTGCGGCGGTCACCGCCAACAGACAGGCAGAAGCCAAAGTACCACCCACAGTATCACAACCTACCAGTCCGCCACCTTTTCCGGGGCGGATTCACCGCGGACAAAAACACGGCGGAAACAGGACTTCGAAGGGAAAACGCTCACCTCTACACACCTCAGGAGGAATCCGGACGCCATGGAACCAGGGCTGCAAATCCTGCCAGCCCTTATCTTCTTGCTCCTCTACCAGGAGCACGAATGCCGGCAGCGAAGACAACGGTGAGTACTGCACCTACGACACAGGGGAGGGGAGGGAAAAAACAGGGACACACACACGCAACACGCAACACCCCCTCCCCCACCCTCACCCACCACAACACACACACTAATACAGCATGATAAATTATAGTTACACTCCCAAACCCCCCGGAAGAATACAAAGACAAAAGAAAATGAGTGTAACCATTGTAATGTAGTAAAATCAAGTACTCAAAAATATATATATACACTATAAACAAAATATACACCAAGCTTAGTAGTCCAGGTAGTGCTCCAATGAAGTCTGTGGAACACTGGGCCCACACGGTATGGGTGAGGACCACACAAGATCCCCGACCATGACGGAGAGAACACTGCAGGGGCATCAGAGAGCAAGAAAACAAGCACCTTAGGGGGAGGGAAAGGGGGGGCACCTCAGCCGGTTGAGTGCACGACACCAAATCCACGAGAGGGCCACATGCCCACTGTTGCATCCTGGGGAGTGCAAAGCCACAGTCTCTTAAGTCTCTACAGTGGGTGGGTTGCCCACTGTTCCATCCTGGGGAGTGCAAAGCCACAGTCTCTCAAGTCTCTACAGTGGGTGGGTTGTCCACTCTTCCATCAAGAGGATAACAGTCTCCACTGGTTCTGGAGGGGGCATGGTGGCCAGAGTGCTTCATTCTACTAAGGACTGAGGTAGTGGATGGCAGTCTCCACTGGTTCTGGAGGGGGCATGGTGCCCAGAGTGCTTTATCCTGCTCGTGACGGACTCAGTAGCGTCAGTGCCCTTGGCGCTTATAGGCCAGCGGTGCTTGTGGCGGCGGTGCCCTGTTCAGCGGTGCTTGTGGCGGCGGTGTTCTTTGCAGTGACTCAGTTGCTGGCGGTCCTTCATGGCCCAGCGGGGCTGATGCTGGCGGCCCTGTCTGGCCCAGTGGGGCTGGTGCTGGTGGTCCTTCATGGCCCAGCGGGACTGGTGCTGGTGGTCCTCTCTGGCCCAGCGGGGCTGGTGCTGGTGGTCCTGTCTGGCCCAGCGGGGCTGGTGCTGGCGGTCCTTCATGGCCCAGCGGGGCTGGTGGTCCTGTCTGGCACAGCGGGGCTGGTGCTGGCGGTCCTGTCTGGCCCAGTGGGGCTGGTGTTAGCGGTCCTTCATGGCCCAGCATGGCTGGTGCTGGCGGTCCTCTCTGGCCCAGCAGGGCTGGTGCTGGCGGTCCTCTCTGGCCCAGCGGGGCTGGTGCTGGAGGTCCTCTCTGGCCCAGCGGGGCTGGTGCTGGCAGTCCTCTCTGGCCAAGCGGGGTTGGCGCTGGCGGTCCTGTCTGGCCCAGCGGGGCTGGTGCTGGCGGTCCTGTCTGGCCCAGAGGGGCTGGTGCTGGCGGTCCTCTCTGGCCCAGTGGGGCTGGTGCTGGCGGTGGCCTCTTGGGCAGCAGGGCAGGTGCTGGCGGTGGCCTCTTGAGCAGCAGGGCGGGTGCTGGCGGTGGGCTCCTGGGCAGCTGGGATGATGGCGGTGGCCTCTTGGGCAGCGGGGCAGGTGCTGGCGGTGGGCTCCTGGGCAGCGGGGATGATGGAAGTGGGCTCCTGGGCAGCGTGGATGATGGCGGTCTTCTCCGGCGTGCTGCTCTTCCCACACCTGCTGACTTTCTTGTGGCCCTTCCCCACCTTGGAAGGTGTCACAGCTTAATCCACATTCCCACCTGTACCTCTGGGAGCGGCTTTGGTGGCTGGAGTCTCCCGGCGGGCACTGGCCAACTTTAGAAGCTTCACAGGTGGGGGACTGTCAGTGCTGTGGCTCTGTGCCACACTGGCTGCCCTGGTGGCTGGTGCACTCCAGATTCCGGTGACTACAGGCACCACTGGTCCCGGAGATGTTGTGGCTGAGGTGCTAGGTTGGGACCTGGAGAGTCGGGCCCTAGGAGGCTGACGGGGTGGGGGAGGTGTGGGAAATAGGTCAAGGTTGGACAGGAAAAGTTTTTGGGGAACACTGGGATGGGTAGGTGGAGGGGGTTTGGGAGTGGAGGAAGAGGTTGTGGTTATAGGAGGTGTTGGTTTGGTGACTTTGGGTGAAGGTGCATGCGCTGGAGGCTGTTGTGAGGTGGATGGCTGTTGGGTGGGTGTGTGCTTGCGTTTGTGTATCTTGGGAGGTGGCGTCACAGACACACTGGGAGAGGACACAGGGGAAGTGTGAATGGCAGTGGGGGTGGTGACTGCACGTGAGCAGGGTGTGGTGGTGTGTGTGCTGGTGATGGAAGTAGTGGCTGTAAATGTAGTGCATGCAGGTGTGAGTAGAGACGTGACTGGGAGGGAGGAGGGAGATGAGGAGGAGGGGACACATTGGAGGCAGTGGATGTTGGTGTGTATGCATGTGTGTGATGCTTGCATGAGTGCCTGTGGGATGTGTGGTGCTTATGTTTGCCTGAGCTTCCCTTGTGTGTTGAGGTGTGTGCATGCTGGTCTGAGGTGTGCTTGGGATAGGCTGAGGTAGAGGGGATTGGGTCTGGGTGGAGGAAGTTTGAGGGGGGAGGCTAGACACAGGGACAATGGCTGCAATCAGTGCTGAGGCCAGAGTCTGAAAAGCTCGCTGAAGGGCCGCCTGACCAGAATGAATGCCCTCCAGGAATGCATTTGTTTGTTGCAACTGCCTTTCTACACCCTGGATAGCATTCAAAATGGTAGACTGCCCAACAGTGAGGGACCTGAGGAGGTCAATGGCCTCCTCACTGAGGGCAGCAGGGGTGACTGGGGCAGGGCCTGAGGTGCCTGGGGCGAAGGTGATGCCCACCCTCCTGGGTGAGTGGGCACGGGGCAAAGGCTGAGGGGCAGCTGGGAGGGCGGTGCTGGTAGGGGGGTTGACGGCTGTACCTGTAGATGCAGGGCACAGATGTTGCCACCACCACAAGGGAGCTCCCATCAGAGGACGAGTCCGTTTCACTGGTGTCAGCTCCTGTCCACGCCGTGGAGCTCCCCTCGCCCTCCGTCCCACTGGTGTACTCCAACTCTGTTGTCTCGCCCTCCAGGGCCATGTGGGATGCAGCTCCCTCCTGCTCCGTTGCCAGTGCTCCTCTGCCTGGTGATGCTAATGCACACAAGAACAGGGAGACCACAAAAAGGGGGGGGAACGACTGAAGAAAGACATGTTGAGTGCATGCATTACCGCTACCCTTGGCGGACATGACAGACACAGAAGCCCCCTGCACTACGCTGCAAACTTGGCCTCCACTGTTCAATCCCTGGGACATGGCCTACAAGGCTATGGACGACATCTGCGCACATCGATTTCACAGGAGCCTGACTAGGTGTACTTGGCACTGTACACAGGTGGGGTGGGGTGCCACAGGCTCTGCCAGCACAATGGGACCTTGCCTCCTAAACTCGCCCTGGCCTAGGGAAACCCACAGCCCACCTTCCCCACCCAGACACCTCCACTGCTCGCAAAATCAGCAGAATGAGAGTGTACTCACCCCCTTGGGGCTGCTGTGATGCCCCCAAGCGCCCATCCAACTCCGGGTAAGCCACCACCAGGATCCTGAACATCAGGGGGGTCATGGTGCGACGGGCACCCCTCCCAAGTTGGGAGGCCATCCCCAGCTGGGCCTCCGCCGTCTTCTTTCTCCAGCTGCGAATGTCCTCCCATCTTTTACGGCAGTGGGTGATCCGTCTGTGGTAGACCCCAGGGTCCGGACGTCCTTGGCGATGGCACGGCAAATATCTTTTTCCTGGTGGGCGCTGACCCACATGAATTGTACAGGGGGAAAACAAAAGTTATTACCAAATGCACCGTCACAGTCATTGGCCGCCATCCCTAAACTTGCCATTATGCACATGCACTCAATCGTCGTTTCTTGCACGCCTCAATCTCCCCCCCCTTCTTTCATCCACCCCACTCCACCCAGACATAGCCCATACAGCATGCTCCCAGTGTATTTACCTGTTTGTCTGGAGGACCGTAGAGTAGCGTGTACTGGGGGAGGACCCCATCCACGAGTTTCTCCAACTCCTCCGATGTGAAGGCAGGTGCCCTTTCCCCAGTCGCACGAGCCATTGTCTCTTCCAGATTGAGGTCACAGCAGCACTTGCAGTGTAGGTCCTCTCCTGTCGAAGATCAGGTATTGAGTGATTGAACAGATAGAAAATGGCGGTCATGTCCGCGGCAGTGCGTACCATCTACGCTGGCGTACATCGTCTTTGGCTCCTGGGACCCATAGGGTCCAATGTTAACCAATGCAGGATTAAGCTGTGGTCTCCGATCGCCTACCGCGATGGTGTACAGCGCCAGCGCAGTTACCTCACATCCCATTGTCCCACTTTACAGGTCAGGCAGCCACCCTTTCAGGGGCCCATATGGCTTAATTTTTAACTGCGTCACACATACCTAGGCCTAGCCTCAAGACACACACAGGCCAAATATCGGATTATAATTCGTGTTCGTGTAAGCTGTGTTTACGTACCTCTGAGTTGTTTGACTCTGTGCTCGCTGATGTCCTTCATAGGCACCGTCCGCTGGGACATGTGAGGAGATGGCGGCATCCTCCGGTGTACAGACCGCTGGTGGACCTGTCGACGATGGAGGGAAGACATGTGATCATCACCTACAGGCTTGACCGTGCCACAATCATGGAACTGTGTGCCCAGCTCGAGCCAGACCTGATGTCAGCTATCCGCCATCCCACAGGAATCCACCCTCAAGTGCAGGTGCTGTCAGTACTCTATTTCCTTGCAAGTGGGTCATTTCAAACAACAGTGGCCATAGAATCAGGGATGTCCCAGCCTATGTTTTCCAATGTGTTGTCCAGAGTGTTGTCTGCCCTGCTGAACACACATGCGGAGCTACATCATTTTCCCTCAGGTGGAGGATTTGCCTACAGTAAAAGGAAACTTCTATGCCCTGGGACATATCCCTAACATCATAGGTGCCATTGATGGGACACATGTGGCTTTGTCCCCCCACACAGGAGTGAACAGGTGTACAGAAACCGTAAGAGTTATCATTCCATGAATGTGCAGATGGTGTGTTTGGCAGACCAGTACATCTCCCATGTGAATGCCAAGTTCCCTGGCTCAGTGCACGATGCTTACATCCTGCGGAATAGCAGCATCCCTTATGTGATGGGTCAACTCCAGATGCACTGTGTGTGGCTATTAGGTGAGCACCTGGAAGCAAGTCAGTAGGAATGGTTGTCTGGGTCTGGGGATATGTTCTGCTTTCCTTCTTATCTCGTATCAGAGCTTACAGAACATATCAAGAATGCACTTCTGAGTTCAAAGAAGACCTTTATTGTTGTTAATTCCTCCCCACCCACAAGTTCTTGAGGGACGAATTATTAGATTTCAAGCACAAAAGTAGTCACAGCATTAAAACAAAATATATCTCAGTACTTCTCAGTTGCAATGTACACAGCAGGTTATATATATATATTTAATGCAAAGCAAAACAAATACTTCACCGTGTGAGAAACTATTTACAGCTTCATCTTTCTGGGGTCTGCAAGTTGATGACTCCGGTCAACTGCGAGAAAGAGATTATTTACCCACACGGGAGACTGGCAACTGGCACCAAGTTCCAGCCCGAAGTCAGGCAGATACGAATCTAATTCTCTGAAGCCCCGAGCCATCCTTTCAAAAGCATGCCCCCTCCTCTCAGACTCGGGAAAACTACGCAAGCCTTTGGAGACTGGCCAGATCTCCTAGACTGCTCCTCTTCCCAAGCCTGAGCAGAAAGGAAAACACCAAATGTACTCTCTCTTATCAGGTCTAGTCTAGTGTGAGAAAAACATCTTGGTTCATCTTGTGGAAAAACATAGCTTGAAAAAATACAGCTTGGATTCTCAACTGCAATGTCTAACTCCACGTTAAAGGCAATAGACAGCTAACCTAAATATCAAATGTAATGTCTAATGTCATGTCAAAGCCAATAGGTAGCTGAGCTGAATACAAAATGCAATGTCTAATATCATGTCAAAGCCAATAGGCAGCTAAGCTGAATACAAAATGTAATGTCTAATATCATGTCAAAGCCAATAGGCAGAATACAGAATGTAATGGCTAATGCCATGTCAAAGCCAATAGGCGGCTAAACTGAACAAAACATATAATATGCTACTGGTGAACATTGAGCAACTATTATGCTCAGTGGAGAAACACAAAGTCATTGGTCAAACAAAATTAATAGCATTATAGGATATCACTCCAGGTTAGTGTGTGTCTAACAGTTGTCCTTTGCCATTTGCAGGTGACTCTGGTTACCCCAACCTGTCATGGCTACTGACCCCAGTGAGGAATCCCAGGACAAGGGCAGAGGAACGCTACAATGAGGCCCATGGGCGAACTAGGAGGGTGATCGAACGGACCTTCGGCCTCCTGAAGGCCAGTTTCAGGTGCCTCCATATGACAGGTGGATCCCTATTCTACTCACCAAAGAAGGTGTGCCAGATCATTGTGGCCTGCTGTATGCTTCACAACTTGGCTTTGCAATGACAGGTGCCTTTTCTGCAGTAGGATGGTCCAGATGGCGGTGTTGTTGCAGCTGTGGAGCCTGTGGACAGTGAAGACGAGGAAGCAGAAGAAGAGGACATGGACAACAGGAACTCTGTGATCCTGCAATATTTCAAGTGAGACACAGGTAAGAATACAAACCTTCCTACTACAAGTACTTTAACACTACTACCTCTCTACTGTCTGTCATTTTCACCCAGTGTATGGTCACTGAGTTGTCAGTTTCCCTTACTATTTCACAGATGTGGGTCCCACTGTGTGACATCTGCTTTGATTCCTCATGGATTAAAGCTGTGTGACATAGGTATGTTGACATTACAATTGAAAGTGCATTTTGCCACAGTAATTGCTAATACACTATTCCGAAATCACAGACTGACTCCAGATTGTTTTGTGCTTCAAGGGTGTTTATTGAAGTGCTCAATATTGGAGGGGGTTGCAAAATGGTGAGGGTTGATGGTGGAGGAATGTCCATGGCAGAGTCCAGTCTATTAATCTCACAGGTGCATTGCCCAAATGGGCATAGGAAGTGGAGCTGGGGTAGTTTAAGGATGGACAGGGTGACAAAGTGGGACAGAAGGATGACAATCAGGGTGGTCTCATTTCTTGGCGGGGTCTTGGCATCGTTCTCTGTCTTTGTCCTGGATCTCAGAGACCGTTTGCGGGGTGGTACTCCCTCTGCAGGGGGTTGGGTGCTGGTGTGGTGGTCCTGTGGCGGTGCCTCCTGTGCACTAGCGCCGGTGGAGGTGGTGGGCAGTTCATCGTCCATGCTAGTGTCAGGGGCCCCTTGTTGTGCCACAGTGTCCCTCCTGGTGTTGATTACTTCCTTCAGCACCCCTACGATGGTGCCCAGGGATGAATTGATGTCTCTGAGTTCCTCCCTGAAGCCCAAATACTGTTCCTCCTGCAGCCGCTGGGTCTTCTGAAAGAAACTTGGCCAGTACAGTTGCCATTGTCTCCTGTGAGTGTTGGTAGGCTCCCATAATGGAGGAGAGGGCCTCGTGGAGAGTAGGTTCCCTGGGCCTGTCCTCCCCCTGTCACACAGCAGCCCTCCCAGTTCCCCTGTGTTCCTGGGCCTCCGTCCCCTGGACCGTGTGCCCACTACCACTGCCCCCAGGTCCCTGTTGTTGTTGGGGTGGTGGGTTAGCCTGGGTTCCCTGTAGTGGTGGACACACTGCTGATTGATGTGTCCTGGGGACAGAGGTATGGGCCCGCTGGGTGGGTGCTGTGCTGGTGTTTCCAGAGGGGGGGAAGCTCTGTGGTGGCCTGTGACTGTGTGAGGGGAACCAACTGTCTAGAGGTCCCCGATGGGCCGGGCTGGTCATCTAGATCCAGTTGGACAGAGCAGCTGTCATCACGGTGGGCCTCTTCTGTTGGTGGTGTGGACCCTCCTGTCCGGTGACATTGGGTAGAGGTCCTGCAGGGGTATAAAAGGATGTTTATTGCATCTGTGTGTGGGGTGGTGTGGGTGATGTGTGGGGTGGTGTGTGTGGTGATCGGTGGGGTTTTATCTAGTGGTGTGTTGTGTGAGGTACGTGGAAGTTCTGTGGGTGATGGTATTGTGTGCCTGTGGATGCTTGGTAGTTGTTTGTGGTGTCTCTCTCTGGCCTTCGTTCGGGATTTTTAGTCGTAGGGGTTTGTGGGTGTGTGTTTTATATTGTATTGAGTGTGTGGGAGTGGTGTGTGTATGTGTATCAGGTGTGTGTATTTGGAATTGTCCAATGTGGCTGTGTTTTGTATGTGTATGTGTATTTTGAGCGTGACGGTGTGTACCGCCAATGGAATACCGCGGTTGAAAGACCGCTGCATGGATTTGTGTGTCGTGATAGTGTGGGCGTATTTCTGTTGGCTTGACGTGGAGGTTTTGTTTTCGCCAGTTTATCACTGACCTTTGGTGTGGCGGACTTGTGTGGGTGTCTGAATTTTGGCGGATTCCGTGCTGTGGGTCATAATAGCTGTGGCGGAATTCTGCGGCGGTGTGTTGGCGGTCTTCTGCACGGTGGTAAGCGACTTTTACCGCCAATGTTGTAATGCGGGCCTAAGTGTCCCATTGGACACTACCAGGTTCCCCCTAAAACACCTACTAAATTCAGTATTTAGTGGGCTACCCTAGACCAAGAAATCAGACTGGAAGAGGCAAAGAAGACGAGCACCAAAGGAGATCCAAAGCAAGACAACTGTGGACCTGCTGCACAGGAAAAGGAGCCAAACACTACCTGCTGCACCCAGGACCTGAAAATCACTACTGAGCAGGATCTGGACATTGGACCAACCCAAAGAACTGACGGGGACCTCCAGGCTTCAAGAATCATCCCACATCTCCCTTCTGAGTGGAGGCACCACTCAAAAACCAAGCATGAACCAACAAACTGGTGAGGGTCACTTCACCAAATCTCTGATATCTCCGCAAGCGGAATTTGCAACTGGACCCAACAATTTTTTCCAAAGGGTTCTACAAGTTTGCCAAGTTTGGTGGCACTGTACCCTCTAGTGGCTGAGTTACACCAATACCCTGGTTACTGGTCAGCTGACAGTGGACAACCAGAAAACCTGCTCCTCCCGAGCTGAAAAAGGATCAGGAGGAAGCCCCAGTCAAGGGACTGCAGGAACACCCTGGACCTCTGACCAGAGTGGCCACATTGTCCTGTAAGCAGCCCTCAAAGAGACTCACTTCCAGCTCCAAAGGTCTCCATTGCACACAGCTCCTGGATATCCAACTCGCTGTGCACCTGGCCGCCCTGGGCCTTGCACTGCGGGACCTGCTGTGTGCCCCGGGTCCCCAACCTCTTGCAACCTCAAAAGCCCAAGGGGACCCCAAGGCACCATCTTTAAACCTGCAAGTCAGCTCCTTTTCCAAGTGGCCAATCAAGGTGGCCCTGTGCCTGTGCCAGGAACCTCTCCAATGCTGCTCCCGCCGAAACCGGGAGCCGCTCGAAACTCTCCAGCTGGCACAAGGTGCCCACCAACTGCTGTGACGATCCTGCAAAAGAAGAGACTGGTAAATCAACTGTACGATTTGTAATACATTCTTAGTGCCAGTGCATTGATTCCAATTTTGAGTAATTATGCACAGAAAGACTAAGGCCCATATTTATACTTTTTTTTGCATCGCATTTCCGTCACTTTCTGGTGCAAAAGCGGCGCAAACTTACAAAATACAATTATATTTTGTAAGTTTGCGCCACTTTTGCGTCACAAAGTGACGCAAATGTGTCGCAAAAAAAGTATAAATATGGGCCTAACTTTACCAAAACTTTAAAAAGTCATATCTCAAATAGTACTTAACGTATCTTAAAGATCTTGGTCTTAACATTTATATAAAAGTCTGAAGTATTTTTATAAATTCTGGTCTCGAGTTATTCTTTGAGTGTGTATGGTGCACGATTGGATCTGTGAGTATAGCAAATGCTTAGCACATCTCCTGGATTAGCCTAACTGCTCGACCAGCTACCTTAAAAATTGGAGCATTATGTGGTCTAATTTTTACCTCTGGAACCCAAGGTGTGGTTGTCTGGACCCCCTGCATAATGTGCCTAGTTTTGCACACTTCTTAGAGGGCCAGCCTCCTACACATTAGTCTTCTGATGTGTTCAATTTGCTGCATTTGACAGATGTATGTGCATGTGTAGATGGGATGTGGTTGTGATTCCCACCACTTGGGTGTGATTGTTGTGGACTGCGGCTGAGTCTTTCACACCATCAATGAGGTGGGGATGTGCCTCTGTGTGACTTTCTTTCCATGCTCATGCAATAGGTCATTGACATGGCAGAGATATTGATGGTTTGGTCTTATGTGTGTGAAGTATACTTAGAAGTCAATCATTGGGCACTTGTAGTGGTTTGTGGTCTTCTTCTGAATGCAAAGCATACATATCTCTTCCTGTTCTTCACAAGGTATGGCTGTTAGTTTGTGGCTGTTTTAGGTACATGTGGGTGTCTGCTTTTGTGATGTCTAATCATTGTTGTGTACTACGGCATGTTGCATATGTGTTGTTGCCAGTAAGTCTGTGGTTCCATGTCCCATGCGTCTTTGTTGTGGTGTATATGTTGTTTGTCCTACAGGGTTGGTGTGTTGTATGTGCATTGCTTGGTTGGATGACCTACCAATAAGTAGGCCATTATCATATTGTCCATCCTGGAACCTCTGGTTGATGGTGGAGTGCTGGAATATGTATGTATTGCCGGGGTACTTAGCTGAGATGTTGGTGAAGTGACCACGGTGGACCACAATGGCCTGCACATTTATGGAATGTGTGTGCTTTCGGTTCCTGTATAGGTGTAATGTAGCTGCAGGTGGCACCAGTCGCACATGGGTGCAGTCCATTGCAACTAGCACATGCGGAAACCAAGCAATCACACAGAATCCTTGCTGGGTCTCCTGCTGCAGTTGCTGCTTGTTTGGGAAGCTGATGTGGTGGGGTGTGAGGTGGATTATGGCATTTAGGACCTTAGGCAGGTAAACAGATATTGATGGCTATAAGACACCAGCTACTAGTGCCCCTGTTGTCTGAAATGATCCAGAAGCCAGCATATGCAATACAATGAGGAGCTTTGTCATGGGTGGTATGATGTAGGGAGTTTGCAGCCTTGCTGTAATATCTGGTGCAATGTGGTTCAGCAGGCGTAGAATGGACTCCAGATTCAGAAGGTAAGTCCGCATGGTGTCTTGCTCCCTGAGCCCAAGAAGGGATGTCCTCTGCCAAAATATCCTCTCCTGCCTCCTGCGTTCCCATTGTGGATGCTGTTGTGGTATTTGGGGTTGCTGTTGTGGAGGGTGCAGCTGCCATTGCAGACATCTGCGTTGTGAGCCTTCCTGGAGCAGTACAACTTCCATGTTGTCCTGGAGGTAGCAAATGTTCCTTTGGTGAGTTTTCCTTATGTAGTGGTGTATGTGCCTCATGTTAACGCCTGGTCAGACCCAGGCATTAAAATTTGACGCAAAACAGGGTTAATGTCATTTTTTGGGTCCACCTCCACCCATGCGTCTTTTTTGCATGGATGGATAAATATGGCGCCAGGGGCTTAGAGTCATTTTTGGACGGGAACGCCTACCTTGCATCTCATAGATGCCAGGTGGTTTCACACATCCAAAAAACAAGGTTAACTCCTACATTTTGACGCTAAACGGGTCTAGCGTCATAATATAAATTTGGAGTTACATTTGAGCTGAATTAGCATAAAAGAAATGACGCTAAGTCAGCGCAAATAAAGTATAAATATGCCCCTAAGACCTATATTTATGGGGTTTTTGGTGTAGGGTAGCACAACACTTCACCCTTCTGCACTGCTCTGCTTCGCAGGGAAATGGCAGGAATGCACCATGTGTATGCGATATAAAGCATTCCTGTCCTTTCCCCTTGTGCTGGCCCCCTTTTGGTAGTGTAGCGCTAAGGCAGGCACCCGTGCACCATGCAGCACACCTAGAAAGAGGAAAAAACAAGGAGTGATAAATATATTTCTTCTTGATATGCCTCTACTGAGGAGGCGTATCTTTTTGGTGCATTCCCATGTTTACATGTTCTTGTACATCTGGGAATGCATCAAAATACATGGATGTTACTTTGAAACACCCAGGCAACACTCATTGAAACAACTTCCTGGTACAGAGTAAGGTAATGCAGTGATTTGTGCTGCATTACAACACAAAATAATGTATGAAGCAATGCAGGGCCTTGTAAGGTGCCCTTGCATGGCTTCATAAATTTCACTTAAGGTTTGTGTCGCTCTTGCACCACGTTGCGTGGTGCAAGAGTGAGTTAAACCAAGTCATAAATATGGCCCTAAATTGCCTGTGGTTGCAGAATGAACTGGTAATTAGTATTAATTAGGCAGGTGTCAATTTGTGACGCTCTGTGATTGGCCTGCAAGGAATAGCACACCATCATCTCTATGAGTTCATTCCAAAATGTTTTTGTTCGGAGCAGCCCATCTTGCTTGAATAAACCAGTTATGGTTTAAAAAAAAAACAAGTTATCGGTTTTGGCAATCTTGTCCCACCTAAGGCTTCTAACATGATTCCCAGAGGTAAAAGACCTCTAAGGGGACCCCTTCCCCTTTGCAAATTAGGCCTTATTATGAGTTTGGTGGTCAATGCATCGCTATGGTGGCAGACTGCCATTGTCTTGGTGGTCAGACCATTCTGTTACGATCCTGCCGGGCCCATGAAGCAAAGACCGCTGTGATCCCAACGGCACTGCCATGCAGCTCAAACCTCCATGGTGATGAGGCAGGACAAACAGGCTGACAGAACTAGAGTGTCCAGCTTGGACATTATGATGTTACACACCGCCAATGTGACTGTGACGGTCCAACCACCACATCCCAGCAGGCAGGATCAACTCACCTGTAGGCATTGTTATACTTCCTGTGCCTCCATGAAGCCCATCACACGTCATGCCACTGCTGCTGCTCATCGATGGAGCCCAAAATCCATGTTGCTGTGGATGCAACCAACAGAAAGTACACCCATCTAGCTGTACCATCAATCTTAACAACAGATCATCACACTGTCGTCTACATGATTTGAGGCTTATGCTATGGGCACCAAGTACACATGTCATTATGTACACAGTCAGAGTCATTGACACTGAAGAACACACTCACTGCCATTAAACACCACAGTTTGGGCAGGTCACTCACACTGGACTAACGCACTACACAAAAACACATGTCTGCACATATTAGGCACAGGGATTGTGAAGTGTACACAACATTGTGTCATACAACAGCAACACCATAGCAACATCACATCTACCAATACAATTGACACCCTCACATCGCCAATGGGAAGCTGCATCACTGTCCCTTTTTGGGTCCTGAAAACCCAGATGTCTGTGGATGAAAGGGAGAACCTAAACACATATGATTCCAATGTACCTACAAGTCACTCCATGATGCATGCCAACAGTCATGTTACAAACCTTCCCCATTACCTATGTGAAGTGCACTTTACCACATGTTGCCACATCAATGGCATGGAAATGCACATTGTGGCTAAAACATTTAGTCATACATGTCATGTTCTTCATTGCTACTGTGGTTGTACATGTCAAATGATATGCATTGATAGTTGAGGGTATGAGTCAGGGTATGACTCAGCCAACAATCAATAGTGAAACACTCCTGTCTGTGGCACTACATGAAATGTACCCCTGATTGCAAATGCCCTATTCCAAACACAGGTTGACAAGCACAAATTTTTGATGGAATACAGAAATCATCCCATTACCACATGTAGACTGTGCATGAAACAGCAGTCTATACATTTTGTCAAAAGAGAAAGGGACATATGCTAATATATAGGCACAAGGAATGTTGGCAACAGTCATAGCACACAAATCATGTCAATTGACATTCCCCAATGGAAAGTATTGATCTGTAGCTGACCGAAAGGGCAATGTGTGCACTGCCACATGTATGATGGCCACGTTCAAATTACAGACAGTAGTGAGGCACTAGCACCCGTCACACACTGAAGACAAGTTGTCTTTTGGTGGCATCACTCATTTGACCAGACACATAGATGACGGCAGTGATCCATCACTTCCTCTACTTTGGCCTGTAACACTGAAGAGTATTGATAGGTAGAGTAGAATTTACACCCACAACAACAACAAACAGTATTTGATTGATCAATGTACGAAGCCATTTGTTGTACCTGTAGAGCAATTGTTTTGTGAATTGTACCCAGTTGTGTCCTAGGTCCCTGAGTCAATAGGCAAAGCACATCAGTATGCACCACATGAGATATCTACACATACAGTCACTCATAGCTCATCTCTCAAATGCTCATATAGGTCAGGGCACGCCACCACCAGGATATGTGATCTTAGGGGGATCATGGCCCAATCTGCACCATGCCCACATTGGGAGGAAAGCCTCCGCTGGACCTCTGCCAACTTCTGGGCCTTCCCACCTCTTGCGACAGAGGGCACTCTGCCAGCTGTGGAACCCGAGAATCCGCACCATCTTGGCAATGGTTCTCCATCTCTCCTTCACTTGATGGGTGTTTACCTGTATGGATGCAAGAGATAAATCAAGAGATTATATTCACAGGTTTTGGCACATATGGTTGTGTCACGGATATGTCAGAAACACCAAGCTAAAAAATTTCAAATTAGGGCACACCACAAGTGTAAAGCACACAAGCCAATAAGTACAGGGACATGACTGCAGATGTTTGTATCCATCTGTAGATTCTCCCACCACCCTTCTCATGGTCTACAATGACTAAGCAAACCTACTAACATCAGGTAGCCCATGCTCCAGCAATACAATGAAAAACTACACACTTGTGTGCCTTCTGAAGGATAACCTCTTTAGGCCTGAATGGACCAACACATTCACACTCTTCAAGATTATCTCATTACATACAGTTATTATAGGTAACTTCCATAGTACAGACTACACCCATACACTTGAGTGACAATTAATGGAATGGCATTGTGGGTACAGAAAATGTCTTCCCTGAGCATGTGTGGACATGTAGCCTACCAAATGCAGACTCCTGCCACTTCAGAGGGGCTCTGTAGTATGTACCTGTACCACAGAACACTCCTTCAGACATGTGTGTCTATCCTACAGAAATGGCAACCAACAGGAAAGGTATGCATTGTACAATTTCTGCTATGTGACCAAACTACTGCCTCATATGTCATAGCCGCCCATAAATCTACACACTGTCTACAATGTGAGACTATAATTTGTGCAATAAGCCTGTACTATACAATTATGACATATATGAAGGTGACAACAACGCTGTGGGAGTAAGGGACCTGTCATGAGTCAAATACACACATTGACAATGATGCACAAAGAACATATGGACTCATTTTTGGATGTACCTCACTACCCATTCCTATTCCAGTCAATGAACTGAGGTATTCAAGGGAAGGTTAGCCACTAAAGTATCATATTGTCCACATGACAGGATCTGCTGCGGTACATGGATTGGGCACAGTGCTAGAGTTGCATAATGTCAATGACTCTCCCACAGCCTAGACTAGGTCCCATACTAGGAAATACATGTGGCAGACCCTGATTTCTGCAGGCTGAGCATACAGAACCTACATGACACTCACATTTACATCATTTTCATGCATGACAGTACATCATGTGGCCATCAGCAATGTGGCATTTGGCTTGTGTGGCAACCTGAAGGGCACAGTGAGGCATGATATGCCTTCTAGAGAACAGTTTTGCAAGGCTGGATGTAGGTTGAAAGATCTGTGGTACTATACACATTGCTTACGCGATCCTCAAATGACTCAGAGATGATGCATAAACAGCTCATGCTGTCATGCTCATACATGTTGTCCAGCATTTACAACAATCATAAAGAAAGAAATGTCATTGGATGGTATTACCTTCTCCTTGCCTAGCTATGTGTATCCAACAAAAGGAGGATCTAGGATCCCAAAAAACATCACACAACGCAATATGAATGAACACATAGTACTGACCACCGGTACCTGCCCTGTGTGCATCCCATTGATGCCACCCAGACTGCAAAAACAGGCACACAAAAAGTCTAACTGACACACAGGGGCACATTGTAGCCTGTGAGCAGTGAAAGGATGATATCAAACAGAGTCAATTGGGCACATGAGGTACTGACATGCTTCACTGGTGAGCCATAGAACTGTCCATAAAGGGGAAGGACCTCATTAACAAGCCTCTCAGGGTCTTCTCAAGAGAAGGCAGGGGCCCTATTGCCTGCAGGATGTGGCGTGATTGCTCCTAGAGGCAGTACAAGGCAGCTCTAATAGTGGAGGTATTGCTGGAATCAGTGTCAGGAGACAAGTGATTGATTTTGCACAACATAGCAGTCACATCTGCCATGTAGGCAGTCATCACCGCCGACTGACACAGCAATCGGGCCACAACTACCACAGGCAACAATATTAGCCTATGGCAGTGTCTGCCATGTTTGGAACTGTCTGCCACACTGACAACTTCCGCCGGTGGCCATGGGCGGTTCCTAATGTCCAGTGTAGTAGGTCAAGCATCGGGCATTTTGGTGGCATGAAATACCTTATTTGGCTTTATAAACTGTGTCTCCCCTACAATATATGTGTTTTAGCATCAAAAACGTCCTTATTCTGTCTTGTCATGTTGATCCTTCTACACAACCACTACTGTAGTATTATGCAGTGCACAGATGTTGTTTGATGGCGGTGCAAGGTCCACCACTTCAAATGTTCTTTTTGGCAGTTGGAAAATATAGTCACATTTCGATGGGTAGTTGTGTAGCAGAAAGTTGATTTTTGACCATATTTTATGGACACGTGTTGACAACCATGGGGGGTCACATGTGACTTTTGTGTAGTTTCCATCCGGGATATGTCCTGTGAGTCATGTTTAGCCAGTCAGAAATGCTTTGTTGCATGATATTGTTGTCATTCATCATGTATGTTGCTGTGGGTTCCAAATCATGTCTGGTAACACATTGGTACCCTGGGAGAGGGAGGATGCAACAGCCTCTGGTCTACCGTCCAATTCCAGACCTCCAGACAATAGAGCAACAGCATAATATTAAACTGTTCCACCTGGATAAGCAAACACTAGTGGGCGTATGCTGTCAGCTGGTGTCAGATCAGATGCTAACTATTAGTAATCCAACCTGCATACCACGCATTGTGCAAGTGATGTCAGTATTGCACTTCCTGGCCACAGTGTCCTTCCAACATACCATGGCCCCATTTGCTGGTACGTCCCAACCTATGTTCAGTCTGGTGTTAAAGGATTTCAACTCAGCAATGATGAAACACATTGACAGCTATACCAGGTTCCCTCGATGTGAGGATTTAACCAATGTGAAGACTGACTTTTAAGGGTTTTACCTGCCTTCCACATTTGGTGGGGGACATTGGTGGCTGGTACAACCGCAGGCCACTGAATAAGTCTATCACAACAGAAAGAACTTCCATTCCTTCAACATGCAAGTTGTCTGATTGGCAGATCTCTACATCTCAAACGTCTGAGCCCATTATACTGGATCAGCTGATTTCTCCTTCATAATGCAGAATAGCACTATACCCCAGCTGAAGTCACAAATGCACCAAGAGAAGGCCTGGCTGGTTGGTAAGTCATCTGTTCAGTGTGTGTGTGAGCAATGTCAGGTGCTACAATGATGAAATTAGGGACTAATTGGTTCACTAATGCCCCCTTCCTTAACAGGAGACTTAGCATATCCAAACCATCCTTTGTTGTTGACGCCACTGAGGAATGCAACTACGCCAGGTGAAGTCTGCATCAATGAGGTCCATGGAAGAACACAATGGGCAGTGGAGTATGCTTTTGGGCTCCTGAAGTCCAGATTTAGGTCAAAGTACACAAGAAAGTACGGGGTTCTCTAAAGAGGGCGTCCCGGATACCAGCGTAGCCCTAGGTTGTGCGTGTTCCTATTTGGAAAGGTAATGTCAGTGAAATGTCAGTAAGTAACTGCAGAGTGCATGCGCGGGGAGAGACACCGGGGGGAGTTCCTTTTACGGACTAGGTGGTCTCACACACTATATAGTGTCATGCTTCATCATTTGACCACCTAGACCCACCCAGGTAGGACAGTGCCACCTGGGCGGACTCAACCTCACTGTTAAAGGAACAGGAGGGAGTGCGTAAATAAACTTGTTTCTGGAAAGATCGGGATCCAGCTAATCTAGTGAAAAAATTAAAAACACCTAAGCAGACACCTGTGAGGAGTGACAAATTTAATGGTGGTGTCTGATTGGTGTAGTTAAAACAGGGGTTGGGACACCTCTGTGAGGATAAGGACTCACAGGGTCACCTAACTAATAGCCAACATGTTTCTGCCCTCAGAAGTGAGCCAATAGAGGTCTCGGGGCATTCGTCAGGGCCTAGGATCCCTACGTCTCACGTTGGAGGAAATTTACTCTATGTGAAGGTCAAAGAGTGTAAAGTAAAAGGTCTACCTTACTCAAGGAATTACCTTGAGGCGGCCCTTTCATAGAGGCTACTAGCCTCTGGTATCCAGGAGGGGGAGTGTCCCCTTATAGTCAAACATACATCAAAGGGGGTGCTCGCCGTGTGCCTATACCGTCCTCTTCTTGCACCGCTTGGAACCAGATTTAGGTGCCTGCACAGGACTGGTGGAGCCCTCCTGTACTCACCTGGGAAAGTGTGTCAGATCACAGTGGCATGTTGCGTGCTCCACAACATCGCCCTGCAGAGGAATCTCCTGTACATCTCAGAGGAGGGGGAGCTTGCAGTGCCACCATGTAAGAATCCTAAAATGCCAACTAATTATAACAAGAAGAGCTCATCCATAGCTACTTCTCATGAGTGTAATCATGTCTTGTAATGTCATGACTGTGATTGTATGATTGACCGTAGATGTGAAAATGTTTTCGTTTGGGTGTTTTGGATACAGCTAGGGAGCCTATACTCTTTTGACACATCCCCATCCTTGATGATCTTGCTTTGTTTGTACAGTTTTCTACAATGTACTTTGTTTTTCAGATGCTTGTTGTATGACTTGTGTCATATGTATGGCTCCAAGCCAATACTCAATGTTTTGTTTGTGGTACAGGTACCTTTTACATGACATCCTCAAATGGGTATTTCAGAGTTGTGACATTGGTAGGTATTTGATGCTGTTCTCACATACGATTTGGACATGGATTGATCCAGGTAATGTAGGTCACTAAGTTTGGGAGTATGAGGCCTATGCCAAGACAGCTTGCACACTGTTTGGGTGGAAGGTCAGAAGGGCCCATTTGACTTGTTTTGCGTGCTATGGTGGGCTTAATGCATCCTGTGTGTCATCATGTGGCATTAGGTATGTAGTGCTAGCTTACGGCCAGGTAATTTTTCCTTCATATTGGCTAAAAACTCTTTTTGTATGACCTGTATGTAGCTATAGACATGTTTCTTCATTGTAGGCCACAGTGCCTGTGCCACAACACTGACATATGTGTATGTCATTCCACCAGATGCATAGGCATTGGATTATGATAGCCCTGTGATCACAGACTGTTATACTGCCATCTGTCTGTATCTTGGATTATATGATGTTGAATTACTGTGGTGTGGTATGTGATAAGATTCAAGCTGGTAACATCAACCACATCAATGTTTGCCTATTCTACATGACAATGTCTGACATATCCCTCCATTCTGTGGTCTGGAGGTCTGTAGCTGTCAACATGTTCATATACTCAGGATGAGTCAATAGTTTTTAATTTGCAATAGTTCTGACAGATTGACAGCCTATGTGTTGAATACTGTAATATATATACATATTTTTTTACTAGATACTTGTATTTATGTGTTTGTGTGGGAGTGTTTTAATCCTGAGCTGGACACTGTGAACATGCAACATATCCAATCTTGAACAAGTAGCTTGACTTATCTTTGTATGGTTCACATGGTCTGACATGTCTACATGGCTGAATATGAAATCAAAATTATCAGACAAAGAGCCAGTGAATGGTGATTTTATTGTACAGAAATGACTAACACTAAATATATCTGACAATGCTCAACAACAAATTATATGGGAAGGGGTCAGTCATGGTAAATGCAATCATTATAGTAGATGCCTCACCTTTGGGAGTCCAAAGTCCAAAGTACTCCTCCTATTGGAAATGGTAGGTGATTCAGGATCAGTCTAGAATGAACGAGTAACACACAAATTAGGTCCTTAAGGAGGAGGGTTAATATTGTCAGTGGTGGTTGATTTTTTAAACATTTTTATTTCATTTTACTAAATTCAGAATATTTGCCTTGATCAGTCCATTCATCCACAATCAGTCCTCCATCCATCCATTCACCAAAGGCGCACAGTCACACTACAGCATTTGGTTTCTTTAGGTGTATAATAGTTCAATTTCCTCATGAACACCCTGGCTGAGGTACACTTCAGACAAACCAGCAGCATGATTCATTTATTTAATGATTATTCCATTACCCCTGGACCACCTTGCAGCCATAGCTTTTTAAAGATTATTCCATTTATCCATGCACCTCTCTTTGCCTACCACAGTTGTCTCCTTTAAAACAGATGGAGATACAGCGAAGAACTATATCTGCATGTTGTGCTGCCTGATCTATAATGAAATTGTATGGTGTACTATGACTTAACAATATTTGGATAAATTGGTATTTATTACATAAGTAACTAACACACTATGGGGCATATTTATGATCCCTAGCGCCACCCTGAGCCACATTTGCAGCATTTATTTCTACGTAAATGTAGCGTTAAGATGGCATGTCCCACGCGCCATATTTATGAAGTGGCGCAATGCTTGGATTGCTCCATTTTGTATACCCTTGTGCCACATTATGCCTGTGCAAGACATAATGTATGCAAGGGCGTGTTCCAGCTCTGGTGGGGGCATAAAAATGGCACAAAAGGAATCTATGAAACTCCTTTGTGCCATTTTTGTCAGCATTTTTTAATGCCTGGTGTGTGCAGGCATTAAGAAGAGGCTAACAATGATTACAATGGGCCTCTGGGTGCTTTGCAGGATGAGTGTCATCATTTGTGATGCTAGTCCTGCAAAGGGCTAGACTAGTGTCACAAATTATGATGCTAGTCACCCTAAAACAGGAGACCGAGTTTCCTACCAATCAAGAACGATTCATTTTGGAATCAACGACTCCCAGATCTCCAGCAAGAAAAAGAAATGGTACTACTCCACCATCTTCTTCAAGAACTGCTTTTGAAGATGATGATACAGACATGGAGTGGACCCCAGCAGAGTCCAGAAGACTCCAGGAGAGGCAAGAGAAAAGAAAAGTTCAAAAAAAAAGCCTTAGAATCATTGAAGGGGATGATGATGAGGAGGACAATGATGATGACGAGCCAGTTATTGTCGAAGGTGACACAGCGGAGTATGACATTACTATCCAACCTGCTCCAAGGGGTGTGGCACAGTCAACAATGCCATCTCTCATATTTCTAAGGCCCCAGCAGAGACCTGCACCACCCTCAGTAGAAATATGCAATCAATGCCCACACCTTCCTCCAGTTCTTCAGGCATTGGTCAAGATAGAAAGTACTCCTCCGCAATTTGAGGCTTTTTAATTATTTCTAGTTGAACTTCTTTCCTTCTTTATTTCTTGCAAAAATTAAAAAAATAGTTATTGGAACACTGTGTCAGATTTAGTTTGCCCCATCATTTATAATGATTACATATATGGCTGGACTGGAGTTGGACCCATGTGCAGTGAAGATACATACCCTTCAGGACATTCAAGGTAATGCCTGCCTCCCTCATATGTCAATGCCTATCCCTTTTTCATTTTTTACAACATCAAATTGAGCTGTTCCAAAAGATCACTGATTAAAAGACTTCTAGTGCCAATGTCAAATTCCAATGTGTTGCTACCATCAAAAAGAGATATTATTTTGTATCAACCACTGTGCTTGGATTGAAGAGGTAACTACTAACTATATTAACCACTGTGCTTGGATTGAAGAGGTAACTACTAACTATTGGTCCAATGAGTGGTGATATACTGAGTGATTGTGAGTGATGAGTGATAATGTATGTGGTGGCTGACAGTGAGGGAGGAAGTTCAACAAATTGAAATTTGTAAACTTGATTTCTATGATTTGCAATGTTTGGTGGCTGATAAGTGATCCTTTTTTCCTGAAAGTGATTGAGTGGCCTTTCAAACTGAGCAAAATTTACTTGCGGGGTCCACTCCTTTTTTAGGTGCTTCAGAGGCCAGCCAGTCACTTTAGTTACCAAACACATATGATCCAATTCTGTTTCTCTATTTGTTCCTCAACAACAGTGCACTATACTGGTCTACATTGCATGGTTTGGGACCGTGAGGGAGTTACTCAGAATCTGGAGGAGGAGGAGAATGGAAGAACTCAGGGTGTGACTATCTCAACAGCTAGGAGGAGAAATGTATTGACTTCAAGAAGAAACCATGATGATGGCGAAGACTCTGAGGCCTAGTACTCACTCAGCTCTGTGGACTGAAGAAAGGTGCGTTGATTTGGGAAATGCTGCTGATTGTGTGTTTGCTGCATTGCTGACTCAAACATGACAATCCTCTTTATGTTCTCACTCTGCCTTTGAGGCTTCTTGGTACACTTCTGAGTCCTCATGAAGCTTACCTTCTCCTCTACTCTTTACTCCTTTACTCTATTAAACAGTTGCTGTTTTTAAATACAAAGGCCTTCTCCAAGTCCTCTCCTGCTCAAACAAAACTCTGTAAAAGCTCAACACTCCAGCTTTCCTACTGGACAGGTTCAGCCAGACACACAAAAGTAATGGACATTCCAAGAAGAATGGAGATTCACCTTCCAATTTAGCAATACAGTGCCATTTTCCTTTTAACAATCATAATTTGTAGAACTCAGTGGGTTAACTTCAATCCTTCATAATTTGTATTTTTCAACCCTAGAAGGCATAACATTTAGAGATTTAATATCTTAGGTCTCTCTGGGACAGAAGGACTGTTTGCAATGCATCTAACTGAACTATGTCATACCTAATCCTTTATTGTTTCCTTCCACAACAGATTGATGATGGTGTGCTGCTCAGAACCACAGTGCTTATTCTTGTTTTGTTTTCTTATGTGTGGTGTTTGTCTTTGTGACACCTTTCCCCAAATCCCCTTTCCCAACCATTAATCAAGCCCCTAACCCTCTTCTCCTAGGCTGTGCGACTTATTGAGAATTGATGTAATTAATGTTACACAATAAATGGATCACACACTTCCTGGGGCAGATGTAGTGAAAGAAACACCAACTCACTGCATGACCTTCTATTACCTTAGCAATATTTCACACCGGCCCCATCAACATCATCATTAAGGCCTTGTGTTGTATTAACACTTAACCTTGTCAAACCACTCCTGCTTCAGAGCCCACTTCTCCTGACTCGAGTATTTCATTTCCTAAGTTTATTTTTTAAATACTAGCTCCCCATTTCTCAGAAGAATTTGGTTTGCTAGTGTGTCAAATACCGTCATTGTGGTAGACTGGTCTTAGTCTTACGAAAGTTGTAATATATGACCCACTAACTCTCTGTTTTCTTTCAATCTATTTGACAGAGATGGATAATCCTTTGATTAATCCTGCAGTTACCACCTTGTGTCTTTGCTGTCAGCGTGCTAGCCTGATACTACTACTACCACCCCCTTAAGAAGCAACCTTGGGAAAAACCCTGCAGTAAGAAGACTCGGGTACTATTTACCCTCACTTCATCCATTCATGTAAGAAAAGAACTATGGATTGAAGTGAACTTCTTTAGTTAGTAATTAACTTCTACTGAAGAGGTTGTTGTGTGTATCTATGTTTTTGTACGCAAAATAGGCAATGGCAATCATCCCCTAGTGGTCAATATAGCTACAGAAGGCATTAGAGCAAGTGTGTAAGTAAATGATATACACTTTTTCCTAGATTTAAAAAAAAAAACAGGCTACACTAAAAGACTGTACTGCAACCTAAAACACCAAAATAAACATTTGAGGCATAAATCAACTGTAATAAATTATCTCCTTTTATTTTTACAAATAGAACACCCACCCATTCCACCCACAACTGCCTCATCCCTCTCCCCAAACAAATGCGTCTGTCCTCAAAAGTCAAAAGTCTGCAACAAAAGTCCATAACAAATGTCTAAAGTCCAAAACTCAATCCAAAGCCTGGTTCCCAACTCCCTTTTCACCCTCTCTACCAACAACAAGTCCCGCCTACCAAAACATAAAAATTTAAAAGAGGTCTCAGAATAGGGCACTGCTTACGTGGGTCTGGAGCTGGTCCAGGCTCTGCTCGCGCCTCTCAAGCCGGCTTTCCACCCACCTCTCCAGGTGGTCCAGCCACTGCAGAATGATATGCAGCAATGTCCTCTGCATGTTAGCTTGGTAGGGGGTGGAGGCAGTTCCTGACAGCTGGCAGTGGTGCAAGTGATGGAATGGCTGGGGGACTGGGGTTGGCTTACTGACCTGGGGCACAGATCAGTGGCAGCTTGTATTTCTGTCTCTTTATACTCCAGGACCACCAGCCACCGGCTTTCAGCCTGGATGGTCACCAGCCCCGGCCGCTGGAGACAGACCACTATCTCCTGCCTGGTAGGTGGTGCTGGTGGACCAGCAGGAAGAGCTATAAAAAAAACAGTGATTTGATTTTTTTCTTTTAAATTCTTTCTTAATAACTAAACAGACACTTTGAGTGGAAAAATAAAAATAAATTACTTCTTATTTATAAGAAAGGAATTGTGCACTATGGAGTACAAGCTGCTGTCCTACTAAATTAGTTGAGGCTTTCTATCCAGCACTTCAGGTACTTTGTATAGAAGGCTGACCTGGTTTGTGGTGGGTGCCTGTGGTACTTATACCTTATATCAGGTCCACTTATTCCTTATTAGTGAATTGTAGTCAGTGTCTAGAAGCCAGGCCTTCTAGGTGTAGTGTGGATGAGCAGCCAAGGCCTAACTAGGAGACATGGACAGCTCATGCAATATCACTACAGTCACACAGTACTTACACACATGAAAGAAAATACTCAGGGCCGTATTTATACTCCGTTTGCGCCGAATTTGCGTCGTTTTTTTCGACGCAAATTCGACGCTAAACTAACGCCAACTAACGCCATATTTATACTATGGCGTTAGAGGCGAATGGCGCCAAAGTTCCCGGAATGTGCGTCATTTTTTAGCGTGAACCCCTTCCTTGCGTTAATGATATGCAAGGGAGGCGTTCCCGTCTAAAAAATGACTCCCAGGCCTTTACGTGGTATTTATACTCCCGGGCAAAAGAGACGCCCGGGAGTGGGCGTGGCTAAAAACGGCGCATTTGCGCCGCTTTTTAACGCCTGGGTCAGGCATGGCGTTAAGGGACAAGTGGGCTCAAAATGAGCCCAGAGTGCCCTCCCCTGCCCCCAGGGACCCCCCCTGCCACCCTTGCCCACCCCAGGAGGACACCCAAGGCTGGAGGGACCCACCCCAGGGACATTCAGGTAAGTATTTTTTTATTTTTTTTTAATAATTTTTTTTGGCATAGGGGGGCCTGATTTGTGCCCCCCTACATGCCACTATGCCCAATGACCATGCCCAGGGGACAGAAGTCCCCTGGGCATGGCCATTGGGCAAGGGGGCATGACTCCTATCTTTACAATGATAGGAGTCATGTTGATGGGGGATGGGCGTCGAAAATAAATGGCGCAAGTCGGGTTACGACGATTTTTTCGACGTAACCTGACTTGCCCCATTTTAAGACGCCCATGCGCCATTTTCCCCCTACGCCGGCGCTGCCTGGTGTACGTGGTTTTTCTCGCGCACACCAGGCAGCGCCGGTCTGCTTGCGCCGGCTAACGCCATTCAATAAATATGGCGCCCGCATGGCGCTTCAGAATGGCGTTAGCCGGCGCAAAACTTTTTGACGCTAAACTGCGTTAGCGCAGTTTAGCGTCAAAAAGTATAAATATGGGCCTCAGTGTTACAAAAATACAGGGGGCCGTATTTATACTCCGTTTGCGCCGAATTTGCGTCGTTTTTTTCGACGCAAATTCGACGCTAAACTAACGCCAACTAACGCCATATTTATACTATGGCGTTAGAGGCGAATAGCGCCAAAGTTCCCGGAATGTGCGTCATTTTTTAGCGTGAACCCCTTCCTTGCGTTAATGATATGCAAGGGAGGCGTTCCCGTCTAAAAAATGACTCCCAGGCCTTTACGTGGTATTTATACTCCCGGGCAAAAGAGACGCCCGGGAGTGGGCGTGGCTAAAAACGGCGCATTTGCGCCGCTTTTTAACGCCTGGGTCAGGCATGGCGTTAAGGGACAAGTGGGCTCAAAATGAGCCCAGAGTGCCCTCCCCTGCCCCCAGGGACCCCCCCTGCCACCCTTGCCCACCCCAGGAGGACACCCAAGGCTGGAGGGACCCACCCCAGGGACATTCAGGTAAGTATTTTTTTATTTTTTTTAAATAATTTTTTTTGGCATAGGGGGGCCTGATTTGTGCCCCCCTACATGCCACTATGCCCAATGACCATGCCCAGGGGACAGAAGTCCCCTGGGCATGGCCATTGGGCAAGGGGGCATGACTCCTATCTTTACAATGATAGGAGTCATGTTGATGGGGGATGGGCGTCGAAAATAAATGGCGCAAGTCGGGTTACGACGATTTTTTCGACGTAACCTGACTTGCCCCATTTTAAGACGCCCATGCGCCATTTTCCCCCTACGCCGGCGCTGCCTGGTGTACGTGGTTTTTCTCGCGCACACCAGGCAGCGCCGGTCTGCTTGCGCCGGCTAACGCCATTCAATAAATACGGCGCCCGCATGGCGCTTCAGAATGGCGTTAGCCGGCGCAAAACTTTTTGACGCTAAACTGCGTTAGTATAAATATGGGCCAGGGACTTTATTTAGGTGACAAAATACCAAAAATACTCTAGAGACTATACTACCTTAGGAGGTAAGTAACACACCAAATTATATACACTAGTTTGCAGAAATAGAATGGAAAACAGTCAGAAAACAGTGCAATTACTGAAAATCCCAATAGTTAGAAATAGGCCTGAGGGAACACAAACCATATACTAAGTAAGTGGAATGCGAATTTCGGTTTCCCACCTAGGCAAGTGTAGTGTGCACAGGGATGATGGGAGTAGTAGAAACCACCAAAGGTAAGTAATAGAACTCACCCCAGAGCCCAGGACAGTAGGAGTAAATCATAGTAACTTTTCTAGAACACACAAAAAAAATGAAAAAGGACATAATGCAAGAACCAGAAGAGACAGTGAGACACTAGCAATTGATTCCTGGACCTGAAGAACTGTGGAAGAAGCAGACTAAGTCCACGAACCACACAAGAGTCCAGGAAGAACAGGAGCCCCTGCTAACCCGGATGAAGGTGTAAGAAGGGGACCACCAAGAACATATATGCGGGTTCCTGGTTGGTGCAGATGATGGCCCACGCTGGATGGGTGATCGTAGTCTGGATTGCGTCACTGGAATCTGCAAACAGGCCTTGGCAAATGCAAAACTCGTAGATGGAGGAAAATGGCACTGCCCGGGACAAGGAGGGACAAGGTTGACTCTACCCAGGAGGGTGAGTCAGAGGGGACTCTCAGCAACTCATGGAGCCCATAGAAGACCAGACAGCATGCATAGGAGTCCCACAGCACTGGGACAAAGAAGGTGCAAAAGGAAGCCCATGCAGCACTATAACAAAGGCTCCCACATCACCAGAGAAGTGCTTGGGGATGGAGCTGCATGGTGCACAAAGAACTTTGTGTAGGGATGCCAACAAGCAGTGGCAACTACAAAACACGTGCGGCATGGGGGTACTGTTTTGCGTGGGGAGGCAAGCTCTTACCCCCACCAAAGTTGGACAGCTGTATATCAGGACCATCTGGACCACTTGAGTCTACCACCCATGATGCAGGATCCACGCATCTTGGCAAAAGAGGGGATCCAATCCACTGGTTGTCGATGTAGTAGGTGCCTGCTAAAGCAGGGGAGTGACTCCTTCACCTCAAGGACGATTCCTTTGCTCTTCTGGTGCAGGCTGAAGACATGCTGTCCTCTGAGGATGCATACCTGGTGAAACAGTTGCAGTTGCTGGTAGGAGCTGAAGATACAATGTCGCAGAAGTCATCCTTGCTTCTTTGTTGCAGTTTTAGAGTTCCTGGAGGGTCCAGACGCAGTTTCTTCAGTGAGAGGGTGAAGTGGAGGATGTACAGTTTTCCTGATGGAGTCTTGCAATCTGAATCTGAAGAACCACTGAGAGAAAAGACCCTTAATAGCCCTGAAAGGGGTATTGGTCAGCTACACAGGTAAGCACCTATCAGGGGAGGGGTCTGACATCACCTGCTGGCACTGGGCACTCAGATGCTCCCAGAGTTCCCTGCCAACTGTGGAAACAAGATGGCAGAACCCAGGGACCATCTGGAGGAGCTCTGAGCACCACCCTGGGGTGGTGATGGACAGGGGGATGGTCACTTCCCTTTTATTTGTCCAGTTTTGCATCAGAGCAGGAACTAGGGGTCCCTGAACTGGTGTAGACTGGATTATGCAAGGAGGGCTTCCAATGGCTTGGGGAGGCTACCCCTCCAAAGCCTGTAAGACGGATTTCAAAAGAGAGAGGGTGTAAAAGCCCTCTCCCAAAGGAAATCCTTTGTTTCTGCCTTCCTGAGCTTGGGCTCTTCAAGCAGCAGGAGGGCACAAACCTGTCTGAGGGGTGGCAGCAGCTGGGGCTGCCTAGAAAACCTCAGAAGGCTGAAATGGTAATACTGGGGGTCCTCTAAGGAGCCCCCAGAGTGCCCCCAGAGTGCATGCAATCATACAACCAGTGTTTGCAAAAGCCTTGGGGTATGATTCCAACATGTTTGAGACCAAACATGCATATGTTCGGAGTTACCAATATGTAGCTAGACATAGGTACTGACCTATGTCTAGTACACACCAGAAGAAGGCATCCCTGCACTTACAAAGTCCGGGAGAATGGTTCTGGAGGTTGCGGGGGCACCTCTGCTAGTGCAGGGGACCCTTACACACAGGTAACCTGCACCCTGCCCTCAGGGATGAAAGGCCTGCCTTAGGGGTGACTTATGAGTTTGCTGGTGAAGTGTAAATGGCAGTGAAAGGGTGCTTGCACCCTTTCATGCAGGCTGCAATGGCAGTCCTTCAGAACCCGATGCATGGGCCCCCTATGGTTGGCAAAATATATGCTGCAGCCCATAGGGATCCCCAGGAACCCCAATGCCTGTGTACCTAAGTACTATATACTAGGGACTTATAAGAGGGCTCCAGTATGCCAAATGTGGGTGAAATACTGTGTTAACAGTATACAGCAACCAAATTTAAGGGGGAGAGCATAACTACTGATAACTACTGATTAGCAGGACCCAGTAGACACAGTCAAATACACTGACAAACAGGCCAAAAAGTGGGGTAACAAATCTAGAAAGAGGCTACTTTCCTACATACCCCCCCAAACGAAGCACAATAAGGCTAACCTTGGCCAGTTGAGACTTTATTGTCTAAGTGGTGATAAGTGGAGAGTAGTTCTGCAACCGAGTGGTTACTCCCTTTATCATCCTCTATATCAGAGGTCTTCAAACTTTTTGATGGCGGGACCCCCTCTTCAAAATTTTTAGGTGTAAGGACCCCCTCCTGATAAAAAAATTCTAGAACCTGGTACTCCTCATCGTCAACAATAATAGACGTCCCCATTTCCCACAGCAAATCATTTTTACTGTGAGGAAATAATATTAAACAGTGTTTAGCAACCCAAAGGTCAGTGAGTGTGGGGGTGTGGTCAAGGTGTGGCTAAAAACAAAGGTCATCATTTATGAGGAATTGACGTGGGACAGCGCCGCAAGTCTTCTTGCTACACTGCCCCATGCCAATACAAAAGGGCAGGAATGGACCGTATTTATGAAATACAGTGCATTTCTGTCCTTTCCCCCTGTGCTGGCGCACAATTGTTACCTAATGCCAACATAGGCAGGATTGTATTTGTGCAGGAAGGCTGACCTTCCTGCACAAAAACAATCCAGAGAGGCACTGTACCTCTTTCTAAATGTGCGGCAGAATACAACACACATGGAAAGAGAAAAAAACAAGGAGAAATTAAAACATTTCTCCTCATTACGCCTGCTCTGGGGAGGCGTAAGGTTTTGGCACTGCTCCAGTTTATGTGATTTTGTAAATCTGGGGAAGCGTCAAAATCCATCTGTGTTGCATGGGAACACCCACTACAATGCCCATGGAACGCCTCCTTCACGCAAAGTAAGGCAATGCAGCGGCTTGCACTGCTTTGACTTACTCCATATCTACAAGGCAATTCAAAGCTACTCAGGGTGACTTTGTATCATCTCATAGGTATGACTGAGAGGCTTGTGCCACTGGAGTGTAAAAAAAAATTAAAATGATGCTCAAGCAGCGCAAGCCTCTCATAAATAAACCTAAAATATTCTCTACGTTTTTAAAAGTCTTTCACCGTCAGGTAGCTACATAGAAAGTAACAGCCAGCTTAAATGAAAAAGTTGTTACTCATTGGGAAATGCACTGTAGTGCATTATGAAACCTCAATTAATGCACTGCAGAGGTCTGTGTGTAACCAGAGAGCGACAGAACTAAATCTTGGTTAGTGCAGTTGAGAATAGTGACTTGTGTATTTTTAGTGCCATGAGGTCACAGCCTGTGACAGAAAGCACTGTGAATATGTAAGGCGATTACCCACAGTATAAGATAGGCCACTACAAAAAGGTTTGAGATAAAACTGTGCTTCCAAAATGTAGATTTAAGTAATATCAGAGCATATGCAATACCTTTTTTTTTTTAAATAGCTGTCCCTTCAACACCTCCAGGTGAAGTAATTGAAGTAAGCACTGTGGAAATGCTGCAGAAATACAATTAAAAGTGTGCACTTCACAGCACAGTTGTTAACTCTGCATCACCCCTCTAAGAGAATAAATGTTTGTCCTCACAAAGCTTTGAGTGATTCGATCATTTAAAGCTGCTCCCAAGCACCCTATACATTTGCAGATTAGCTCTTAGAGCACATTTGCATTTCATTCAGGAAGCAGACATCCTTTGATGAAGGTCTCCTTAGCTGTCTGTGAGGCTTTCACAGCACAGGAGACTCAAATTAAAGTTCAGCTGAGGCATTTTAAGGATCGGCTGGGGGACTGCGGGACCCCCTTTCCTGGACTCCACGGCCCCCCTGGGGGTCGCGACCCCCAGATTGAAGACCTCTGCTCTATATGGTCCCTTCCCTGTGGGGAGGTGAACCATCCTGTTTTGTTACTTTTAGCTGGAGAACAGTGAAGCTGTTTTCCCTGAGATTCCCTATGTTTTAGGTTATCAAAAGGGGCAGTATGACTGTCCCTGGGACCCTATATTAGGACAGGGTTGCAATCCTAAGGGTTGCAATGCTAGACAGGGGTGCTGTCTTAGCAGGGCGAGAGCAGGGCAAAAGGTTTGTCCCAATTTCTCGAAAGGAGGACAGGGCTGCTGTCCTTCTTGGAGTAGAGCCGGACAGGTGAACTGTTCCAAGGACTCTACATTAGGGCAGGTTTGATGTCCTATGGGTTAGAGGTAGTCCAGGGATGCTGCACCAAAGTTTCTCTGGGAGGGCTGAAGGGTTGCTCCACATTTGCTAAGACAGGGCAGGGCTGCTGTTTTGTCTTACATTTTCCACATAGAGGTATGTTCACCTCTGGGAATCCAGCTGTGGTAGCTTTTGACTCCCTTGGCACAGGCTCCACCCTGGGAGTGGTGTCTTCCACCACAGGAATTATTTTGTAAGAGGTAGGGTGGTTAGCGGATACATTGATACTTTTTTTTTTACCTGTGGTGTGAGGAGGATCCTGAAGATTCAGGGCTCCTTCTCTTCTTTGCTTTTTAATCACACTTGAGATTAAAGGGAGCAATTCCTTCCGGGCTACTCAGGATAGACGCATGGGTGTGAAACTAGTGGGTGTGAAGTAGAAGTGGAGGTAGTAGTGGTGGTAGGCTCAGGGCCTTTACCTGGACAGGACTTATCATCTGACCTATGGTCTTTATTGCTGCACACATAACACCAAGGCTTTTTGGTGTGTGCAGAAGAAGAAAAGGAAGAAGTTTTATTCCCACCCCAGAGGAGTTTTGTGGACCTGATGAGGAGTCTCTACTTTTGTCTTTGCTCCCACCCTTATCCAGTGGTTTATTACCATCTTTCTTCTTGTCCTTGTTACCCCCTGTATGAACTTTTCTGCTTGCCCTTGTTCTGACCATTTGTCTGCCTTCTTTCCTAATTCTTGGGGAGATGTCAGATCTGAGTCTACCAAGTACTGGTGCAACAAGTCAGACACAGTTATTCAAAATATGCTCCCTCAGATTCAGATTGTATAAGCCCTCATAATCAGACAGTTTGCTGCCATGTAACCAGCCTTCTAAAGCCTTAGTAGAACAGTCTGCAAAGTCAACCCAATCCTGTCAGGACTCTTTTCTGGTTTCTCTGAACCTAATCCTTTATTATTCAGTGGTTAGGCTAAATCCATTCAAGAGTGCAGTTTTAAGAATACCACAGTTGCCTGAGACATCTTCCCTGACAGTAAGAAGTCTATCCCTCCCCTTATCAGAATAGCAGCCCACTGCCTTTGAGGGACCCTCTGAGCTTTGAAGGCCCTCTCAAGGGCAGCAAACCACTTGTAGATATCATCCCCACACCTTGTATGGGGGGACAAGTTTCTGGAATCAATGGTGTCCTCCCTGACTCCATAACTCCTGAAACTACTGCTGCCTCCATGGGGTGCTAACCCCAACCCCTGCCTTTCCCTTTCCACAGCCAAGGACTCCCCATCTAGGGCTAGCTGTTGCTGCTGCAGCCTCAGCCTGGCCTCCTCAAGTTTCAGTTTCCTGAGCTCCCTATCTATAGAGTCATCACCTGGAGTTGAACCATGGGATCCTTCAGACACTGAGATGGTATGGGAATGGGCAAAGTGACTCTAGTGACTTGACCTCTGGGTGTGAAAGGAATCCTACCTGGGTGTTCTCCCTTTCCACGACCACCTACACTAGGGGGTCTGCTAGGTGGAAGATCTTGGGAAGAGCCCTCCCCTGAACCTGAAGGGAGATTCTCTGGGTCTGTGGGGTCCGAATCTCCCTCTAACTCCTCCTCCTCCGGATCACCAGTATGCTCCTGGTCATCCTGGAGAAGGAGGCTCAAAGGAGATTCTTGTTGGGGTTCTTCACCACATCTAGTTTTCTCCTTAAACAAAGCTCCTTCAATATCTTAAAGATAGTACCCATGACGTCAGAGCTGAGTGAGGCAGTGGACATGATGTGTGTGTGTTAGTGTAGTGTAGAGAAACCTAGCCTACCTAACCCCTAGTCTCTTAGAAAGGAAAGTAAGAGACTAGAACCCTGTACTAGGTATATATTTATAGCTCTAGGTATAGAGTAGTCTTTCCTGTGCATACCACTGGTGACAGAGTGATAAGGCAATTGCAAGTACTTATCCCACCTCTGCAACCTCAATATAGGAGGTTGGCCTTGTTTGTGGTTAGGTACCTGTGGTACTTACACACTATACCAGGTCCAGTTATTGCTTATTTGTGAAATGTAGTCAGTGTCTGGAAGCCCAGCTCTCTAGAGGTAATCGGGAGGAGCAGCCAAGGCTTAACTAGGAGACAAGCAAAGCTCATGCAATATCACTACAGTCACACAGTACTTACACGCATGAGAGAAAATACTCAGACTTAGATTTATACTCCATTTTCACTGAATTTGCATCTTTTTTTACTCAAATTCATTGCAAAATAATCTCCAAATGTATACTTTGGCACTAGACCCATCTAGCGCCAAAGTTTTTGGAGTTAAAGTCATTTTTTTGCCACTGGGAAACTTCATTTTATCAATGAGATGAAAGGTAGGCGTTCCTGGGCAAAAAATCTCTATAGGGCATTAACACCATATTTATCCCCCTGTGCTAAAATCAAGCATGGGGGAAGGAGGCCTTAAATAATGTGCCATTATTTAATGCCTGGGTCAGGCAGGCATTAGAGGACCTGTGGGTCTATTTCCATGATCAGGGACCATGGAATGGGCCCACAGGTACCCTTCCCTAGTCCCAAGAACACCCCTACCCACACCAGAGGGACGCTAGGGGATGGGTAGGCCTCATCCCAGGTAAGTAAGTTAAGCATGTCGAAGTAAGCCTCAGCAAGGCCTACTAGTGCAAGGGGTTTGCCCTTCTCTGCACAAAGTCCTCAGACCATATAGGAAGAAGTTGGCACAGAAACTGAAATAAAAAACAAAGATTATTAAACCTCATGAGGTGGTACTACAGTTCAAACAGCACCTTTCGGTAATGTTTGAAGTAGCACACTGAACTAAGAGAGCATGGTCCTTTTATACCCACGCAGGGGCTCAAAAGAAGGTGGTACAATTATAGAAGCAAGACTTGTATACATATAAGGTCATATGGAAATGCACAGTCAACAGTTAGGAGGGGCTAACAGTTTTCAAGGACTAGTTGACACATTGCTGTCTGTTACTAATTACTAACAGCTGCAGATCTTACTGGGCATGTGCGAAAGTGGGAGATGCTAAATATAACTTGTCACTAGACAGATTTTCAAGAGTAGTTAACAGGAAGGTAGGACAGAGCACATGGCGAGCACATGGCAGCATGTAGCAGAGATAATGGCTGCAATGAATACAAAATGGATTCCGGAAAATGTTCACAATAGTTGCTAAATACAAGATGTCTTCTGCTAATGCTTAATCTAATCGCTACTAAATTGCAACAGACGACCCTTTCAGCATTAGCTGAAGACATTCGTCTTTCTGGGATAATCTAAATATTCATCTTGTATATTTATACACATCATTTAATCTATTTCCTTATCTAACATGTGTTGTGCTTTCATTTATGTAATATCTCTTTTTATAGGCATACAAGCAGTAGTACACATGGAGCAGAACATTGGACCACACTGAATACATATACAGCATGTGAAAAATATTGCAATCATTACACACAGGATAGTCAGTAGTTTCCAGCCCCAGAGCCCAAAAACATCCAGAAAAAGTCCAATTACCAGTCTCTGTGTGAATTTCTGCAGCAATTGTATGCAATTTAGATATTGCATCATATACTGAAGGTGAGTGATCTGGAATGAAAACGCAGCAACTATTACCGATGATGCGACATGCACCACCTCGATCAGCTAATATCACATCTGGGGCCATATGTACTAAAGCATTTTTCCATAGACACAGAATGGGTAAAACCCCTTGGTACATCTGGCCCCTAGTACCATACGATTTTGAAGCGCTACAATCCTCGCAATTTGGAGCTCCTCGGTAATATTCCCAAGTGCCAGAGCTGCCTGATTGGTAACAGCTTCCACAACCCTAGTCAATCGTCTCACTGTCCTACTGTTTGACGCAGCACCCACAAAGGAGAACAACCCTAAATTAAAATCAACATATTGTTGCAGGCTACTGTCTGTTTGGTCTACCTAATTTGTACTTATTGTCCTTTTATATTTATTTTTAATGATGTCTTTGAACAGTTTAAAATCTCGGTGATATGATGCAGGTGCCAAAAACACAGGGGGTAATAGAAAAGATACATAACACACACCTGACCACCCAACAGGTAGTTGGTAATATCCATAGTTACCACAAACAAAATATGTATTACGTGAAGCTGTAAAACTACTATTATTTACCACCTCAATAGTTAAAATCAAGGTACAATTGCTTATCCCCACTGGAATTCGCCCAATGCCACGTATACATAAGTCTGCTTTAGTTTTTGTAACAGAAATCACAAATTGTTCTTTCCTGTCAGAGTCTCTTATATTTGTGAAGACATGTTGTATTGGAGCATTGTCCAGTTGATACTCTTACCATTCCCATTTAGTTCGTTTGGCTTGGGGATACCCATCTTTGTCTTAGTAGCATACTTTATTAAGGCGAAAAAGAAGTCCGCCCTCTGTACGTTTTCCAGATGCAAACAAAAGCGTATACCAAGTTTGACAAGAACCACTGTGTGAAAAAGGAAGAGGAATGAAAGGTGTTCCTCCTTTCTTTTGATGCACAGGTATCATTCCACATACCCAACAGTTAGTAGTATTTGTAGCATTATGAGTATGATGCAACATCTGAATGAAAGTATTATTGAAGTACGATTGACGGTGCTTCTGCTCCTGATAGGGAAGCGTAAAGTAATAGTGATCCTCTGGTACTGGAGTAGTGGCAACAACAAACTCACAAGCAGGAGCCATCTTTTCAACAAACCATGTGATTATTGCCATAACTACCAAAACAACAACAAACCCCATAGTACTAATGATCACTTTGTTATTCATTTTAGCAACAGTGATAATCGACCCTTCCAGAAATTAATTAAAAACAATTGTTGGAGCTCTTATCCCTGGGCAGCCGCTGATTTCTTCACCATGGGCCAAGACGGGTGTCACTACTCTAATGCATGGCTCATCCCCCCCCTTGCCACATTGGCTCTCCGTTTCACTAACCCAGGGCGGTAGCTCAACCAGTTATTTTTTCAGCACTACATTCTTTCCTCGGTCTCAAATTATATTGCGATACTCCAGAAATCGTATGGTCCGGGAAGAACTCTGCAGATTCGTCAGGTGATATATCACGCCTTTCTCCGTAGTCAAGATCTCTCAATGATCGGTCAGCACAGCAGGTTCCACCAAGGTAGGTAGCACTCTCTTGCAGTGAGTACTATGGACCCAATTCATTTGGTTCGTCACTCGAACTGCTGTCCTTGTCACAAGGAGCATCTACTCTGGGCCTCGCCACCTTGGTTCCAAGCTGCTTGATCCTTCAAAGGACTTAATCATCACCTGGTCACCAGGTCGGAGTTCATGGCCTTCACCTGTAGATCTGTCAGGAAGTGCTTCTCGAACCTGTTGATGAATAGAAACCAACTTGTCGGTTAACTGTGCCAAATATTCATTCATCAGGACACAAGGTACATCATAGATAGAATTTGGCTTAGGAACTCCCCAAATATTCATTGGCCTTCCAAATACTATTTCATGGGGGTAAGGCCTGTTCGAGAGTGTGGCACTGACCTAATAGGCAATAATGCCAATGGTAATGCATCCGGCCAAGTTAAAGATGTGGAAGCCTGTATCTTCGCTAACTTCAGCTTCAAAGTAGCATTATACATTTCCACCAACCCTGCTGATTGTGGGTGGAAAACCGCATGGAACTTCTATTTGATCCCTAATCCTTTCAGGACATACTTAATAACTTCCCCAACAAAATGAGGTCCGTTATCATTCCATAAAAGTCTGCAAACACCAAACCTAGGGAAAAATTATTTCAAAAGCACCTTCGCTGTGGTGATGGCAGTATAATCCTTTGTGGGGTACGCCTCTATCCATTTACTAAAGGCACATACCACCACCAAGACATACTTTAAATTGTTGCAGCGTTCAAGCTGAATATAATCCATTTGTAGAACTTCGAAAGGTGCAGTTGGTGTAGCAAACCCTCCCGCAGGAGTTCGTGTCCCTTTTCCAGGATTGTATTGTAAACAGATCAAACCAGACTGTACTACTCTCTTAGCTGTACTGGAAATTTCTGGATGCTCCCAAACTTGCGTAAGCAACTTCGTTATTGTTGAAGCTCCAACATGTGCCAGCCCATGTGCCATCTGAACCATAGGTTGTACAAAAGCTATAGACAATTTCCATTTATCCATCTGCTTATTCCGCCAACAGCCCTCATCATCCAATTCTCCTTCTTGAGACCATTGCTCACGTTCTTTCACAGAAGCAGATATCTGTATATCTAATATGACTTGTCTAGCATTATGCCAACGTTCAGCTTGTGACTTCACTACATACATAGAAGTAGTACTTCGCTGCATCTCAGTCTGACGTGCTACGCGGTCCGCAAGGGCATTACCTTGCCCTATCTTATCGGTCACTCTCTTGTGTGCACTACATTTCACAATAGCTATTTTCTTTGGATATGTCAATGCAGTCAAGAGGTTAGTCACTAATTCTCCGTCCATTATCTGCATCCCGTGGGATGTGAGAAAGCCTCTCTCCTTCCAGAGCAAACCAAAATCATGAGCCACTCCAAAAGCATAGCGGCTGTCTGTATAAATGTTCACACATAAGTCAGTACTAAGCTCACATGCTCGTGTCAAAGCTATTGGTTCAGCTCCTTGAGCTGACTTCTGTGGTATACGAGCTGTCTCCACTACTGGTGTGTAATGTGGTGATTGCATATGCAGCTGAGGTCATACCGTCTGGCAACTTCAAACAAGACCCATCAACCCACAATTCCCCATCTACATCTGGAAGGGGCATATCTTGCAAAACAATACGACCCTTTGTCTGTTCTTCGGTAACGAATATACAATCATGTGTTTCTTGTGACTGAGGCTGAGTCACCGGATATGGCAACAAAGTGGCTGGATTTAGAGTTGCACATCTCTTCAGTGTAATGTAAGGAGCCAGCAATGTCAATTCATATCCTGTCAGGCGAGCGCTAGTTAAATGTTGCGTCTTTGTTTGATTTAAAAGAGCATCAACCGCATGGGGTACTAACACCAACAGCTTATGTGACAAAACTACAAAACTATCCCTTCACTCTGACGTATTGACACAGTTGTTGCCGCAACTGAACGAAAACACCCAGGCAAAGCTCGAGCGACAGGATCAAGTACTGCTGAAAAATATGCACCGGGACACTGCTTATCGCCATGTGTCTGTACTAAAACTGACAATGCACATCCATCTTTCTCATGTACTGTACGTAAAGTGTAAAAGGCTTAGTGTGTAATCTGGAGTACCTAACACTGGTGCTGAACAAATGGCTTGTCGTAGCTGCCGGAAAGCAGTCTCACATTCGTCTGTCCATGGGAGGGGAACTGGAGTATCTTTAGTCAAAAGTGCTAGCAAAGGTTTGACAATGTGTGAAAACCCTAATATCCAGTGCCTACAAAAAGAAGTAAGACCAAGGAATGCGCAAACATCTTTCTGAGTAGAGGGTACTGGTGTGTCTAAAATTGCTTGAATACGATCTGATGTAAGTGCACGGCCCTCCTTAGACAAAAGGTGACCTAAATAGGTTACCTTTGGTCTACAATATTGCAATTTCTTTTGTGACACTTTATGATGGTGTGAAGGAAGCAAGTAAAGAAAGTAAGGAAAAAGTGCACTTTTCACATTGCTCAGGGGTATCAGCTGCCAACAAAATATCATCAACATATTGTGTGAGAGCCACAGCTTCAGGCAAAACAAAAGAATCAAGTTGTCGTTTTAATGCTTGACTATAAATACTAGGACTCTCAGTATAGCCTTGAGTAACTCTGCAAAATCTAAACGATCGTTTATTCAAAGTAAAACCAAACAAATATCAGCTGTCAGGATGAATAGGGATCGAAAAGAAAGCATTCTTCAAGCCTATCACAGAGAACGTAGTTGCTGTCGGGAGAACCAAAGTAAGAAGTGTTGTGATATCAGATACCACAGGATATTGCGGTACCACAATCTTATTCACTTCTTGTAAATCAATAATGAATCGGTAAATCCTAGTATCAGTATCCTTTTTCAGAATAGGAAGAATCGGACTGTTACAAACATTATACGGAACATCCTCAACAACTCCAACTGCAATAAGATCATGCACAATTCGTGTGAGTGCTTCTTCGCCCTCCTGTGAAATTTTGTATTGAGGCAATCGTGGCAATACAGCTCCCTCCTTGACACTAATATGTACCGGTGGAATAATTATTTGTCCCACATCAGTATCTGAAGTAGCCCACAAAGTACTAGGGAGTGAAGCTAATGCAATATCCTCTTTAACAAGACAAACTCTTTCCATCACAGGATGATTATCATTCAAAATAACACACACCCCTTCAGGAGAGCATCGTATTGTAGCCCTGAAATATTTGAGCATATCAAGACCCACAATATTGTGTGGTGTATTTGGAGAAAGCAAAAACGGACATGGAGCAGTAAATTTATCAACATGGAATGCAAGTGGTTGTGACAATGGGCTAGGGGAAGGTGTTCCATTGAAACCTATTGATGTAATGGTTAAGCCAGACAGGGGAGCCCTTGGAACCAATTGTTTAGACAAGGCGCTACGAGTAGCTCCTGTATCAACCAGAAACTGATCAGCAGAACCCAAAACATGTGCTGCAACATAGGGACCCCTCTGATCTACTGGAACTTCAACTGATTCCCTACCCCATCTTAGGCAATCCTATGCATAAGCAGAATCTTGGAAATCAGGCTGCACATAGTTAGACATCTGGCATTGGTTTCGTCTATCAAAAGTGTTAAACCCATCCTGCCTTCGTACATTAGCATCAAGCCTAGCATTATCATTCGTGCTTCTTATAGGCCCTGAATATCCTGAGCGATTTTTCATTTGTCCCCGACCACGTAAACACTGCTGAACATGTAGTGCTGGACAATCGGCAGCCCAATGCCCAAATTTGTTACAATACGCACACTGATCAACAGACAAATTCAAACAAGTGTAAGAAGAACCATAAGATCCATGTCCATCTCTATCACTACGTCTAAAAGGCGGACCATAAGCTTGAGCCAACATAACCTTTGTCTTTAATTCTTTAATCTTTTTATCCTCGCTACCTTTTGCTTCTAATTCCTGACGTTCATAATACTGAGCCATAGTCAAAAGAGAAACCGGAGTAGTGGTAGTCCATGAACTTTCACTAGCTTTTAGATGACTAGCTATTCCTGGTAACAGATTTGCAACATATTTATCGATGAACAAATGTCTGCCCGTATCATCTGACAATAACTGGCCGCTAAAATCATGAAATGCTTCTTCAAAGCGTGTAAGGAAATCAGAGACCGATTCATCTGCCTTTTGCTGACAAGACGCTAAAACAGTCCAATCTATCTTTTTAGGGGGAATAATCATTTTTAACTTAAGTAATATGGCTGCGGGAAGATCTAGAATCAACTGATATGGCTTTTTCACAGGTTCCCTATCCCCATCCATCTGTTCTAATTCTTTCCATGACGCCCCAAAAACTACACGATCATCAACTTCACGAACAGTTCTCTACATATCTGGCAGTAATATCAATCCGAAAAATAAATCAATGTCAGCTAAAGTCATAGTACAAGAACTAATTGCTCCCTCAACTTCCTCATAAAAGGCGGCTGGATTTTTCCGCGGGTCAGGTAATGCTGTTTTAAGTGCCATTACATCTGCCCTATTCCAAGGAGTATATACCCAATTATAAATAAAATAACCCTTAGCATCAACAGTAGTTTTATCATCACTTGTACCCGATCCTTTAGGAGGAACATACAAACGCGCGGCCTCCCGCATTGGTTTTGCGTGAACTATCATAGTCTTATCTGTTCCGAAGATGGAAGCTTGCACCCCACCGGTCTGAGATGTCCGTGCAACTACATCCACGGCCCTTTTCTCCTCTCGCAAACGGTCTGCCGCAACACATAATTTCACCAAACACCTGATTGCATCAGCCACCTGGGAGAAAACAAAAAGACCATCAAGCATTTGCTTATGATCAGCTGCTACATCATCGGGCTCTAACTCATCAGAATATTTCCGAAATAGTTCAATAACTTCTGTGCCAAATGCCTCAGTAAAATATAGCTGCTCCTTTTCCGTCCACCCTTTCATGTTGTCGAAAAGTTCAGAAGCTGAGACAACGCTACGAAATGCTTTACGGGCAATAGATCTAAGCTCAGACGCACGGTCAGCAGGAAACATAGAGCGACTGTCTCGTATCTTCAGTTGCTCTGAACCGGAGACCTCAGCTAACTCATGAGGGGCAGAAGGAACGACATACGGAGGTGGAGGGCGAGCAAGTAACAAAAAATCATTGTGCGGTTTATTAAGGATAGGATAGAGAGGTTGCCGAACAGTGTATTGGCCAGTTACCTGTAAATTGCATTCTTTCTCTTCTATCTCCTTTAAGTCATTTATTTCTTTTTTTCTCATTTACAATGCTTTCACATATACATTCTTCCGCTGCTCTTTCTCAAGCAAGGCTAGCTCATGCTTCACTCGTCCACGCACTTCTTTCTCCCACATTCGTACACAGTCAAACATATCTTGCCTAGACCTTCGCTTACACATACATTGTTCCACATACTCAATCTTTTGCAAATCAAGGGGCATATTTATACTCTGGTTGCGCCAAATTTGCGTCGTTTTTTTCGACGCAAATTCGACGCAAAACTAACGCCATATTTATACTTTGGCGCTAGACGCGTCTAGCGCCAAAGTTCCCGGAATGTGCGTCATTTTTTAGCGTGAACCCCTTCCTTGCGTTAATGATATGCAAGGGAGGCATTCCCGTCTTAAAAAATGACTCCCAGGCCTTTACGTGGTATTTATACTCCCGGGCAAAAATGACGCCCGGGAGTGGGCGTGGCCAAAAACGGCACATTTGCGCCGCTTTTTAACGCCTGGGTCAGGGATGGCGTTAAGGGACAAGTGGGCTCAAAATGAGCCCAGAGTGCCCTCCCCTGCCCCCAGGGACCCCCCCTGCCACCCTTGCCCACCCCAGGAGGACACCCAAGGACGGAGGGACCCATCCCATGGACATTAAGGTAAGTTCAGGTAAGTATTTTTATTTTTATTTTTTGTGGCATAGGGGGGCCTGATTTGTGCCCCCCTACATGCCACTATGCCCAATGACCATGCCCAGGGGACAGAAGTCCCCTGGGCATGGCCATTGGGCAAGGGGGCATGACTCCTATCTTTACAATGATAGGAGTCATGTTGATGGGGGATGGGCGTCGAAAATAAATGGCGCAAGTCGGGTTACGATGATTTTTTCGACGTAACCTGACTTGCCCCATTTTAAGACGCCCATGCGCCATTTTCCCCCTACGCCGGCGCTGCCTGGTGTACGTGGTTTTTCTCGCGCACACCAGGCAGCGCCGGTCTGCTTGCGCCGGCTAACGCCATTCAATAAATACGGCGCCCGCAGGGCGCTTCAGAATGGCGTTAGCCGGCGCTAAACTTTTTGACGCAAAACTGCGTTAGCGCAGTTTTGCGTCAAAAAGTATAAATACGGCCCCAAATGACCCATGCATGGGCCAACGTAACTCAGGATCCGCACGAGTGTATTTATTTCATAATGTGCTGTACATTATAGAAGAAAGACCATGTTTAACATACATATCTCTATTGGGCGCCCCCTCTGGGGGTGCCGGTTGCGATTCTCCCAGTCTCAAATTGGTACCATTACAAAAGCAACACATCCTACGAAGTGCGCTAAAAACAGGCATGCCAAAAATAGTGCAGAATATGCAGTATCATAATCAAAGTAGCACTTAAGGTGCCGTTCAAATCAAAATTAAATTGGAGAAAATTCTCCTCATTACCTGTCTATATAAATTGCAATTTATATATCAATTCAAAGGACACAAATTGACTAGTCACCCAAAACACGAGAGCCACAGTAAGTGGTGAAACAAAGGCATCAAAACCCACAGCAAGTGCCGTAACACGGCGCTTACCAATCACAGGGCGTCCAGGTTCCAACTGCCAAGTTCTAAAATCTACCAAATGGTCACTGCACGATGAATGAACAAAAAGGATCTCAGTTGAGGACCGGCGCCACCTGGATGGTCAAATCAGAAAGAAGGGAAAAACGCCGTGGTTGCCAACACTCGGGTCTCCTCAGGCATTGATCGTCTGCAGCGAGATCCCAATCCTTCGTCGCAACCAATCCGTCGGGCATCCAAGTCGCCGATGAGTCCCTGTTCGGGTACCAATTTGTCAAAGTAAGCCTCAGCAAGGCCTACTAGTGCAAGGGGTTCGCCCTTCTCTGCACAAAGTCCTCAGACCATATAGGAAGAAGTTGGCACAGTAACTGAAATAAAAGACAAAGAAGGTCATTCTGACCCTGGCGGGCGGCGGGAGCCGCCCCCCTGGCGGAAGCCGCCAAATGGCCGCTCCGCGGTCAGAAGACCGCGGATGCCATTCTGGCTTTCCCGCTGGGCCGGCGGGCGACCGCCAAAAGAGCGCCCGCCGGCCCAGCGGGAAAGGCCCTGCAACAAGGAAGCCGGCTCCGAATGGAGCCGGCAGAGTTGCAGGGGTGCGACGGGTGCAGTTGCACCCGTCGCGATTTTCACTGTCTGCAAAGCAGACAGTGAAAATCTTTATGGGGCCCTGTTAGGGGGCCCCTGCACTGCCCATGCCAGTGCAGAAACAGGATGGCGGGAAGGGGGTCGGAATTCAGCCCATGTAGGGGAAATCCGGCGGGAAACCGCCGGATCCCCTTTTCTGACCGCGGCTTTACCGCCGCGGTCAGAATGGGCTGGGAAGCACCGGCAGCCTGTTGGCAGTGCTTCCGTGGTCCCCGGCCCTGGCGGTCTTGAACCGCCAGGGTCGGAATGACCCCAAAAGTTTATTAAACCTCATGAGGTGGTACTACAGTTCAAACAGTTCCTCTTATGCCTCTTACCAGACTAGTGTCATCCTTTGATGCACAATCTTCTTTTCCACCTACAACTCCCCCACCCGGTTAGCGTCCTTTTTGATGATGCTATCCGGGCCTTGCCGCCGGGTATCTTCATACCATAAATATGACACCTGGTGGGGGTCTTGGGATGGAGCTAGCCGGCGGTATACTTTTTCACGCGAGACTACGTTAGAGCAGTTTTGCGTGAAAAATTATAAATCGGAGCCTCAGTGTTACAAAAATAAAAATACTTTATTTAGGTGAAATAAAAAACAAAAATATTCTAGAGACTATGCTCCCTTAGGAGAAAAGTAAAACACAAAATTAATAATACTAGTTTGCAGAAATAGACTGGAACACAGTCAGTAAACAATGCAATGATGAAAATCCCAATAGTTAGAAATAGTCCTGGGGAACATCAACCATGCTACTTTCCAACACTTTGCTATTGGCTGCAGCTGGGGCAGCTACAGTTGAAAATAATCCTTTTTTAACTGTAATTGCCCTGATCTTCCCCAAATGCCTTTCACTTTCTACTCTGAGTCCAAAGAGGTAGATGAAGAATAAATAAGATACTATGGGGGTCATTCTGACCCTGGCGGCCGGTGATAAAGCGGCGGCCAACCCGCCAACAGGCAGGCGGTCAAAAAAAAGGTATTCTGACCCTGGCGGGAACCGCCAACACAGCCCGCCACTTTAACACTCCGACCGCCACGGCGGGACAGACAAACAGCTCGGCGGTCACCGCAAACAGCCAGACGGCAGACAATGTACCGCCCACCCTATCACGACCCACCAATCCGCCACCTTTTCCGGGGCGGGAGCCCCGCCGATAAAAACACGGCGGAAACAGACTACGAACGGGAAAACGCTCACCTATACACACTCCACGAGGAAGGAGGACAGCATGGAGCCCGAATTACACATCCTACCGGCTATTGTCTACCTGCTCATCTACCACGAGCACGAACGCCGGCGCAGACGACAACAGTGAGTACTGCACCTACGACACAGGGGAGGGGGGAGGAGGAAAGCTTACGGGCACACACATATGCGACCCCCCCCCAAACTATCTTCACACCAATGCAGAGCACCAAGTCACAGTGACACCACCCAAACCCCCCGGAATAATGCAAAGACATAATTAAAGTGAGAAACAACATTTATGTATATAAGAGGTTCTTTGAAGTCATGGTAAAATAGCAATATGAATAGTAAAAAAACAAGTAAGAAAATAACGAAACCGATATACATAGGCAATAAGTCCTGCACAGTCACCTAAATTTCCACTGTCCGTGGGCCAAAGTGGATCAACACATGGGCAAAGCCCACACAGGAGACCTGAGTCCGTTGGAGAGAACACTGCTGGGGCATCAGATGACAAAACAACAGGTACCTCAGGGGGAAGGGAAGGGGGGGCACCTCAGCCACATGAGTCCACGACGCCAGATCCATGAAGGGTCCACCATGCCCACTGTGCCATCCTGGGGAGTGCAAAGCCACAGTCTCACAAGTCTCTACAGTGGGTGGGTTGCCCACCGTGCCATCCTGGGGAGTGCAAAGCCACAGTCTCACAAGTCGCTACAATGGGTGGGTTGCCAACCGTGCCATCCTGGGGAGTGCAAAGCCACAGTCCATCAGGTGGATTACAGAGACCACTGGTCATGGAGGAGCCATGGTGGGCAGAGTGCGGCGTGAAGGCCTGCCCGACACAGAACCGGGACTGCCAATGGGCCAGCGGTGCTTGAGACGGCGGGGCCCAGCGGAGCAGTGCTTGACAGGAAGGGCCCAGCGGAGCGGTGCTTGACAGGAAGGGCCCAGCGGAGCGGTGCTTGAGAAGGCGGGGCCCAGCGGAGCGGTGCTTGACAGGAAGGGCCCAGCGGAGCGGTGCTTGACAGGAAGGGCCCAGCAGAGCGGTGCTTGAGACGGCGGGGCCCAGCGGAGCGGTGCTTCACAGGAAGGGCCCAGCGGAGCGGTGCTTGACAGGAAGGGCCCAGCGGAGCGGTGCTTGACAGGAAGGGCCCAGCGGAGCGGCGCTTGACAGGAAGGGCCCAGCGGAGCGGCGCTTGACAGGAAGGGCCCAGCGGAGCGGTGCTTGACAGGAAGGGCCCAGCGGAGCGGTGCTTGAGACGGCGGGGCCCAGCGGAGCGGTGCTTGACAGGAAGGGCCCAGCGGAGCGGTGCTTGACAGGAAGGGCCCAGCGGAGCGGCGCTTGACAGGAAGGGCCCAGCGGAGTGGTGCTTGACAGGAAGGGCCCAGCGGAGCGGTGCTTGAGATGGCGGGGCCCAGCGGATCGGTGCTTGACAGGAAGGGCCTAGCGGAGCGGTGCTTGACAGGAAGGGCCCAGCGGAGCGGTGTCTTTCTGCACGGCAGGGCTCTCTTCAGCAGTGCCTCTCTGCACGGCGGGGCCCTCTTCAGCGGTGTCTTTCTGCACGGCGGGGCTCTCTTCAGCGGTGTCTTTCTGCACGGCGGGGCCCTCTTCAGCGGTGTCTTTCTGCACGGCGGGGCTCTGTTCAGCGGTGCCTCTCTGCACGGCGGGGCCCTCTTCAGCGGTGTCTTTCTGCACGGCGGGGCCCTCTTCAGCGGTGTCTTTCTGCACGGCGGGGCCCTCTTCAGCGGTGTCTTTCTGCACGGCGGGGCCCTCTTCAGCGGTGTCTTTCTGCACGGCGGGGCTCTCTTCAGCGGTGTCTTTCTGCATGGCGGGGCCCTCTTCACCGTTGTCTTTCTGCACGGCGGGGCCCTCTTCAGCGGTGCCTCTCTGCACGGCGGGGCCCTCTTCAGCGGTGTCTTTCTGCACGGCGGGGCCCTCTTCATCGGTGTCTTTCTGCACGGCGGGGCCCTCTTCAGCGGTGCCTCTCTGCACGGCGTGGCCCTCTTCAGCTGTGCTTGTCCAGTCATCCAAGGGAGCCAGACCTGGCCAGGACTCCCTGTTTAGTCGCCCTCCGACCGTGCAGTTGCTGGACCCTTCTGTGACAGAGTCCTGGGCCCGTGGGTGTCCTCCCTCACACCCGGGATGGGGCTTGTGGGGCCCTCCTGGTCCACGCCCCTGCTGGCTGACCTCTCCGCCCTGCTGCCCTTGCCCTCCTTCGATGCGGCTCTCTGGCCCTTGCCTCCCCTGGATGTTGTGGCAGGTGAGGGCCCAGGACTTCGCTCCTTGGGGGCAGCCTTGTCAGTCTTCTCGCGGCGGCCCCTGATTTTACGGGTCCTCTTCCCGGGGGGGGGGGGCTGGCTGTTCCCTTGCTGCTGGCCGATGTATCTGTGCTGGGGAAGGGTGGACTCCAAAACCCCTGCCCAACGGTGACACTTGAAGCAGGGCTGGTGGTGGCTGAGGTGCTCTTGGGACTCTTAGCAGATGGAGGGGGTGGGTCAGGTGGGGCAAAGAGGTTAAGTTTTGAGAGGTAAAGTTTTTTAGGACCAATGTAAAGGGTAGGTGTAGTGGGTATGGGAGTGGAGGAAGAGGATGTGGTTGTAGGAGAGTCAGGTGTGCTGTCTTTGGGTGCAGGTGCTTGTGACGTAGGCTGTCGTGAGGTGGTTGGCTGTTGGGTGGGTGGCTGCCTGCGTTTGTGTGTCTTGGAAGAGGGGGTGACAGACACAGTGGGAGAGGACACAGGGGACGTGTAAATGGCAGTGGGGGTGGTGACTGCACGTGGGCGGACTGTACTGGAGGGTGTGCTGGTGATGGAAGTACTGGCTGATGGTGGTGTGCATGCAGGTGTGAGTGGAGACGTTACAGGGAGGGAGGAGGGAGACGAGGAGGTGGGGGACACAGGGGTGGTAGTGACTGTTGGCATGTCTGCATCTGGGTGTTGCTTGGGTGAATGCTTGTGTGATCTGTGGTGCTTATGTCTGGATGAGCTTCCCTTGGGTGTTGAGGTGTGTGCAGGCTGGTCTGATGGTGTGGATAGGCTGAGGAACAGGAGACAGAGACAGGGTGGAGGCAGATAGAAGAGGGAGGCTGGAAACAGGGACAATGGCTGCCGTCAGTGCTGAGGCCAGAGCATTGAACGATCGTTGATGGGCAGCCTGACCCGAATGAATGCCCTCCAGGTATGCATTGCTCCGATGCACCTCCCTCTCTACCCCCTGGATGGCATTCAAAAGGGTAGACTGCCCAACAATGAGCGTCCTGAGGAGGTCAATGATCTCTGCACTGAGGGCAGCAGGGGTAACGGGGCAGGGCCTGAGGTGCCTGGGGCGAAGGAGATGCCCGCCTTCTTGGGCGAGCGGGCACGGAGCGAAGGCTGAGGGGCTGCTGGGAGGGCGGAGCTGGTGCGCTGGGTGGCGGCTGTACCTGTAGAGGCGGGGGGCCCGGATGTTGCCGCCACCGCTAGGGAGCTCCCTTCCGAGGACGTGTCGGTGTCGCTGGTGTCACCACGGGTCCCCGTTGTGGTGCTCCCCTCGTCCTCCGTATCACTGGTGACCTCGGTGTCTGTACCATGGCCCACCGGGGCCTTGTGAGTTGCAGCTCCCTCGTGCTCTGATGCCAATTCTCCTCCGCCTGATGATGCTAATGCACACATGCACAAGAAGACAAAGAAAAAGGGTGGGGGGAGAAATAAAAACAGGTTGAGTGCATGCATTGTCAACACCGTTGGCGGAGAGGACAGACACAGGAGCCTCCAGCACTACGCCGCGCAATCGGGGTACACTACTCAGTACTTGTGACTAGGCCAACAGGTCTATGGACAACATATGCGCACATGGGTGATGCAGGACCATGAATTGCTGTACTTGGCACCCTACAGAGGTGGGGGACGGGGGCACAGGGCCATGCCTAAAGGAGGGGACTACACTACAGAAAGCGCCCTGGCCTAATGTCACCCACAGCCCTCCTCCCCCACCCAGACACCTCCACTGCGCGTAAAGATAGCAGTATGTGCTGGTACTCACCCCCTTGTGTCTGCTGTGATGTCCTCACGCGCCCATCCAATTCGGGGTATGCCACCGCCAGGATCCGGGACATCAGGGGGGTCAAAGGTACGACTGGCACCCCTCCTACGTTGGGAGGCCATCCCCAGCAGTGACTCGGCGGTCTTCCTGGTCCCGCGGCGGATGTCCTCCCACCTCTTTCGGCAGTGGGTGCCCCGTCTTGTGCGGACCCCCAGGGCCCGGACTTCCTTGGCGATGGCACGCCAAATGTCGACTTTCTGATGGGCACTGACCTATTTGACATGTACGGGGTGGGAAAGGAATTTTCAACATTTTTCTGGATGTTACATGTGATTGCCCCACCCTCCCCAACCCTGCCATGTGGCACATGCTCTCATCTGTCGTGCCTTGCACTCCTCATTCGCTCCCCACCCCACCATCTTACATCCACCATACACGACCCAGGCATAGCCCATTCAACGTGCACCCAGTGTACTTACCTGTTGGTCTGGAGGACCGTAGAGTAGCGCATACTGGGGTAGGACCCCGTCCACAAGTTTCTCCAACTCTTCTGAAGTGAAGGCAGGGGCCCTTTCCCCAGTCGCAGCAGCCATTGTCTCTTCCAGACCGAGTTCACAGCAGCACTTGCAGTATGGTCCTCTCCTGTGGATGATCAGGTCTCGAGTGATTAAGCAGATCGAAAATGGCGGTCACGCCCGCGGCACATCGTCATTGGCTCCTGAGACCCATAGGGTTCAATGTTAACCAATGCTGCTTTGCGCCGCGGTCTTCGACCGCCTACCGCCACGGTGAGCCACGCCAGCGCAATGACCTCACATCCCACTGTCACACTTCACAGGTCAGGCAGCCGCCATTTCAAGGGCCCACATGGCCTGATTTCTACTGCGTCACACAGGCCTAGGCCTTGCATTGCCACTCATACAAGCCATTCAATGCATAGCGAATCGTGTAATGTGCAAGCTGTGGGAACGAACCTGAGGGTTGCTTGACTCTGTGCTCCATGTTGTCCTTCCTAGGCACCGTCCGCTGGGACTTGCGAGGAGAAGGATGAATCCTCCCGTGTACCGACCGCTGGTGGACCTGTCGACAATGGAAGAACGACATATTATACTTCGATACCGACTTGACCGAGCCACTATACATGAACTGTGTGCCCAGCTGGAGCCAGACCTGATGTCCCCCATCCGCCAACCCACAGGGATTCCCCCTCTGGTGCAGGTTCTGTCAGTACTCCATTTTTTGGCTAGTGGCTCTTTTCAGACAAAAGTGGCCATGTCATCAGGGATGTCTCAGCCTATGTTTTCTAAGGTTTTGTCCAGAGTGTTGTCTGCCCTGATGAAATACATGTGGAGATACATTGTTTTCCCTGAGGAGGCTGATTTGGCCACTGTGAAGGGTGATTTCTATGCCCTTGGACATATCCCCAACATCATTGGTGCCATTGATGGGACCCATGTGGCTTTAGTACCCCCAAAAGACAATGAGCAGGTGTACAGAAATAGAAAAAGTTACCATTCGATGAATGTCCAGGTGGTCTGTTTGGCTGACCAGTACATCTCCCATGTAAATGCCAAGTTCCCTGGGTCAGTGCATGACGCGTATGTCATGCGAAATAGCAGCATCCCTTATGTGATGGAACAGCTACAGAGACACCGTGTGTGGCTAATAGGTGACTCTGGTTACCCCAACCTGCCTTGGCTATTGACCCCAGTGAGGAATCCCCGGACCAGGGCAGAGGAACGGTACAATGAGGCCCAGGAGGATCATAGAAAGGACCTTCGGGGTCCTGAAGGCCAGGTTTAGGTGCCTGCATATGACAGGGGGATCCCTCATGTACTCACCAAAGAAGGTGTGTCATATCGTCGTGGTCTGCTGTATGCTTCACAATCTTGCATTGCGACGCCAGGTGCCTTTCCTGCAGGAGGATGGTCCAGATGGTGGTGTTGTAGCAGCTGTGGAGCCTGTGGAGAGTGAAGAAGAGGAAGACGACGGGGACGACACGGACACCAGGGACACAGTTATACAACAGTATTTTCAGTAGCATCCAGGTAAGAATCACCCACGCCATTTTACATTTACTTCTGGCCTCCTGCATCTCTACTTTCTGTGTTTCCCCCCAGTTCCTTTTAACTGATTCTTGACTTTCCCTTCCCTTTTCAGAGCTGTATGACCCACAGCGTGACTTCTGCTTTGTTTGCCCATGGACTAATGCTTCTTGACACTGGTATGTTGTCATCACAATGTAAAAGAACATTATTGCACCGTTATGTGTAATACATTTGTAAAGAATACAAGCAGACTCCTGACATTTGAAGTGCAATTGGTGATTTATTTTAAGTGCTGCGTATAGGTCCGTGATAGTAGAACGGTGATGGGTGGGGGTGGAGTAATGTCCATGGCAGAGTCCAGTTCTCAGTAGCACAGGTGCGATGTCCATATGCCTGTGGAAGGATGGAGCAGGGGCAGTTCAAGGTTGGACAGGGTGCCAATGTGGGACAGTGGGATGACATCAGGGGGTATCTTAGGCTGGCGGGGATCTTGGCATCCTACTCTGTCTTCTTGTGTGATCTCAGGTTCCGCTTGTGGGGTGGTTGATCTTCAGCAGGAGGTGGGGTTCTGGTGGCCTGTCGAGGTGTGGGGGCCTCCTGTCCATTTGCGCCGGCGGAGGTGGTAGGCTGTTCGTCGTCCGGGCTGGTGACAGGGTCCCTTTATGGTGCCACATGGTCCCGCAATGTGGTGACTATCTGGTTGAGTGCCAGGACGATGGTCCCCATTGCGGTCCTGATGTGCCGGAGTTCTTCTCCGAACCCCATGTACCGTTCCTCCTGCTGTGCCTGGATCTCCTGGAACCTGGCCAGTACCATCGCCATCATCTCCTGGGAGCGGTGGTATGCTCCCATGATGGTGGTGAGGGCCTCTTGTAGAGTGGGTTCCCTGGGCCGGTCAAACCCCTCTGGCACAGCAGCCCTCCCAGTTGCCCTGTTTCCCCGGGACTCTGTCCCCTGGACGGTGTGCCCACTACCACTGCCCCCAGGTCCCTGTTGTTGTTGGGGTGGTGGGTCAGCCTGGGTGCCCTGTAGTGGCGGACACACCGCTGATTGACGCGTCCTGGAGACAGTGGCATGGGCCCGCTGGGTGGGAGCTGTGCTGGTATTCCCAGAGGGGGTTGGGTCGGCTGCGGCCTGTGTCTGTGTGTGGGGAACCGACTGTCCAGAGGTCTCCGATGGTCCGGGCTGGTCATCAGGTTCCAGGTCGACAGAGCTGCTGTCATCACTGGGGGCCTGCTCTGGGGGCGGGATGGACAAATCTGGACCCTCCTGGCCGGTGTGTTGGCGTTCGGGCCCTGCAGGGGTAAAAGAGTATGGTTATTGCTTCTGTGTGTGCCATGGCGTGCGATTTGTGGGTGCCCTTGTCCCCCAGTGCTGGCATTTCCTTGTGGGAGGAGTTGTGAGGGTGGTTGGGGGGGGTTGGGTCTGTGCAGTGGTCATGCTTGGGTGATGGGTGTCCATGGTTTGTGTTGGCATTCAGGGATTGGGGTTGTGTTGGGTGGGTTGTGCTGGTGAGACATTGGCAGGGTGGAAGTGTGCTGGGGGGTTGGGGGTGAGGGTGGGGGTGCGGGTTGGCATGCTGGTGGTTGGGGGGGTGAAGTATTTGGGATTAGACTTACCAGAGTCCGTTCCTCCGCCTACTCCAGCGAGGCCCGCAGGATGCAGGATGTTCAAGACCTCTTGCTCCCATGATGTGAATTCGGGTGGAGTGGGTGGCGGTCCGCCGCCAGTCTTCTGCACAGCGATGTTGTGTCTTGACACCATCGACCGCACCTTCCCCCGTAGGTCGTTCCACCGCTTTCGGATGTCTTCCCGGTTTCTGGGATGCTGTCCCACAGCGTTGACCCTGTCGACGATCCTTTGCCATAGCTCCGCCTTCCTGGCTATTGTGGTGTGCTGCACCTGTGTGCCGAATAGCTGGGGCTGTACCCTGATTATTTCCTCCACCATTACCCTCAATTCTTGGTCCGAGAACCTGGGGTGTCTTTGGGGTGCCATGGGGTGGTGTGGGGTGGTGTTTGTGGTGATGAGTGTGGTGTGTGTGGTGGTGTGTGGTGTTTTGTGCGTGGATGTGGTGTGGGTGATGATGTTGTGTTCCTCTGTGTGTTGGGGTTTGCGTTAGCTGTGCTCTCTCTCTCTCTCTCTCTCTCTCTCTCTCTCTCTCTCTCTCTCTCTGTCTCGCCTTCTCTCCGAATTTCTAGTAGTGGGGGTTTGTGGGTGATGTGGGTGTGTGTTTTATAGTTGATTGGATGTGTGGGTGTGGTGTGTGTATGTGTATCAGGTGTGTGTATTTGGAATTGTCCAATGTGGCTGTGTTTTGTAAAGGTGTGTGTATTTTGACCGCAGCGGTGTGTACCGCCAATGGAATACCGCGGTTGAAAGACCGCCGCGTGGATTCGTGGGTCGTAATGGCATGGGCGTGTTCGTGTTGGCGTGACGGTGGAGGTTTGGTCATCTCCAGTTTATCGCTGACCGCTGATGAGGCGGCCTTCCGTGGATGTCGGGTTTTTGGCGGTTTTGAAGTTGTGGGTCAGAATGACTGTGGCGGTTTGCCGCGGCCGCGGCGGTAGAATGGCGGACTTCTGACTGGCGGTAAGAGCCTTTTACCGCCAGGGTCAGAATGACCCCCTATGTCACGCATGTCACACATAAAATATGGATATTATTATCCAGTCTGTTGTAAGTAGACAATGGGGAAAGTGACACACTTCACTACTTAGAAAGAAATGGGCTAGATTGTATTTGACACGTTTGTCACAGGGTATCCCTTATGCCAAATTTATAATCCAATCAGGAACTTAGTCCCACTTTACTCACTGGCCTCACCCACCACTACAAATTATTTCCAGCAAATTCATTTGCTGGGCAGTAAGGCAGTAAGGAAAGAAATCTAGATTTACTCTACTGCAAGGTAAGGTTATGGGATTAGGCAGGTAGATAGAGCTTTTAGTATAGAGGGGTGTCACTGATTATCGATAAGTCATGTGCCTTTCTCTTTGTCTTATTCAGTAACTTCACATGGCCATAGATATGAGGCACCTGCCAAGAATGGATATTTAAATTTTTTGGTAGGCTGGGATAGAAGAATTTAGGAATGAGTAAAAGAGTGAAGTACTGTTCCATTTGCAATGTATTGAAAAGCGGTCACAAATTGATCCTAACTGCATTTCGATAATGGGTGGCAAAAATGCCATGTGCAGAGAGGGGTTTGATGAATGATGATGGGTGGGATGCATATCTGCCGTGCTTAACAAATAAAGGCCCTCATTACAACCCTGGGGGTCGGTGTTAAAGCGGCGGTAACACCGTGAACAGGCCGGCAGTAAATAAAATGGAATCATGACCACGGCGGAAACCGCCAACACACACAGCCACTTTAACACTCCGACCGCCACAGCGGTAGCAACAAACACTGCGGCGGTAACCGCCAACAGCCAGGAGGAAGACAAGGTTCCTCCCACTCTATTACAAGAGGCCTATCCGCCACCTTTTCCGTGGCGGTAACAACGCCATCAAAAGCACGGCAGAAACAGTGTTCTGAAGGGAAACGACTCACCTCTCGACACTCAAGGAAGAACCAGGACACCATGGAGCCTGAGCTGCAGGTCTCCCCCATGCTGGTGTATCTGCTCATACGCCAGGAGCACCAAAGCCGGCGACGACGACCACAGTGAGTACTGCACCTAGCACACAAGGGAGGGGGGAGGAAAAAGAGAGTGACACACACATGCAACACACAACACCCCCACCCCCACCCTCACCCCCAACACCATACACACAAACACATGCAACAACATTACATATACACCCCGTAACCCTCTGGAATAACGCAAGGACAAAAGGAATGGAGTCAAATGAGTGTGATATTAGAAATACATTCAGAAATCAAAAACAGTATTTACAATATATAGAAAAGGCGGGACAATACCCACTCAAAAATTGTCCGTGGGCCACGGGGCCAAAACACATAGGCCAAGCCCACACTTGACTCCTGCCTCAGTTAGGAGAGAACACTGCAGGGGCATCAGGTCGAAAACACACAGGCACCTCAGGGGGACGCAGAAGGGGGTCACCTCAGCAGCACGATGGTACAACGCCACTGCTGCTGGAGGGGGGTCCATGCCCAGTGCTTGGTCCTGGGGAGTGCAAGACCACAGTCTCTCAAGTGGGTGGTTTGCCCACTGCTTGGTCCTGGGGAGTGCAATGCCACAGTCTCTCAAGTGGGTGGTTTGCCCACTGCTTGGTCCTGGGGAGTACAAGGCCACAGTCTCTCAAGTGGACGGCTTCTCCACTGGTTCTGGAGGGGGCGTTGTGCCCAGTGTGCTTCATCCTGGCAAGGATAGGGTGAGTGGATGCCTTCTTCTGCTGGTTCTAGAGGAGGCTTTGTGCCCACTGTGCTTCATCCTGGCAAGGAGGGGCTGAGTGGATGCCTTCTTCCGCTGGTTCTGAAGGTGGCTTTGTGACTGTGATGCAGAACATGGGCAGTGCATGGTCAGAGTCACTCACCTGGGTGTCAGACCCAAATGATTTTCTGTGGGCAGGATGCATGACACTCCATGGAGGCAGGACTACAGTCCATCCGCATGTGGGAACAGCTGTACAGTGGTGGCAGTGCCGGTGCTGGTGTTGGTGCTGCCAGTGGTGGGGGGAGGCTCCAGCCCTTCCCCTGCAGCTTTGGACGGCTGCCCACTGGGGCTGCTGCTGCTGGCAGTAGTGCTGCTTGCGGCGGTGCAGGTGGTGTGCAGGTGGCGGTGCTTGGGGCGGTGCAGGTGGCAGTGCTGGCCGCAGGGCAGGTGGCGGTGCTGCCCGCGGTGCAGGTGGCGGTGCTGGTGGTTATGGTGGTAGCCTCCAGGCCTTCACCTGCAGACTCGGACGGCTGAAGTACCCTGGCTGGTGTTCTGCGCCCCTTCCTATCCTTGACAGATGGTGGTGCCTCCTTGCTTCTGCCAGCTGAAGTCTTTGACGTGGCCTTGCTGGCTGGTTGAGCCTCCTTCTCCTTGCTGTATGCTGTCTCCTTTTTGGCCTTACCAAGTGGCGTAACTTTCTTGGCCTTGGCAGGTGTTGGTGGCACACTTGCTGGGCTGATGGGTGCCTCCTTAGAGCCTCTCACAGCTGCAGAAACCACAGCTGATGTGGACTTGGTGGCTGAGGTGCTGGGCTGGGTTCTGGCCACCCTGGCCTGAGGTGAAGGATGGGGGGAGGGGTAGGGAAGAGGTCAATGTTGGCTAGGAAAAGCTTCTTAGGGACATTGGAGGGGGAAGAGGGTGAAGGTTTTTGAGTGTAGGAGATGTCAGTCTGCTTTGTTTGGATGCAGGTGCATGAGCTGGATGCTGTTGTGAGGTGGATGGCTGTTGTGTGGGTGTGTGCTTGCGTTTGTGTACTTTGGAAGGAGGGGTCACAGACACAGTTGGAGAGGACACAGGAGAGGTGTGCATGGTTGTGGGGGTGGTGACTGCCAGTGAGGGGCGTGTAGTGATAGGCGTGCTGGTGATGGAGGTAGTGGATAAGGATGTAGTGCATGCAGGTGTGAGTGGAGACTCTACTGGGAGGGAGGTGGACGAGGAAGAGGAGGGGGACACAGTGGAGGCAGTCAATGTTGATCTGTCTGCATGGGGATGGTGGTTGTGTGAGTGCCTGTCAGATGAAGTGTGTGCTTGTGCTTGCCTGAGCCACTTCTCTGTGTTGATTTGGGTGAATGCTGGTCTGAAGGTGTGCTTGGGATAGGTTTGGGTTGAGGGGAGTGGGACTGGGTAGAGGAAGTTGGAGGGGGAGGCTGGAAACAGGGACAATGGCTGCCATCAGTGCAGAGGCCAGAGCCTGGAATGCTCTCTGTTGGGCTGCCACGCCAGAGTGACTGCCCTCCAGGTATGCTTTTGTTTGTAGCAAATGCCTTTCGACACCCTGGATGGCTAGATTGCCCAACAGTGAGGGATCTCAGGAGGTCAATAGCCTCCTCACTGAGGGCAGCAGGGCTGACTGGGGCAGGGCCTGAGGTGCCTGGGACGAAGGAGATGCCCACCCTCCTGGGTGAGCGGGCACGGGAAACACGTGGAGCGGCTACTGGGAGGGAGGTGATGGTACGAGGGTGGCGGCTGAACCTGCAGCTGGGGTGGTCACAGAGGTGTCCGCCACCACTAGGGACTTTCCATCGGAGGAGGTATTTGAGTCTGTGTTGTCACTTCCTGTCTCTGCCATGGTGCTCCCCTCACTCTCTGTCTCACTGGTCCCCTCTGCCTCACTGGGTCCTGTGGGATGCAGCTCCCTCTGTCGCCAGTGCCCCTGCTCCTTTGCCAGATGATGCTAATGCACACATGGACAGGGTGACAGAAGAAAAAAGGGGGAGGGAGAGAGAAAAAGGAAACACTGGGTGAATTACTACACCAACACCACAGTTGACATACACAGCACCGTCACAAACAGGGATCAGGCTTCAGCACTAAGCATTGCACTGCCAGTGATTTGGGTAGATGCCACAGCAGGATGAGGGCCACACACTGCCAACTGCAACCCTCCTGGGACACACAAAGCCCTGACTGACATGGAATACTAACAAGCTAGGTTACATGCATTTGCCATACACCTATTACCCTAGAGTTGACACACACTACAATGTCTGACCTGGCCTTAGGGGCTCCCACTAACTCACATCCACCACCAATCATTTTAATAATGCTCACTGTACTCTACCCATGTGGCTGCTGTGATTCCCTCAAGCACCCATCTGGCTCTGGGTAGGCCACCGCCAGAATGCAGGCCATCAGGGGGGTCAGGTTCCGACCGACACCCCTTCCTCGTTGGAAGGCCATGCCAAGCTGGGCCTCCGCGGTCTTCCATGCCCAGCATCTCAGGTCCTCCCACCTTTTCCGACAGTGGGTGCTCTGCCTGCCAAAGAGGCCGAGGGTCTGCACGTCCTTGGCGATGGCACACCATAATCCCTTCTTTTGATGGGCGCTGACCTGCAGAGGTAATATAGACAGGAGAACACCATTAACCATACAATCCAGCCTGTCACACATATGGCTCACCAATCCCATTTCCATCACCATTGGCACAAACATTGGCCGGCACACACCATGTACACCACCACAAGACATTCCCCCCGATGACACAATGTTGGCACACATATCTCCATGCATCCTTCCCACATACGTCGAGCCCAAAGTGTACTCACCTGTTGGTCTGGAGGCCCATACAGCAGTCCGTATTGAGGAAGGACCCCATCCATCAATCGCTCCAACTCTTTCGAAGTTAAAGCAGAGGCCCTTTCCCCAGTGACATGGGTTATGGTAGGTTCCAGACACAGGTCACAGCAGCACACACAGTGTCGGTGTTCTCCTGTTGAAGGTCAGGAAACAAGTGAGGAATCAGATAGAAAATGGCGGTGACGTCCGCGGCGGTGTACACCGTCACTGCCAGGACCGATCCCCATTGGCCACTATAATCCATAGAGCCTCATATTATCCATTGAGGAATTGCAGGGCGGTGCAAGACTCCCTTCCGCCACAACGCCAAATGTCGGTGGAGTTACCTCACTTCCACCTGTCCCAAAATACAGGACAGGCAGTCGCCATTTCATGGTGGCGGACAATGGTCATATCATCCTTAACTTCGTCACAGCCTAGACTAGCATATACCTCACCATTCCCACTGTCCCATCACATAAATGCTCTACGTACACTGACGTTGTGGTTCCATTGTTCAAATTGTGACAGCCTACTCTCTCTTGTGTCCTTTAGATACCTACCGCTGAATAGGAGGAGGAGACATACCCCTGTGTACAGACCCGTTGTGGACTTGGCTACATTAGAGGACAGGCACATTCTACTCACCTATAGGCTGGACAGGGCCACAATAACTGAGATGTGTGCCCAATTGGAGCCAGACCTGATATCTGCTATCCGTCATCCCACTGGGATCCCCCCTCTTGTGCAAGTGCTATCAGTGCTCCATTTCCTGGCAATATTTTCTTTCCAAGTGACAGTGGGCTTGGTAGCAGGAATGTCACAGCCAATGTTCTCAATTGTGCTGGCAAGAGTTTTGTCTGCCCTGGTAAAACACATGTGCAGCTACATTTCTTTCCCCCAGGTGGAAGATTTGGCCACAGTGAAGGCCGGATTCTATACAATGGGACATATCCCCAATACTATTGGGGCAATCGACGGAACACATATTGCGTTTGTGCACCCTCCAGCAGAATGAACAGGTGTTCAGGAATCATAAGAGTTTCCACTCACTGAATGTTCAAATGGTGTGCCTGGTGGACCAGTACATCTCCCACATCAATGCTAAGTATTCTTGGTCAGTGCATGACGTCTTTGTCCTGAGGAATAGCAGCATCCCAAATGTGATGGCCCAACTACAGAGGCACAAGGTGTGGCTAATAGGTGAGCTATGGTCCCCACTCACTGTATGTTAGTGTATGCCTTCAGGTGTCATCCCCACAGCATTGTGTGAGGCTAAATGTTGTCCCTCAATACTTGCAGGTGACTCTGGCTACCAAAACCTATCGTGGCTGCTAACCACTGTGAGAAAGGCCAGGACAGGGGCAGAGGAACCTTACAATGAGGCACATGGGCAAACCAGAAGGATGATCGATAGGACCTTCGGCCTCCTTAAGGCCAGGTTCAGGTGCCTCCATCTGACAAGTGGATCCCTGTGCTACTCACCTGGAAAGGTCTGCCAGATGGCATGTACCCTTTCTGCAGGAGGAAGAGACCGGAGATGACCCTGTGGAAGCAGTAGACCCTAAGGACAGTGAGGATGAAGAGGCTGAGGATGAGCATGAGGACAACAGAACATCAGTTATCCATCAATACTTCCGGTGACACACAGGTGAGACAGTGCAACTGACCATTCCTCTGACTATTGATGAATTCTGTGTGGCTGTAGCATGATGGCATTAACTCCCTTTGCATCTCAACTTACTGTCACCTATGGCTTGTCATTTTTCAGATGTTGGTGAGATAAGAACTGTGTACTGATGTGCTGACTACAGACAGCTACAGCTCATTCTTTCTATGATGTCACAGTGTTCAGATCATTTGCACTAGATGTGACTGTTTCCATAAATGAACATTTACAAAACATAAAATACTAGTAGTCAAGTTGTGTTCAAAAGTGTTTATTGTAGTGCTCTGAAATTGAGGGAAAAGTGCAATGGAATGGGGTGATGATGGAGGAAGGTCCAGGGTATTGTTCCAGTTTGTTTGTAGCACAGGTCCAGTGTCCAAGGGGCCATAGGAAGGGGAGCAAAGGCAGTTCAAAGTAGACAAGGTGACAGGGTGGGACACAGGGGGGACAATCAGGAGAGTCTCATTTCCTTGTTGTTGTCTTGGCAAGTGTCTCTGGCTTCTTTCTAGCTCACAGAGAGTGTTTGCTGGGTGGTTCACCTTCTTCAGGGGAGGTGTGCTGGTGGCCTGTGGGTCCTGTGGCGGGGCCTCCTGCCCCCTAGCGGCAGCGGAGGTGGAGGGCTGGTCAATGGACTGGCTAGTGGTAGGGGCCCACTGCTGTGCTGTTGCCTCCCTCATGATGTTGGCCATGTCTGCCATCACCCCTGTTATGGAGATCAAGGTGGTGTTAATGGCCTGCAAGTCTTCCCTGATCCCCTGATACTGTCCCTCCTGCAGCCGCCTGTTCTCCGCACATTGTCAAGGATCTGGCCCATCGTGTCCTAGGAATGTTGGTAGGCTCCCAGGATCTCAGAGAGTGCCTCCTGGAGAGTCGGTTCCCTGGGCCTGTCCTCCCCCTGTGCACAGCAGTCCTCCCAGTGTCCCTGTTGCCCTGTTCCTCTATCCCCTGAATGGTGTGCCCACTGCCACTGACCCCAGGTCCCTGATTGTCTTGGGTATGAGGTGTGGCCTGGGGTCTCTGTAGAGGTGGGTACACTGCTCATTGATGTGTCCTGGGGACAGGTGTGGGGATGCTGGGTGGCTGCTGTGGTGTTGGATACTGATGGGGGAGACTCTGTGCTTGACTTTGAGTTGGCTTGGGTGACCGACTGTCCAGTTGTCCCTGATGGGCCAGGTTGTTGGTCCAGACCCTGAAGTCCAGAGTTACTGTCATCACTGGGGGCATCTTCTGTTCTTGGGTGCTGTCCACGGCGTTCACCCGGTCCACGATTCTCCACCATAGCTCCACCTTCCTTGCAATGGATATTTGCTGTACCTGTGCTCCAAACAGCTGTGGCTCTACCCTGAAAATTTCCTCCACCATGACCCTTAACTCCTCATCAGTGAAACAGGGGTGCTTTGTGGGGACATGGGTGTTTTGTGGTGTGTGTTGGTGAGAGTGTGTTGAGTAATATGGTGAGGTGTGTGATGTGGGGTGCGTGAGGGGTTTTATGAGTGTATGTGGTGTGTGTGTCTAGCTGTCTCTGTACTGTTCGTGTCAATCTCCTGGAAGTAATTGTTGTTGGTAAAGGGTTGTGGGTACTGTGGGTGTGTGTTTTATAGTGGTGTGGTTGGGGTAGGTGGGTGCGTGTGGTATGTGTATGAGTGTTAGGAGTGTGTTTTTCATATTGGCCAACGTAGTCTTGTTTTGTATGGGGTGTCCATTCTGATCGCGGTGATGAGTACTGCCAATGGTTTACCGTAGTTGAATGTCTGCCGTGGTGATTCGTAGGTCATAATGTGGTGGGGGTTGTTCTGTTGGCGTAACTGGATGGGTGTTGGGACCGCCACTTTATCACTGACCTATGGGCTGATGGATTTGTGTATGTGGCAGTATTCTGCCAGATTGGTGTGTGTGTGTCATAATATGGGGAACGGATATTTGCCACCGCAGCGGTATGTTGGCGGCCGTCACCACAGCGGTAAGTGGCATTTACAGCCAATGTCATAATGAGGGCCTATGTGTCTATTGGGCCAGATTATAAGTCTTGCCTTTTGGTCATTCTAGCCCTTTTTAGTTCCCCCAGTCCTGGACAATTTGTTCTGTTCTTTTCTGGTCCTCTTTGGTATAGTCACCGTATACTGGTTCTTCTCACCCAAAACCTCCTAGTCCTGGTACCACAGGTATATGTCGTTTCTGACCTCTCATGACCTGGCCCTCTTAGTCTTCCTGGTTTGGGTTTTCTTGGTGCTCTTTGAGCTTTTCTTCATCATTTTAGTCCTACTGGTAGTACTGGACCTCTTGATCCAAGTTCTACTTATTTGGGTCCTCCTGAGCCTGGCCATTTTGGTCCTAGTCCTTCTGGTGAAATCTGTCCAGTCCCCTCGGTCTGCCCACTTGGTAATTTGAGCTCCATTCCCCTAGGTCCTAATTTTCATCACCCTTTAGCCCTATTTCTGATCCTCCTGGTCATTATTCTTTTAGGTCACCTAGTATTCTTTGCTCTGGCCCTTGGTGCTGGTCCACTTTGTCTTCCTGGTACCTGTGCTGCTTATCATGTGTTCCTTGTACAATTGGTCATTGCACCCCAGGTCCTGATATTCATAGACGTCCTTAAACTTGTCTGTTCCTCCTGGTCCTACTCCCCCTGCTTCTTGTTCTCATGGTTCTGCTTGCTAGCCATAGAAATTGTTGATACTTCCTTGTATATTTTCTTATCATTCCCATGCACTTCTTCACCAAGGAGACTATATATAAGAATGTGGCGCAGTGCAGCACAGCAAGTCAAATTGCTGCACTGCACTACATCACAGGGAAAGGGCAGGAATGCACACTATTTAAGCCAATACATTGCATTTCTGCCTTTTTGCCAGAGCTGATGCCCATTTGACATCATGATACAAGAGTGCCTGTTTTGCAAATAAGATTGTTTTTGTGCAGGAAGGGACACCTTTCGGCACAAAACATATCCTGAGAGACATATACCTCTTTCTATGTGTGCTGCAGAAAGCAGCACATATAGAAAGAGGGAGAAATGAAGAGAAATAAAGATATTTGTCCTTGTTTGTTCTCCCTTTATAAGGCATTCCGAGGTCTGCCAGTTCTGGAAAATCTAGAAATGTGTAAAAAAAAATGAGTGTTGCATGGGAGTTGCATGGGGACACCATGCAACACCCATGCAAAACCCCTGGAACGCCTTCCAAGGGCAGAGTAAGGTAATGCAATTATTTGTGCTGAATTGCCTTCCCCCAGATTTATGGAGCTACTCAGGGCTATGCAAAGTGATCTTGGTTGGCTTCATAAATCTTGCATTGTGCAAGCACGATGCAAAGGGCTCATAAATATGCCCCCTAGTCCTTAGTATCCTGAGCCTTCCATTAAACAGACTCCTGGTCCTGGATCTTTTCATCCTTGCACTGTAAATCTCATACATCATTCCTACTGGTCCTACTCCCCTATTTTATCTATTTATTCATCTATTCCTCTAGTGTGCCATTTTTGCTTCTGCTCCTGGTTCTTTTGGTAATGTATTTCTGGTCTTAGTTGTGGCAGTCCTTTGTCTGGTCCACATTTAGTGGGTCTTCTGGTTCTCCTGCCTTTGTTTCCCTAGTTTTTCGCAGTCACTCAGTCCTCCTGCCCCATCCTGGTCCTACTAGTGCTTCCTATCTTCTGGTATACATTCTCTACTTGGTTCTTGTCAAAATTATCCTGGTCCCCTCTATCGGGTCCTCCTAGTAATGGTTCTCCTGGGTGTGTTCTTGCTCATCCCTCTGGCACTGGTCCTCCTAGTTCCCCCTATTGTGGGTCACCATGGTTCATCTTGTTCTTGTCACCCTTGTGCCCCTGAGTCTGACCCTCATGGTCCTTCTTTTTCTGGTCCCAGTGGGACGAGACCTCCTTGTCATTTATATCCTGGTAGTGATCCATTAGCCTCTGCCCCTTTGGACCTCCTGATCTGACCTCTGTAGTCTTGACCCACTTGTTCCTGCTTCTTCATTCCATTGGCCTCCTGTACTGATCCTCTTTGTTCAGTCCACCTGGGTCTGCTACAGCAGGCCCTGGTTGTCCTCTTTCCTCTAGTCCTTGTTGGTGCTCTCAGGCCCTTCTACCCCTCCACTTTGTGATGCTTGTAATGAACGTTACAGTTGCTTCTAACTGTGGTGTTTCTGTTCCTTGAGACCCTTGTCAACTGAGTTAAGAATGAATCCCCCTGTTACACAGCCTTCTGACCCTCCTGATCCTTCTCACCCTCACCTTGGACCTCTAGTCCTGTTTTTTATTGTCCTGTTTCTCATTATCTATTTTTTCTTCGTCCCCTCTAGCATTGGCAACCCTTGATCTGGTAGATAAGGTCTCTGAGAGACTGTGTTTTCTAGTTGTGGTGCTCCTGGTCATCCCTGGTAGTCCATCTTCCGACCACTATTCTCCTACTTGTCATTATCTTTCTCCTACTGGTCCTACTCCTTTTTTTGTCCACTCCCACTCCACAATGGCTTTACTCAGGTACAGCCTCCAATCTTGTCACCCAGATATTTTTTTGGCTGGCTTAAAGATTGAAGCCATACTTATGGTCAAGTGGGGCAGAGCAGTAAGTCACCTTGCTGCTCTGTGCTGCATCACAGGGAAACAGCAGAAATGTACTAAATGTATCCCAGTACGGCACAATCCTTTCCTTTCTCCAGTGCTGGTGCCCTTTTGGGAGCATAGCCCCAACACAGGCACCCTTGCACCATGGTACAAGGGTGGCTGTGTTTTCTTTGTCCTCATTGCCATCACAATCTGACTCAGAGGGGAAACCCTTAAAAAACAGGGAGATCATTGTCCACCCTATACCACTTTCCGGCGAGAGGCTCTTGTCTTGGATTAGAGCTGAGTTCTTGATTATGAGCTGCTTTGGATACACAGAGAGAACCTTGAGAATCAGTAAGCAGTATAATCATAGGACAGGACCAGCTCATTTAACATGTGCCATCTGCCTCCTATTCAATTCTTTCCAGCCACACTCTAAAAAGAAGCTCAAAGTTTCTGCACCTTTCCCCCCCTTCACATCCATATTTTAAGTTATTGATTACTGCCTCCCTCCATTCCTGAATTCTCAGGGGGAGGGCACTCAACCATTTCATACAGATTTCTCATCTGGCCAACAAAGTCAAATAGAAAAACAGTTTAGTGCTGTCACTGGTTCTGATTCTGCAGAGATCCAAAAATCACTAATGAGGGGCTTACCTGACAATCCGTAGAAAGAACTCCCCCTATTACCTGCTCCACCTCCTTCCAAAATCAAGTAAGCTAGGAGCACCTCAAAAATGTATGTAGGTCATCTGCCAAGGCCATGCCACATTTCTTACACGTAGTTGTAGTTCCCTGCCCTACCTTAAATAACTTTCCCAAATTCCAGAAGGCCCTGTGGATTGAGAACAAGTGATTCCTTCTTACAGACGCATGCGGAACTGTATCATATAGAAGAGTATTAGATACTTGCCATTGATCTGTTATCTGGTGTCCTGGCAAGTCTTCTCCCCACATCTCCTCCGGAAGGGTGAACTCTCCATCCGCGGTCTATCACATCAACCAGTACAGTTTTGTGACCTCCTTTCGTGGGGGGTCGGGGTTTAGATGTAGAATGTCTTCCAGTTCATTCAAGCCCCCTACCTCCTCCTTTACATGTTGCAACCAGATAGTTATTTGGAGGTATTTAAACCTAGAAAGATTGCCCCCCATTTCCCCACAGAGGAACTCGAAAGAGTCCAAACTCCTGTCCTTGAATAAAGTGCCCCAATGCAAAAAAGCTGCCTCCCTCAAAGAAGAGCCAACTTGGTTCTCCACTATTCTGGGATGCCTGGAGAGTTCTATATTGGCACATAATTGCTATAATATGGTAGCTTAGTGGCTTTTCTCATACCCCACCAGAGTTTTACCAAATCCAAAATTACCTTAAATCTTATTTTTTTTTAAACTTGGGGTCACCAAACGTATATAAAAAGCCTTTCTGGGAGACACCATTTATTTTCATCATAACATAAAAAAATGTGTCCTTTCTCAGAATCCCTTGGCTCCTTCATTAGCTCCCTCAAATTCTTTAGGAAAAAGGCCTACGCATAAAACTGTACATCCGTTAAACCCAGCCCACCTTTCTCTGTCCTTCTCCTCAACTTCTTCTAAGCTTTGTGTACTCCCTTCACGGCCCAAACAAAACTAATAAACTCTCCTTGAAGTTTGCAGAACCATTCTTTCTCAAACAGCAAAGGGACCGTATTAAAAATGAATAGGAATTTATGCAAGATCACGATCCTGATTAAGTTAACCTTCATTAACCTTCATTTCTTCATTAACAGGCTGGACTCTCTCAAAACCTTCTTGAAATTCAATTCAGCAATTTTGTTTATATCTTGTGTTATTGTGATCCCTAAATATTTCACCTCCTTCTTTACAGAGATCCCTTCCGCCCGCATATTCCATACCATAACTCCAGATTTTTCACTGTTGACAGCAAATCCACAGATTTTCCCAAATTACTTCGTAAGTTCTTCCAGGGCTACCAATGCTTGACCCAAATCTGCTGTGTATACTAACAAATCATCTGCATATAAGAAAATCTTGTTACTCCAGGTCCCACACTGAAACAGGAGTATCCTCTGGCCCTTCCTAAGTTTACACACAAGAGGCTCTATGTATATGTTAAAAAGTAATGGTGACAATGGATACCTTTGTCTTGTTCCTCTTTGAATTTTAAAAGGGTAATTTAACACACCATTAACTAGGACTCTCGCTACGGGATCTTGATAGATCTTCTGCAACACCCCAATAAAGTTCCTGCCCAAGTTAAAAAACTTGCAGACCATTTTTAAATAAACCCAATTAACCCTACTAAATGCTTTAGTGGCATCTACCATTACTACCGCCAACAAATCCTGGAACATAGTAGCCAAATCAATTGCGCCTATCTGGGTGTGTATCAGCCCCTGCATCAACCTACCCTTCATAAAACCCTTTTGATCCATGTGAATAAGCTTTCCTACAACACCACCTAATCTTTTCACCATAATCTTTGCAAATATTTTGTATTCACTGTTTAAAAGGGAAATTGGTCTGTATGCATCGCAGGATCTAGGGTTCTTCCCTGGCTTCAGAAACGCTGTACTACTTGCTTTCTTCCAAGGCAGAGGCATCATACTTCTCCCTTCTAAAATGTCATAACAGAGTCCCACCAAAAAAATATTTACACTACTTCCCAGGTCCCTATAAACTTCCAAAGTAAGATAATTCGGGCCTGGTGCTTTCCCAGCCTTTCCTGATTTTAAATCCCAATCCAATTCCTCCAACCCCACTTGGTCATTAAGGCCTCTACTGTCTTCCTCACTCAAAGAATTCAAACCTAACTCTTCTAACCGGGTCCTCACTGCCCCCAGGGGTACCTCTAGATCCTCTGCATATAATTCTGAAAAAGAAACTCGGAAAGCTTCTCCAACCTCCTTGTCACCCCTCTTCAAATTTCCTGAAGTTGGATCTCGTAACTCTATCACCCTGTTCCTCTCTCTATTAGCTTTTAATTTTCAGGCCAATCATTTTCCACAGTTCTCTCTATACTCAAAATGCGCTAGTCTGTTCGCCTCGCATCTTTTCTTAATCCTATTCTCAATCACAGCATTCAAATCAGATTGCAACCTTCAATCTACTCCATACAGCTGATTTACTTCCTCAACCTTGAGACCAGCCAGTGTCAACTTTGTATCTATTTGCTGCATCTGCTTTTCTAACCTGCCAATCTCTTTGTTGTTCAATCTCGTTTTAAATGAGGCCATTCTAATAAGGGTGCCTGTGTTGTCAACAGGATTGTGTTTGTCTTGCAGGAAGGAACACCTTCCTGCATGAAAACAACCCTGAGAGGCGTTTTCCTCTTTCTATGTGTGCTGTAGAATAAAAATCCAACACCATCTTCAAAGTAACCCCAAAATGTAAAAAATCCAATGTAGGGAACTGGGGTTATTCATTTTTAAATATTAAGGAGGACACTAACAAGGAGCTTGCTCCACAGTGGCATCATTTTTTGGACACTGTGGTGGTGCTGTCTTTGGTCCATATGCACAAGGTGAGACATTAGTCCCAATGCATCCATTTTTGTAGTTTTGTGACAAAAAAATACCTGCTCTGGAACTAGTTGCATCACACAGTTTATAATGCGTGCTGGGTCGAAAATCATCCTTACAACTGAAGCAGTGACATTTACAAGTTTTTTATTGTGTGACGCTTCTTTCAGATGTGTTTCGCAAAGCCTGAAATGTGTTAGAATTCCCATGCCTCCATAACCCAGGGGTAGGAACTGAATCAGTGGTTGTGTAACAGGAATCTGACTATCTGAAGTCACTTTACACACTGGAGTATGTATGTATTTCACATTGCCTCTACTAGTAGTAAGTATACATGTTATGGGACCCCTTGACCAACCTGGTACCATGGCATCTAGGATATTATCATCCACTGCAGCAAGGCAATGTGACATTGTGTACTCCAGGCCAGGATTTTTGCTTCTCCATAGAGAAATGGGTTTCCAAGTCCAGCCCATCATACTCCAAAGCGTAACGGGGAAGTACACATACAAGGTAGGTAAAACATGAATTGCCACTTTACATTGCTACATATACTTGTATTCACTCACATTATTCTGTCACTCACAATGTTACACATACTTAAGTCTCTATGTACACATAAGTAGACTATGCTGTAATGTGATACATAGCCATACGGCATACTTCACATCCAGGGCCAATATAAGAGTGTAGAAGGTGCTATTCCACCATTTTACATTTTTTCACAGTAGTCTTTACATGTTAGGCTAATTGTGTCAGTCAACACTGAGTTTTGATGCATTGCTGAAGTTGCATCGGTGGTAAGGCCAACTTAGCAATGCACCACTTTTGGGGCTAAAGCGTTGTAGCAGAGTTCCCACTGATGCATCAGAGTTTCTGATGCATCCTTAGGACATTATACCATGGTGCCTCATATTTTACATATGATGGATCCATTGTGTTGTAACCTGTCTTGCTCCAGCGCAATAATTTTGTGGGCTTTCTAATGACAAAAAATGAAATGCGCAACTGCGGCTATCTGATCACACTGGATTGAGACCAAGTCAAAGTTTCAGGACGACCATAATGGAGTATGGGTTGGTTACAATGAGTGGTTGGGACCAGTCAAGTTTTTACCTTTGCACTTAGTAAGACACTTTTTTGGTGCTTTTCTCCCTCAACGTCAAGCAAGTTTCCTTGACAGGGAGGGTTGCAGTTCAATGACAGCGGCTTGCTTCAGCGTGAGTCCTCTATTATTTCTGGTGGTCTTGGTTGTCATCATCAATGTCTAAAAGCTCCAGAGCTTCAGCAGCCAAACTTGAAATTCAGGCTGAGTCACAGTTCAACGTCTCCAGCTTGACTCTTGATGATGGGTCAGGTAATTTATTGAACTTTATACCAAAATTCTCAAATGGTTCCAAACATATGGAGCTTCTTGGAGCTTCTTTCACAATGTCCTTTTGGTGTCTTGAAGGGCCAACAGCATCAACCAAAGTTATGGGAATTCAGAGTTGCTCCTTGGAGAGCTATGGCTACAATTCCCACAAAGTACCCACTAAACCCTTAAAAGTCCTCTGGACTCTGGTCAACTGGGCTCTTCTTGATGGAGTTGGTGTTGGTGACTTCTTGTACCTCTTTCATAATGTTTGCTTTCAGGGTGTCCACTCCTTAATCTTGGAGCAAGGCAAAGTTCTCTTTTTATGAAGCCCAGATTTGGCAGCAGATGCAGTCCTTGTGAGTACAGACCAGGGGATCAGCAGGGCAGTCCTTCTCCTTCAGATATTTCTAGGCAGGGATCTGCGTTGCTGGGCAGCTCTTCCATATTTATCAAGGTTCCTTGGCTGGAAGCAGAGGGGCACCCCTGTCCAATGTGGTATGGAGTGCCACACTCTTTGATGACAACATCCTTAGAAGTGTGGTGTATTTATGCCTGAGAAAGCACTGTTCCACACAAATTCAAAATGGAGAAAATTGCTTATGGAAGTTCAAGTCCGGCTAAGCCCCCTGGCTACCTGTCCCCTACATTCTCCTTCCAGACCCTCTCCTGATCAATTACTGAGGCTCCCATCTGGCTGGGGGTGGAGGAAATGAGGCCAGGCCTGGGTCCTTCTCCCTTCCTATTCTGAAATCTGAAGGCAGCAGCTCTCCTCACCCCAAATGTCTCCTTTGTCTCATACCAGGCCACGTCAGACCTCATTAGAGCAGCTTGCATCAGCCTGTCAAAGGCTGACCAATCAGGAAAGGCTACAACAGGCCTGGCCTTAGATAATTTTAGGAAAACCGTTCTAAAACGACATCCCTGCAGTAGTTATAATAAGTTTAATCTTGGCAAGTTATTGGATTCATTGTTACTATTATGTTGACACTTGGAATGACCATGCTAGCTAACTCCTGTCACAAAGCACACTTTATTTAACTTTAATAAAGTCTACCAATGTTACTCTATGCGGCTAGCAGTGCTTCAATGAGGAAAACAAAATTGATAGTTTTACCCTTCACCAGCTCATATAAAATATTATTTATAATGTCCTTGCTTATTAATACAGTGCACCCTACCCTGCGGAACCTAGGATAGACCTTAAGGGTTATGTACATGTAAAAACAAGGTTGTTTAAGACTTAGGTTAGCAGAGAGAACAATCAGAGTTGGGAAACACCAGCATCAGCTAAAAATGGGGGCAAAAAGTGGGGGGACATTGTAAAAAGTCCTGTTTTCTCACAGTATCTAAAACAGTAATTGATGGAATGCTTAGAATAATCTCAGCCACTGGTAATTACTCAGGGCCACCGCACCCTACTTACACGCCTCCACAAAGCCGGAATACAAGAAAAAGCCCTTAACTGGATCTCCTCTTCTCTCTCCGGCAGAACCCAGAGAGTCCGACTCTCACCCTTCCGCTCCGAAGCCACCAACATCATCTGCGGCGTACCCCAAGGCTCCTCTCTAAGCCCGACGCTGTTCAATGTCTACATGGCCCCCCTCGCACATTTGGCCCGTCAGCACAACCTCACCATTCTCTCCTACGCCGACGACACCCAGCTCATCCTCTCCCTCACTAAAGACCCACTCACCGCCAAAGCCAACCTCCACGAAGGACTGAATTCCATTGCCGAATGGATGAGAAACAGCCGCCTGAAGTTGAACTCCGACAAGACGGAAGTCCTCATCCTCGGACGCACCCCCTCGGCCTGGGACGACTCCTGGTGGCCCACCGCACTGGGACCCCCTCCAAAGCCAGCCAACCACGCACGCAACCTTGGCTTCGTCCTCGACTCCGCCCTCACCATGTCCAAGCAGGTCAACGCAGTTTCCTCCTCCTGCTACAACACTCTCCGCATGCTCCGCAGAGTCTACAAATGGATCCCGACGGAAACCAGAAAAACTGTGACCCAAGCCCTTGTCAGCAGAAGACTCGACTACGGCAACGCACTCTACACAGGCATCCCAGCAAAGGACATCCGACGACTTCAGTGCATCCAAAACGCCTCCGCCCGACTGATCCTCAACGTACCCCGCCGATGCCACATCTCCCACCACCTGAAAGACCTCCACTGGCTCCCCGTGGACAAGAGGATCACCTTCAAGCTCCTCACCCACGCTCACAAGGCACTCTACAACGCCGGACCCGCCTACCTGAACAACAGACTCAACTTCTACCTCCCCTCCCGCCAACTCCACTCTGCCAACTTCTCCCTCGCCATCGTTCCCCGCTTTCAATGCAAGACTTCCGGTGGCAGATCCTTCTCCTACCTCGCCGCCAAGACCTGGAACACCCTCCCGACCCCCCTGCGGCAGACCCAGGACCTTCTCACCTTCAGGAAACTCCTCAAAACCTGGCTTTTCGACCAATAGCAGCTCCCCCCCCCCAGCACCTTGAAACCCTAACGGGTACGTAGCACGCTTTATAAATGTCATGATTGATTGATTGATTGAGGGCCGCATCCCAATCCATCATTATTCCACACAACATGTCACTGTTGCGTAAGTTCTCTTTATCCTAATGAGACTGCTGGATTTGTGTGGCAGGATCACTTGCATTGTGGAGGACTGAGTCCAATCCCACACCATGTGACACCTGCCAACCTAATCTGTGTTTTTCCGGCTAACTAGCAGTGCCTCATCTCCACCCAAGAGCAGGGATGATTGTGGCAACCGGGCACATGACATAGATGACTCCTCAGGGGAATCGTGTTCAATCAGATCTCATTTGTTTCTCTCAGTCACATTAGTCTCACATATGCAAAGACAATCAGAGGCAGAATATAGTTATAAGGTTTTATTGAAATAACTGCATCTTAGATAGTGAGGCATGTATTGTAATACCTAGGACGATGAAGCACAATAGAAGTAAAATTGTGACAATGAGAGTAAAACACAAAAATAATGCTACCATACTGTCACTATGGGTTGTAGATATAGGCCCTCATTACAACATTGGTGGTAAAAGCCGCTTATCGCCGTGCAGAAGACCGCCAACACACCGCCGCTGCCGCGGAATTCCGCCACAGCTATTATGACCCACATCTCGGAATCCGACAAAATTCAGACACCCACAAAAGTCCGCCACACTAAAGGTCAGTGTTAAACTGGCGAAAACAAAACCTCCACCGTCACGGCAACAGAAATACGCCCACACTATCACGACACACGAATCCACGCAGCGGTCTTTCAACCGCGGTATTCCATTGGCGGTACACACCGCTGCGCTCAAAATACACACACATCTCCAAAACACCACCACATTGGACAATTCGAAATACACACACCTGATACACATACACACACCACTCCCACACACCCAATACAATATAAAACACACACCCAGATCACCCACAAACCCCTACGACCACAATTACAGAGAGAAGGCCAGAGAGGGACACCACCATCAACAAACTAGCATCCGCAGGCACAAAACACCATCACCCACACAACTTCCACGCACAAAACACCACACCCCACTACATATCACCACACTTATCACCACACACACCACCCCACACATCACCTACACCACCGCATGGCACGGCAAAAACGGCCCAGTTTCTCGGAGGAGGAGCTCAGGGTCATGGTGGAGGAAATCGTCCGGGTAGAGCCACAGCTATTTGGATCACAGGTGCAGCACACCTCAATTGCAAGTAAGATGGAGCTATGGCAAAGAATAGTCGACAGGGTCAATGCAATGGGACAACAACCAAGAAATTGGGAGGACATCAGGAAGAGGTGGAACGACCTACGGGGGAAGGTACGTTCCGTGGTCTCAAGACACCACCAGGCAGTTCAGCGGACTGGCAGCGGACCCCCACCTCCTCCCCCACAACTAACAACATGGGAGGATCAGGTCTTAGCGATTCTGCTCCCTGAGGGCCTCGCAGGAGTCGGTGGAGGAATGGACTCTGGTAAGTCAAATCTTAACTATTACATCCCCAACCCTACCTGCATGCTATCACATACCCCCACCCTCGCCCCACCCCTATCACTCCAACTCCTCACAAATGTACCAATATCACAAACCACACATCCCAACACCAAGCCCTGCATGCAACAGCAACGCATGGACACCCATCACTAAAGCATGCCCACTGCACATACCCATGCACCCCCCTAAACCATCATCACACAAGCTCACACACAGGAATGCCAGCACTGGGGTACACGGTCACCCACCCATTGCACACCATGACACACACAGATGCAATAATCATGCCTTTCCACCACTGCAGGACCACTACACAACATCACCAGACAGGAGGGTCCAGACATGTCCACTCCACCCACAGAAGAGGCCCACAGTGATGACAGCACCTCTGTCCACCTGGATCTAGATGACCAGCCCGGACCATCGGGGGCCTCGGGACAGTCGGTTCCCCTCACACTGGCACAGGCCACCACTGACCTTCCCCCCTCAGGAAACACCAGCACAGCACCCACCCAGCGGGCCCATATCTCCGTCCCCAGGACACATCAATCAGCTGTGTGTCCACCACTACAGGGAACCCAGGATAACCCACCACCCCAACAACAACAGGGACCTGGGGGCAGTGGCAGTGGGCACACGGTCCAGGGGACGGAGGCCCAGGAACACAGGGGAACTGGGAGGCCTGCTGTGCAACAGGGGGCGGACAGGCCAAGGTAACCCACTCTCCACGAGGCCCTCTACTCCATCATGGGAGCATACCACCACTCCCAGGAGACGATGGCAACGGTACTGGCCAAGTTTCAGGAGACCCAGCGCATGCAGGAGGAACAGTATTTGGGGTTCAGGGAGGAACTCAGAACCATCAGCTCCTCCCTGGGCACCATCGTAGGGGTGCTGAAGGAAGTACTCAACATCAGGAGGGACACTGTGACACTACAAGGGGCCCCTGACACTAGCATGGACGATGAACTGCCCACCACCTCCGCCGGCGCTAGTGAACAGGAGGCACCGCCACAGGACCACCACACCAGCACCCCACCCCCTGCAGACAGAGAACCACCCGCAAACGGTCCCTGAGATCCAGGAACAAGACAGAGCACGATGCCAAGACCCCTGCCAGGAAATGAGACCACCCTGATTGTCATCCCACTGTCCCACTTTGTCACCCTGTCCATATTGAAACTGCCCCAGTTCCACTTCCTATGCCCATATGGCCAATGCACCTGTGAGACAAATAGACTGGACTCTGCCATGGACACTCCTCCGCCATCACCCCTTACCATTTAACTTCCCCCTCCAATATTTTTATTTAAATAAACACACCTAAAGCACCAAAAGATCTGCAGTCTGTCTGCGATTTCGAAATAGTGTATTTGCAATTACAGTGACAAAATGTTCTTGAAATAGTAATGTCAACATAACTATGTCACACAGCTCTAGTCCATGAGGAATCTAAGCAGATGAGACACGTTGGGACCCACAACTGTAAAACCGTAAGGGAAAGTGACAACTCAGTGACCATACACTCGGTGAAAACGACAGACAGGATAGAGGTAGAAGTGTAAAAGTACATGTAGTAGTCGGGAATGTATTCTCACCTGTGTTTCACTGGAAATATTGCTGGATCACTGAGTCCCTGTTCTGCATGTCTTCTTCCTCTGCTTCCTCCTCATCACTGTCCACAGGCACCACAGCTGCCACAACACCGCCATCTGGACCATCCTCCTGCAGAAAAGGCACCTGTCGTCGCAAAGCCAAGTTGTGAAGCATACAGCGAGCCACGATGATCTGGCACACCTTCTTTGGTGAGTAGAATAGGGATCCACCTGTCATATGCAGACACCTGAACCTGGCCTTCAGGAGCCCGAAGGTCCGCTCGATATCCCTCCTAGTTCACCTATGGGCCTCATTGTAGCGTTCCTCTGCCCTTGTCCTGGGATTCCTCACTGGGGTCAGTAGCCATGACAGGTTGGGGTAACCAGAGTCACCTAATAGCCACGCACGGTGCCTCTGGAGTTGACCCATCACATAAGGGATGCTGCTATTCCACAGGATGTAGGCGTCATGCACTGAGCCAGGGAACATGGCATTCACATGGGAGATGTACTGGTCGGCCAAACATACCATCTGTACATTCATGGAATGATAACTCTTCTAGTTACTGTACACCTGTTCACTCCTGGTGGGTGGGGGGACCAAAGCCACATGGGTCCCATCAATGGCATGTATGATGTTGGGGATATGTCCAAGGGCACAGAAGTCACCTTTCACTGTAGGCAAATCCTCCACCTGAGGGAAAACGATGTAGCTCCGCATGTGTTTCAACAGGGCAGACAACACTCTGGACAATACGTTGGAAAACATAGGCTGGGACATCCCTGATGCCATGGCCACAGTTGTTTGAATACACCCACTTGCAAGGAAATGCAGCACTGATAGCACCTGCACTTGAGGGGGGATTCCTGTGGGATGTCGGATAGCTGACATCAGGTCAGGCTCCAACTGTGTACACAGTTCCTGGATTGTGGCACGGTCAAACCTGTAGGTGATAATCAAATTTCTTTCCCCCATTGTCGACAGGTCCACCAGCGGTCTGTACACAGGAGGATTCCGCCATCTCCTCACATGTCCCAGCGGACGGTGCCTATGAAGGACAACAGTGAGCACAGAGTCAAACAACTCAGAGGTATGTACCCACAGTCTACACAGAACACCATTCATACACAAAATGTGGCCTGTATGTGTGTTGAGACTAGGCCTAGGTATGTGTGACGCAGTTGGTAATTAGGCCATGTGGGCCCCTGAAATGGCGGCTGCCTGACCTGTAAAGTGGGACAATGGGATGTGAGGTAACTGCGCTGGTGTTGTACACGGTCGCGGTAGGCGGTCGAAGACCGCGGCGCAATGCTGCATTGGTTAACATTGTACCCTATGGGTCCCAGGAGCCAATGACGATGTACCCCAGCGGTGATGGTACGCACCGCCGCGGACATGACCGCCGCAGACGTGACCGCCATTTTCTGTCTGTTGAATCACTCGATACCTGATCTTCGACAGGAGAGGACCTACACTGCAAATGCTGCTGTGACCTCGGTCTGGAAGAGACAATGGCTTGTGCATCTGGGAAAAGGGCCCCTGCCTTCACATCGGAGGAGTTGGAAAAGCTCGTCGATGGGGTCCTCCCCCAGTACACGCTACTCTACGGTCCTCCAGACCAACAGGTAAGTACACAGGGAGCATGTTGTATGGGCTATGCCTGTGTGGAGAGGGCTGGTTGAAAAAAGGAAGGGGGCAGAGTTCTGCGTGCATGAAAGACAGTGGTTGCATGTGCCACATGGCAAGGGTAGGGATGGGGGCCACTCACTTTGACGGCGCAGTTGGTAATGACTTCTCTTCTTCCCCTGTACATTTCATGTAGGTCAGCGCCCACCAGAAGAAGGATATTTGGGGTGCCATCGCCAAGGACGTCCGGACCCTGGGGGTACATCACAGACGGAGCACCCACTGCCGTAAAGGTGGGAGGACATTCGCCGCTGGAGCAAGAAGACGGCGGAGGCTCAGCTGGGGATGGCCTCCCAATGTGGGAAGGGTGCCTGTCGAACCATGACCCCCCTGATGTTCAGGATCCTGGCGGCGGCCTACCCTGAGTTGGATGGGCGCTTGAGGGCATCACAGCAGACACAAGGGGGTGAGTACACTCTCATTCAGCTGACTTTGCGCGCAGTGGAGGTGTCTGGGTGGGGGAGGTGGGCTGTGGATTTCCCTAGGCCTTGGCGAGTTCTGTAGGCTAGGCCCCTCCGTAAGGCATGGCACTGTGGCCCCCCACCCCACGTCTGTAGAGTGCTAAGTACAGCTATTCATGCCCCTGTGTCATCTATGTGTGTAGATGTCATCAATAGCCTTGTAGGCCATTTCCCAGGAATTGCACTGTAGAGCCCAAGAGCGCGACGTAGTGCAGGGGGCTTCTGTGTCTGTCTTGTCTGCCAACGGTAGCGGTAATCCATGCACTCAACATGTCTTTCTTCTGTTCCCCCCCTTTTTTGTGGTCTCCCTGTTCTTGTGTGCATTAGCATCATCAGGCGGAGGAGCAGTGGCACCGGAGCACGAGGGAGCTGCAACCCACATGGCCATGGAGGGCCACACTACGGACTCAGAATACACCAGTGGGACGGAGGGCGAGGGGAGCACCACGGCGGGGACAGGAGCTGAAACCAGCAACACGGACTCGTCCTCCGATGGGAGCTCCCTTGTGGTGGCGGCAACATCAGTGCCCCCCGCACCTACAGGTACAGCCGCCACCCCCCTACCAGCACCACCCTCCCAGCAGCCCCTCATCCTTCGCTCCGTTCCTGCTCACACAGGAGGGTGGGCATCACTTTCGCCCCAGGCACCTCAGCCCCTGCCCCAGTCACCCCTGCTGCCCTCAGTGAAGAGGCCATTGACCTCCTCAGGTCCCTCACTGTTGGGCAGTCAACCATTTTGAATGCCATCCAGGGTGCAGAAAGGCAGTTGCAACAAACGAATGCATTACTGGAGGGCATTCTTTCTGCTCAGGCGGCCCTTCACCGAGCCTTTCAAACTCTGGCCTCAGCACTGATGGCAGCCATTGTCCCTGTGTCTAGCCTCCCCCCTCCAACTTCCTCCACCCAGACCCAATCCCTGTACCTCTGCCCATCCCAAGCACACCATCAGACCAGCCTGCACACACCTCACCACACAAGGGAAGCTCAGGCAAACATAAGCACCACACATCCCACAGGCACTCACGCAAGCATCACACACATACAGACACACCAACATCCACTGCCTCCACTGTGTCCCCCTCCTCCTGGTCTCCCTCCTCCCTCCCAGTCTCATCTACACTCACACCTGCATGCACTACCTCTACAGCCACTACGTCCTGCACCAGCACACCCACCACCACACCCCACTCATGTGCAGTCACCACCCCCACTACCATACACACGTCCCCTGTGTCCTCTCCCAGTATGTCTATGACGCCCCCTCCCAAAATACACAAACGCAGGCACATACCCACCCAACAGCCATCCACCTCACGACAGCCTCCAACGCATGCACCTGATCCCAAAGCCACAAAACGTATACCTCCTACAACCACCACCTCTTCCTCCACTCCCAAACCCCCTCCAGCTACCTGTCCCAGTGTGTCCAAAAACTTTTCCTGGCCAGCCTTAACGTATTTCCCACCCCCACCTCCCCGACCAACTCATAGGGTCCCGAACTTGCACCTCAGCCACAACATCTCCAGGACCAGTGGTGCCTGTGGTCACAGGTATGTGGAGTGCACCGGCCACCAGGACAGCCAGTGTGGCACGGAGCCACAGCACAGCCAGTTCCCCCCCCTGTGAAGCACCAGAAGTTGGCCAGTGACCGGCAGGAGAGGGGGAAGACTCCAGCCACCCAAGCCGCTCCCAGGGGTCCCGGTGGGAGTGTGGACTCAGCTGTGACACCTCCCAAGATGGGGAAGGGCCACAAGAAGCCCGGCAAGTCTGGGAAGAGCAGCACAGTGGAGCAGACTGCCATCATCCCCGCTTCCCAGGAGGGCCCCGCAAGCCCCATCCTCGCTGCCCAGGAGGACCCCGCCAGCCCCATCCTCGCTGCCCAGGAGGCCAGCGCCAGCCCCATCCTCGCTGCACAGGAGGGCCCAGCCAGCCACAGCCCAAATGCCCAGGAGGGGCCCACCAGCCCCATCCTCGCTTCACAGGAGGACCCAGCCAGCCACAGCCCAGCTGCCCAGGAGGGGCCCGCCAGCCCCATCCTCGCTGCACAGGAGGACCCCGCCAGCCACAGCCCAGCTGCCCAGGAGGCCAGCGCCAGCCCCATCCTCGCTGCACAGGAGGACCCCGCCAGCCACAGCCCAGCTGCCCAGGAGGCCAGCACCAGCCCCATCCTCGCTGCACAGGAGGGCTCGGCCAGCCACAGCCCAGCTGCCCAATGAAGGACCGCTAGCCACAGCCCAGCTGGGCAATGAAGGACCGCCAACTCAGGCACCCATGAACAGGGCACCACCAAGCTCAAGCACCGCTGAACAGGGCACCGCCAACTCAAGCACCGCTGAACAGAGCACCGCCAAGCTCAAGCACCGCTGAACAGAGCCCCGCCAAGCTCAAGCACCGCTGAACAGGTCACCGCCAAATCAAGCACCGCTGAACAGGGCACCGCCAAGCTCAAGCACCGCTGAACAGGGCACCGCCAACTCAAGCACCGCTGAACAGGGCACCGCCAACTCAAGCACCGCTGAACAGGGCACCGCCAACTCAAGCACCGCTGAACAGAGCACCGCCAAATCAAGCACCTTTAGCCCATGAGCGGCAGGGGCACTGACGCAACTGGGACCGTCGCGGGGTGAGTGATGCACTCTGGGCACAAGTCCCCCTCCAGAACCAGTGGAGACATGTATCCACTCCGTCTGTCCTTGACAGGATGAAGCACTCTGGGCACCAGTCCCCCTCCAGAACCAGTGGAGACATGCATCCACTCCGTCTGTTCTTGCCAGGATGAAGCACTCTGGGCACCAGTCCCCTTCCAGAACCAGTGGAGACATGCATTCACTACCTCAGTCCTTGGCAGGATGAAGCACTCTGGGCACCAGTCCCCCTCCAGAACCAGTGGAGACATGCATCCACAACCTCAATCCTTCACAGGATGAAGCACTCTGGGCACCAGTCCCCCTCCAGAACCAGTGGAGACATGCATCCACTACCTCAATCCTTCACAGGATGAAGCACTCTGGGCACCAGTCCCCCTCCAGAACCAGTGGAGACATGCATCCACTCCGTCTGTCCTTGGCAGGATGAAGCACTCTGGGCACCAGTCCCCCTCCCGAACCAGTGGAGACATTCATCCACTACCTCAGTCCTTGGCAGGATGAAGCACTCTGGGCACCAATCCCCCTCCAGAACCAGTGGAGACATGCATCCACTACCTCAATCTTTCACAGGATGAAGCACTCTGGGCACCAGTCCCCCTCCAGAACCAGTGGAGACATGCATCCACTACCTCAATCCTTCACAGGAAGAAGCACTGTGGGCACCAGTCCCCCTCCAGAACAACTGGAGAAAGGCATCTACCTGAGAGACTGTGGCTTTGCACTCCCCAGGATTGAACAGTGGGCAAACCACCCACTTGTGAGACTGGTGAGACTGTGACTTTGCACTCCCCAGGATTGAACAGTGGGCAAGCCACCCACTGTAGAGACTTGTGAGACTGTGGCTTTGCACTCCCCAGGATTGAACAGTGGGCAAGCCACCCACTGTAGAGACTTGTGAGACTGTGGCTTTGCACTCCCCAGGATACATCATTGGGCATGGAGCCCCCTCGTGGATCTGGCGTTGTGCACTCATCCGGCTGAGGTGCCCCCCCTTCCCTTCCCCCTGAGGTGCCTGTTGTATTTCTATCTGATGCCCCTGCAGTGTTCTCTCTGTTTTGATCTGGTATCATGTGTGGGCCTCGCCCATGCATTTTGGGCCCAGTGGTCCACGGACTATAAATGGTGCAATACCTGGCCTACTATTCTTGGTGTATATTTTGTAAATAGTGTTTATATGTATATTTTTGCGTACTGCCTTTTAATATATTCCAATGGTTACACTCATTTCCTTTTGTCTTTGCATTCTTCCGGGGGGGTTGAGGGTGTAACTATAATGTATAGATATGTATTAGTGTGTGTGTTGTAGTGGGTGAGGGTGGGGGTGTTGCGTGTCCCTGTTTTTTCCCTTCCCCCTCCCCTGTGTCGTAGGTGCAGTACTCACCGTGGTCTTCGCCGCCAGCATTGGTGCTCCTGGTACAGGATCAGGAAGAGTATCACGGGTAGGATTTGGAGTTCCGAGTCCATGGGGTCGTCGTTCCTCGTTCCTCATTTTCCCTTCGAAAATCCTGTTTCTGCCGTGTTTTTATCTGCGATGTATCCACCCCGGAAAAGGTGGCGGATTGGTAGGTTGTGATACTGTGGGCGGTACTTTGTCTTCTGCCTGTCTGTTGGCGGTGACCGCCAAGCTGTTTGTCTGTACCGCCATGGCAGTCGGAGTGTTAAAGTGGCTGTCTTTGTTGGCGGTTTCTGCCACGGTCGAAATTGCTATTTTTTTACCGCCGGCTTGTTGGCGGTCTTACTGCCGCTTTAACACCGACCGCCAGAGTTGTAATGACCACCATAGTTTCCTACCTAAGCTATGTTAGAGCACAGCATGTTAAGCTCTAATTCCGCCCTTCAGGTTCCCCCCGGGAAGATATCATCCCTCATACCTGAGCAAGCAGACCTGTGGTCTTCGTAGACAACCTTCCCATATAGGCAGGAAGCAGGTAGTTTAAGCAAGCCACTGTGGCAAGGCAATCAGCAATCAGCATACAGTTGTGGTCATCTGGCTGGAATGTCCCTTTAATCTCCCTCTAACGTGCATGGGGCAAAGTATTGTTTTTTAATGAAACAGCTGATATTCTAAGAAAAGATCCCCACATAACAGTATGTACGTTTCTGTGAATATTGGAGACAAAGTGTACCACGTTTGCCGGGAACCTATCTTACTGTAGCCTTGAGGAAGGCAAAGAGTGAGAAAAATGTCTTTTTAGGAATGTAGTGCTGGCCTGGGCAAAGAACAACTAGTCAGAGAAAATGAAACAAGACCACAAATGTGGCTAATGTTAATAAAACAAAGCAAAGCCGAATAAAATATATCTGGGCTAAAGTGCACAGCGGCAGGCCTAATTTGCTAAAAAACGTGTATAAAACTATGGCTAAAATGGCTATACAACATCACCTCCATTTGGACCCAGACATATGCAAGCCAGTCCTGACCCTGCTCAAATAGGAGTGGTCCAGCCTGAATTGCCAAGCCCTTCCTGAAACTGAATCAGAACACAAGCAACTGAGGACCTATTCCACCTCTGGTTATGAGCTCTTTAGCCGGGTACAGCTTGGTTATAATTAGAGGTGTCAGCGTTGCTGCTCAAAACTTGTAGAGGAGCATCCTGATAAGTAGTGAAAGGGATTCGAGTACTACTGAGAAGTCCTCTAGGTCTGCTGTTTAGGATCGGCCACATGGTGTAGCTTGACATTGTCAATGGAGACAAAGCAATTTTCTTTAGAACCAGGCAGTGGTGGTAAAATAACAGTTCTGGTACTGTGTATTCCCAGGACTGGAACCGGTGCACGATAGGAAGGACCAAACTCCTTTTTCACAGCAACTTTTTTATATACTAGATCCCGAACCTTTGGAATCCAGCTGGTAGATGTTATTGGTACCTCCTTAATTCCTAAGGAGGCAGCACTGGTAGATGGGTTGTATTCATGGAACTGTTGTAAATCCTGCAAGAGAGTTACACGTTTGTTTATGTCAAAAGGTGTTTCTGCCACCTCCATGCCAGGACCATCAAGATCTGGAATGTACATTTGTGTTCCAAATAGGCACTCTTCTGAAGTACGCCCTCCCAGGGACCTTCTGGGCAGATTATTACGTTTAAGTGCTCTCTGCACTCCATAAAGGCGATTAGGCCAACTACGACCCATATCTAATACTCTGGCTCTTAAGGATTGCTTTAAATCTCGGTTTTGTCACTCCAAGACACTATGAGGGTAATTTCGACCTCAGCAGTCTTTTCACAAGACCGCCGATGGACCGCCATGCTGAAGACCGCCAGTGGTGGCGGTTTTCCGCTCGGCGTATTATGACTGCTGGCACCCCTCTGTCCTTTTCCGGAAGAAGAGAGGCCAGCAGCCATACTGGCGGGCAGCGGGGAAGTGGAGGTTCCTCCACCTCCACCAGCACGTCAACAGAACACCGCCCACCGAATCACGTTCTGTGATTCGGTGTGGCGGTGTTCTGTTGATGGTGTGCTGGCGGCGGAGCAGCCCCCATGGATCCCATCCCCTCTGGAAGATCAACGGACAAGGTAAGTTGATCGTCCGTTAGGGGACGGGGGTGGTGGGGTGTTGTGTGATGTGTGGGTGCATGGGGGTGTGCGTGTGAGTATGTAGAGGGGGTGTGTGAGTGCGTTTATGCATGCTGGGGTGTAGTGTGAATGGAAATGTGTGCATGTCTGTCTGTATGTATGTCTGTATGGATGTGTGCGTGTATGTCTGAATGAGGGTGTGCGTGTATGACTGTGTGTGTGTCTGTTGGCATGTTTGTTCGTGTGTGTGCGGGAATGTGTGTTGGTGGTTGTTGGACTTTTGCTTATGCAGGGTCATCCCGAATCTTTTTGCCTCCTGCTTCCTATTTTTTTCTGACCTGTCGCTGTTGGCTTTTGAACTCTGAGCACTTTCCCACTGCTAACCAGTGCTAAAGTGCATATGCTCTCCGTGTAAATTGTATGTAATTGGATTATCCATGATTGGCCTATTTGATTTACTAGTAAGTCCCTAGTAAGGTGCACTAGAGGTGCCAGGGCCTGTAAATCAAATGCTACTAGTGGGCCTGCAACACTGGTTGTGCCACCCACACAAGTAACCCTGTAATCATGTCTCAGACCTGCCACTGCAGTGTCTGTAAGTGTATTTTTACACTGTAAATTCGACTTGGCAAGTGTACCCACTTGCCAGGCCTAAACCTTCCCTTTTCTTACATGTAAGGCACCCCTAAGGTAGGCCCTAGGTAGCCCCAAGGGCAGGGGGCAGTGTATGGATAAGGTAGGACATATAGGCGGTCATTCTGACCGCGGCGGGCGGCGGTGGCCACCCGCCATGCGGTTACCGCCGAATGGCCGCTCCGCGGTCAGGAGACTGCGGCGGCCATTCTGGCTTTCCCGCTGGGCCGGAGGGCGACTGCCAAAAGGCCGCCCGCTGGCCCAGCGGGAAAGCCCCTGCAACGAGGAAACCGGCTCCGAATGGAGCCGGCGGAGTTGCAGGGGTGCGACGGGTGCAGTGGCACCCGTCGCGATTTTCACTATCTGCAAAGCAGACAGTGAAAATCTGTATGGGGCCCTGTTAGGGGGCCCCTGCACTGCCCATGCCAGTGGCATGGGCAGTGCAGGGGCCCCCAGGGGCCCCACGACACCTGTTCCCGCCATCCTGGTTCTGGCGGTGAAAACCGCCAGAAACAGGCTGGCGGGAAGGGGGTCGGAATCCCCAGGCAGGACTGCAAGCAGCGCCGCCATGGAGGATTCCATGGGCCAGGAGAAAACCGGCGGGAAACCGCCGGTTCCCCTTTTCTGACCGCAGCTTTACCGCTGCGGTCAGAATAGCCCAGGAAGCACCGCCAGCCTGTTGGCGGTGCTTCCGCTGCCCTCCGCCCTGGCGGTCAGAGACCGCCAGGGTTGGAATGAGGGCCATAGTAATGTGGTTTATATGACCTGACAGTGAAATACTGCCAACTTCGTTTTTCACTGTTGCAAGGCCTGTCTCTCTCATAGGATAACATGGGTCTACCTTTAAATATGATTAAAGTGTAGATTCCCCTAGAGGGTAGATGGACATGTGGAGTTTGGGGTCCCTGAATGCACAATTTAAAAATACATCTTTTAGTAAAGTTGATTTTGAGATTGTGCGTTTGAAAATGCCACTTTTAGAAAGTGAGCATTTTCTTGCTTAAACCATTCTGTTACTCTGCCGTGTTTGTGGATTCCCTGTCTGGGTCAGTTTGACAGTTGGGTTGTTTTTCACCTCGCACTAGGCAGTGACACAAAGGGGGCTGGGGTGTAACCTGCATTTCCTGATTAGCCATCTCTGCTAGGAGGGAGGGGTGGAGTGGTCACTCTCATCTGAAAGGACTGTGCCTGCCTCTGACAATGCCGGCTTCAACCCCCTGGTGTGTGTCTGAGGCCTTGCCTGGGCAAGGCAGGATTTCACAAGTAGGTGTGAGTCCCCTTTGAAGAAAGGTGACTTCAAAGACTAAAATGGCTATAAGAAGGGCACCCAAATCTACAGACTTTAGAAACACTTCTGGAACCAAGAGGAACCTCTGCCTGGAGAAGAGCTGATAGCTGAGGAAGAAGTGCTGCTCTGCCTGTGACTGTGCTTTGTGGAGCTTTCCTGCAGTGCGTCTTCTGCCAGAGTAAGAGGGCAAAGACTGGACTTTGTGTGCCTTCCATCTTGTGAAGAAATCTCCAAGGGCTTGAGCTAGAGCTTGCCTCCTGTGGTTTGAAGTCTCAGGGACAGCAAAGACTTCTCTCTGCCAGCACCTGGAGTCTCTGGAGAGACTCCTGCTCTGACAAGTGGTGCCCTATCCAGTCCCTGGGCCCTTGAAAGGAAAGCTGGTGGAAATCCAAGGAAATCGACTTCGGACAACTCCGGACCGACGCCGCTGCTGAATCCGGTAACGCCGCTTGCACCCGACGCCGTGACCCTCGCTGGAATGCGACGCTCTTTCGCCGGCCCGACGCCGCTGCAGCCCCGCTGAAGTCCGCGACTCCGTGGAAGTCGCCGCACCACGTCGTGACCAACGCCACTCGAAGTGCACGGATTCAACGTTTCGCACAGACGCCGCGATTCCCGACTATGCGCATCGGCTTGTTTTCACTCTTCACCAAAGTTACTGTACTTGGGGGTCTACACGACTCCGTGTCCGGCGCCGCTGGTGTCGGCTTGTTGGGAACGACTCCGTCACGACGCTGTGTTAACATCTCATCGAAGCATTTTTGTTTCCAAGCGCTATTTTTGAGTTTAATCTTTAAAAATTCATAACTTGACTTGTGAATGTCGGAATTTTGTCGTTTTGGTCTTGTTTTGTTTAGATAAATATTTCCTATCTTTCTGAACTGGTGTTGTGTCATTTTGTAGTGTTTTCATTAAGTTACTGTGTGTGTTGGTACAAATACTTTACACCTAGCACTCTGAGGTTAAGCCTACTGCTCTGCCAAGCTACCAAGGGGGTAAGCAGAGGTTAGCTGAGGGTGATTCTCTTTTACCCTGACTAGAGTGAGGGTCCTTGCTTGAACAGGGGGTAACCTGACTGTCAACCAAAGACCCCATTTCTAACAGTGGTGTCTGCATGCGTGTCGGGTGTGTGTCTGTGTTGTGATGTCGGGGTAGGGGTGGGGAGGGGGGTCCTGCCACCTTTGGGGGGTGGCAGGGGGGTGGGGGGTGTTGGGGACGGAGTCGGGGGAGATGGTGGGGGGTGGCGGAGACCCATATCAGTGCCAGGGAAGGAATTTCCTGGCACTGATAGCGCTTACCGCCATGGATTTCATGGCGGTTCCAAACCCCATGAAATCCATGGCGGTAAGCCGGGTCATGATACCGCCGGCGGTCTTGTGACGGCCGCCGGGCTGGAGACCCAAGTCTCCAGCCCAGCGGTCGTCTCTGCCATTGCGGTCTGATCGGAGAAGTGGCAGCTGACATAATTCCAATTTTTTTACCGCCAGCCTGTTGGCGGTAAAACCGCCACTTCTCCCTCAACTGCCAGGGTCGTAATGACCCCCTATTTCCCTTGGGATGAAATGGAGACAAGTAATGAAGTTAGACTCCTTATGAAGGCATGGTGTCCCTGAATGCCTTTGAGGCAAAAGCAGGGCCCTGGTCCGAGTGGAAAGCAGCAACTGCTTATGTGCTGATAAAGACTTGTAAATCTTTAATAATAGGTTGAGCATTAGCCGGGCTTTGTGGCCACACCCATAGAAATCTGGAGCAAGAGCCAACAGCACTGTCAGGTGTCAGGGGGCCACAATGGTCCTAGTACACACATTGTAATTTGCGTTTGAAATTAAGAGGGGTGTCTGCAGTGAGCGTTTGGTGGAGGACCCTTTTATTTGTTGGCAGATTTCACAACAAGGGACATACTGCTTGGTCTGTCTGCATAGACCTGGTCACCAATAACGGGCTTGTAACAATGATATTGTAGCCGCCACGACAGTGTGGACAGAAGCAATTCCCTCATGCGCTGCTTTGATCAACTCTGGTCTTCGATCTTTATTGGGAATATCATAATTACCCTCCCCTGGTATCACTACTAGGGTTGTGAACAGACTTGCCATTCGGTAGGAGTATTTAGCAGCATATATGCTTTTGGCAGGGGCGTGCTGACAGCCAAAGCTTTCACGGCAACCAGTGTTTCATCATCCACTCTCACCTGGGAACGAATTATTGCAGCTACAGAAGCCGTAGCTTCTGCTGATTTTGCTGCTTCATCAGCCAGTGTATTGCCAGCAGTGTGTATTTCAATGCACTGGTGTCCAAGTGTATGTACAACATGGACATTTGGTAGCGTTTCCTTCAGATCCGCTACTTTCCCCCACAGAAGTCTGTGTTTGATGGTATTACCTTTTCAATCTCTGAACCCTTTCTGGCGCCAGTAATGCAGATATTCATGAAAGAACAATAGTACAAATCACAGACATTTATCGTTAGCTGTTCTGGATTCACATGTTCCAGTATCATCAACAGAGCCTTTAGCTCTGCTAGTTGTGCAGTGCAATCACCTAAGGTTTGCATACAAGTATGTTGTGGATAGAATTTACCATTCTTCATATAGCCACTCAGACTGCGCAAGCTGCGAAGTATTGGTGTTTTGGCCTAGGGCAGGTTGTGCTGAGCCATCAGTGTACGTGACCCTTTGATATTGGTCAATAGGCAATGTGTTTGCAGGAACTGGGTATTCTATTTCATATTGCAAGAATTCTTGAGTTTGTAAATTTGGGTTAAAAATATAGTCGAGATCAGTGCCCGTCAGAGACTTTGCCCATTGGATCCAACATGGACGCAGTGCTTTAGCTTTAAGAATGCTAGTTTTGGTAACAGCCTCAAGGGCTGGAATTGGAGATACGACAATAATGCATTTCCCCTGGGCCAGTGGTGTCTCTTTAATGACAGCAGTAAGAATTTTCTCAGTGGGAGTGAAGCGTTATTCTGCTGCAGAGTACAAATGTGATTTGTATGCAATCGGGACAATCTCACCCTCGTTGAATGTTACATAGGTGACACCGATGGCACCAGCAATTACTCTGATGACCAGATGTTGTTTGCTGTCCCTTGTATGTAAGTGTTGCGCTGCAAGCATGTCCTGTTGTAATGCTCTGTGAATGTGTGTGTGTTTGACTGTCCAGACTTTACTGAAAAAGTCGGGATGTATCAAGTCATATAAGGGCTTAATGCGTGATGCATAATCTGGAATGTATGTTCTGCCAAAATTTAGAAAGCCCAATAGTGATTGGAGCTTTTTGATGATATTTGGAGGTTGTAGCTGTGTGCATTTTTCTAAGAATTGTGGCGCTAGTCTCTTTCCTTCATTGGATAATTCGTATTCCAGAAACAAGACACTAAGGAAGGCTATATGTTTTTTTAGGTTGAATTTATTGCCAAATTCGACAAAACCTACAACAATGCAGACTACCTGTCTTATATGTTGCAGCAGGTCATCGTCCATAAGGTAGATATGATCTATATAGGACAACACCCCAGGGTCAATGTTGTGCAAAATTTAAGTCACATGAGTTGCAAACAGTCCTGGACTGTTCTTGTACCCCTGTGATAAAAGACAGAATTTTTTCTAAGAGTCTTAAGTGCTGAAACTTGGTAAGTCTCTACTTTCAGGTGCTATATTTTGCCAGAAAAAGCCATTGGAAATATCCAATGTTGTTTTGTATTTTTTGCACACTATGGCCCATATTGATACTTTTTGACACAAATCAGCACCAGGGCAGATTTTAGTAAAAAAGTTTACTGCTGGCTATTATTTATGGAACGACGTTAGCCAGCACTGCGGCCTGGTTAGCGTCAAAATAAATGACTCTAGCCGGGCAGCGGAGGCGAAGGGAAGACTGGGGGTTGTGCGTCAAAGAATGGTGCAATGGTGCTGGTCAGGTTAGAGTAAAAAATATTGTCTCTAACCTGACTTGCGCCATTTTTTGACGCACAACTGCCATGGAAATGACTCCTGTCTTAGCAAAGACAGGAGTCTATCCCCTGGGCATATCCATTGGGCACAGTGGCATGTAGGGGGCCAAGTTAGGCCCCCCAATGCCACTTTCAAAAAAAATTATTATACTTACCTGCACTCACCATGGATGGGTCCCCCTATCCCTGTGTGTCCTCTAGGGGTGGTCTAGGGTGGCAGGGGGTGTCCCTGGGTGCAGGGAAGGGCACCTGTGGACTGCTTCCATGGTCCCCCACCATGGAAATGAGCCTATAGGTCCATTATCGCCTGCCCTGACCCAGGCTTTAAAAAACAGGGCAAATCCAGCTGGGCGCAATGTTTTAAGGCCCGCCCCCTCCTGTGCATCATTTTGACGCTGGAGGATAAATAAGGCGCACAGGTGTTTAAGTAATTTTTGGGACGGGAACACCTGCCTTGCATGTCATTAATGCAAGGCGGTTTCACGCATGCCGAAAATGATGCACACTGAGATATTTTGACATTAGCGGGGTCTGGCGTCAAAGTATAATTATGGTGTTAGTTCTGCACCAAATTTGCGATAAAACAAATGACGTAAATCCGGCGCAAACAGAGTATAAAGATGGGCTTATATTGTTCATAAGTGCTGTGGTGTGTGAACTTTTGTATGACATAAGTGGGTGTATGACTACTTAAGTGTCTGTAGTCTAAGACTATTCAATATGAATGGTATGGTTTAGCTAATGGGAATAATGGATTATTTATTGGTAAAACACAGGGTTCGATTGCGCCCTGGTACATTTCCCTCACAGGTGCTTTAGCTTCATGTTTTATTGGATATTGGGCTTGAGGTTGGGATTTAATTGGAATTACATGATAAGGGGAATCTTTATCCCATCCTATGTGGTTGCGATATAACGCGGGTGTTTGCGTCAATGCCCAATCAATGGTGTAAGATTCTACAAGCTCTTCGGGAGCAAGAGACGAGAACGAAGGATTAATAACCTCTTCCGCATATGGGCAAGTACGGACAAATTCAGGTGGCCAATCCTTCTCGGCCAGTAAAATATCATAAATTTTACCTCAAAGATTAGCGTGCATCAGTATTTTGATATCTGTCAGGCATTTTTATGTTATCTATATTTCTAAGATTATAGTGATTTGAGGGCTCTCCGAATGCAGAGATTCTCCCCTTTCTTTTTTGGGTGTTTGTTGTTTTTTGTCCCAGCGTTTTTTAGAACCCTCAGGTGACTGCTCAGTAGAATCTTTAATAGATTTACCCTGTAAATGTGGTTTTATGGGTCTGGCCCCCAGACTATCTCGACCAACAGTATAGTAGGTCTCTGCGATAATCTTTGGCAGTTCACGTTCTTGATCCTGTGCGGGAACGTCCCAGAGCCGTATACGCTATACGCCCTGCTAGTGCTACTGCGTCCCCTTAGAGGTTACTTATATAATTGAAGATACAGTGGTAACATTTCCCATAAGTTGAATCCCCATGTCCAGGGCTGGGGCAAATTCATCTTGAATTTGTTTTCACACCTCCGGAAGATTGGCAAGTGTTGGTGTACCATGTGTGATAGTATAGACCGTGGCAAATACTGTGCCCCAAGAATTGCCGTTATCTACTTTGGAAACCATCCCAAATGGCAAGCACATAGTTACATTTCTATGCTTATCCTGAGGGTAAAAACTGCTTACAGTGCATTTATTTTTTGAGCTAACCGAAACTAAATCTCTTCCCATTTGACAGGTACCTTACCCACAATCGAATGTACAGTTGCAGGATTAACGCCTGGTGTTACTGCATGTTGTTGCACCAGGGCAGCACATGCTGGGTTTGTATTTAATGTATGCATTACAAACTGTACTAACAGTCTGTATACTGCCATAAGCTTAGCATATAAGTGGTGAAACTCAGCTACCGCCAAGGTTGCTGCATCAGGGTGCAGTGTATATGTGGACAATAAAGGCCAGGTAGGACCATCATTACTTAGAGGACCTAACCTAACATTTAAAATTGTGTGTGGTAGTGCGCCATCAATCAATTATTGTTGTCTTGATAAGATAGAGGTATTTCTAAATAAGAATAAGATCTGTATTGTGCAGGTATGTTGCCTGGTGTGTAGTGATGAAATGTATGTTTATGTATGATCAAGTGCTGGAATTGTGATCCAAGAATAGAATATTACTGTTCTATAAGCTGGATGAGCTTCAACAATAAATGTAACTGGGCCCCCCTGGCCAATAGATATGCATTACGGGGTGCTTGCATGTTTACTGCAATTACTATTCGTTGCGGGTTCACCGTGTTAATGGTAAATATTTGTCCTGAGATAAGGACACCAAATTTGGATTATCCTTTTAGATTTCAAGCTTGAACAACCTACAGCATTAATTAGGTACTACCTAATTAGCTGAGGAGGAAATCCCCAATACCACGGATGTCTCTGTATATAGTACTGCTGCGCCTTTAGCATAAAGTGAGACAGAGATACTCAGGAGGATCCGAAAATTAGTGCCTGACCAAATGTTGGCAGCGCCATGTCACATAGGTTCTCATTATCCTATTGAGACTACTGGATTTGGGTGGCAGGATCACCTGAATTGTGGGCCACACCATGTGACGCTTGTCAGCCTAATCCGGGTTTTTCCAGCTAACTAGCAGCGCCTCATCTCCACCCAAGAGCAGGGATGATTGTGGCAACGGGGCACATAACACAGATGACCCCTCAGAGGAATCGTGTTCGATCAGATCTCATCCATTTTTTCTCAGTCACATTAGTTTCACATATGCAAAGACTATCAGAGGCAGAATATAGTTCAATAAGGTTTTATTGAAATAACTGCATCTTAAATAGTAAGGCATGCATTGCAATAACAAGGATGATGAAGCACAATAGAGTTAAAATTGTGATAAGGAGAGTAAAACACAAAAATAATCCTACCATACTGTATAAGTTGTAGATATAGGGCCAGATGTATCAAAGGGTTTTACCCATTCTGTGTCTATGGGAAAATGTGTTCATACATATGCCCTATAGTTTTCTACCTAAGCTATGTTAGAGCACAGCATGTTCAACTCTAATTCCGCCCTTCAGGTTCCCCCCCTGGGAAGACATCATCCCTCATACCTGAGCAAGGAGATCTGTGGTCTAGGTAGACACCATTACATATAGGCCAGGAAGCAGGTAGCCTAAGCAAGCAGCTGTAGCGAAGCAATCAGCAATCAGCATACAGTCGTGGTCATCTGGCTGGAATCTCTCTATAACATGCATGGGGCAAAGTAGTGTTTTTATAATGAAACAGCTGATATTATAAGAAAAGATCCCCACGTAAGATTGTGTATGTTTCTTGGAATATTGGAGTCAAAGCATACCATGTTTGCCGGCATCCTATCTTACTGTAGCCTTGAGGAAAGCACAGAGTGAGAGAAATGTCTTCTTAGGAACTAATGTTACTAAAACAAAGCGAGGCCGAACACAATATAACTGGGTTAAAGTGCACAGCGGCAGGCCTAATTTGCTAAACAACATGTATAAAACTATGGCTAAAATGGCAATACAACATCACTTCCATTTGGACCCTGACATATGTAAGCCAGTCATGACCCTGCTCAAATAGGAGCAGTCCAGCCTGAACTGCCAAGACAGGCCCTTCCTGAAACTGAATCAGAACACAAGCAACTGACGTCTGATTACACCTCTAGTTATGAGCTCTTTCGCCAGGTACAGCTTGGTTATAATTACACAGTGGGCATAGGACACCCCACATCTGGATATCTCCATCCCACTTAGGACAACACAATAAGTAAATATAGAACAGAGGTGAAGGGAATCAATTTCAGACACTAGCAATCACTTGGGCCGCATGTCAATGTAGGTTTGTCGCGTAGGCTCTCATTATCCTAATTGACTACTGGATTTTGAGCGGCAAGATCGTTCGCAGTGTGGGGGACTAAGTATAACCCCCGGTGAAGGACCCTTGTCACTCTAATCCGTGTTTTGCTCCGGCTAACTAGCAGTGCCTCATCTTTCCCAAATGGAAGAGACAATTGGGCAGCCGAGCGCATGACATCTTAGTACTTCCCAGGGAAGTCGTGGTCACTCAGGTCACAACCGGTTCTCTCATACACAGTGCGGTCTCATATATAAATGACAGAGGTAGTTTAAGTTTTAAAGATTGGTTTATTAAAACTACTGCATTTTAGATAGCAAAGCGTGAGCTGCAATAACCGGTCTTCACAACACAGTAGGATTAAAATAGTGACGATGAGAGTGAAGCACAAGAATAAAACTATCATAGTGCCGCTATATTATGTTCTCTCCAAGTTATATTTCGAGCACAGCATGTGAAGCTCTAAGCCTGCCTTTCAGGTTTCCCCGGGAGGACATCAACCCTCATACCTGAGCAAAGGCCTGTAATCTGCATCAGCTTCTGCAACGGGGCAGTCAGCATCTAGTTGTAGGTTCCTGGCCAGAATCTCCCTCTGACCTGTACTAGGACTGTGAAGTGTTTTATAACTAACACACAGATGTTCTAAGAAAATGTCCCTACGTGAGGATGTGTATTTTCTACGAATACTGGAGACTAAGGCCCATATTTATACTTTTTGACGCTAAACTGCGCTAACGCAGTTTAGCGTCAAAAAGTTTTGCGCCGTCTAACGCCATTCTGAAGCGCCATGCGGGCGCCGTATTTATGGAATGGCGTTAGACGGCGCAATCAGACCGGCGCTGCCTGGTTTGCGTGGGAAAAAACCACGTAGACCAGACAGCGCCGGCGTAGGGGGAAAATGGCGTATGGGCGTCTTAAAATGGGGCAAGTCAGGTTACGTCGAAAAAATCGTCTTAACCCGACTTGCGCCATTTTTTAACGACGCCCATCCCCCATCAACATGACTCCTATCATTGTAAAGATAGGAGTCATGCCCCCTTGCCCAATGGCCATGCCCAGGGGACTTCTGTCCCCTGGGCATGGTCATTGGGCATAGTGGCATGTAGGGGGGCACAAATCAGGCCCCCCTATGCCCAAAAAAATTATTAAAAAAAAAAAAAAAAAACTTACCTGAACTTACCTGAATGTCCCTGGGGTGGGTCCCTCCAGCCTTGGGTGTCCTCCTGGGGTGGGCAAGGGTGGCAGGGGGGGTCCCTGGGAGCAGGGGAGGGCACTCTGGGCTCATTTTGAGCCCACTTGTCCCTTAACGCCATGCCTGACCCAGGCGTTAAAAAGCGGCGCAAATGCGCCGTTTTTAGCCACGCCCACTCCCGGGCGTCTCTTTTGCCCGGGAGTATAAATACCACGTAAAGGCCTGGGAGTCATTTTTTAGACGGGAACGCCTCCCTTGCATATCATTAACGCAAGGAAGGGGTTCACGCTAAAAAATGACGCACATTCCGGGAACTTTGGCGCTATTCGCCTCTAACGCCATAGTATAAATATGGCGTTAGTTGGCGTTAGTTTTGCGTCGAAATTGCGTCAAAAAAAACGACGCAATTTCGGCGCAAACGGAGTATAAATATGCCCCTAAACTTCTACCACGTTTACCAGCAATGTACCAGACTGTAGCCTTGACTGAATCACAGGGCGATCAAGAATGCATTATTTGAGAACACAGTGCTGAACTAAGCTAAACAGTGTGATAGAGGGAAATAAAAACAAGACCGTCTAGCCGGAACTGTCAAGCCCAGCCTCCCTGAACCAGAACACAAGCAACCCAAGTCTGGTTTCCATGGATATGGGCTCATCAGCCAGGTACAGCTTGGTTCCAGTGACACAGTGTTTATGGGACTCATGTTGGGACAAACCTGTCCCACGAAGTGGCACACATTTAGGGCCAGATTTATGGGAAAGTGTCTCAGCGCAGTGTAGCACCAAAATTGGCAGTGCGCGCTGCGTCACTTTAGAATCGCACGGGTGCACCTTAAGTGAATACAGTGCGCCCCTGCATTTCCCCTGCGCTGGTGCTAAATTTAGCTGCCAGCGCCAATGCAAGCATCCTTGCACCATCGTGCAAGGATGTCTGCGTTGAAGGGTGTGATTGTTTATGTGTGGGAAGGTGTCCCTTCCTGCACATAAACAATCACTAATGGCGCTTTGGCACTTCTGTGTGTGCTGCAAATGCAGCACACGCAGAAGTGGCAAAGCGTCATTTTCAAATGATTGTTTATGGGCAGGAAGGACCAAGCCACTACCTCCTTGAACCACAACACAAGCAAACCAAGTCCTGTTTGACCCTGGTTATGGGCTCATGGGCTGGTTATAGCTTGGCTCCAGTGACACGGTGTGCCTGGGAAGCACATCTGTGCATACCCACCCACTTAGTGTGACACAGTAAGTATACAACACAGTGATGGATGGAATGCTTAAATTAATCTCAGCCACTGGTAATCTCTCGGGTCACATCACAAACCATTGTGATTCTGCACACCATGTCATCTCAGTTTGGGCCCAGGTAAATGCAACTCCGTCTTGACCTAGCTCCAACTCGAACAATCCAATCTGAGCAGTCAAGCCAGGTCTTCCCTAAAAAGGAACACAAACAACTCAGAACCAGTTTTGCCCTTTTTATGAACTCATCAGCTTGATACAGTTTGGTTCCAGTAACATAGGGGCCTATTAATAAAAATGTGATGCAGTGCAGTGAGAAAATTAACTTGCTGTTCTGCACTGTGTCAAAGGGAAAGAGCAGGAATGCAACATATTTAAGGCAAAACAGCGCATTCCTACCTTTTCCCCAGTACTGGTCACCTTTTGTCCACCATGAATGCATCATGGTGCAAGGGTGGCTGCGTTGCATGCAGGATTGCTTATGTGGAAGAAGGGACACCCTTCTGCACAAAAGCAATCCTAGAAGGCTTTTTCCTCTTTCTGTGTGTGCTGCAGAATGCAGCATACATAGAAATTGGAAGAAATACAATTTCTCCTTGTTGCACGTCCCCTGGGGAGGTGTAGGATTTTGCTGCATTCTTAGTTGACCAGGATGGGTAATTCTGGGGATGTGTCAAAATCCATGGGTGCTGCGTAGAAATACCAACTGCAACGCCCATGGAATGCCTCTTTTGCGCACACTAAGGCAACTCAGCGATTTGCACTGCTTGCCTTACTCCATATCTATGTGACCATTTAAAGCCATGCAAAGTGGTTTTGCTTGGCCTCATAAATATGGTTACAAGGTTTGCCCTGCCATTACGTCATGAAAAATGAAGCAATTGCCTTGCAAGGGGCTCATAAATATGCCACTATGTGTGCCACAGAATGTAGCACAGATAGAAAGAGAACAGATATACCTTTCATAGGTACACCTCCCCTAAGAAGGTGAATCTCTTTGGTGCATTCCCAGATTTACAACTTGTGATAAATCTGGGAAGTGGTCAAAAACTGTGGAAGTTGAACGGAAACACCCATGCAATGCGCAGCCAGGAGTAAGGTAACGCAGTAATTTGCACTGTGGTGCTTTACCCTAGATTTATGGATCCACTCAAAGTGGCCTTGCTTGATTTTACAAATCATGTGTAAGGTTTGTCTTACACACACACACAATGGTATATACAAGAGCACAAACCAACTCATAAATATGCCCCATCCTATGCATGGGACCAACATCTGGGCATACACCTCCCACATAGCATGAGACAATGAGTATACAAGAGTGATGGTTGGAATGCCTGAATAAATCTCAGCTACTGGTAAATACTCAGGGCGGCATCCCAATCCATCATTACTCTACACACAATCTCATCTCAGTTTGGACCCAGCTATATGCAAATTGGTCTTGACCCTGCTCCAATAGGAACAGTCCAGCTCAAACTGCCAAACCAGCTTTTTCCTGTACTAGAACATGAGCAACCCAGGGCCAGTTTTGTACTGGTTATGGGCTCAGGAACCAGGTAAAGCTTTGTTCAAGTGACAAAGTGTGCAAGGGACCCACACTTCAACACACCCATTCCTCTTAGGGCAGCACAATAAGTAAACAAAACAGTGATGGATGGAATATTTGAAATAATCTCAGCCACCAGGAATCACTCAGACCACATCCCGATCCATCATTATTCCTCACAACATGTCACCTGAGTTTGAACCCAGCTACATATAAATTGTTCTTGACCTTGCTAAAATAGAAGCAGTCCAGCCAGAATTGCTAAGTTGGGTCCTCCCTAAACTGGAGCACAAGCAGCCCAGAACCGGTTTCACCCTAGTTACATGCTCATTATCCGGGTGCAGCTTGGTTCCAGTGCCACGGTGTGCAGGAGACCCATATTTCGGAACATCCATCCCACTTACGGTGACACAATAAGTATACCTAACAGCAATGGATGGAATGCATGAATTAATCTCAGCAACTGGTAATCACTTGGAGCCTAATTTCAAAATTGTTACTCTGCACACCATGTCACCTCAACTTGCACCCAACGATAGGCAAATCAGTCATGCCCCTGTACCAATAGGAACATTTCAGGCAAGACTGCCAAGCCAGGTCCTCAATGAACCAAAACACAAGAAACCCAGGACAGGTTTCACCTGATTATGGGCTCATCAGCTGAGAAAAGCTTAGTTTTAGTGACACAGTGTGCATTGGAGCAATATCTGGGCATACCCATTCCACTTAGTGCTACAGAACAAGAATACAAAACAGTGATGGATGGCAAGCTTGAATTAATGTCAGCCACTGGTATTAACTCAGGCTGCAACCTAATACATCATTAATTTGCACACCATGTCACCTTGGTTTGGACCCAGCTATATGCAAATCAGTCTTGACCCTGCTTTAGGAGGAACAGTTCAGCCTGAATTGGCAAGCCGGGTTCTTCGCGAACCAAAGCACATGCAATCCAAGACCAGTTTCATCCTGGTTGTGGGCTTATCAGCTGGGTACAGCTTGGTTCCAGTGACATAGTTTGCATTGGACTCACATCTAGACTATGCTGGATATTTTGAAAAGTAGGTCTATGTGATAAAATCAGTTTGGGGTTTATATTAATTGGTATAGTTTTTGCAGCATGTTTGCAGTTTTAATGCAGACATATTTTGGTTTAGTAACTATCGTAACAGGAGAATGTTTAGATTAGTTTTGAAAGTTTGAACATAGTGACAAGGTAGTTATAGAGAATGATGTTGTCAAACATAAATCTCCTTTTGGTAGTCCTATTTTGGTGCTTTTGGTGGAGTAAAGAACCAACATATTCCTATAGTATATTTTTATTCTTTGAATTTGCTTGCAGCTTTCACTTATCATGCGGCTGCATGGTTCTTCAGTCTCCATCAATTGGACTGTGATTTAAATTGTTATATAGGATAAGTATATAGAGAAGATTGCAGCAAGGAAGTCAGTATGTTTAGAGATTATTCTGAGTGTATGGCATAGCAGGAACTATCTTTTATAATATATATTTTTAAATACTTTATTTTATGACAGTGGAGGTCCTGTTCGATGCTGCCTTTGAATTTAACAGATTGTGGATAAGGGATTGTTACCAAGGCCCATATTTATACTTTTTTAGCGCCGCATTTGCGCCTCTTTTTGACGCAAAAACGGTGCAAACTTGCAAAATACAATTGGATTTTGCAAGATTGCGCCGTTTTTGCGTCAAAAAGCGGCGCAAATGCGGCGCTAAAAACGTATAAATATGGGCCCAAGTATTTTGCTAAACCTTGGTTGAGTTTTTCTGAAACACGTCTTCTTGTAGTGGAGACACATTGTAGTTTACTAGCATAATTATTTACATTTTTCAATCACAGGGATTACTAAAAGTATATGGATATACAGGATGTTGTGCAAAATAGATTGGGCTCAAGTGAAATCATCAAGTAGGTACTCAAGAGGGTCTCCTATAAATGTAATATCATTGATTAAATAAGCATGACATTTGAATAAGACGAAGGGGAAAGAAATAACCTATAGCAGTTTAGTGGAGCCTGAGGTCAATTTTTATGAAACTGTGTATTAAATTTCATAGTTCCACACTGTTGAAATATGAGTCTCACTAATATTATGATTATTGAATAAAACATTATGGCTGTATTAAGATTGAATAGGGTTTTAGTTAATCACATACATGTGATAGCTATGATGTATTCAGGATATCTTCCCAAACAGTTATTTATATGTGTGATAGCTATGATGCCTTCTATTAACATTGTCTTTTCTTTTCTTTTATCTTCTTTACGTTTCTTTTGTTTTCTATTTTTTTCTTTTCTTTTCTATACAGTTTGAACTTTTGAGTAGAAATTAATATGGGTCTATTAGTTGTGATACATGGCTGATGTTATTGTATATACATGATGTACTGACTTTAAATATCCTCTTGATTTAGGATGGTGCAATTATGATGAATGAAAAAAAGTCTTCAGTTTTTTGTTTTTTTCTTAGCTTTCTCTTCTTTTTCTTTTTGTTCATATCATAATGTGAACCAGATTTTCACCGAATGTAGAGCACTAAGGCCCATATTTATACTTTATTAGCGCCACATTTGTGTAGTTTTTTTACGCAAAATCAGCGCAAACTTACAAAATACAATTGTATTTTGTAAGTTTGCGCCGCATTTGCGTAAAAAAATTATGCAAATGTGGCATTAAAAAAGTATAAATATGGGCCTAACTTTTGTAGTATGTCACCGTGTTCTTGAATAGAGTAATTCCTTAAAGTTTTTTAATTGTATCTTATTATAATAAGTCATGTAATTGTATAATGTATTTTATATTTTGATTTGACAGCCCTAAAGAAGCGACTGTGTCGCAAAACATATGTTGGATGTTTTTCGTTATAGACATTGCGGCTGTTGGTCGATACTAGATTGGACTTAAAACATTGGACATGAACTTGATTGTTTTTCAGAAGTTTTGTCTCTCGGATCACATCTCTACAATTTCCCACATTTCTGATCATTTTTAGAGTGATACCACCCTTCCTGCACTCCTCAGTTTCTAGTGATTTGGAGACATTCCAGCTGTATTTTTCCCAGTAATTTCAATTTTGATTTTCCTGCTTTACTCTGGATGTTCCACCATAAGGCCAAATAGTGATGAATCAGCCACATGTACTGCTGTGTCTTTGCTCCAGAAATTGAACATTAACTGGTTTATGTCATTTAGACCCCTGTGGTTACAATGTGTCCAGCCTGTGTTCCGCTGTTGTTATGCTATTAATTGTGTTTGACCAATGACTTTGTGTATCACCACTGCGCGTATTAGTTGCTCAATGTTCACCAGTAGCACATTACATTTGGTATTTAGGTTAGCTGCTTATTGGCATTAACGTGAATTTAGTCATTGCAGTTGAGACATTGCAGATGAGCTGTGTTTTTTTTAAGCTGTGTTTTTCCACATGATAGACTAAGCTGTGTTTTTCACACCAAATCCTAGCTTATAAGAGCGCGTAGATTTTGTGTTTACCTCTCAATTCAGTCTGAGAGCGAGTGAAGTTTGGAGAATTGGCCACTCTACAGGTTTATTCGGTTCTCACACTGAGGTTGCTTTTAACGATGGCCCTGGGCAACAGCGAGAGAGGAAATATCTTGACTTCAGACAGGAACGGACGTCAGTTGCCTGTCCCCGTTTGGGTAGAAAATCTCTTTCTCTCAGTCATCAACTTGCAGGGCCCAGAAAGATGAAGCGGAGTGATAGGCCCCACGGTGATGCAATTTTGACTTTTATGCTTTTCTTTGAAGTTATGCTATAATATAGTCACATGTATTTGCTGTGTGCATTGCAACTGAGAAGTACTTTGAGATATATCTTGCTTTCATTGCTGCGACTACTTTTAAACGTATGCTTCCAACCTACTAATTTCGCCTTTCAGGAACCTCGTGGTGAAGTAATAATAACAATAAATGTCTTCTTTAAACTAAAAAGTGCATTCCAGAGAGGTTTTGTAAGCTCGGTCATAAGATAAGAGAAGGAAAGCAGAGCAGCTCTCTGCAGTGCCCTTTCAAGAGAGCACTGGACTTGTCTGGCTACCTAATTCATTCAATCTGTGAATACAGATATTAATCTGTTTGTGAGTTTGTTGAGTTCACTGTTTTCCCATGAGGCGGCCATTGCTGCTGGATGCATACTAATGGGCATATTTATACTTTCTTTGCGCTGAATTAGCATCTTTTTTTATGCTAAATCAGCGCAAACTTAACCCCATATTTATATGTTAATGCTAGACCCGTATAGCTTCAAAATATTGGAGTTAAAGTCATTTTTTGGATGCGTGAAACCACCTTGCGTCAATGAGATGCAAAATAGGCATTCCTGTCCAAAAAATGACTCAAAGCCCCATGCGCCTTATTTATCCTTCCATGCAAAAATGGTACACGGGGAGGCGGGCCTGAATAATGGCGATAAACCTGCTTAGTGCCATTATTTAACACCTGGTTCAGGGCAGGCGTTAGGGGACCTGTGGACCCATTTCCATGGTCAAACACCATGGAAAGAGCTCACAGGTTCCCCGCCCAAGCCCCAGGAACACCCCCCCACACCAGAGGGACACCAGAGGATGGGGAAACCCTATCCCAGGTAAGTAGGGTAAGTAGAGGTAAGTATTTTAAAATGTATTTTAAAGTGCCTTTATGGGCCCTGGAATGGGTGCCCCTACATGACATTGGGTGCAATGGCCATGCCCAGGGGACCCTTGTCTCCTGTGCTGGCCACTGGGGTGGTGGGCATGACTCCTGTCTTGTATAAGGCAGGAGTCATGTGGTATGGATGCTTTTGCATCAGGAAATGACGTTAGGCTGGTTAAATGCATTTTTTGCCTCTAACCAGACTAGTGTAATTTTTTAAAGCAAAACCCCCTGCCCCCATACCGCCACTCTGACCCGGCTAACATCATTTTCCCAGACGCTAGTCCAACCTTTGCGCCGGCTTGCAGAATTCCAAACATTTGGTGCCCGGCTGGCGATTTGGAATGACGCAAGACAACGCTATTGTTGGACTTTTGGCCTTACGCAGGGTCATCCCCAGTCTTTTTGCCTCCTTCCTCCTGGTTTTTCTGACCTCTCGCTGTTGGCTTGTTCTGCCTGGCTGAGGTGCATACCCAAGCCAACCAGAAACACAATTTCTAACAGCTATACTTTTTGATGCAAAACTGCATTTGCACAGTTTTTTGTCAAAAAAGTATAAATCATGGGCCTAAAAGCCTTCTCTTCTGGTTGATATGAACTCTTTCGCTCTTGGATTCCTTGAATCTGGCTCTAATAGTACTGTTACACCATTGACTGACTTGCCTTCAGCATAGGCTTTTTGGCTGGATTTCACCATGCCTGTTCTTTGGAACTTGCTTCTCTGGCCACGGTGGATATGTTATATGTGGTGTGGGTTCCTACCTGGTCCCCAAAGACTTTGGACATGGGAGTATGCCGGGAGTCTCCTAGGGTTTTGATTCCACCCCTTATTTTTTAAGCAAATATAACTTTATCAGCTTTTAATTGGCATGTTTTTATGGCTTTCATTTGCTTATATTATTAGAGTGATTTTATTATTTTTATAAATGATACATGTTTCAGGTTATTTTTTATTTTCTTTCAACTTGAGCATAGTCTCTCACAGCCGAGAGAGAGGTGTGGTAAAGCCACAATAGGGCCTGCTTAGTTCCGCCATTTTAAGATGCACGTTTTAAATTTGCATTTCTTTCCTGATTGTGAACCTTTGCATGGCTTTTAACTCATATGATAAGGTGCTGAGAAATTACTGTATGTGAAGCTTGTTTCTTATAAACGTTGCTGCCATCCATTCTGTACACTTTTGCAAAGCTAAGCATACAGAACATAATGCCCTAGTGTAGTGATTTCCATGGAGACAGATCTTCACTCTCCAACATATCATAGCATTGAGGCTGCACCTCTGACACAGTGTGACACAAAGGGTACTTGTATTACATAAACCGCCCCTGTGCCATATCCAGCAGAGGAGCAATTCAGTTGTAATTATCCTGGAACACGGGATGCCATGCCTGAGATGCAGCTTTGCTGATTCAGATGCTGGCTTTGACCGCTAACCTGCACGGTACAATAGCCTGCACTAAACAATACTGGCTTCATGGCTTCCCCGTACATCTTACCCAGGTATGGAGGTTGGGCCTTCCCAACTGATCTGACAGAGAGTTCTCCCACTATGCTCTTGCTAGCACAGGTAGTAACAGATATGAGTGTACCAACATAATAACATTACAGTGGTTGATCTGTTAAACGTTTTGACCATATTTGTAATGCTGGTTACCATGCTTTGTCTAGTTTGCCTCATAATCACAGCTCATGTCTTTTACACAATAATAAGGTTGTTTCAATAAATGTTACCACATTCATGCAGTTTCCTTGTGTCTCATCTTGGGTATGCAGATCGACAAGGGTAGACCTGTTTTTACAATTTCCTTCTGAATCTAAGGGCTTGATTAGGAGTCTAGTGGTGCACTGCCAGCCCTCTACTACAGCAGTGAGGAGGCCACTGTCAAGTACGGCCACAGCCTAGCAAGCGGCTTTCCACTGCCCTATTATGATGTTTCCACCGGGCTGGCTGGCTAAACCAGTGTTAGGACATTGGCTTCAGCTTTCAGAGAGTGCTGAGGCCAATGCCGCTACACACAGCACACTCGGAATGTGAACAGTCTGCCATGGCAGACAGTACACATTCTGAGTGTGCTGACAGAGGGGCCCTATACTGGCCACAACACAGATGTGTGCAGTGCAGGGGCCCTTCTGTGGCCCCAACTCTGCCTTTCTGCCAGCCTTTTCATGGCACTGACACCTTCATGAAAAGGCTGGTGGAAAGGAAAGTTGTGATCAGCATGACGGTGCAGACAGCAACACTGCAGGGCTTGACCACAGCTTTCTGCAACACTGGCACTGCGGGATCTATGATCCTGACGTGTCAGCGGTGTTGTGGCAGTCTGACTGCCAGCATCCTAATCTGGCACTCAGATCACCGAGGATGCAGAAGTTGGACCACCACACTAGGTATGTGGTCCTATGGAACGCCGTACTCATAACCAGGCACTAAGTAAGTTATTTTTGAGGTTGCAGATTGTAGGAAAGTAGCCTCTTTCTAGCATGGTTGCCCCCACTTTTGGCCTGTTTGTGAGTGTGTGTCAGTGTGTTTATACTGTGTCACTGGGATCCTGCTAGCCAGGACCCCAGTCCTCATAGATAAAAACCTACATGTCAGTGTGTTTTGCCTGTCTCACTGGGATCCTGCTAGCCAGGACCCCAGTGCTCATAGTTTGTGGCCTAATGTGTATGCCTGTATAGTGCCTAACTGTGCCACTGAGGCTCTGCTAATCAGAACCTCAGTACTTATGCTCTCTATGCTTTTAAATTTGTCACTGTAGGCCAGTGACTTCATTTACCAATTTCAGTTGGCATACTGGACCCCCCTTATAAGTCCCTAGTATATGGTACCTCGGTACCTAGGGCATTGGGGTTCCAGGAGATCCATATGGGCTGCAGCATTTCTTTTGCCACTCATGGGGATCTCATATGAACCCTTACACAGGACTGCCATGGCATCCTGCGTCTAATAGTGCACACACTATTTCACAGCCATTTTCACTGCACGTAAGTAACTTATAAGTCACCTATATGTCTAACTTTCACTTGATGAAGGTTAGGTGCAAAGTTACTAAGTGGGTGGGCACCCTTGCACTAGCAAAGGTGCCCCCACATAGTTCAGGGCCATTTCCCCTGACTTTGTGAGTGCGGGGACACCATTACACGCGTGCACTACATATAGGTATATACCTATATGTAGCTTCACAATGGTAACTCCGAATATGGCCATGTAACCTGTCTAAGATCATGGAATTGTCCCCCCATTCCAAATCTGGTATTGGGGAGCCAATTCCATGCATCCTGGGGGCCCCACCATGGACCCCCAGTACTGCGGCTTGCACTGCTGCTACAGCAGCTGCCACCTCACAGACAGGGTTCTGCCCCCCTGGGTCTGGGCAGCCCAGTCCCAGGAAGGCAGAACAAAGCATTTCCTCTGAGAACAGGGTGTTACACCTTCTCCCTTTGGATATAGGTGTTACAGGCTGGGGAGGGTTAGCCTCTGCACACTCTCATCTTGCTTCTGTTTCGGAGGCTTCACGTAATTCTAACCCTGAGGACCAGTCCCTAGATATGGAACTCAGAAAGCTGAGGTTAGAGGAGGCCAGACTGAAGCTAATGCAGCAGCGGTTGGCCTTAGACAGGGAATCCCTGGCTGTGGAGAAAGAGAGGCAGGGTTTGAGGTTAGTTCCCCATGGTGGCAGCAGCAGTTTTAGAAATACAAATGTTAGGGAACCTTCATTTGATTCTAGGAATCTGCACAAAGTTGTCCTTCCTTACAAGGATGGTGATGACATCAACAAGTGGTTTGCTGCACTTGAGAGGGCCTGTAAAGTTCAGAGGGTCCCTCACGTACAGTGGGCTGCTATCCTTTGGTTATCCTTCTCTGGCAAAGGGAGAGACAGACTTCTTATTGTCAGAGAGGATGATGCAGATAATTACTAGGTTCTTAAAAATGCACTCTTGGATGGTCTGGGATTAACCACTGAACAGTACAGACTTAAGTTCAGAGAGACCAGAAAGGGGTCACAACAGGACTGGACAGACTTTATAGACTATTCTGTGAAGGCCCTAGAAGGTTGGATACATGGCAGTAAGGTGACTGATTATGAAAGCCTATATAACTTGATTCTGTGACAGCATATCTTAAATAATTGTGTGTCTGACTTGTTACATCAGTATCTTGTGGACTCAGATCTGACCTCTCCCCAAGAATTGCGAAAGAAGACAGACAAATGGGTCAGAACAAAGGTTAACAGAAAAGCTCGTATAGGGGGTGACAAGGATGGCAAAAAGAAAGATGGTGAAAAATCTCAGGACAAGCATGGGGATAAAAGTAAACACAAAGATCCATCTTCAGGTCCAAAACACTCTTCTGGGGGTGGGGATAAAACTTCTTCATCTTCTTCAAATTCTTCACCCCATCAGAAAAGGCCTTGGTGCTAAGTGTGTAGAAATAAAGGCCATTGGCCAGGGGATAAGTTCTGCACAGGTAAAGCCCCTGAGCCTACCACCACTAAGACATCAGACTCTAGTGTCCCTAGCAGTAGTGGTAATAGTGGTGGGACTACTGGCAATAGTCAAACAAAAGGTGCAGTTGGGTTCACTTTTGGAACCATAATAGAAACTGGGGTAGACAGTCCCAAGACAGTTTCTGTTTCACCTGGTGGCATTGGCCTTGCCACATTGGCTGCTTGTCCCCTTAACATGGATAAGTACAGGCAGTCAATCTTAATAAATGGTGTTGAGGCCCAGGCCTACAGGGACACAGGTGTCAGTATTACTTTGGTGACTGAAAACCTGGTGTCACCTGCACAACACCTCCTTGGACAGAAGTACCAAGTTACTGATGTCAATAACTCCACGCAGTCTCTCTGTAGCAGGCTGGCCTGGCTTATAGTGGGTACCTGATGGTACTTACACCTTGTGCAAGGTCCAGTTATCCCTTTTTAGTAGATTAGTGGTGTTCTAGCAGCTTAGGCTGATAGAGGTAGCTATAGCAGAGCAGCTTAGGCTGAACTAGGAGACATGCAAAGCTCCTACTATACCACTTATATCATATGGCACTTTACCATAAGAATCACAATACTCAGAGTTACTAAAAATAAAGGCACTTTATTTTAGTGACAATGTGCCAAAAATATCTCTATATACACCCTTAGGAGGTAAGTAAAATACACAAAATATATACACAAACCAAAATCAGGTAAGTAAATAGTTAGAAAAGTAGTGCAAACACTGTAGAATACAATAGGATGCAATAGGCCTAGGGGCAACACAAACCGTATACTAAAGTGGAATGCAAACCACTTAGGGACCCCTGGCTTAGTGTAGTGTGTAGAGGGTCGCTGGTAGTGTAAGAAAACACTAAGGGTGTCCAAGATACCCCACTCCAAGACCCTGAAAAGTAGGAGTAAAGTGACCCTACTTCCCCAGAAACACACTAAAGTTGTGATAGGAGATTCTGCAAAGACCACAACAGACTGCAAAGCACTGAAGATGGATCAATGGACCTGAGGACCTGTAAAGGAAGGGTACCAAGTCCAAGAGTCATGAAAGTGTCCAGGCGGGGCGGGAGCTCACTAAACCCCAGATGAAGGTGCAAAATGGCTGACTCTGGGTGGAAGAAGCTGAAGATGCTGCAACAACGGAAGATGACAGGAACTTCTCCTTTGCACAGAAGATGTCCCACCGCGTGCTGGAGGATGCAGAGTTGTTTATATTCAGAAAGACCGCAAACAAGCCTTGCTAGCTGCTGAGGTCGCAGTTGAAGAAAAAGGGTGCTGCCCGGGCTCAGGAAGGACCAGGAGGTCGCCACTTTGATGAGGAGACAGAGGGGGCGCTCAGCAACACAGAGAGCCCATGCAGAAGCAGACAGCACCCACAGAAGCACTTGAACACGGGTTCAAGAGAACTGAGCACGGCGGTCGTCTCAACACTACAAAGGAGGGTCCCACAAAGCCAGTGGCCAACTCAGCGAGTTGAGCAATGCAGGGCAGAGTGCTGGGGATCTGGGATCGGGGCTGTGCTGTGCACAAAAGATTTCTTGCAAAAGTGCACAGAAGCCCTAGAAACTGCAGTTCACGGAGTACACAGGATTACTGTCTGGCGTGGGGAGGCAAGGACTTACCTCCACCAAATTTGGACAGATGGACCACTGGACTGTCGGGGTCACTTAGATCCAGCTCCTGTGTTCCAGGGACCTCGCTCGTCATGATGAGAGGGGACCAAGAGGACCGGTGAAGCAGAAGTTTGGTGCCTGCAGTTTCAGGGGAAAGATTCCACTGACCCACAGGAGATTTCTTCTTGGCTTCCAGTGCAGGGTGAAGGCAGACAGCCCCCAGAACATGTAACACCAGGAAACAGTCGAGAAAGCCGGCAGGATTAGGCACTACAATGTTGCTGGTTGTCTTCTTGCAACTTTGTTGCGGTTTTGCAGGCGTCCTGGAGCAGTCAGCGGTTGATCTTTGGCAGAAGTCAAAGAGGGAGATGCAGAGGAACTCTGGTGAGCTCTTGCATTCGTTATCTGAAGAGAAACCCACATGAGAGACCCTAAATAGCCCTCAGAGGAGGACTGGCCACCTAGTCGGGTAAGCACCTATCTGGAGGGGACTCTGATGTCACCTGCTGGCACTGGCCACTCAAAGGCCTCCACTGTGCATTCAAGATGGCAGAGGTCTGGGACACACTGGAGGAGCTCTGGGCACCACCCCTGGGATGGTGATGGACAGGACAGTGGTCACTCCCCTTTCCTTTTTCCAGTTTCGTGCCAGAGCAGGGGCTAGGGGATCACTGAACAGGTGTAGACTGGTTAATGCAAGGAGGGTACCATCTGTGCCCTTCAAAGCATTTCCAGAGGCCAGGAGAGGCTACTCCTCTCAGGCCCATAACACCTATTTCCAAAGGGGGAGGGTGTAACACCCTCTCTCAGAGGAAATTCTTTGTTCTGCCTTCCTGGGACTGGGCTGCCCAGACACCAGGAGGGCAGAAGCCTGTCTGTGGGTTGGCAGCAGTTGTAGCTGCAGAGAAAACCCCAGAAAGCTAGTTTGGCAGTACCCGGGGTCAATAGTGGAGCCCTGGGGATGCATGGGATTGGCACCCCAATACCAGATTTGGCATGGGGTACAATTCCATGATCTTAGGCATGTTACATGGCCATGTTCGGAGTTACCATTGTGAAGCTACATATAGGTATTGACCTATATGTAGTGCACACGTGTAATGGTGTCCCCGCACTCACAAAGTCCAGAGAAATTGCCCTGAACTATGTGGGGGCACCTTGGCTCGTGCCAGGGTGCCCTCACACTTATTTACTTTGCACCTAACCTTCACTAAGTGAGGGTTAGAAATATAGGTGACTTATAAGTTACTTAAGTGCAGTATAACATGGCTGTGAAATAATATGGACATTATTTCACTCAGGTTGCAGTGGCAGTCCTGTGTAATATTGGTAGGAGCTCCCTATAGGTGGCAAAAGAAATGCTGCAGCCCATAGGGATCTCCGGGAACCCCAATACCCTAGGTACCTAGGTACCATATACTAGGGGATTATAAGGGTGTTCCAGTGTGCCAATCAAACTTGGTAAAAATGGTCACTAGCCTGCAGTGACAATTTTAAAGGCAGAGAGAGCATAAGCACTGAGGTTATGGTTAGCAGGACCTCAGTGACACAATTAGGCATGACACAGGGAACACGTTTAGGCCACAACTATGAGCATTGGGGACCTGGCTAGCAGGATCCCAGTGAGACAGGCAAAACAAACTGACACACAAGTAAACATTGGGGGTAACATGCCAGGCAAGATGCTACTTTCCTACACAACCCTCCACCAAACGAGGGACAGTAAGGCTAACCTTGCCCAGATGAGTCTTCATTGTCTAAGTGAAAATATCTGGAGAGTCCATCTGCATTGGAGTGGGTACTCCCAGGTCTATGTTCCACTGTATAGTCCATTCCCTGTAGGGAGATGGACCACTTCAACAATTTAGGGCTTTCATTTGTTTAAGCCATTATAGAGGTTTGTGGTCTGTCTGAACAATAGAGTGAGTACCAAACAGGTATGGCCTCAACTTTTTCAGTGCCCAGACCACAGCAAAGGCTTCCCTCTCTATGACAGACCAAAGCTTTTCTCTAGGGGTCAACCTTCTGCTGATAAAAGCAACAGGTTGATCCTGGCCCTCATTGTTAAGCTGTGATAGCACTGCCCCCACCCCTAATTCAGAAGCATCAGTCTGGACTATGAACTTCTTGGAGTAACAATGTTTTTTTAGGACAGGTGCAGAGCACATGGTCTGTTTTAGCTCATCAAAAGCCTTTTGGCAGCTAGCTGTCCACAATACCTTTTTATGTATCTTCTTACTAGTGAGGTCATTAAGAGGGGCTGCAATGGAGCCATAATTCTTGATGAACCTCCTATAGTACCCTGTGAGGCCTAGAAAGGCTCTTACCTGGGGTTGAGTTGTAGGGGGAGCCCATTCCTTAATGGTCCAGATCTTCCCCTGCAGTGGGGCAATCTGTTCCCCATCTACCAGGTGGCCCAGATAAACCACTTTCCCCTGCCCTATCTGGCACTTTGAAGCCTTGATAGTGAGGACTGCCTTTTGCAGGGCCTCCAAAACATTCCATAGGTGGACCAGGTGCTCATCCCAGGTGAAGCTATAGACAGCTATATCCGCTAGATATGCTGCACTAAAAGCTTCCAACCCTTGCAGGACTATGTTCACCAACCTCTGAAAAGTGGCAGGTGCATTTTTCGAACCAAAGGGCATACCAGTGAACCAATAGTGCCCTCCAATGGTGGAAAATGCAGTTTTAGGTTTAGCATCTTCTGATAATTTAATCTGCCAATACCCTGCAGTTAAATCAAACGTGCCTAGATACTTGGCAGAAGCCAGTGTATCTATTAGCTCATCTGCCCTGGGTATAGGGTGAGCATCAGTTTTGGTTACTTGATTGAAACCTCTGTAGTCAACACAAAACCTCATTTCTCTTTTACCATCTTTATTGAGAGGTTTTGGAACAAGCACCACTGGGCTAGCCCATGGGGTCTCTGAAGGCTCAATCACTCCTAAGTCCAGCATTTTCTGTACCTCTTATTTTATGCAATCTGTGACATGGTCAGGCTGCCTATAAACCTTACTTTTGACAGGTAAACTGTCTCCAATGTTGATTGTGTGCTCACACCAGGTAGGTGTACCTGGGACCAGTGAGGAGATGTCAGAAAATTGGCCTAGGAGATTTCCACAGTTATCCTTTGGTCAGGAGTAAGACAATCTGCAAGCACCACTCCCTCCACTAAGCCATGAGCTTCTGTGGTGGAGAAGAGATCAGGGAGAGGGTCACTCTCTTCTTCCTGTCCCTCATCAGTTGCCATGAGCAGGGTTAAGTCAGCCCTATCATAGTAGGGTTTTAGGCGATTGACATGGAGCACCCTAAGGGGACTCCTGGCAGTGCCCCGGTCTACCAAGTAGGTATAGACAAAATAAATACACTGTTCCTGGCAGAAAATAAGGGAAACCCTAAGGTTTAGGAGCAAGAGCCCTCACACATCCGATTGGATGTCATGCTTCATCATCGGGGTGCTCCTCGTCAGACCGGCACTGCAATGTCTGACGGGCTCCCCGTAAGGGGGCTCTTTGCCAGAGATCTTTTTTTTGGGTAACTGCCGTGAAAAACTACATGCAGGTCGTAATTCAAGAGCAGGAGAAAGTTTAAAATTGGTTCTATATCCCAATAGACAAAATCACATTTAATTGGTAGTAAAGGGATAAGACCAAGGTTAAAAACACAGTGAAAGTGACAAATTGAGGTGATGCTCAAACACTTTCCAAAAACTTATAGAGGCAAGTAATTATCTTAAAGCCACCTGTACATTGGTCTACATGTTTCGCGTCTCACGGTCTAAAAAGATCCACTGACGCTTCTTCAGGGCCATACATCATAGATAAACACTTCTCCTGTATTATAAAAATAAAAACATTGTAGAGTAGTTTATCCAGAATATAATAATTCAAACCAAACGTCGCAGTCACTTACAGTAAAGTGTACTATCCGTCCAGTCAACTAAACACATTAAGGTCGCCCTCGAAAAAGTAAGACAGCATAAGTAATAATAATAACAGTGAACAGTGCTGGATTAGTGTACACACTGTGTGACAAACCGAATAGCACGCTGTAAAAGTACAGAAATGAAAAAATTTAAAAAGAGCTTACCATCCCCTATTGTAGGAAGGGCTCCATAGGAGGCACATGCATCAGGTTGTCCCTACTAGATAGAACAAGGGAAGATACCACAGTTGCATATACTGCTTAATTTTTTTTTTGACATGATGAGTCCATAACTAATTGACAAACTATGTCAGGTAAACAAACTATCATGAGCAGTTTATTGTAATATGTAAGTATTATCATGAAGCCTGCTAAAACATTTGAACCCTCAATATGGCAATAGAAATAATAGACTAAGGTCCTAATACGGTCGGTAACCTTCCAAACATTCAGGAAAGAATCAGCGCTGTAATTCTTAGCGTCGGAGGAGTACAAATAACAATATCAGCCCATTAGATGGGGGGCCTGAGGACTATAAATAGAAACGTACAATCTAGTGCACACGAGAACTCAATGACGTGGTAGTGTCAAAAAGCGTACTCGAGTTCTGCTTGAGAAAAAGCCACTCGAGTCAAACTTGAAAAAAAGCCAACAGGGAGAGAGGGGCAATAATACTCACATATTCAAAAGGCAAGCCCGTCTTCCGCACCTACCCCGGCGTGTGCTCCTGAATCTGTGCGCGCTCGGGGTAGGATCAGCTCTTCCCTAGTAGGCCCCCCTGCACCCAAAAGCTCAGCAGTGTCTGCTGCCAGCTCCTCTAGTGTAGGTTCTGCACAGGGAGAGGATTCCTCTTCCTCAAAAGGGGAATCTTCTGTAGAGGGAGCGATAGTGGGCAAGGATTTACCGTTACTACCCCTAGCTTTTGGGAGCACTTGGTCCATGGTTCTAGGATCCAAGTTTACCTGTCCTTTTTGCTTTTTGGCCTGAGCCCTTGTCAAAGCAAAAATATGCCCAGGAATGCCCAGCATTGCTGCAGAAGCCTCCAACTCCACTTCAGCCCAAGCTGATGTCTCCAAATCATTGCCTAGTAAGTAATGTACAGGTAATTCAGTGGCTACCACAACCTTCATTGGACCAGTACCCCCCAGTTGAGACTCACAAAAGCCATGAGGTGGCTAAGGGCCAGATGTAGCAAACTTTTGCGAGTCGCAAATGGCCCGATTCGCTATTTGCGACCCCGCAAAATCGGAAATGGGATGCAAAAATCCCATTTCCGACTCGCAAAATGCGATGCGAGCCGTTACCGACTCGCAAAATTTGCGACCCCATTTTGCGACCCGCAAATAGGAAGTCGCAATTTGCGAGTCGCAAACCATATGCAATAGCAACTCGCAAATTGCGACTAGTCGCTATAAGCCCATTTTGCACTTCCAATTTACCACTAACTCAGAGCAGGTGGTAACCATTACCAAAGTATAAAAGGAGACCCAGAAGGCATCTGGGTTACTCAAGATGGCAGAGATATACCTGATACCAGTGAGGAGGAGAGCCCACGCCGCACAGCAGAGGAGGAGGAGGAGCCAGATACAGGAGAAGATTTACAGAACAAGGCAGACACTCTTCCAGCAAACTGAGGAGGAAATTTATGACAAATACAGACTTAGCAGCGCAGCTATACTAGATTTAATAGATTAACTCAAACCACAGCTAGAACGCCAGACTGTGCGCGGCTGCGCCATCCCTACGCGTGTGCAAGTGCTATGCTCACTGCACCTCTTGGCCTCGGGTAGCTATCAGGGGGTCATTGCTGTGGCAGGTGGGGTATCCCAAAGTGCACTGTCACGGTTCTTTAGGGCATTCCTAGATGCCTTACTCACACACATGTCCCGATACATATACCTACCCAGGAATGAGGCAGAAATCAACAGCACCAAGTTGGAATTTTACCGGATTGCCAACTTCCCCTATGTCATAGGGTGTGTAGACGGGACACATATACAAATATGCCCTCCTGCAAACCTGGAATATCTGTTCCGCAATAGGAAGTGTACCCACTCACTCAACATACAGGTGCTATGTGACGCTCATTATATCATCACTGACATGGTTGCCAAATTTCCAGGCAGTACCCATGACTCCTACAATTTTAGGCACAGTGGGATACACCAACGCCTGGAACGTGGGGAGTTTGGAGACGGATACCTCCTAGGTAGAGCTGAATACACCTTGCAGACATGCACACAGGTCAATGTGCATACCACCCATGCCTTGCTAACAGTGTACCTTTCGTGCCCAACAGGTGACAGTGCATATGCACTACGTCCATGGATACTGACTCCGTACTTAACACCCAGCAATGATTGCGAGAGGCGATATAACAGTGCACATAAGAGGACCAGGAACATCATAGAACGCACCTTCGGACTGCTGAAAGCAAGGTTCAGATGCCTCCACCGAAGTGGAGGTGCCCTCCAGTATACCCCAATAACGGCTTTCAAAATAGTTGTTGCATGCGCTATCCTGCACAACATTGCCACCCGACGTGGGCTACCTCTCACCCCTGAAGACCCAGATTCTGAGGATGAAGAGACAGAGCAACCACATCGCCATCATGGGGATAGGAGCATCGCGAATCAAGGCAGACTGAGACGGGAACACATTGCAAACCAATACTTTGGAAGATACGTGCCAACTTCTACCATACTCACCAATATGACAAAGAGTCCATGTGTTAAGTGGAAAGAACAAATGATTTAATAAGTGCAAATAACCAAACTATGTACATGAAAAACAGTTCAGGGGCTTCTATAGTCCACCTGGCATGGGACACATTGCCATCATGTGCCCCAACACCAGGGACAGTGTGGAGCTCACACCCTACTGCAGGCTCGGCCAGCCTGGCTGGTACTAGGTGGGTCAGCAGTGCTCTGCCTTGTGCTTCCACTACGTAGCACCCTGGTGTCACTGGCAGAGACACTGCTGACAGTGGAGCCCTGCTCACTGTCTTGTGGGGTGTCGCCTGTGCCCCTGGCCACCTGCCGTGCCTCCATTAAGTCTATTACATGGTTGATCCGGCCCAGTCCCCGTGCCACATCACCCGCAAAGTGGCCCATGTCCACCTGGAGGCTTACTGTTCGCCTCGACAGCCCTGTTGTGTTAACAGCCAGCCTGACTATAGAGGAGGCCATCCTGTCCAGGCGTTGCAGCAGCTGGTGGTCCCTGCGCCGTGAACTGTCACTCTGCGTTAACAGTCCTGCCACCAGTTCGCGCATAGATAGTGCAAGGTCACCCGTTTTGTTACCTATAACCTGCAATTCTGAATGCACCTGCTGCATACTGATGGCATGATTTCTTTCAAAGCGCTGCAATACCCCACTAATCCTCCTCAATTGTTGATTTTGCAGGCGCTGACCCCGTAGCAGTTGGGCCTCTGTTGGTGTTGTGGAGGCATGCCCTGACTCTGCCTGCTGCTCTGCTGTTGGTATCCTACGTCGCCTGCGCAGCGGTGGAGGCCCTGTAGTGTCTGAGGTGGCACTCTGGCTTGTACCTGGTTGCAACTGGTGTTTCCAGAGAGGGCATGGTGTTGGTGGTGCAGGGAGCAGTGGTAGCTGGTCCTGTTGTCTCCTCTCTGTGCTGGCTGACCATTGGCCCCTGGCTGCTTGGGCAGGTGGGGGTGTCTTGTGGGAGACCTGTGGGACATAGGGAACACACTGTCAGTGTCTAATATCTGTTATCACCTTCTTAATAAACAATTGCCTATGAACTGCCTACTTGACTACATTGCCCATAATGCATCATTCTGGTGTTTGCTACTCTGAAATGGAGCTATTTTGGTTGTGCATGCCCCTGTGTACAAGGTGGGTGGGGGTATGGCATTGATGGGGGTACATGCATATCACATGGTACTCACCGGTTGATGGTCCTGGCTCAGAGGTGTCCAGATCTCCCATTCCACTGAGGGTCTCCTCTACCATTTCCTCCAGGGGTGTGGGTGGTGGTACCGTTGATGGTCCCCCTCCTGTGCCTCTCATCTCCCGGAGCCGCTCTGCCACCCTCTCCTTGGTCCGGGAGCGCATGTCATACCACCTTTTCTTAAGTTCTTCCACACTCCGGTGTCTGACCCCCAGGGAGTTGACCTTGTCCTGGATATCCTGCCAAATCCTTTTTTTTCTGTGTCTGGCAAAGTGAGGGCTGCCCTGCCAAACAGCTCATCATGGTGCTGACAGCACTCATCTGTTAGCACCTCCAACTCCTTCTCAGCAAACTTTAGCTTTCTTTTCCTGGGAGTGTCAGCCATGGTTGCAGGAGCTCTGTTTGTTAGCTGTGCTGCAGTTAAAAAGGGTGTGGTCCTCCCTCCTCCCAGGTGTATTTGTAAACTTCCTGGCTGTGATGTCATCATCATGTGCCAGGAAGTGTTTTCCTGAGTGTTCTGAAGTGATTTCCAGAGTGTTCTGCAGCACCTGCTTTCAATTTTCAGCACAGTCGCAATTTCCGATACCCACTCGCAAATTGCGAGTCCGTTTTTTGTGCAATCGCAAAAAGCGACCTCGCAAACAGCGGACTCGCTATCTGCGGTGCGACTCCGTGTGTGAGTCGCAAATTGTCCTCGCACTTTCTACCTGCATTGCAGTTAGCGACTCGCAAATTGCGAGTCGCTATTTTTTACCTACCTACATCTGGCCCTAAGTGTGTTATTGTGAGCTTCAGTCACTTGGTACTGCTGACCAAGTAGGTGTTTATCAGGGTGTACCAGTTTCTCTATCACCATAGTTACACTGGCTCCTGTGTCCCTGTAGGCCTCAACCTCAACACCATTTATTAGGGGAAGTTGCTTGTACTCACCCATATTAAGGGGGCAAGCAACCAAGGTGGCAAAGTCAAAACCACCATCAGAGACTAAAACAGCCTCTATGGTCTCCCTAAGAAGACCAACCCCAACTACACTACCAATGGTGAGCCCAGCTACACCCTTAGATTTGCTATTTGTAGTAGACTTCTCACCACCACTGATATTACTAGGGGCACTAGAGGTTGCAGTTGGGGTTGTGGTAGTGGGAGCCTTGGTGCTTTTCTTTGGACAAGTGGAATCACTTGCCCAATGGCCTTTACGTTTGCAAAAATAACACCATGGCTTCTTTTGATTGTGGGAAGAGGATTTGGACCCACCACCCCCAGAGGATTTGTGTGGGCCTGATGACGACTCAGAATGTTTTTTATCTTTGTCCCCACCCTTGTCAGAAGACTTACCATCCTTCTTCTTGCTATCTTTGTCACCCCCTTTGTGAACTTTTCTGTTCACTTTTGTTTTGACCCATTTGTTTGCCTTCTTTCCCAATTCTTGGGGAGAGGTCAGATCTAAGTCTACCAAGTACTGGTGCAACAAATCAGACACTCAATTGTTCAAAGTATACTCTTTCAGGATGAGATTATACAGGCTTTCATAGTCAGTCACCTTGCTGCCATGCAACCAACCCTCCATGGCCTTCACTGTCTACAAAGTCTGTCCAGTCTTGAGAGGACTCTTTTCTGGTGTCTCTGAACTTCATCCTGTATTGTTCAGTGGTTAAGCCAAATCCATCCAAGAGTGCATCTTTCACAACTTTGTAATTATTAGCATCACTTTCTCTGACAGTAAGGAGCCTATCCCTACCCTTACCAGTGAATGATAGCCACAAGATAGCAGCCCACTGCCTTTGAGGGATACCATACAAGCCCTCTCAAGTGCAGCAAACCACTTGTGACCTGTCTCTAACTGGCTGGACTCTAGCAACCTGGCCTTTAGGAGTGAAAGGTGCCCTACTAATGTGTAACCCCCTCCCACTAACAGTGTCACTAGATGGCCTGTAAGCTGGCCGGTCTTGGATGAAACCCCCCAAGCATCCTCAGGGGACTCCTCTGAGACTTGCTGGGTATCCCCCTCCTCTACCTCCTGATCCTGGGATGAGCCAGACTGGTTCTGGTCACTTTCTAGGAGAAGGCTAAGGAGAAGACCTTTGGTAGGGTTCTTACCAATGCTTAAACCGCTTTCAGTGCAGAGACCCCTCAAACCTTTAAAGTTTAAACTACCATATGTTGCCTGGACAACTGTGGGAGTAAGTTCTACTGCAGACATGACTGTTAGAAAGGGTTTAGAGCAGAGAGAAAAAAGTTTAGAAACTTTTAGAGAAAAGAGAAAAACATCTTCAAACTTTTCTAAACTTTTCTAAACTTTTCTAAAACTTTTGAAAACTTGTCTAAAACATCTTAGAAAGTTTAAATAAAGAAAGTTAAACTGTTTAGGTTAACTGTGTATATTTTGAAGTATTTGGTATATGCTTTTCCTATGAGAAGCACCAATGACAAAGTGGTAAAGCAGTTACAAGTACTTATCCCACAGTTGCACCACCAATGTAGGAGGCTGGCCTGACTTTTTGTTGGTACCTGATGGTACTTACACCTTGTGCCAGGTCCAGGTCCAGTTATCCCTTATTAGTAGATTAGTAGTGTTCTAGCAGCTTAGGTTGATAGAGGTAGCTATAGCAGATCAGCTTAGGCTGAACTAGTAGACATGCAATGCTCCTACTATACCACTTATATCATATAGCACTATATCAAAAGAAGCACAATACTCAGAGTTACTAAAAATAAAGGTACTTTATTTTAGTGACAATGTGCCAAAAATATCTCAGAGGATATACTCCTTTAGGAGGTAAGTAAAATACACAAAATATACACACAAACCAATATCAGTTAAGTAAACAGTTAGAAAAGTAGTGCAAACACTGTAGAATATAATAGGATGCTATAGGCCTAGAGGCAACACAAACCATATACTCTAAAAGTGGAATGCGAACCACGAATGGACCCCAGGCCTAGTGTAGTGTGTAGAGGGTTGCTGGGAGTGTAATAAAACACTAAGGGTTTCCAAAATACCCCACCCCAAGACCCTGAAAAGTAGGAGTAAATTTACCCTACTTCCCCATAAACACACTAAAGTTGTGATAGGAGATTCTGCAAAGACAACAACTGAATGCAAAGCACTGAAGATGGATTCCTGGACCTGAGGACCTGCAAAGGGAGGGGGCCAAGTCCAAGAGTCACGAAAGTGTTCAGAGGGGCAGGAGCCCACTAAACCCCGGATGAAGGTGCAAAATGGCTGCCTCTGGGTGGAAGAAGCTAAAGATTCTGCAACAACAGAAAATACCAGAAACTTCTCCTTTGCAGAGAAGATGTCCCACGATGTGGTAGAGGACGTAGAGTTGTTTCTACGCAGAAAGACAGCAAACAAGCCTTGCTAGCTGCAAAGGTCACAGTTGAAGAAAATGGGTGCTGCCCGGGCCCAGGAAGGACCAGGAGGTCGCCCTTTGGAGGAGGAGACAGAGGCGGTGCTCAGCAGCACAGAGAGCCCATGCAGAAGCAGGCAGCACCCACAGAAGCACTTGAACAGTCATTCAAGTTATCTGAGCACAGTGGTCATTTCAACTCTACAAAGGAGGGGCCCACGAAGACGGTGGTCAACTCAGTGAGTTGAGCAATGCAGGACAGAGTGCTGGGTACCTGGGCTATGTTGTGCACAAAGGATTCCTTGCAAAAGTGCACAGAAGCCCTAGCAGCTGCAGATCACACAGTATACAGGATTACTGTCTGGCGTGGGTAGGAAAGGACTTACCTCCACCAAATTTGGACAGAAGGACCCCTGGACTCTCGGGGTCACTTGGATCCAGTTCCTGTGTTTCAGGGACCACACTTGTCAAGATGAGAGGGGACCCAGAGGACCAGTGAAGCGGAAATTTGGTGCCTGCATTAGCAGGGGGAAGATTCCGTCGACCCACGGGAGATTTCTTCATGGCTTCAAGTGCAGGGTGAAGGTAGACAGCCCTCAGAGCATGCACCACCAGGAAACAGTCGAGAAAGCCGGCCGAATTAGGTGCTACAATGTTGCTGGTAGTCTTTTAGCTACTTTTTTGTGGTTTTGCAGGTGTCCTGGAGCAGTCAGAGTTCGATCCTTGGCAGAAGGTGAAGAGAGAGATGCAGAGGAACTCTGGTGAGCTGTTGCATTCGTTATCTGAAGAGAAACCCACAGGAGAAATCCTAAATAGCCCTCAGAGGAGTATTGGCCACCTAACCAGGTAAGCACCTATCAGGAGGGGTCTCTGATGGCACCTGCTGGCACTGGCTACTCAGAGTCCTCCACTGTACCCTCACACCTCTCCATTCAAGATGGCAGAGGTCTGGGATACACTGGAGGAGCTCTGGCACCACCCCTGGTGTGGTGATGGACAGGGGAGTGGTCACTCCCCTTTCCTTTGTCTAGTTTCGCACCAGAGAAGGGGCTGCGGGATCCCTGAAATGGTGTAGACTGGTTTATGCAAGGAAGGCACCATCTGTGCCCTTCAAAGCATTTACAGAGGCTGGGGGAGGCTACTCCTCCCCAGCCCTTAACACCTATTGCCAAAGGGAGAGGGTGTAACACCCTCTCTCAGAGGAAATTCTTTGTTCTGCCTTCCTGGGACTGGGCTGCCCAGACCCCAGGAGGGCAGAAGCCTGTCTGTGGGTTGGCAGCAGTGGTAGCTGCAGTGAAAACCCCAGAGAGCTAGTTTGGCAGTACCCAGGATGCATGCTGGAGCCCCGGGGATGCATGGGATTGGCACCCCAATACCAGATTTGGCATGGGGGGACAATTCCATGATCTTAGACATGTTACATGGCCATATTCGCAGTTACCATTGTGAAACTACATAAAGGTATTGACCTATATGTAGTTCACGCATGTAATGGTGTCCCCGCACTCACAAAGTCCGGGGAAATTGCCATGAACAATGTGGGGGCACCTTGGCTAGTTCCAGGGTGCCCTCACACTTAGTAACTTTGCACCTAACCTTCACCATGTGAGGGTTAGACATATTGGTGACTTATAAGTTACTTAAGTGCAGTGTAAAATAGCTGTGACATAATGTGGATGTTATTTCACTCAGGCTACAGTGGCAGTCGGTAGAATTAGTCAGTAGCCTGCAGTGACAATTTTAAAAGTAGAGAGAGCATAAGCACTGAGCTTCTGATTAGCAGGGCCTCAGTGATACAGTTAGGAACCACACAGGGAACACATTTAGGCCACAAACTATGAGCACTGGGGTCCTGGCTAGCAGGATCCCAGTGAGACAAGAAAAAACAAACTGACACACAAGTAAAAAATGGGGGTACATGCCAGGCAAGATGGTACTTTCCTACACTGCTCCAGTCCAGGTATTTTTCATTTCTATTCTGCTCAATAATGTCATACATTACATTACAAGTCCCAGTATTCAAAGGAAAAACCTGGACTCGTACAGCACATCACATGTGGACTTGACAAATGTGGTAGGGATGCACTGTGATTAATAAATTGTCATTGTTCAAGAGAATAACAGTTATGTGATGGTTACTTTACATGTGAGGCATTCCTGCCCTTTTCCTTCCACACAGAGCAGTGCAGCTAATTTTCTTGCTGCATTGTGCTGTATGACAGTTTAAACAATTTGGTCCCTTGTTTTCACTCACCCTGTAGTTCTGGCTGGTTCTCTACTTTAGCACTGCCCTACTCTTCCACTCAAGCTACCAACTATGATGATATAAGTGATGGCACCTGCTCCTCTAATGGATCCAATTTCTCCTGGACATCAGGTCCTCTCCAGTCCTCTTGGCTGCTTTAGGTTTGTGGCCAGATACCCTGCATTTATAATCATGACACCTCTTTTTACACTTTAGCACTGTATTTTTTGTTTGTACAGCACAATTTATCTTGTCCACTATCGCCAAATGTCATGCTTTCTTACTAATGGCAGTTTTGAGACAACAAAGGGGAAGTGTTCATTCTTTGTCACCTCACTAATTAGGGTTTAATTCTCCTCCTCACTGAAATTTGTCCTCCTCTTGTTACGACTCTGTCGTCCCATTTCTAGGGGGCGCTGTAAGGGGACTGTCGGAAGCCTGGGAATCACATTAAACACTTATCTAGAGTCCCTTGCTGACTCCTGTTTGTTTCTCTTTTCTCCATGGTACACTTGTGTAGTACTACATTTGCTTCCTGGGACTGCAAATCCCATAATGCACAGCCTGGTAGTCAGGAAAGCCCGGATTCTGTTTCCCATTGTTTTCAATGGGAGAAGTCCAGTTGTTCCTTTTCACCGGATCCTCTCCTCCAGGTCTTGCAAGTGTCTGAAACTACACACACCTGTGATCTCTCCTGTGCAGCCCAGCTTGGAACTGCTTATAAGAAGCCATTTCCTCAAGCTCCCCATTGTGCATTGGACTTTGATTCCTTTGTGTTGCAGACCCTTTGTCGGATGGTGTTCCAGTTTTGTTCCTGTTCCAGCTTGATCCTGTTTCCTGTTTCTCTGCCCTGCTCCTGATTGTTCCAGCCAGAGTCTGCTCCCTATCTCTTAGCCTTGTACCTGTTTGTTTCTTCCAGAGCCTGCTCCCTGTTTCTCTGCCATGCTCCTGCCTTGTTTCAGCCTGAACCTGCTCTCTGTTTCCCAGTCCTGTTTACTACTCATCCCTACTCCCTGTATTCCAGTCCTGTCCTTGCCTGTTCCAGTCAGAGCCTGCTCTCAGTTTCCCAGTCCTATCTCTGGTTGTTCCAGCCAGAAGTTTGCACCCTGTTTTCAAGTCCTGGTCCTGCATTTACTTCAACCTGAGCCTGTTCCCAGTTCTTACCTCTGCCTCTGTTTGTTCCCTTCTGTTTCTTCTTGGTTCTTTGTGTCTGGTAAGTGTTCTATCAGTCTTCACCAGTGTATAAGTGTCTTCCTTTGTACTGGGGTTGGCTCCTGGTTTCCAGGAGGCAATTCCAGCCCCCATCCTTGTCTAGTGTTATACGTTGTCTTTCGTGCCTAACAGTGACAGTCTGCCATTGCTGTTTTCTCAGGAATTGCCACTGTGTTTCCAGCTGGACTCACAAGAGCGTGTCCTGTGTATGTAAGTACTATCCTTGTTTGTGCTCTAGGGTCCAGAGACAGAATCACTTCTGCTGCCTCCTTTCTATGGGGCAGGCAGGGTGACTATCTGTAAGAGCAAACTGCACAGAGGCATTGAGATTCCCTGTCACTGTGGGAGGTTCTGTGCCTTACTCTGTGTACAACCCCAGCATGTTTGTCCACTAGTATCTGTTTCCTGTTTGTTCACACAAGGGTTGCTCTGCTTTTACTTTCCTGTGCCTGTTCATAGCTGTCCTTTCCGTGTATGCCTTTAGCTGCTCTTCTTCCCCAGTATACTACCTCTTTAGGATATTCGGTGACCTCAAGGGGTGTCCCAACCAGAGTCCTGATCAGACCAGCCCGAAACCGTGACACCTCTTCCTCTTCCACTGGAATGGTAGAAGTTTTTCTGGGTTGGGTTTATTGCACTCCTGGATTCTTGGGGCACCTTCTATGTATCTCTGTGTTGAGGAGTACATTTGTGTGAATTGCAGCTCTTTTTGTACGATTCACATCATGCAAGGCACTCCTGCGTGACGCAGTGCTGATTTGTGGCACGTAAAAGGGCTTTAGGAAAGGCAGATCAGTTTTGTGCCTTGTAGGTAGTAGTTGCATTAAGGCATTTGTGCCATTCTTTACACGGTTGCTTAAGAATTTCAGGGCCATCTTCAGTCCTTGCACCGTGGTGCACAGACCCATAAATCGGTGAATCCATGGCACAGGGAAATACCACAACACAGCCCAGGTATTTCTGATGCAACGGTGCTGCAACCCAGCGTTGCATCAGTGTACATAAATAAGACCCCTGGTTTATTACTGGGGGCTCCTTTTGTCATGTCCAAGCCTACTTTTGGCCCTGTCTGACTCAGATATGTTTTTGTTTAAAATAAACAGTGGCTGGATCAGGCTCACCCCTTTTTCTTTGAAGTATGCTGATATGTGGCAAGTTGCAGTAATACATTGTGTTTTTTTGAGTCTTTAGAGAAGCTGCATCAATCAGATAAGTGTTTTTTGCTTTTTCGTTATTGCCACACACATCTCAAAGTCACACACATCCACACATTGATAAGTGCTTTTGAACTTTGTCACACCCATTTAACACTTGAACATTCCCACAGACTGATACAGAACCATACTTCTTCCTTCAATGTAGGACAATGTGTTTTTTAAGGAAGGTTTTAGACAGGTTACAGACAATGAGCAGAGGTGGCATCTCAGTGAATGACTGCTACCCAAGCCCTAACTCAAGTTATGGAGGACACATCAGAGGCAGGATCAGATACTTAGAGGGCATCTGAGGGAGAGAAAAATAGAACAGAATCTGGATGTCTTTCAGGTATTCTGAGGAACATGTTGATAGCTGTTGTTATTTTCCTTCGCAAGCACAGTCTGTGTAGTGGAGCAACCATAGCAGGGCAGGCCAACCCAAAGAGCAGGCACATGTGGCAGTAAGCACAGATTTAGTGTTTCCTTGGCACCTCCCAATTTAGTTCCACCCCAAATTCCCAAATCACTGGCGACCATCGATGTAAAATCAATACAGCAATTTTGAACTTCATTGGTGAAATTGTTCAGCCATCAAATGTGCATTCGGAACAATTTCTGAAGGAGCATGGAGGCACTCTAGGACCATATTGTAGGGCACAGCCGACATTCTTGGGTCTTTTGCTCAAAATAGAGTTCATGCACAAACCAAGTTTGCAGTCCTACTGGTCTACTCGCATGGTTTAGGTAACACCCATCTTCGCACCGTACATGAGCAGAGATCGTTATTTGCTACTGCAGCATATGCTGCTTTTCAACGGTAATTCTGCTGCATTGCCCGGGACCACCCAGACCATGACATTCTGCTCAGAATTCAGCTTTTAGAGGACCATTTGTCTGCTAGGTATTTAGAGATTTATACTCCTGGGCAGATATAATCATTGGTAAGTACTTGATCCCGTAAAAAGGGTGGTATTCAGAGAGTACATTGCGAGTGAAAGAGATCACTATGGTTTCAAGTTGTACATGCTGTGTGGGAGCTACTGGTTATGTTTAGAAGGAAGGACTCCACTCTAAACCCTTTTGATGGCCTCTAATGCTAGAAGTCATGGAAAAGAATGTACGTGAGCTTGTCCTGCCACTGCTTCACATGCGTTATAGACTTTATGTAGACAGCATCTATACAAGAGTAGAACAGTTGAATCAGCTGTACAACTCTGTCACTGTGACATGAGGTACAGTATGTTGATACTGCAAAGGTCTCCCACAGGAGCTTGATAGTAAATATTTCCACTAATCCCAGAGCACATGTTGCATTCCAACAAACTGCTACCAGTGAAGTTGTCTGATAGATACAATATGTTCATGCTCACTACAATTCATGATGAGAGCACTTCCACCTAGGTCAAATGAGTAGTGGTCCATGTGGCCCTAATGGACCCTAAGCATGTACTGTTGTGCAACTAAATGGGTTCCCAGTGGTTATACATTTTCAATACAATTAGGGGTTACCAATGCTCATTATATTGGACAGGTCATATTATTTGGCTTATATCATTATTTCACAAGAATACTACATGCAATTTTTCACCAACAACCTGGATTACATTAATATACTAATATCCATGCTCTGTATTATGTGGATGGACCTTATGGTAGCAGTGGTCTCAATCATGGTGAAGGAGGGTCATGATGTCAGGGTAATTTCTTTATTTGAGACTGGGAGATGAATTGTGAGGATGGGGTCAGGTTGAGGGTTGAATTTGAGGTATATAGATACAATCTTGTTTCAGAACAAATCTGAGAGCTTGTTCCAGGGCTCTTGTTGAAGGAGGCGACTGAAAACATTGTAAAATCGTTAACAATGGCAAAAATGTCCATGCTGCTGTTAGTACCAGCATAGATGCAAACCTTTATTGTGGTCTGTAAGTGCTGTGTGCTTGGTGGTCCATATCAGTTTGTGCTAGCTCCTCAGGTTGGATTTGAAGAAGGCTTTGTCTGTAGTGTCTCAGCTGATGTTCCATATACTCTCTAGTTGTTTGCAGTAGCATTTCATCATCATGAGTTCCTCTGTGTAACAAATGGCTTGTGGCTGGGATCTTCCTGCTTTGTTGTTCTTAAAAGAGTCTAAGCTGTTGGTGCATGTTGTGATCCAGCTGTTGAAGTTTTTGATGGCTGCCGGATGACTGTGGTTTAGACAGCTATGCTTTTCGTGGAGCGAGCAGAAGTCCAGACTTCTTCTCCTCAGATGTTCTTGCAGCTGTGGTGGTCTGGTCTGGTAGTGGTAGTTCTGAGGTGGGGTAGGATTGGAATGCTGAAACTGACTAGGACATAGTCTGACCTGATGATTGTTGATGGTTTGTCAACTATGATGTTTCGGAGGAAGGTCAATGTCTGTCCAAGAGGTGTTCAGTGGTGTGGGTACATCTGCTGACATGTCAACACACTGTACTGCGATGGTTAGACGAATTGGATTTGCAGATGCTTGGTAGATATTCTGAGTGTTATTTAAGTTTGTATGGCCATCTTGGGATCACATAACAATAATGAATAAACAGCAAAAAAACTACTTCACCATAGGTCTCAGAGCATAGGCTATTTCTATAACTTCTATGAACCTAGGACACAAAATTATATTCTGATAAGGAGGGTTGTGAAAAGGTATTTTTCCTGTGTGTTTTATTTCAAAAGAATTTGCATATACACAACAAAAGGGGTATTTCTTCCACTGTGGGAGTGAAAATGGGAAATTGCAAATCAGTTATCAGATCATATTACCTGATCTGGGGTGAGATATGATTCACAACAGAAAGGCTGTCCAAGTGGGCCTGCTTCAACTTTGGGAAGCAAATCAAATGGCCATGTAGGGAGCAGGCACTGGTGATCCTTGAGGTGCTCCTGTTACAAAATCACACCTTTCTTTTTAATGAACATGGGCCACCCAAAAATAAAGTAGTTCCCATTTGGAAAAGCAAAAGCAGGGATAATGGTCTGCTTTCCTTAAGGACCAGGGCATATACATTCACAGCCATTTGCAGTTGGTCACTAAATAGGTCCTGTCTAATTGTTAGGCAGATCATTTTCTGACCACTTGTGAAAAATAGCTTTTTGGTATGAAGTATTACTATATAGGTTGCTTTGTAAATTATACTTAATTTGTGAAAACATATTGGAATTGTTCCCTTTCTGGAGGAACACAGTGATTTTCTTGACTTTTTGATGGCTATAGTGCATTTCACCCCTGCTAACCAGTTGTAAAGTAGTTGCACTCTTCCTTTCAACATGATGAAATTGACATACTCACTTTGTGAGTATTCCCTGCCTCATTGCTGAATCTCAGCTTTGTTTTTATCAGACTTGCCTCTCTGCATTTGTTGGGAGACTGGCTAAAATTGTATTTTATTGTTAAATGTGGGTGGACAGAAGAAACTTCATATTTCATTCCCTATACACAATCCTCACTCAGAGCCCAATTTAATTGTAGCCAGAGACTTTCGTTATCATGAAAATACACAAAGTGGGTAGGGTGAAGCCCTCAAACGTTTGCCCCCTTTGGTTAGGGAATCCTCAGGAGTCATTTGCACCCAGTAGCCCCTAACAAGCATAAATGCTACACCTCCAGATGCTCACATGAGATCTCTTCTAGACCTGAGGAAGATCAGAAGAGGACTGAACTTGCTGTTTGCAACCTGAGCAGAACCTGGAGGGCTAGATCTACTCTCTTTCTAGTACCCAGGACACATACGTGGACTTCTTGTGTCATTAGGCTGAGCTCCTCTTAAAGATGCAAGGACACAATCCAGCTACTAGAGGCCTTTTCCTGCAACTTTCTAGCTGTCCAGTAGTAACTGGACCTGGACTGGAGTCTACTGTTTGCCTCTGCCTTTAATACTGTGAGTATTTAAATGCCTGTCCTGAGGCTATGTGGCTTTAGATTGGGACTTGAAGAACTAAAGTCAAAAGATAAAATTGTTGACCATTATCAACCCGGTTAGTGTATCTGGCCGAGGTCAGTGCCAAATGGCACCTAGGTCCTATTCTACCACGACCATTGAGTGTCTAGTGCATTTTGTTCTTCTTTGTTCTCTGTGGGATTTTGTCCATGTGGCATTGTTTTGTTTGTTGAATTGTACCCTATTTTTCAAATTTGTCTTGGGTTTTTCATTGTTTTGCATTTTAACTTTGTTACTGTTTTAGTACTGCATACATATTTTACAGATTACCTTCATGTTAAGTCAGTATACTCTGTGCCATAATTACCAAGATGTTGAGCTCAGGTTTATTTAGTAACTTTAGTAGTTTTCCCTGACAAGGATTGTTATTCTTTCTTAAGGTGGGTATTTATATCCCTTACCTTGTAACCCAGTTTCTTACAACATTGATCCAGAAGGTGCACATTTTTGGTTTGCAAACAGGAGTAGTATACAAGACGTTTATCTGTCTTTCCTGAAATAATATTTACAAATGTTTCTATGATGGAAAACATCCTACAGAGCGTTTGTTAGTGCTTGCAGAATGGTGCATTTATAGGTGCTTTTGCATTGTGGTGGACCTACCCTTTTCATCCATCTCCTATCCTTCATTTTGGAAATGGAGCAGATTTTCTTAATGGAATATTTGTACAAATCTGGATGAGAATTCCTTGTATGAAAATCCTTTATATTTGAAGATCAAGCCTTTCATGCTCAAAATTCTAACCTAGTTAGGGGAACAAGTTGGGTTGCTAAAAATATTTCTGAAACCTTGGATAATATTTTTAGACCTGAATCCATAAACTAAAGGATTTAAGGTTGGTGGTACACAAAAGTGTAGCGTATTGAGCAGGACTGTACTTTCAGAAGTGGCATTGCCAGAAGTAGTATTGATTGCTATCACAATTGCAATTGAATAGAAAAAAAATATAATTATAAAATGGGATGTGCAAGTGCTGAGAGCCTTTTCAGTGGCTCCTCTTTCATGGAGCTTCAATGCTGCCCTGAGGATCAGGCAGTAGGACAGGAAAATCACAGTTAAGTCTGACCCTATGATTAAGCTAGCAATGCCAAGTTGGTATGTTGTAGGGACCCTGATGTCATTGCATGCAAGTCTGGCTACAGACAAAACGGAACACATAAAGTGCTTAATAACATAATTAGAACAATAGATCAATTGAGCAGTGAAGACTGGCACAGGTATAGTTAGGAGAAGTGACCGAAGGGAAATCACTGCCATGGTGCTTACCACAAACCTATCAGTGAGAACTGAAGCATACCTTAGTGGAGTGCAGATGGCAACATAGCGGTCAAAAGCCATAAGCACAAATATGCCTGATTCTATTGTAGCCAAACAGTGAATAAAGAACATTTGTATGAAGCATCCTGGTAGAGTAATGGTCTTGGCATCAAACCAAAGGATGGCAAGAATTTTGGGTGTGGTGACCAGGCAGAGAACTAGGTCAGATACAGAGAGCATGGAGAGGAAATAGTACATGGGCTCATGAAGCCTCTGTTCCCTGTATATTATTAAAGTAAGAAAGATATTGGCTACTACACCTAAAATAAGTAGCAGAGCCAAAACAATAGAAAGCAAATTCTGCCAAGCCTGCACCCATCGGAGAGTGGCAAAGACAAATATAGTGACATTTGTGAAGGAGGAGTTGGTGGTCACTGTCATCATTCACACCAGTGCAGTTTTAAACACCCTGCAAAGAAAAAAGGAAACAATTAATATTTACTTACTATACATAAAATTGAATTACAAGGCAATATCCTGTCTCAATTGAAAATCACATCTCCAAACAAATTCTGTATACATACAGGGCCCGATTCACAATGGTAAATTTATACTTTTGAGAAAGTTTACTATGTTTTGGTATTCACAAAGACATTTACGAGCCGTATCTTCATGATTTGAGAATCTTCATACTCGGGCAGCGTCTTGTCAGTCAGGGTGGAGGCTCTGCACTCCTGGTGAAGGCTCCACATGGCAGAGAAGTTGAGAACTATGTATGGCAAATTAACTAGTTAATACATCACACACCTGAAATCAGTTAATGACACCTGAAAAACTTTACATTTCAACCATATAAAACAACCAAAAACCAAAACTCTGCTTCTTCCAACCTCATTTCACTACCTGGCTGCTCCTTTTGATCTCTGGCTACTCCTTGGACTACCTAGCTGCTCACTTTGCTACCTGCTTGTTCCTTTTGCTACCCACTTGCTCTCTTGCCATTTCCTTCACAAGATGGTGTCTTGGTTGAGGAAGAAGAGACGTTTCACGGACGAGGAGACAGAAAAAAATGTCTGATTTATAGTGGCAATCTTAAAAAAATGACATTGGCTGCCCCCATATATTACTAGTCTGAACATAAGGCAGCCTCATGGCTGCTGTAGGTAATAAAGTCAATGTAGTGGGGGAGTATATTGGACCATGTGTGATGTTAAAAAAAGTGGCAGGATGAGAGAAGACAGGTGAAGGAGAAGCTCATTAGGACAGAGGTGGCTAGAGGTCTGCCTGGAGGACAAACTGGATGCCATCTCTGTCTCACCCCACATGAGAAGGAAGTCCTCTCCATTATCCATCTATTAAATTGCTGCCTGCTACAGATGACCATAGTGTGGTGCCAAATAACACATTGAACATCAGCATGAGGATAAGAGTTTCCTTTGTAACATTTGTGACTAGAGAAGAGACTCCATGCATCTTCTTTACGTTATTGTAAATTGTACTCATATGTTTTTTTAAATTTCTCTACAATACTACAAGTTCCAAAGTTCTCTGCAAAGCAAAAACAAAGTTCCTTGCTCATCTTGTTTGAAATTTGTCGATCTTTTACCTGTGAACTGACATATCAATTATAAATAGTTCATTGAATTTTCCATGGTTGAGTTTCCATCATACCCAAATTGTTAATGTTTACTACATAGCCATGTTCATTTCTGAAAATCTGTTTGTCATAGTCTATATTCATTTTCTGTGTGTTGTAGTGAGACCCTCTTGGACTTTGGTTTGTTACCGTTTTTAGTTTCATTTTAGCTCTGTTTATTACTTTATCTTTTACATGTTTTAGCTGCATTGCTTTTTAGTTGTGACAATGTAGGAAAGTACCATCTTGCCTGGCATGTTACCCCAATTTTCACTGTATGTATGTTTGTTTTTGCCTATGTGTCAGGCAGGACCCCAGTGCTCATAATGTATGCCCTGTATGTGTTCCCTGTGTGGTGCCTAACTGTATAATTGAGGCTCTGCTAACCAGAACCTCAGTGTTTATGCTCTCTCTGCTTTTAAAATTGTCACTGCAGGCTAGTGACTAATTTTAAAAATTCTCATTGGCACACTGGAACACACTTATAATTCCCTTGTATATGGTACCTAGGTACCCAGGGTATTGGGGTTCGAGGAGATCCCTATGGGGTGCAGCATTTCTTTTGCCACCCATAGGGAGCTCAGACAATTCTCACTCAGGACTGCCACTGCAGCGTCCACGTTATTTCACAGCCATTTTCACTGCACTTAGAAGTCACCTATATGTCTAACCCTCACTTGGTGAAGGTTAGGTGCCAAGTTACTTAGTGTGTGGGCACCCTGGCACTAGCCAAGGTGCTCCCACATTATTTAGGGCAAATTCCCCAGACTTTGTGAGTGCGGGGACACCATTACACATGTGCACTACATATAGGTCAATACCTATATGTACCGTCACCATGGTAACTCCGAACATGGCCATGCAACACGTGTAGGATCATGGGACAATTCCATGCATCCCCGGGTCTCTAGCACAGAACCCGGGGACTGCCAAACTTGCTTTCCGGGGTCTCCACTGCAGCTGCTGCTGCTGCCAACCCCTCAGATAGGTTACTGCCCCCCTGGGGCATGGGCAGCCTGGTCCCAGGAAGGCAGAACAAAGAATTTCCTCTGAGAGAGGGTGTTACACCCTCTCCCTTTGGAAATAGGTGTGAAGGGCTGGGGAGGAGTAGCCTCCCCCATCCTCTGGAAATGTTTGATGGGCACAGATGGTGCCCTCTCTGCATAAGTCAGTCTACACTGGTTCAGGGATCCCCCAGCCCTGCTCTGGCACGAAACTGGACAAAGGAAAGGGGCCTGGCCATTCCCTTGACCTGCACCTCCCAGGGGAGGTGCCCAGAGCTTCTCCAGTGTGTCCCAGACCTCTGCCATCTTGGATACAGAGGTGTTGGGGCACAATGGACAGCTCTGAGTGGCCAGTGCCAGCAGGTGACGTCAGACACCCCTCCTGATAGGTGCTTACCTTTCTCAGTAGCCAATCCTCCTTTCTGGACTATTTAGGGTCTCTCCTCTGGGCTATTCCTCAGATAACGAATGCACGAGCTCACCAGAGTTCCTCTGCACTTCCCTCTTTGACTTCTGCCAAGGATCGACTGCTGACTGCTCCAGGACGCCTGCAAAACCGCAACAAAGTAGCAAGACGACTACCAGCAACTTTGTAGCGCCTCATCCTGACGGCTTTCTCGACTGTTTCCTGGTGGTGCATGCTTGGAGGGCTGTCTGCCTTTACCCTGCACTGGAAGCCAAGAAGAAATCTCCCGTGGGGCGACAGAATCTTCCCCCTGCTAACGAAGGTACCAAACTTCTGCTTCACCGGTACTCTGGGTCCCCTCTCATCCTGACGAGCGTGGTCCCTGGAACACAGGGGCTGGGTCCAAGTGTCTCCCACAGTCTAGTGACCCTTCTGTCCAAATTTGGTGGAGGTAAGTCCTTGCCTCCCCACGCCAGACAGTAATCCTGTGTACTATGTGATCTGCAGCTGCTCGGGTTTCTGTGCACTTTTTCAAGACTTCCTTTGTGCACAGCCTAGCCTGGGTCCCCAGCACTCTGTCCTGCATTGCCCAAATCGCTGAGTTGGACTCCGATGTCGTCGGACCCTCCTTTGTGACTCTGAGTTGACCTCTGTCCTTAGATTTTCTAAGTGCCTGTTCCGGTACTTCTGCGGGTGCTACCTGCTTCAGTGGTGGCTCTCTGAGTTACTGAGTGCCCCCTCTGTCTCCTCCTCCAAGGGATGACATCCTGGTCCTTCCTGGGCCCCAGCAGCACCCAAAATCCTCAACCGTGACTCTTGCAGCTAGCAAGGCTTGCTTGTGGTATTTTTGCGTGGAAACAACTCTGCATCCTCCAGCACATCATGCCACAACTTCTGACCAAAGTTCCTGGCACCTTCCGTTGTTGCAGAATCTTCAGCTTCTTCCACCCGGAGGCAGCCCTTTGGCACCTTCATCCAGGGTTTAGTGGGTTCCTGATCCCCCTGGATACCTGCATAACTCTTAGACTTGGTCCCCTTCCTTTACAGGTCCTCAGATCCAGGAATCCGTCTTCAGTGTTTTGGTAGCAGTTGTTGTTCTTGCAGAATCCCTTATCTAGACTATACTGTCTTCCTGGGGTAGTAGGGTAACTTTACACCTACTTTTCAGGGTCTTGGAGTGGGGTATTTTGGACACCCTTACTGTTTTCTCACAGTCCCAGCGACCCTCTACAACCTACCATAGGCCTGATTCCACTTTTGGAGTATATGGGTTGTGTTGCCCCAAGGCCTTTTTCTACCTATTGCATCCTATTGTGATTCTACATTGTTTGCACTACTTTTCTTACTGTTACTTACCTGAATTTGGTTTGTGTACATATAATTTGTGTATTACTTACCTCCTAAGTGAGGGTATCCTCTGAGATACATTTGCCATATTGTCACTAAAATAAAGTACCTTTAGTAACTCTGAGTATTGTGTTTTCTTGTGATATAGTGCTATATGATATAAGTGGTATAGTAGGAGCTTTGCATGTCTCCTAGTTCAGCCTAAGCTGCTCAGCTATAGCTCCCTCTAACAGCCTAAGCTGCTAGAAACACCTCTACTCTACTAATAAGGGATAACTGGACCTGGCACAAGGTGTAAGTACCACAAGGTACCCACTATAAGCCAGGCCAGCCTCCTACAGACATTTTATACCCTTATGCTTGCATTACATTATTGTGATAATATATTATACATGCTCCTTGTTTTTAATTACCCTTCTCAGGCATATAATCAGAACATACTGTCCAAGGCCAGGAACAGTGCACAATATGCTAGTGCTTGCATTGCCTTTTCAGGAGACAGCTTCTAAAATCTATATAAAGCATTCCATCTGAGCTGTGCTTCTAACACATTGCCGCATTTAGGCCCTGATTTATTCTTTTTGGTGCAAAACTGCACTAACACAGTTTTGCACCAAAAGGTTTAGCACCAGCTTGCACCATTTCTGTGCACCAGCCGGGCACCATATTTATGGAATGGTGCAAGCCGGTGCAAACGGTAGGCTAGCATAAAAAAAAATTATGTTAGTCAGGTGTGGCTGGCGGTAAAGAAGAAGGGGTTTTGCACCAAAAAATGACGTTAGGCAGGTTAGAGTAAAAAAAATGATTCTAACCTGCCTAGAGTCATTTTCTGACGCAAAACGGTCCATACTACATGACTCCTGTATTAGAAAAGACAGTAGTCATGACCACCACACTGTGTCTGTGCCCCCTTCTCCAAAAGGCCCTCAGTACAACCCTGGCGGTCGGTGATAAAGCAGCGGTAATACCGCCAACAGCCCGGCGGAAAAATAAAATGGAATCACGACATTGGCGGAAACTGCAAACATAGTCAGCCACTTTAAAACTCCGACCGACACAGCGGTAGAAACAAACACCGCAGCGGTAACCGCCAACAGACAGGCAGAGGACAAAGTACCGCCCACACTATTACAAGAGGCCTATCCGCCACCTTTTCCGGGGCAGTACCAACGCTATCAAAAGCACGGTGGAAACAGGAATTGGAACGAAAACCACTCACCTCTCGACACCCAATGAGGAACCAGGACGCCATGGAGCCCGAACTACAGGTCCTGCCCATGCTGGTCTTTCTCCTCTTGTATCAGGAGCAGAAAAGACACCGTCGACGACCACGGTGAGTACTGAACCTACAACATAGGGGAGGGTGGGAGGGCAAAGAGAGTGACACGCAACACGCAATACCGCCACCCCCACCCTCACCCACAACACCACACACACAAATACATGCAGCAACATTACATATACATCCCCTTAACCCCTGGAAGAACGCAAGGACAAAAGGAAATTATTGTAACAAGTGTAATCAATAAAAATCAAAAATCAGAAATGAGTATATACAAATATGTACACCAACTACACAAGTCCGGATATTAATCAAACATCATCCGTGGATCAGTGTCCCAAAATGCATGGGTGAAGCCCAGACAAGATATTTGACTCGAAACGGAGAGAGAACACTGCAGGGGCATCAGATCGAAATGAAACAGGCACCTCAGGGGGAGGGGGGCACTTCAGCCGGATGAACGCACGACGCCACTGCTCCACAAGGGGGCTCCAAGTCCTTCCAGTGGGTGGTTTGCCCACTGCTCTATCCTGGGGAGTGCAAAGCCACAGTCTCACAAGTCTTTCCAGTGGGTGGTTTGCCCACTGCTGTATCCTGGGGAGTCCAACGCCACAGTCTCACAAGTCTTTCCAGTGGGTGGTTTGTCCACTGCTGTATCCTGGGGAGTCCAAAGCCACAGTCTCACAAGTCTTTCCAGTGGGTGATTTGCCCACTGCTCTATACTGGGGAGTGCAAAGCCACAGTCTCACAAGTCCTTCCAGTAGGTGGTTTGCTCACTGCTCTATCCTGGGGAGTGCAAAGCCACAGTCTCACAAGTCTTTTCAGTGGGTGGTTTGCCCACTGCTCTATCCTGGGGAGTGCAAAGCAACAGTCTGACAAGTCTTTCCAGTGGGTGGTTTGCCCACTGCTCTATTCTGGGGAGTGCAAAGCCACAGTCTCACAAGTGGATGTCAGTCTCCACTGGTTCTGGAGGGGGCTTGGTGCCCAGAGTGCTTCATCCTGCCAAGGACTGAGGAAGTGGATGAATCTCTCCACTGGTTCTGGAAGGGGCTTGGTGCCCAGAGTGCTTCATCCTGCCAAGGAATGAGGAAGTGGATGTATCTCTCCACTGGTTCTGGAGGGGGCTTGGTGCCCAGACTGCTTCACATGCAGTGTGGCAGGTCCCATTCCCTCACATGGGTGTATGTGCCACAAGATTGCCTGGGAACAGGTAGCATGATACGCCATGGTGGCAGAGACACACTCCACCCTGCTGTGACTTCGCCTGCCACCTGCAGGTACAAACAGTGCTGAGAGTCATGCCTCATGGACGCTGGGCAGGTCCAGGACGTCTCCTGCAGCATCAGACAGCTGACCACTGGGGATGATTGCCCTGTCAGCTGTGGTGGCACTGTCTGAGCACGTCGCGGGGCTGGTGGCGGTGTTTAAGGCGGTGTCGGTGGCGGAGGTGCTGGCGGTGGTGCATATGTCTGCACCTGTTGAGGGACACAGCAGGACGTCTCCTGCAGCCTCGGACGACTGCCCACTGGGGATGATGCTGGGACTGTTGCTGAGGCAGCAGACGTGCAGGTGGTGGTGCTGGTGCTGGTGGCGGTGCAGGTGGCTGTGTCCACCGCCGTACAGGTTGGTGTAGTGGTTGACAGCAGGGGTGACTCTGGTCCCTTAGTCAGAGCCACCGTGCCCTGTCCTGACCTGCTCTTCGGCTTGTGTCCCTTCCCCACCCACCTTTGATGTTGCTGCTGGTGTCTTGCCACTGCCCCCTCTGCCCCCTTTTGGTTTGGAGGAGGCCTTGCTTGCTGGTAGGTGCGGCTTCTCCTTCGGGCATGTGGGCACTTTCTTCACCTTGGCAGGTGGTGGAATGGCCTCGCTACTTGGCCTTGCTAGGTGGCACACTGGCAGCCCTAATGGGAGGTGCCCGTGATGAGACCTGAGTTACTGGGACCACTGTGCTTGGGGATTTGGTGGCTGAGGTGCTGGGCTGGGACCTGGACAGCCTGGCCCTAGGGGAAGGATGGGGGGGGAGGTGTAGGGAAGAGGTCAATGTTAGCCAGAAAAAGTTTCTTAGACACACTGGGACGGGAAGATGGAGGGGGTTTGGGAGTGGAGGAAGAGGTAGTGCTTGTAGGAGGTGTACGTTTGCTGAATTTGGGTGAAGGTGTATGGGCCGGAGGCTGTTGTGAGGTGGATGGCTGTTGGGTGGGTGTGTGCCTGCGTTTGTTTACTTTGGGAGGAGGGCTCACAGACACACTGGGAGAGGACACAGTGGATGTGTGAATGGTAGTGGGGGTGGTGAGTGCAGGTGAGCGGTATGTGGTGATGGGCGTGCTGGTGATGGAGGTAGTGGCTGAGGATGTAGTGCATGCAGGTGTGAGTGGAGACGAGACAGGGAGGGAGGATGAGGACGTGGAGGAGGGGGACACAGTGGAGGCAGTGTAAGTTGGTTTGTCTGCATGGGGATGGTGCTTGTGTGAGTGCCTGTGGGATGTGTGGTGCTTATGTTTGCCATGTCCACTCTTGTGTGTTGATGAGTGTGCATTCTGGTCAGATGTGTGCTTGGGATAGGCTGAGGTACAGGGGATTGGTCTGGGTGGAGGAAGTTGGAGGGGGGAGGCTGGAGACAGGGACAATGGATGCCATCAGTGCTGAGGCCAGAGCCCGAAATTCTCTCTGTTGGGTCACCTGCCCAGAATCAATGCCCTCCAGGTATGCATTTGTTTGCCTCAAATGCGTCTCAACACCCTGGATGGCATTCAATATGGTAGATTGCCCAACAGTGAGGGATCTCAGGAGGTCAATGGCCTCCTCAGGGCAGCAGGGCTCACAGGGGCAGGGCCTGAGGTGCCCAGGGCGAAGGAGATACCCACCCTCCTGGGTGAGTGGTATGGGACACACGCTGAGGGGCTGCTGGGAGGCTGGGACAGGTAGAGGGGGTGGCAGCTGTACCTGTTGATGCAGTGGGCACAGAGGTGCCTGCCACCGCAAGGGAGCTCCCATCAGAGGAGGAGTCACTGGTGTATGCTCCTGTCCCCGTCGTGGAGCTCCCCTCGCCCTCCGTACCACTGGTGCCTTCAGACTCCATAGCCTGACTGGGTGTAGAGAACAAATACCACCTTTGGGGTTGGACTGGGAATGAGGCTGCAAAACAATGGATCTACCTTTGCGTGTATGCCCTTGCCTTGGGGAACCCACAGGCCACCACCCCGACCCAGACACCCCGTCAAGTGCACAGAGTCAGCTAAATGGGAGTGTACTCACCCTCTTGTGGCTGCTGTGATGCCCTCAAGTGCCCATCCAACTCCGGATAGGCCACAGCCAGGATCTGGGACATCAGGGGGGTCATGGTGCGACGGGCACCCCTTCCACACTGGGGGGCCATCCCCAGCTGGGCCTCCGCAGTCTTTTTGCTCCAGAGGTGCAGGTCCTCCCATCTTTTCCGGCAGTGGGTGCTCCGTCTATGGTAGACCCCAGGGGTCCACACTTCCTTGGCGATGGCACGCAAAATCCCCTTCTTCTGTTGGGCTCTGACCTAGAGGAAAAGTGAAGTAAGAATGGATGTTACTATCCCGTACAGTTCTTCTCACGCATTGCCTAAAAACCTCCCACCCCAGGCCCAGACATACATACACACACACTATCCTCACATGCTGGCCTGTCCTCCTCCCCTCCCTCTTCCATCCACAATACTCCATACAATCATGTGCCATCCACCATTCTCACAGTGTACTCACCTGTTTGTCTGGAGGACCGTACAGTTGTGTGTACTGGGGAAGGACCCCATCCACTAGTTTCTCCAACTCCTCGGAAGTGAAGGCATGGGCCCTTTCCCCAGACACTGTAGCCATCGTCGCTTCCAGACACAGGTCACAGCAGCACTTGCAGTGTAAGTCCTCTACTGTTGAAAGTCAGGTATCAAGTGAATGAACAGTTAGAAAATGTCAGCCACGTCCGCGGCGGTGCGTACCATCACCGCTGGCGTACATTGTCATTGGCTCCTGAAACCCATAGGCCCAATGTTAACCAATGCTGAATTGCACTGTGGTCTTCGACTGCCTACAGCGACGGTGTACAACCCCAGCACAGTTACCTTATTTCCCCTTGTTCCACCTTACAGGTCAGGCAGCCGCCATTTCAGGGGGCCACATGGCAGGACAAATAACTGCGTTACACCTATTTAGGCCGGGAATATGGACAGACAAAGGCACATGGAGAAATTGTAACGTGTTTGCAAAAAAACATTGTGATATCTAAGTGTAGTATGACCCTCTGTTCACTGTTCTCCTCCATAGTGCACGTCTGCTGGGGCAGGTGATGAGATGGCGGCATCCTCCGGTGTACAGACCCATGGTAGACCTGTCGACAATGGAAGAGAGACACATAATTATCACTTACAGACTTGATCGTGAAAAAATCCAGGAACTGTGTGCCCAGTTGGAGCCAGACCTGTTTTCAGCTATCCGCCATCCCACAGGAATACCCCCTCTAGTGCACGTCATGTCTGTACTCCATTTCCTGGCCAGTGGGTCTTTTCAAACAACAGTGGCCATGGCATCAGGGAGGTCCCAGCCTATGTTCTGTAACGTGTTGTCCAGAGTGTTGTCTGCCCTGCTGAAACACATGCGCAGCTAAAAAAAATTCCCTCAAGTGGAGGATTTGCACACAGTGAAAGGTGACTTCTATGCCCTGGGACATATTCCCAACATCATTGGTGCCATTGATGGTACACATGTGGCATTTGTCCCCCCCGCAGGAATGAAAAGGTGTACAGAAACCGGAAAAGCTACCATTCAATGAATGTGCAGATGGTGTGTTTGGCAGACCAGTCATCTCCCATGTGAATGCCAAGTATCCCGGCTCAGTGCATGACTCTTACATTTTGAGGAATAGCAGCAGCCCTTATGTGATGGGGCAACTCCAGAGGCACCGTGTGTGGCTAATAGGTGAGCCTAACGTCCCCACACAGTTTCATTCGGTGACTGGGTTTGGGAGATTCCCCAATGTTTGGAGTATGTTTAACAGTTGTCCCTCGATATTTGCAGGTGACTCTGGTTACCCCAACCTGTCATGGCTACTGACCCCAGTGAGGAATCCCAGGAGAAGGGCAGAGGAACGCTACAATAAGGCACATGGGCAAACTAGGAGGATAATAGAGCGCACCTTCAGCCTCCAGAAGGCCAGATTCCGGTGCCTCCATCTGACAGGTGGATCCCTATACTACTCAACGAAGAAGGTGTGCCAGATCATCTAGGCCTGCTGTATGTTGCACAACCTGGCTTTGCGACGCCAGGTGCCTTTTCTGCAGGACGATGGGTCTGATGGTGGTCTTGTGGCAGCTGTGGAGCCTGTGGACAGTGAAGAAGAGGAGGCAGAAGAAGAAGATGTAGACAACCGAAACAACATCATCATGCAATCTTCCAGTGAGAAACAGGTAAGAAGATGGAACTGCTTCCCACATCTCATACTATTGTAGGACCTAGCATAAGTCTGCCTTTTTTACTCTGCTATGTTTACTCCTCGCCTACAGCTGTGTAACATTGGTATGTGAACAAGTACATTGACATTGCTATAGTCCCGAAATTTTGCAATTACACATTTGTGAAAGCACAGACTGACTCCAGATTGTTTTGTGATTCAAGGGTGTTTATTTCTGTGCAAATAAGTGGAGGGGGGTGTGAAATGGGCTGGAGTGATGGTGGAGGAATGTCCATGGCAGAGTCCAGTCTCTTAGTCTCACAGGTGCATTGTCCAATGGGGCATAGGAAGTGGAGCTATGGCAGTTTAAGGTGGACAGGGTGACAAAGTGGGACAGAAGGGTGACATTCAGGAAGGCCTTATTTCCTGGCGGGGGTCTTGGCAATGTTCTCTGTCTTGTTCCTGGATCTCAGGGACCGTTTGCGGGGTGGTTCTCCTTCTGCAGAGGGTGAGGTGCTGGTGGCCTGTTGTTCCTGTGGTGGTGCCTCCTGTCCACTAGCGCTGGGGAGGTGGAGGGCTGTTGATCATCCAGGCTAGTGTGAGGGGTCTGTTTGTGTGCCACTGTGTCCCTCATGGTGTTGACAAGGTCTGCCAGCCCCCCTGCAATGGTGACCAGGGTGGTGTTAATGGAATTCCAGTCCTCCCTGATCCCCAGGTAGTGTTCCTCCTGCAGCCGCTGGGTCTCCTGAAACTTGGCCAGTACCGTGCCCATGGTCTCCTGGGAATGGTGCTATGCTCCCATGATGTTGGAGAGTGCCTCGTGGAGTGTTGGTTCCCTGGGCCTGTCCTCCCCCTGTCGCACAGCAGTCCTCCCAGTTTCCCTGTTATCCTGTGCCTCTGTCCCCTGAACCGTGTGCCCACTGCCACTGACCCCAGGTCCCTGATCGTCCTGGGTTTGTGGAGTTGCCTGGGGTCCCTGTAGTGGTGGACACACTACTGATTGACATGTCCTGGGGACAGAGGGATGGGCCCGCTGGGTGGGTGCTGTGGCGGTGTTTCCTGAGGAGGGAGGTTCAGTGGTGGTTTGGGACTGTGTCAGGGGAACCAACCGTCCCGAGGTCCCTGATGGGTCGGGCTGGTCATCTTGATCCAGGCGTGCAGAGCTGCTGTCATCACTGTGGGCCTCTTCTGTGGGGGGACTGAATATGTCTGGCACCTCCTGTCCGGTGACGTTGGGCATGGGTCCTGTTGGGAGTAAATGCATAGTTTTAGTATCTGTGTGTGCCATCTTGTGCATTGGGTGAGGTACCCTCTACTCCTGTGCTTGAGTCATTGTGTTAGCCCTTTTGTGATAGTTGGCTTGGGGTCTGTGTGGGTTTTTGTACTAGACATGCTTTGGTGATGGTGGTCCATGCATAGGTGTTGCATGCACGGCCTTGGTATTGAGATGTGTGAGTTGCGATAGTGGGACATATGGAGATGATGGTGTGATGGGGTGAGGGTAAGAGTGGGAGTATGTGATGGCATGTAGGTGGGGTAGGGGGATGAGGTAGTTAAGCTATGACTTACCAGGGTCCAGTCCTCCTGTTACTCCTGCGAGGCCCTTAGGATGCATTATTGCCAAGACTTGCTCCTCCCATGTTGTTAGTTGCGGGGGAGGAGGTGGGGGTCCACCACCAGTCCTCTGTACAGCAATCTGGTGTCTGGATATCATGGAACATACTTTCCCCCGTAGGTCGTTCCACCTCTTCCTGATGTCATCCCGTGTTCGGGGATGCTGTCCCACAGCATTGACCCTGTCAGCAATTCTCCGCCATAGCCCCATCTTCCTTGCAATGGATGTCTGCTGCACCTGTGATCCGAATAGCTGTGGCTCTACCCGGATGATTTCCTCCACCATGACTCTGAGCTCCTCCTCTGAAAACCTGGGGTGTCTTTGAGGTGCCATGATGTGGTGTGGGTGATGTGTAAGGTGCTGTCTGTTGTGATGTGTGGGGGGATGTGTTGGTGTGTGTTGTTTGAGGTGCGTGGATGTTTTATGGGTGATGGTGTTGTGTGTCTCTGGATGCTGATGTTGTGTTAGCTAATCTCTCTCTCTGGCCTTCTTCCAAATTTTTGGTTGTAAGGGTTTGTGGGTAATGTGTGTGTGTGCTTTATACTTGATTGGGTGTGTGGATGTGGTGTGTGTATGTGTATCAGGTGTGTGTATTTAGAATTGTCCAATGTGGTTGTGTTTTGTAAGTGTGTGTGTATTTTGAGCGTGGTGGTGTGTACAGCCAATGGATTACCGCGGTTGAAAGACCGCTGAGTTGATTCATGGGTCGTGATAGTGTGGGAGTATTCTTGTTGGTGTGACGGTGGAGGTTTTGCTATTGCCAGTTTATCACTGACCTTTGGTGTGGCAGACTTGTGTGGGTGTCTGTATTGTGGCGGATTACGAGCTTTGAGTCGTAATTCCTGTAGTGGATTTCTGCCACCGCAACGGTATATTGCCGGTCTTCAGCACGGCGGAAAGCGGGATTTACTGCCAGGGTTGTAATGAGGGCCAAAGTACGCAAACGCAATCAACAGCCATCCACCTCACAACAATCCAGCCCATGCACCTGCTCCCAAACACTGCAGACTGACACCTCCTACAACCACTCCCTCTTCCTCCACTTCCAAACCATCTCCCTCTTCCCGTCCAAATGTCCTTTTCCTCTCCACCGTTGACCTCTTCCCTCGCCCTCCCTATCCATTCTTCACATCAGGCCAGGGTGGTCAAAACCCAGGCAAGCACCTCAGCCACCCAGTCCACGGGCACAGTAGTGTCCCCAGCAACTCAAGGTGGGAAAGGATCCTAGCAACCAGCCAGCCAGCTGGAAAGGGTGGCAGTCCCAAGTGCTGCAGGGAGGAAGGGAAAGGAGTCAGCCCCAAGTGCTGCAGGAAAGAAGAGCAAGGAGCCATTGCCAAGTGCTGCAGGATAGAAGGGCAAGGAGCCATCCCAAAGTGCTGCAGAAAAGAAGGGCAAGGAGCCATCCCCAAGTGCTGCAGGAAAGAAGGGCAAGGAGCCATCCCCAGCTGCTGGCAGTAATGGCAAGGGGACTGCACCAGCAGGCAGTGAGGACAAGGGACAAGTGGCCTGGTGCTGGGACTCAGTCGGTGACCCCACCACCAAACATGGTGGTGCAGCCATCCGAGGCTGCAGGGGATGGGCTGGAGCCTCCCCCAAAACTGCCAGCACCGTCACCAGCAGCAGCAGCCCCAGTGGGCAGCCGTCCGAGACTGCAGGGGATGGGCTGGAGCTTCCCCCCACCACCACCAGCTCCACCACCAGCACTACTGGGCAGCCGTCCAAGGCTGCAGGGGATGGGCTGGAGCCTCCCCCCACCACTACCAGCAGCAGCACCACCACTGCTACCACAGAACATCCGTCACCACCGGCAGAAAGTGTGTAGTCCTGCGTCCATGGGCTATTGTGCGGCCTGGCCACTGCAAATCCTGTGGGTATGACACCCAGCTGAGAGAATGTGACCTTGTACTCCCCAAGATCTGCATCACAGGGCATGATGCCCCCTCCAGAACCAGTGGAGAAGCCATCCACTCACCCCATCCTCCCCAGGATGAAGCTCAGTGGGCACGATGCCCCCTCCCAACCAGTGGAGAAGCCATCTACTCACCCCATCCTCCCCATGATGAAGCTCACTGGGCATGATGCCCCCTCCAGAACCAGTGGAGAAGCCATCCACTTGAGAGACTGTGGCCTTGCACTCCCCAGGACCAAGCACAGGGTATGCTGCCCCCTCCAGAGCATATGGGTGCAAGTCACCCACTTGAGAGACTGTGGCCTTGCACTCCCCAGGACAGAGCAATGGGCATGTTGCCCCCTCTAGAGCCAGTGGGCAAGTCACCCACTTGAGAGACTGTGGCCTTGTACTGCCCAGGACCAAGCAGTGGGCAAGTCACCCACTTCAGAGACTGTGGCCTAGTACTCCCCAGGACAGCGCACACAGCATGTTGCCCCCTCCAGAGCCAGTGGGCAAGTCACCCACTTGAGAGACTGTGGCCTTGTCCTCCCCAGGACAGAGTGGTGGGCATGTTGCCCCCTCCAGGACCAGTGGCGTTGTACCATCTTCTGGCTGAGGTGCCCCCCCGTTCCCCGTCCCCCTGAGGTGCCTGGCTATTTTCGACCTGATGCCTCTGCAGTGTTCACTCCATGTTTTTGCAGGAGTGAGGTGGGGCCTTGGACTTTGTGATGTGGCCCTGTGTCCCACGGACATTGAGGACTGGGCAGTGTCCTTTGCATTATAAATATGTATATACTTTTTGATTTGGATGCACGTATTTCAACTATATTTATCTTATTACACACTTTTTACTCTATAGTAGTTGTCCTTGCATTATTCCTGAGGGGTACGGGGTGGATATGTTATGTAACTACATCTGCTTGTGTGTATGGCGTTGGGGGTGGGGGTGTTGCATGTTGCATGTTGCGTGTGTGTGTCACTCTCTTTTTCCTCCCCCTCCCCTGTGTGCTAGGCGGCTGTACTCACCGTGGTCGTCTTTTGCGGTCATTGGTGTTGGTAGTGGAGCAGGACGTAAAACATTGGAAAGACATGCAACTTGGCTCCATGGTGGCGTGGTTGTTCCCTGGGTCGCCAGAGGTGAGTCGTTTCACTTCTGTGCAGTGTTTCCGCCAGGATTTTGTTGTCATTGGTACCACCCTGGAAAAGGTGGCAGATAAGTGTGTCATATTACTGTGGGTGGGACATTGTCTTCCGCCTGGATGTTGGCAACTACCGATGTGGTGCTTGTTGCTTATGGCATGGTGGTCGGTATGTTAAAGTGGCCGTCTGTCTGAGCTGTTTCCACCATGGTCATAATCCTGCATTTATTACTGCTGGCCTGTTGGCGGTATTAACACCACTTTAACACCGACCGCCAGGGTTGTAATGAGGGCCTATATGTGAGCGCATAGCTGCATGAGCAATATGCCCTCATTGTGTCCTTGCTAAACCTGGGACATAGTGAGTGAACAGAGCAGCCATTTTGATGTATGTTCTGAGCACTGGTCAAAGACGAGTTCCCCAGCTACATAATGCCCACTCTGCACCCTGAGTAGTTTGGTATCAAACAACTCAGAATATTAAATCCAAACTGGTGCCAGTATTGGATTTAACCTTAAATGTACCCAGGGACCACCTTAGAGGTGTCCCCTGCAAAATCTAACCCTAACTGGCAGAGTTGCTGGCTGGTTCCATCCAGCTGCCACTCCTGACAGCCAATATACAAACCTGGGGGAGAGCCCTGGCTCTCTTGTTTGTAAGACAATGCCCTTCCTGGCTGGAGGAGCTAACTCCCCCTCCCTCAGGAATGTGCAACACCCTGACCGTAAGCTTCAAAAGGCTACAGCCCTTAAAACCTGAGCCTCCGGGCCTGCTGCTAACAGCAGAGTGCTTCCCCCCTTGCAAACTCACACTTTTGCCTGGAGCAAAGGCGGAAACCAGACAAAGGGTAGGAGCAGTGGCCTCACTGAACACGCACAAGCCCTAAGGACTTGCATGCAAAGTGGACCCTCTAATTCCGATTTATCCATCTTGGAATGGAGAGAATCAGCCAATGAGGTTAAGGGAAGTGACCCTTCCTACAGGAAGTGGTAAATATAGTGGGTGTAGCCATCCAAGAGTAAGTGTCCCATAGGACACTACCAAGTCCCCACTAAAATGACCATCAACTTCAGTATTTAGTGGGCTCCCCTAGACCAAGATTTTAGATTTGAAATGGATTTGAAAAGGATTCAAAAAGGAATTCCAAGAAGACAAGAAGACCAGCAACAGAGAAACCACCAGGACGAGAAGTGAGGACCTGCTGCACCAGAAGAGGCGCCAAGACCCCTGTTTGCTGCACCAGAGTCCATACAATCACGACAGCGGAGGTGCTGAACACTGGACTGACCCCAAGAAACCCAGGGGACCTCCAGACTTGAAGAAGGATCACCCCAGATCTCGTTCCTGGGTGAAGGTATAACTCAAGAAAAGCAAGTAAACTGCAAAAGACCAAGAAACCAGTGAAGGACACTTCACTGAATCGGCAATATCTCTGTGACCGGAAGTCACAGCCAGACCCAACGACACAAATATGACAGTCCGGAAGCGCCCCCCAACTGTACCGAGTTTGGGAGCGCTGCAACCCCTGGTGACTGAGATAGAGCAATACCCTGGGTCCTGGTCAGCTGACATCGGACCAGGAGAAAATCAACTCCCCCAGAGCTAACAAAGGATCAGGAGGGAGCCCCAGTCGAGGGACTTCAGGAACACTCAGGACCTCTGACCAGAGTGCCCCCGTTGTCCTTCAAGCGACCCCCAAAGAGACTTACCTACAGCGGACTTTGGCCCTCATTACAACCCTGGCGGTCGGTGTTAAAGCGGCGGTAATACCGCAAACAGGCCGGCGGAAAACAAAATAAAATCACGACCGCAATGAAAACCGCCAACATAGACAGCCACTTTAACACTCCGACCGCCACCGTGGTACAAACAGCGCAGCGGTAACCGCCAACAGACAGGCGGAAGACAATGTACAGCCCACCCTATCACAACACGGCAATCCGCCACCTTTTCCGGGGCGGAACCAACGCGAATAAAAACACGGCAGAAACAGTACACAGAAGGGAAAATCACTCACCTCTCCACACCCCACGAGGAACTAGGACACCATGAAGCCAGAACTTCAGATCCTTCCGGTGATGGTCTTCCTTCTCCTCTATCAGGAGCTCCAACGACGGTGGTGACAACCACGGTGAGTACTGCACCTACAACACAGGGAAGGGGGGAGGGAAAAGATAGTGACACACACACACGCAACACGCAACACACTCACCCCCACCCCCACCCTCACAACACAACACCATACACACAAATACATGCTGCAACATCACATTTACACCCCCCAACTCCCCTTGAATAACCCTAGGAGAAAAGGAAATGAATTGAACGATTGTAATCAATAAAAATCCAGTAGTTTAAAACTCAAAATCCAGTATATACAATTATGTACACCAACTACACAAGTCTGGATAGTGCACCAATCATTGTCCGTGGACTACTGGTCCCAAAATTCATGGGCGAGGCACACACATGATACCTGACTGGAAACGGAGAGAACACTGCAGGGGCATCAGATTGAAATGAAACAGGCACCTCAGGGCAAGGAGGAGGGGGGGCACATCGGCCTGTTGAACACACTACGCCTCTGCTCCACGAGGGGGCTCCATGCCCATTGATGTATCCTGTGGAGTGCAAAGCCACAGTCTCTCAAGTCTTTTCAGTGGGTGGTTTGCCCACTGCTTTATCCTGGGGAATGCAAAGCCACAGTCTCTCAAGTCTTTTCAGTGAGGGGCTTGCCCACTGCTTTATCCTGGAGAGTACAAAGCCACATTCTCACAAGTCTTTTCAGTGGGTGGGTTGCCCACTGCTTCATCCTGGGGAGTGCAAAGCCACTGTCTCACAAGTCTATTCAGTGGGTGGTTTGCCCACTACTTTATACTGGGGAGTGCAAAGCCACAGTCTCTCAAGTCCTTTCAGTGAGTGGGTTGCCCACTGATTTATCCTGGGGAGTGCAAAGCCACAGTCTCACAAGTCTATTCAGTGGGTGGTTTGCCCACTGTTTTATCCTGGAGAGTGCAAAGCCACAGTCTCTCAAGTCTTTTCAGTGGGTTGTTTGCCCACTGCTTTATCCTGGGGAGTGCAAAGCCACAGTCTCTCAAGTGGATAACAGTCTCTACTGGTTCTGGAGGGGGCTTTGTGCCCAGAGTGTTTCATCCTGCCAAGGACTGAGGAAGTGGATGTCATTCTCCACTAGTTCTGGAGGGGGCTTTATGCCCAGAGTGCTTCATCCTGCCAAGGACAGATGAAGTGGATGTCATTCTTGACTAGTTCTGGAGGGGGCTTTGTGCCCAGAGTGCTTCATTCTGCCAAGGACAGAGGTAGAGGATGAGATACTCCACTTGTTATGGAGGGGGCTTTGTGCACAGAGTGCTTCATCCTGCCAAGGACAGAGGTAGTGGATCTCATTCTCCACTGGTTCTGGAGGGGGCTTTGTGCCCAGAGTGCTTCATCCTGCCAAGGACAGAGGTAGTGGATGTGATACTCCACTGGTTCTGGAGGGGGCTTTGTGACCAGAGTGCTTCATCCTGCCAAGGACAGAGTTGTGGATGTGATACTCCACTGGTTCTGGAGGGGGCTTTGTGCCCAGAGTGCTTCATCCTGCCAAGGACTGAGGTAGTGGATGCCTTTCTCCACTGAAAGTGATGCTTCATGGAAGCTGCCCAGGCTACTGGAGCTCACCACCAGCCTCGGACGACTGACCACTGGGGATGGCAGCCATGTCTGCTGTGGTGCCACTGGCTCAGGATGTAGCGGGCCGCTGGTGGTGCTTGCGGCGGTGTCAGTCGCAGTGGTGTCAATGGCGGCGGTGCTTGCGGTGGGCTCTGTGGCAGCGGTGCTGGTTGCGGGCTCTGTGGCAGCGGTGCTGGCGGCGGGCTCTGTGGCAGAGGTGTTGGTTGCGGGCTCTGTGGCGGCGGTGCTGGCAGTGGGCTCTTTAGCAATGTTGCTGGTTGCGGGCTCTGTGGCGGCGGTGCTGGCGGTGGACCCAATGGCAGCGTTGCTGGTTGCGGGCTCTGTGGCAGCGGTGCTGGCGGCGGGCTTTGTGGCAGCGGTGCTGGTTGCGGGCTCTGTGGCGGCAGTGCTGTCGGCGGGCTCTGTGGCAGCGGTGCTGGTTGCGGGCTCTTTGGCAGCGGTGCTGGCGGTGGGCTCTGTGGCAGCGGTGCTGGTTGTGGGCTCTGTGGCAGCGGTGCAGGTGGCGGTGCAGGTAGCGGTCTACTCCGCCGTACAGGTTGGCGTCGACGTGGAAAGAAGGTGTGACACTGGTCCCTCAGTCGGTGCCACCATGCCCTCTCCTGACGTGCCCTTCAGTTTCTGACCCTTCCCGACCTTTGATGATGGCGCAGCTGTCTTGCCACTATCCCCTTTCGTTTGACCCCTTGGTGGCAGGTGTTTTCTGCTTCTCCCTCCGGGATGTGGGCAACTTTTTTTAGCTTGGCAGGTGGTGGAATGTCCTTGCCCTCGATCTGTGGCACACTGGCAGTCCTGATGGTTGGCACACTCCAATAGCCTGCAGTTGCTGGCACCACTGTGCCTGGGGATGTGGTGGCTGAGGTGCTGGGTTAGGACCTGGAAAGCATGGCCCTAGAGGACGGATGGGGGGGAGGTGTAGGGAAGAGGTCAATATTAGCCAGGAAATGTTTTTTAGACACACTGGGATGGGTAGATGGAGGGGGTTTGAGAGTGGAGGAAGAGGTGGTTGTAGGAGGTGTACATCTGCTGAATTTGGGTGAAGGTGCATGGGCTGGAGGCTGTTGTGAGGTGGATGGCTGTTGGGTGAGTGGGTGCTTCCGTTTGTGTACTTTGGGAGGAGGGCTCACTGACACACTGGGAGAGGACACTGGGGATGTGTGATTGGTAGGGGGGTGGTGAGTGCACATGAGAGGTGTATGGTGATGGGCATGCTGGTGATGGAGGTAGTGGCTGAAGATGTAGTGAATGCAGGTGTGAGTGGAGATGAGACTGGGAGGGAGGAGGAGAGACGTGGAGGAGGCGGGATACAGTGGAGGCAGTGGAAGTTAGTATGTCTGCATGGGTATGATGCTTGTGTGAGTGCCTGTGGGATGTGTGGTGCTTATGTTTGCCTGAGCCACTTTTGTGTGTTGAGGTGTATGCATGCTGGTCTGATGGTGTGCTTTGGATAGGCTGAGGTACAGGGGATTGGGTTTGGGTGGAGGAAGTTGGAGGGGGGGAGGCTGGACACAGGGACAATGGCTGCCATCAGTGCTGAGGCCAGAGAAATGTTCTCTGTTGGTCTGCCTGGCCAGAATGAATGACCTCCAGTTATGCATTTGTTTGTTGCAAATGCCTCTCAACACCCTAGATGGCATTCAGAATGGTAGACTGCCCAACAGTGAGGGATCTCATGAGATAGCCTCCTCACTGAGGGCAGCCGGGCTGACTGGGGCAGGGCCTGAGGTGCCTGGGGCGAAGGAGATGCCCACCCTCCTGGGTGAGCAGGCACGGGACACACGCTGACGGGCTGCTGGGAGGGCGGTGCTGGTACGGGGGTGGCGGCTGTACCTGTTGATGCGGGGGCATAGAGGGGCCCACCACCGCAAGGGAGCTCCCATCAGAGGAGGTGTCGCTGTCACTGCTGTCACCTCGTGTCCCCACTGTGGAGCGCCCCTAGCCCTCCGTCCCACCGGTGGCTTCTGACTCCGTTGTTTCGCCCTCCAGGGCCAAGTGGGATGCAGCTCCCTCCTGCTCCGGTGCCACTGCCCCTCCTCCTGATGATGCTATTGCAGACAAGAACAGGGAGACCACAAAAAGGGTGAAGACAGAAGAAAGACATGTTCAGTGCATGCAACACCACTACCGTTGGCAGACACTACAGACACAGCTGCCCTCTGCACTACGCCATGCACTTATTGTTCCTAGATTATTCACATGCCCATGGGGTACAAGGCCTAAGCCCGATTGCTGTAACACATAGAAGTCACAGTAGCCTGACTAGGTATCGATGGCACTAACCACTAGTGGGGTTGGGGTTCCACTGAGCCTGCCTCTCAAGGGACCTTGCCTACCAAGCTCGCCCTGGCCTAGGGGAAACCACTGTCCACCTCCCCCACCCGGACTCCTTGTAATGCACGCAGAGTCAGATGAATGTGACTGTACTCGTCCCCTTGTGGCTGCTGTGATGCCCTCAAGCGCCCATCCAACTCTGGATACGCCACCACCAGGATCCGGAACATCAGGGGGGTCATGGTGCGACGGGCACCCCTCCCACGTTGGGAGGCCATCCCCAGCTGGGCCTCCGCCGTCTTCTTGCTCCAGCAGCGAATGTCCTCCCATCTTTTCCGGCAGTGGGTTTTCTGTCTGTGGTGGACCCCCAGGGTCTGGACGTCCTTGGCGATGGCACGCCTAATATCCTTCTTCTGGTGGGTGCTGACCTAGAGGAATAGTACAGGGGCAAAGGAAGATCTTTACTCATCTGGACCGTCATACTCATTGGCCCTCGTTCCCACCCTTGCCTTGATGCACATACACTCACCGTCCGCTCATGCAGCCCTCAGTCCCCCCCCATGTATCTTCCATCCACACCACTCCAAACTGGCAATGCCCATGCAGCATGGTCATAGTGTACTCACCTGTTTGTCTGGAGAACCGTACAGTTGTGTGTACTGGGGGAGGACCCCATCCACTAATTTCTCCAACTCCTCCGAGGTGAAGGCAGGGGCCCTTTCCCCAGACACATGAGCCATTGTCACTTCCAGACTGAGGTCACATCAGCACTTGCAGTTTAGGCCCTCTCCTGTTGAAAGTCAGGTATCAAGTGAGTGAACAGACAGAAAATGACGGTCACGTCCACGGCGGTGCGTACCGTCACCACTGGCGTACATCGTCATTGGCTCCTCGGACCCATAGGGTCCAATGTTAACCAATGCAGGATTGCACAGCAGTCTTTGACTGCTACCGCGACGGTGTAGAACACCAGCGCAGTTACCTCATTTCCATTGTCCCACCTTACAGGTCAGGCAGCTGCTATTTCAGGGGGCCACATGGCATCAATAATAACTGCGTCACACCTATCTAGGCCCTGCATACACACAGTAACAGGCACATTGCAGATTAATAAATGTGTGAAAATGTCATTTTTTGATACATCAGTGTAGGCTGACTCTCTGCTCGCTGTTCTCCTCCATTGGGCACGTCCGCTGGGGCAGGTGATGAGATGGCGGCATCCTCCGGTGTACAGACCTCTGGTGGACCTGCTGACAATGGAAGAGAGACACGTAATAGTGACCTACAGACTTGATTGTGCAACAATCCATGAACTGTGTGCCCAGTTGGACCCAAACCTGATGTCAGCTATCCGCCATCCCACAGGGATACCCCCTCTAGTGCAGGTCCTGTCAGTGCTCCATTTCCTTGCAAGTGGGTCTTTTGAAACAACAGTGGCCACTGCATCAGGGATGTCTCAGACAATGTTCTCTAACGTGTTGTCCAGAATGTTGTCTGCCCTGCTAAAACACATGCACAGCTATATTGTGTTCCCTCAAGTGGAGGATTTGCCTACAGTGAAAGGTGATTTATATGCCCTGGGACATGTCCCCAACATCATACGTGCCATTGATGGGACACATGTGGCCTTGGTACCCCCACACAGGAGTGAACAGGTGTACAGAAACCGGAAAAGCTATCATTCGATGAATGTGCAGATGGTGTGTTTGGCCGACCAGTACATCTCCCATTTGAATGCCAAATTTCCTGGCTCAGTGCATGATGCTTACATTCTGAGGAATAGCAGCATCCCTTATGTGATGGGGCAACTCCAGAGGCACCGTGTGTGGCTAATAGGTGAGGACAAGGACCCTTTGCAGTGTCAATAGGCGTATGGGTATGGGGTTGTCCCTACGGGTAAGTGTGTGTCTAACAGTTGTCCCTCGACATTTGCAGGTGACTCTGGTTCCCCAACCTGTCATGGCTACTGACCCCAGTGAGAAATCCCAGGACAAGGGCAGAGGAACGCTACAATGAGGCACATGGGCGAACTAGGAGGGTGATCAAACGGACCTTCGGACACCTGAAGGCCAGGTTCCGATCCCTCCATGTGACAGGTGGTTCTCTCTACTACTCACCAAAGAAGGTGTGCCAGATCATCGTGGCCTGCTGTATTCTGCACAACCTGGCTTTGCGACGACAGGTGCCTTTTCTGCAGGAGGATGGTCCAGCTGGAGGTCTTGTGGCAGCTGTGGAGCCTGTGGACAGTGAAGAAGAGGAGGCAGAAGAAGAGGATATAGACAACAGAAACAACGTTATCCAGCAATACTTCCAGTGAGACACAGGTAAGAATATGTCACTGCCTCACACATCTCAAACTATTGTTGGAGCTAGCATGTCTGTCATTTTCACCCAATGTATGGACCCTGACTTGTCACTTTGACTTTCCGTTTAACAGATGTGGGTCCCACTTTGTGCCCTCTGCTATATTTCCTCAAGACCTGCAGCTGTGTTTCATCGGTATGTGGACAATTAAATTGACATTGCTATATTCCATAGTTATTGCAATTACACATTAGTGAGAGCACAGACTGACTCCAGATTGTTTTGTGCTTGATGTGTGTTTATTTCTGTGAAAATAAGTGGAGGGGGTTGTAAAATGGGCAGGGGGGATGGTGGAGGAATGTCCATGGCAGAGTCCAGTCTATTTGTTTTGCAGGTGCATTGTCCAAAGGGGCATAGGAAGTGGAGCAAGGGCAGTTGATGGATGGACAGGGTGACAAAGTGGGACAGAAGGGTGACATTCAGGGGGGGTCTAATTTCCTGGCAGGGGTCTTGGGAATGTTCTCTGTCCTGTTCCTGGATCTCATGGACCGTTTGAGGGGTGGCCCTCCATCTGCAGGGGGTGGGGTGCTGGTGTCGTGGTCGTGTGGCGGTGCCTCCTGTCCACTAGCGCCGGCGGAGGTGAGGGCTGTTCATCATCCAGGCTAGTGTCAGGGGCATCTTGTGCCACAGTGTCCCTCCTGGTGTTGACAAGGTCCTTCAGCACCCCTACAATGGTGACCAGGGTGGTGTTAATGGACTTCAGTTCCTCCCTGATCCCCAGATAGTGTTCCTCCTGCAGCCGCTGGGTCTCCTGAAAGTTGGCCAGTACCATTGCCAACGTCTCCTGGGAATGATGGTACGCTCCCATGATGTTGGAGAGGGCCTCATGGAGAGTGGGTTCCCTGGGCCTGTCCTCCCCCTGTCGCACAGCTGTCCTCCCAGTTCCCCTGTTTTCCTGTTCCTCTGTCCCCTGAACCGTGTGCCCACTGCCCCCAGGTCCCTGATTTTCTTGGGGTGGTGGGTTTGCCTGGGTTCCCTGTAGTCGTGGACACACTGCTGCTTGACGTGTCCTGGGGACAGAGGGATGGGCCCGCTGGGTGGGTGCTGTGCTGGTGTTTCCTGAGGGGGGAGGCTCTGTGGTGGCTTGTGCCAGTGTCAGGGGAACCGACTATCCCGAGGTCCCAGATGGGCCGGGCTGGTCATCTTGATCCAGTTGTGCAGAGATGCTGTCATCACTGTGGGCCTCTTCTGTGGGGGGACTGGATATGTCTGGAACCTCATGTCCGGTGACGTTGGGTAGGGGTCCTGCAGGGGTGTAAAGGCATGATCTGTGTGTGCCATTGTGTGCAATGGGCGAGTGACCTCTGTACTCCAGTGCTTGCATTCTTGTCAAGGTACTTGAGTGATTTTTTGGTTTTGGGTCTGTGTGGGTATCTATAGTGGACATGCTTTGGTTATGGGTGTCCCTGCTTTGGTGTTGCATGCAGGGCTTGGTGTTGGGATGGGTGGGTTGTGATAGTGGGACATATGTGAGATGTTGGAGTGATGGGGGCGAGGGTGAGGGTGGGGGTATGTGATGGCATGCAGGTAGGGTGGGGGATATAATAGTTAAGAGTTGACTTACCAGAGTCCATTCCTTCATCTACTCCTGCGAGGCCCTCAGGATGCAGTATTGCCAAGACTTGCTCCCCCCCTGTTGTTAGTTGTGGGGGTCCATCGCCGGTCCTCTGTACTGCAATCTGGTTCTTGAGACCACGGAATGCACCTTCCCCCGTAGGTCGTTCCCCCTCTTCCTGATGTCATCCCGTGTTCTTGGATGCTGTCCCACTATGTTGACCCTGTCGCCGATTCTGCGCCATAGCTCCATCTTCCTAGCAATGGAGGTGTGCTGCACCTGTGATCGGATGTGGCTCTACCCGGACAATTTCCTCCACCATGACCCTGAGCTTCTCCTCAGAGAACCTGGGGTGTCGTTGTGGTGCCATGATGTGG